>NC_085126.1:11292224-12001999 GCF_030269925.1 Bombyx mori | reverse complement strand
CTCCACCCTTCAAATCGAAACGCATTACTGCTTCACGGCAGAAATAGGCAGAACTTGAAATTATTTTATTAAGTTGTGAATGACTTGTTATATTTTGAGCACGCTCGCCTCAACAGTTCAGGGTGGATGATTGCATACGCACTGTGATATAGCAGCTGCGACTGTATACATTCTAACAAGAAGTTTCTCGGCAACTCTGAATAATAAATAACAGTTTAATTTTTTTTACAAAATACGCTTTTATAGAAAATCCAACTAAAAAAGCGTGGGGTGCATGGTATCAGTAGCTATAAATATTTTATGAACAGATATAAGTAGAAGGGTTATTTTGATAATATCCTGAAAAGCACCCCACGCTTTTTTACAATAAAATCATTTTTTCTTACACTATTTTTAATTCAAATTTATTTAATTTTTATTTTTTATTTTCTATTTTATAGTTGGATTTGCTATAAAAGCGTATTTTGTTAGTTTTTTTAAACTATTGTTTATTTTTAATTTTTTAGTTGAATTAAAAAAAAAAAAATTTTATATTGAATTGTCATCGGTCCTTAATAAGTAGACCAAATTTCGAGTTAATCCGACGTTTTGAAGGGGGCCAAAATCACGTTCAAAGATTCCGTTACATATTAGCATACATACTAAAATTGTATTAAAGATGAAGCCGGTCACATTCATCATTCTGTGATCTTGAATTTTTACAAATAATATAAGTGGTCTTTGGATTATTATAATTATGATTATAATCTATGTTGTACCGACATTGTACCATCATGTATTTTTCCATCAGAACAGGTTTGAGCCAATGCTTGCCAGTTTAATGTTTATAAATATTATGTTCATAAAACCCATGAGTCTGTTATAAAAATAGACTGAACGATAAATTATGGTTTTAATTAATTAAATACAAACAAGGGAGTCGTGATGGCCGACGGGTTTTGATTGAATGAGACGATGTCGGTCACAAGTGCTCTGCGCCGGTGCTGTGGAGGTCAAATACCCAGTCTTGGGTCTGACACTGAGAAAATATTCAGATCCTGGATTCGAGATTTCATCCTTTGATAACTCATTCACCATCCAGGCGGTTCGATTGTGGAATGCTCTGCCGGGTGCAGTCAGAAATGCTCTAACTTTCAACTGCTTTAAAAGAATGGTGAAGGAACATTACTTATCTGCTTAGTGTTATTTGTACATATACTGGTGGTAGGACCTCTTGTGAGTCCGCGTCGGTATGTACCACCACTCTGCGTATTTCTGCCGTGAATCAGTAATGCGGTTCGGTTTGAAGGACGGGGCAGCCGTTGTAACGATATTTGAGACTTTAGAACATATATCTCAAGGTAGGTGGCGCATTTACGTTGTGGATGTCTATGGGCTCCAGTAATCACTTAACACCAGGTGGGCTGGGAGCTCGTCCACCCATCTAAGCAATAGAAAAAACCATATATCTTATCTAACCCATGCATTAGCCCGCTGAGTTTCTCGCTGGGTCTTCTCAGCGGGTCGCGATTCCGATCCGGTAGTAGATTCGTTCGCGAAGCAGTTGCTCTTGAGTTGTTAGGTCTCCTTCGGAGGCGCTCGGGCAGCTGTTAGGTAATCCCACCCCTCCTGGCTGAGCCTTTTCTCTCCCACCTCTCCTGGTGAAACTGAAAAGACTTCAAGGCCATCAGTAATCATTCAATCATAAAAAATTAAAAATAAATATAAATGCTTTATTATTTCCATACTGTTGATTTATTATGTGTATGTAAATATATTAGTATGCAAGTATGTATATTGGTATTTAAATCAAATATATAGGTAGTTATTTCATTTATATCATTATATATAAACGGCATATATCTGTTTATTGAATGTATATATTTTCTATACTAATGTATCGGCAATAGTACACCGCAACATACCTGTTATCTTTATCTTTTCCAGAATTTCTGTAAATTAAACGGCTGTCTGAAAGAGATCGCTTTTAAGACCGCCAATGCGCAAATATGTATCATGTATATGACGGCGTTAACGATATTTATGTTATATAGCACGTGCAATAGGAGTGACTCGCACAAGCCAGGCGCGCCGGCCGTGTCGTTCCGCTCGTAAACAACAGCTGCAACAGAAGTGACTCATAAGCCAGCTGCGCCGGCTAGTATAAAAAGGCGGAACGTGCCTTGAAATGAACAACTCTCAGACACAGCCCACTGAGTTTCTCGCCGGATCTTCTCAGTGGGTCGCGTTTCCGATCCGGTGGTAGATTCTGCGAAGCACGACTCTTGCTAAGGTTCGTGTTAGCAACATCGTCAGGTTTGAGCCCCGTGAGCTCACCTACTAAAGTTAGGGTTACGCTGAAATAGCCGCTAGGGCTATCAGCTTAGGTAGGAAAAAAAAAAAACAAAAAAAAAAAAATTGAAATGAACATTCGTTGGACTGCGCTTGCCTGGTGCACTTACTATATCCTTGTTACGTTGTGTGATTCAGTGACTGTTGTACGTACTGGTTAAAGTTGGACAAGTGTTAAAGTGAATTGTTAAGATAACATATTGTTGATTAAATCAGGAACCAAAAAGTGACATCGTTTTACTTGGTGTTCAACAAGATAATGTCTACCCTCAAGCTTACATCAGAAGTGAGATCAGGACTCTACTCTCACTGGCGTGACGTGTTTGAACATGTTCGAAGTACAGCAAAAAAAACATGATGCAGATCAGAATACTAGTAGTGGTACGCCACAATAGCGTGAATGCAGCATACGTAAGTCGTGTAATAACGTCTCTGTTACCTCGATGGAAGATCTGAGCCACGAAGAAATCGTCACATCTTACGTTCTGGCTCATGTTGCCCAGTTTGACTGTCGACGTCATCACATGGCGTTTACTAACGGAAATACAACACGTAACAAGCTACTGCAAGAAATTAAGGCAAGTGCAAATCTCAAGTGAAACTTCGATCGCAATAATGGATCTGTCATGACGAGTGGGTAGTTCCGACACGAATCGTTTTTAAGCCAATGACTACTGCTAGAGTTACATGGCACTAGTACAGTAAACCAGGACATGAGACTGTGAATTGTCGCTGAAATTTTAGAATCTACTCGATTCAATACCAATAACACTACACGTTCGATGACTTCGGGCTCCAGCAAGCAAGCAAACAAGAAAGCAAGCAAGTTTCCGTGGGGAAGAAAAATTGACACATCTGAAGTCGTCGTGACCTGTAAGATAAGACGTCCGGTGCGTTCGTGTCTGGCGATGCGGCGGTGTTCGGGTTCCGCTGGCGGATGCAGGTTTTTCCGGTGAAGTGCGTGCTTGTGCGTGCTTGAGCGTGCTTGACAAGTGTTCGCGGTTGGCTTCCTCAGTGTG
Organism: Bombyx mori; assembly: GCF_030269925.1. NCBI lineage: Eukaryota > Metazoa > Arthropoda > Insecta > Lepidoptera > Bombycidae > Bombyx > Bombyx mori. The sequence goes on along the minus strand of NC_085126.1, from coordinate 11,998,649 downwards.
GGAGTAACATCGTGTAAGAGAGGTGGAACCCGTAAAATTGTAGTTTGCGTGGTGGCTGGTAAGATTTGTTGCGGTAAGAAGTTTGCATGGTGGTAAAATGTCTTGTGAGTCTGCACAGGTAGCCGGAGGTGAGACTTCCGCGGTCGCGGCCCACCCAGTCCGCGAGAAGCGGGCAGATCGCCTCGACGGTACGGAGGCCGGCTGACGGGTCCGCCAAACGACGAGACCACGCCTCCAGCACGGACTGCCGATATTGGGGCCCCCGCGCTCCGGCTGCACTTGCGCTAGGGCGCGCCGCCTCGTAGGAGACTGTGAGGTGCTGTGGCAGGTCCAACCAGAGACGTCAACGTGTGTTCCAGAGCTTCAGTGTGTTACAGATAAGTGGTTTTGGCTTCCCCTTTACGTTCCATTCAGGGTCAGAATGTAGTCTTATAAAACAAAGTCATAGTAATTTATTCAATGGTAAGCGGTTTCATGAACAAGTCACTCTTTGATCTGAAAGTAACTTAGACCAATCATGATGGCAAGAGCACTTAGGGGATATTCAACTCGCCCTTAATAGTGCACGTTGTCGAGTAACCGGGTTTACTCCAATAGAATAGACGTTTGCCGTTCAGGGTAGTTCACTTGAAATATCTAAAGTTTCAACAGAGTGATAATCCCTCTAGATTAGATCTTGATTTAGCACGGTCGAAGACCGGCGAAAACATAAAAAAAGGGCACAAACAGAAGCTTGGTTTAGTCGAGGCAAAGCTAAAGTCAAACTCTTTTCCGCTGGGGATTTTGTTTTCGTAAGTTGACCGAAAATATAAAGGTCCCTTCAACATTACTGCAGTTTTGGAAAACGATAGGTATAAATTGAGACATGTAAATAGTTCTAATAGAGTGTACAAATTTCCCCATGAAAACTTACGTGAAATACCTCGAGGCCCGTCAGGCCTACTAGAAATTTCTGAAAATTATAGTGACGATGACGTGACGGCGTACACAGATGGGTTAATTAATCTTGTTCATGAAACTGATCTTAATGATGACGACTCTATCACTGACAATAGAAGCGACATTTTTGTCCGCAAATAGCGATACAGCAAACATAGTCTGTGGGTAGTGATACAATGTCTGTAAGCTCAGGCACCTCAGGTGCAGGTGTTGGAAATGTAGAAAACGATGGTCGGTCTCGCACTACTTCTGAAGAAATTCCGTATAAATGTTCTGGTTTAAGAAATGTTTTAACAAACGCTACCGTACACGCAGATTAAAAAAAAAAAAAGAATTGTATGTGGCTAGAGAGATGTTAATCCGGACTAGCAAAAAAAAAAAGAGAAAAAAAAGAAAAGAAAGTGTGAAGTCATTGAAGGGTCTGTCCGGTCCAATGGCTTGGCTATAGGGATTTTCATCCAGATTAGCCACAACAATTAGCTACAGGGATTGCGATTCGGTCTAGCATTATCCGGTCCAGTTCGAAAAACTGAAGGGATAACAATTCCGGTCTAAGTTAAAAGGGACATACTTACATACCTGAAGAGTTTTAAATGAACTGGCCCAGGTATGTAAGCAGTCTGAAGGTTATTTATAGCCAGTATAGGATTTTCTGAAGAATTATGCGAACCGAACCGTACTAGATTGTTAATATCATAGACCACGTTTTAAGTTGCATCCGTTAATGTCAGGATGAACGAACACGTTTGTTGTTCACAGACATACCATAAGAATGCGCGCACGAGGACGAGCGCACGTCAGTATGGCCGTGACGGCGTTAACGATATTTATGTTATATAGCACGTGCAATAGGAGTGACTCGCACAAGCCAGGCGCGCCGGCCGTGTCGTTCCGCTCGTAAACAACAGCTGCAACAGAAGTGACTCATAAGCCAGCTGCGCCGGCTAGTATAAAAAGGCGGAACGTGCCTTGAAATGAACATTCGTTGGACTGCGCTTGCCTGGTGCACTTACTATATCCTTGTTACGTTGTGTGATTCAGTGACTGTTGTACGTACTGGTTAAAGTTGGACAAGTGTTAAAGTGAATTGTTAAGATAACATATTGTTGATTAAATCAGGAACCAAAAAGTGACATCGTTTTACTTGGTGTTCAACAAGATAATGTCTACCCTCAAGCTTACATATATATCAATATAGGTATCATGTTTTGGTGTGGAATAAAGGGCATTATCTTTCTCTCACGCCTCGGGGTTGCTAGCGGTAATAACGCAGTTGTTGGTAACGATCATCGCTCTATACGAGAGGTCCGTTTTCTGAGTTGTATGAATCCTCCTTAAAAGTACATTCGTGGTTGTCCTACAGGTAACATACCAGATTTTTAAATCCCGAAACAAGCAGTGGGACTGTAGTTATAATAATCAGATCCAATAACCTTTGCATTAGACGCCTTCAGCTCTAACACTAGGAGCAGGCTTAGGGACCCCGGTAACCGTACTCGTCGAACTCGACAAAGAGGTCGAAGTGTAATCCATGCATAAGCCCGCTGTGTTTCGCACCGGAACTTCTCAGGGGGTCGCGATTTCGGTCCGGTAGTAGATTCATTCGCGAAGCAGTTGCTCTTGAGTTGTTAGGTCTTTTTCGGAGGCGCTCGAGCAGCTGTTAGCAAATGGTGTGCCTTTGCTCGCCCACCTATCCTGGTGAAACTGGAAAGGCCTCCGGGCCACCAGTAAGCCTTCAATCATAAAAGTCGTCGTGGCCTAAAGGATAAGACGTCCGGTGCATTCGTATGTAGCGATGCACCGGTGTTCGAATCCCGCAGGCGGGTATCAATTTTTCTAATGAAATACGTACTCAACAAATGTTCACGATTGACTTTCACGGTGAAGGAATAACATCGTGATATAAAAACCAAACCCGCAAAATTATAATTTGCGTAATCACTGGTGGTAGGACCTCTTGTGAGTCCGCACGGGTAGGTACCACCACCCCGCCTATTTCCGCCGTGAAGCAGTAATGCGTTTCGGTTCGAAGGGTGGGGTAGCCGTTGTAACTATACTGAGACCTTAGAACTTATATCTCGAGGTGGGTGGCGCATTTACGTTGTAGATGTATATGGGCTCCAGTAACCACTTAACACCAGGAGGGCTGTGAGCTCGTCCATCCATCTAAGCAATAAAAAAAAAAAAAGTTATAATAATATTGGAACTTCGATTTCATGTCTTAAACGCATATGTTTAAAAACTTAAAATCAGGCCGGTGAGATTCGCGAAATATTAAATATTAAAGGAATAATATTAAATGAATGAAAAAACATGTGTCCTTGAATTCTTTAAGACAAATTCGCCTGTTTGCCTATAATTATGTAGATTCTAATATTTCGTCTCGGTAGACCAAAGAAGCGGAAGAATATGGTAAATTGCCGTGTAAATAATTCCTGTATATTAAAAAAAATTATGAATTGAAGTAATTCTAGGTAAATTCTTAATAATACGAAATGTTACATTTTGTAATTAAAATTCAGTGCGCATTTCGATGTACGTGTTCCGTATAAATATCATGCAAAATACCACTTAAGATTGTTTTATGGAAATGATCTACAAGCTATTCCCAAATACTAAAATACATATTTAAAAATCACTTTTAATAAAAATTTGATTGCAGTAAACACCATATTAGACTAATGACGCGTAGGGTTAATGCCCTCTTAGGGCCAAGTCCATTTTCCGATCTCAAATCCGAAAACAGAAAAATGTACCCACTTAAACTGTTAATTACAAACGAAAAACGATTTTTTAATTATTGGGCTAAGGGCAAAAACCATTTTTATTATTTTGGTAAACATTTTTTTTTTTTATTGCTTTGATGGGTGGACGAGTTCACAGTACACCTAATGTTTAGTGGTTACTGGAGCCCATAGACATCTACAACGTAAATGCGCCACCCACCTTGAGATATAAGTTCTAAGGTCTCAGTATAGTTACAACGCCTGCCCCGCCCTTCAAACCGAAACGCATTACTGCTTCACGGCAGAATTAAGCAAGGTGGTGACTGGTGGTACCTACCCGCGCGGACTCGGAAGAAATTAATAAGTGAATATTTCTCGCAATTCGCGACTAGTATAATATAAGACCCGCGGATGTGGCTAGATTTTTAATCGTGTTACAATGTGTAAGACCTGTGAGACTAACTGGAATTCGGAGGAAACGTGGCTGTGAATATTTCTGTACTATAAGGAAGTTGTTCGAATAACTATTGTTTTATTTGGAATCTTCGAGTGTCGTTTTTCAAAACTTTTGTATAAATTCTAAGATCATTAATGTCACGGTCAATAAGCTGTTCTACTTTTTGTCAGATTTATTGAAGTGAAACTTCTTTAGGCGCATGAGGGTAAAATTTTTATAGAACGTCACGCAGGTATGCAACGGAAGTGACATCAAACTACTATTGAAATTAAGTACCGTACTTGTCAAATGTCAGTAGTAGTAGTTGTTGTATTTTTCCAACTGGAAAGGCATACCATACAGCCTAATATTTTATAATCTAAACATAATGTGACTGTCAACACTGAGGCTTGAGATTGACATTTGACAGACTTTTGGCGGGAACATATCTTCCTTTTTCCCTTCCTCTAAGTCTCGGAAATCTAAAGTTTTAAATTTGTATAAATATAAGCAAGACTTTTAAATTAGTTCGCCAAAAAAGTTTCACTTCTGACATCTGTACTTTGTACGCACGCACTTTTTTTTATTTATTTACTACAAAGAGAACCAACAGCCAACTAACATAGTGTAATAATATAAGAAATAATATAAACAAAAAGCCAATTAAAAATCCTCACCAGCATAAACAAATAAAAAACACTAGAGAAACAAAAACATAGATTTATTTATTAAAAGGCACGCTTGGCGCGTTCATTTCATAAATAATTTTCCGATAATGTTGGTCTGCGCACGTATGAGTCGACTATTATCAAAGCCGGCAATGTGACTTTTGGACAATTATTGGTAAATCAGAAAAACGAATTATTGACTTTGTATTCCATTGGCAGTCACAAAACTCTTCTGATCGACATCTTAGATAAATAACAGGTTAAGTATTAACCTTTATTTAATGCAGGTTTTGAACCGTATTCTTTGAAGGAGACGATTATATTCTAATTAATCTGTATTGACATATCAAAAAATTTTTTTTGTCCAAATGCACAGATTGCCACCTTTGATAATAGACGACTCGTATGTTCTACTGAAAGTATTACGAAATATGATAGGTAGATGTTTAGAAGACACGAAATGATGCAACAAATCGAATTTCATTAATGAAAAAATACCGCATTGGCACATATAGGTAGGTTGTAATAGTTACGGTGGTTAGTTGTTGTTCAGAGAATTAATTAATTTATGTGTATTATCTATAAATATTCTTTAAGGACTGTCCCTATTCTGGTAGATAGTGCCTATAGCTACCTGTCAACTGATGTCTAGGAACATATACCTACTCGTCTGACTTCGAAGGTATGTAAAAAGAGAATTTATTGAAAACACTATACATGTTTTACTGGTGGTAGGACCTCTTGTGAGTCCGCGCGGGTAGGTACCACCGCCCCGCCTATTTCTGCCGTGAAGCAGTAATGCGTTTCGGTTTGAAGGGTGAGGCAGCCGTTATAACTATACTGAGACCTTAGAACTTATATCTCAAGGTGTGTGGCGCATTTACGTTGTAGATGTCTATGGGTTCCAGTAACCACTTAACACCAGGTGGGCTGTGAGCTCGTTCACACATCTAGGCAATAAAAAAAAAAAAAACGCTAAGTGACTTAAAGCAGTATTGTAATGCCATGTAATCACAAATTTTACATTGTAGACTCATCCGCGCATGGCGAGAATATCACTGATGTGGTCATTTGCATTCTTGGCGTCATTTAATGACTTGACGTCTCTCGGAGTCCACACGTGCAGGCCGGAATGTCGTTGTATGGTAATCTAATTTAAAACATCTGTGCTGAAGCTTCTACGTGTCACGTTAAAATTGAACGTGATTTAGAAATAAATATATGTGCATAAGGCATTTTTACTCCATTGAAAGTCACCTACACTCATAAACCATATTAGGGACATAAGTAAGCTTCAAAAATCCTGTTTAAAGAAAAACATGTCGTATGTAGAATGTAGATGGGTGAGCAAGCTACCACATTATACTATTCGTTGTGATATCACAATGATTTTCGTTGCCTCGATTAAATATATAATGATTATGCGGCCCTTCAACAGGATTGCTGTACTGCTTCAGGTTAGAAATAGACAGAATGGTGGTCTGTACCAACCAGTGCGGGCTTACTATACGCTCTACCATAAGTATTTATGCAAATATTTTGTGGGTTTCACTTAAAAAGCACGTGATATTTTATAACTTTGTCGTCAAAGTCGTTCGTGAGCACTTTTTGAGTATGTGTTCTTGGTAATAATGGGTAGCTGCGGTATGCCAACACCAACACAACCGCATCTCTCGATTCTATCCGATGATTTACAATAATAAGGTAATTCTCCACAAAACTTGTGTTGCGGACTGCTCTGGGGTAGACCAGTGAGTGATGTCTTATAAAATAAAAGAGTGGACTGTAAAACGATAGGTATAATATTTGAAGTCGTCGTTGCCTAAAGGATAAGACGTCCGGTGCATTCGTATCTAGTATAGCGATGCAACGGTGTTCGATTCCCGCTGGCGGGTACCAATTTTTCTAATGAAATACGTACTTGACAAATGTTCACGATTGACTTCTTTTTTTTTTTTTTTTATTCCTACCTAAGCTGAGAGCCTTAGGGGCTATTTCAGCGTAACCCTAACTTTTGTAGGTGAGCTCACGGGGCTCAAACCTGATGACGTTGCTAACACGAACCCTAGCAAGAGCCGTGCTTCGCAGAATCTACCACCGGATCGGAAACGCGACCCACTGAGAAGATCTGGCGAGAAACTCAGTGGGCTGTGTCTGAGAGTTAATTTACTCGTCGAGCCCTTCGTCGCAAGCGACGGGTTCGACGAGAACGGTGACCGGTGCTTGAAGTACCTAAAAGCACCGTTAGTGGATCGGGAGGATCCGAGATGACGTGTTTTGGGTGAAGTCGACTGCTTTCCATTCTGCCCTGGTACCTACCTGGTACCTACCCGTGCGAACTCACGCGAGGTTATACCACCTGTAATTACGCAAATTACAATTTTGCGGGTTTGACTGTTATTACACGATGTTATACCTTCACCGTGGAAGTCAATCCCCCACTTCGATAAAGTGGCGCTACACGAATACCTTCCTTCATCGTGGCCGCCGGAAACTACATTCCTGATCCTGTGGACCGAAAGGTAAACAGTCGACGTCGCCCCAAACACGTCATTTCGGATCCTCCCGATCCATTAACAATGCTTTTAGATACCTCAAGCACCGGTCACCGTTCTCAAAGCAAATTAACTCACAGACGCAACTCTCTGAGTTTCTCACCGGATCTTCTCAGTGGGTCGCGTTTCTGATCCGGTGGTAGATTCTGCGAAGCACGGCTCTTACTAGCACTAGTTTTGGCAACGTCCACAGGTTAGGGCCCCGTGAGCTCACCTACTCGCCCGGTTACCTTAGGTGACTAGCTAAGGTAGTATTTTTTTTTTTTCGATACAAGTGCATAGGGCGTCTTATTCTGTAGCCCGCGACGACTTCATGTGGTAGCGTTAAGGAACATTATAAGGGTTCATCCCATAGCTGCATGATGCATGGATAAAGTATCCCTTGTGAAGTATCCTGGACTAATTGAGCGGTTCCACGTAAGAAAACAGTCCGCTCCGGCGGCGAACGGATCCAGTGATAAAAGGACCTGTCTGGATGATCTCAAATAATCACAAATTTTTGATACTTAATATTTTTTTACGAGACAGCACCACATGTAGTTCTTGAAACATCCACAACAACAATACACGCGTTCACGAGGAGTTTGAAAACGAGATTTTAAAACGTATGACTCATTCTTCTCTAACATATTCATTTACGTCTTCTTCTTTCAGTGCCTCTTCAATCCTGAAGGTTGGCCGTTAGCTTCCTGTATTCATTTCTGTCAGCAGCCAACCGGAACAGCTGTTCGACGGAGGCAATACCGGTCCCCTCCCGGATATTCCGGAGCCATGACTTCTTTCTTCGCCCAGCACGTCTCTTTCCGTCCATTACGTCATTTACGTCACTAAAGTATAAATCCGCAGCTTCCGACCGAACTCTGAGCGCCCGTGAGGCTTCGCAGGTTCACCTGAGCTGACGAGAGAAAAAATAGAAATAAAACACGTCATTATCTGTCGGCAGATTTTAATTATAATAATAATGGCACTTGCGTTCTAAACATTACAATGCTATTTATATAAGCAGCTTACAATTTAAATCTTAAAAGCTAAAAGTTGATGAGCACTAGGAGCAAGAAGCAGTAGGAGCAGAGGAAGTTGATTCTGCGACGTCGGTACTTGGAGGGGCGGAGCGCCCGCCGGCGCCGCACCCACTAACTACACTGTGCTGAGCGCTCATCAAAATAAAAACAACAAAGTATCTACTCAAGTCTGCTTCCAGACGCTTGATAGTTTTATTTGTAGGTATAACGACAATGGGAAGATCTTCCACCGAGCGGGTGATATTGCTCGGTAGACCGACGGTCCGAATGTTGTTCAGAACTTGTACATATGCAAGCTTATCTTGAAAATGTTGTAAGCGATTTTTTTGTTTTTTTCATTTCCCTTGTAGGCAGACGAGCACACGGCCCACCTGATGGTGAGTGGTTACCGTCGCCCATGGACTTCAGCAATTCCAGGGGCAGAGCCAAGCCGCTGCCTACCAGATTCAGGCGTCTGTCAAATATCTTGTGTTCTGTGTTGGCTATCGTCACATATTCATTTCCGACGAAGTTCGCAAGTACTGACTGTATGTGTGCGATGGCCGCCGTGAGCCGTCATGAGTACCGAAGCAACTGGAACATCTCTCGTATTGAAACATTGTAGACACGTACATACAAAACGAGTAATAAACATTCACTCAAATGGATCTCTGTCTAGGAGCCAGCAATCAGTCGAATAGGTTCAGCATCAGGAGGTCAGGTGTGGTGGGCGCGCCCGCAGCTGGCGGAGCGTGCGGCGGCAGGACGGAGAGCCCCAGGCTCCGTGCCGACCCGGGACAGACACCGGAGCCTCTCGTCTGTAACACGAATATAGTATTAATAGTGTTATTCATTGATGATGAAAGGCCGAGACCGATGTAAATAGAAAGATTTGATTCGAGCCGTACACCCCAGCAGATGGTAATAAGAAAGTAGAAAGAAGAAGAAGATTGTTATTACTGGTGGCAGGACCTCTTGTGAGTCCGCGTGGGTAGGTACCACCAACCTGCCTATTTCTGCCGTGAAGCAGTAATGCGTTTGAAGGGTGGGGCAGCCGTTGTGACTATACTGAGTCCTTAGAACTTATATCTCAAGGTGGGTAGCGCATTTACGTTGTGTATGTCTACGGGCTCCAGTAACCACTTAACACCAGGTGGGCTGAGAGCTTAAATACTAATGTTCTTATTGTCATGGGCGACGCTTGCTTTCCAGTTAGTATATCATCGAACTGTAAGCTTAAAATATCGAACAATCCAAGCCTCGTACCTAAAAAATATGTGATGCTCCACGCTGCACTTCCACAGCTTCTTGCAAGCTCTCGTCGAGGGCAGCTTGAAGCTCACGTCCGTCTCGAACTCATCGAACTCGCTGGCCCGCAGCTTCAGGGTAAACGAGCGCTTGTTGTAGCTCATCTTTATTATCTTCGGCCACGGGAAGCGGCTCAGCACCACGCTGCGGATTTCACATCATCACATTTGCAGGCTCGCGACCCTGACCAGGCGCCGGGCCGTCGTCAGCCCTTCACACGTCTGCAAGCCTTCTGGAGGTTGAGGAAATTAAGTTGTTGAAATTAAACAAACCGAGAGTGTCATGGACCCCCCGCTCCTTTATGTACAGATCTGATCCTAACTGTGGAGACCTGGGAAATGTGGACTAGTTTTTTTCAACACACATCAAACAATTTTGGTTGCGATGAATGGTCAGGGCTATGAGGTGTAACCGCGGGGGGGGGGGCGCGGAATTGCTCGACTCCTGGAGGCCGGGCCTCTGGTGTCGCTGGCGCGTGTTTGAGTGTTTGTCAGCAATAAGAAAACAAAAAATGTTTATTGTTTTTAGCGCAAAATGAATGTGAATGTGCACTTTTTGGCATGTGAGGTGTACGAGTCATGTATCGTACAGAATACGCGCGTGCCATATACGATACATGACTCGTACATGAGGTGTGAGGTGTAAGGCGTGAGATGTGAGGTATGAGGCGTGAGATGTGAGGTATGAGGCGTGAGATGTGAGGTGTGAGGTGTGAGACGTGAGACGTGAGGTGTGAGACGTGAGGTGTGAGGTGTGAGACGTGAGGTGTGAGACGTGAGGTGTGAGACGTGAGGTGTGAGGTGTGAGACGTGAGGTGTGAGACGTGAGGTGTGAGGTGTGTAGTGTCGGTACCCTTCGTTGCAGAGCGCGAGTCCCGCGGCGGAGAGTGCGAGCGTGACGTCACGCGCGGCGTGCGTGTGCGCGCCGTACAGCGGCAGGCGCGCGGCGCTCGCCAGGTACTGCAGCTCCGCCTGCGCCGGACTCATGCCCCTGCCGACCGACAGCCGATCAACCGACCGCTCATTCATACCAAGTTTTGGGATATAATATATTAGTGCAATTAGATTAGTGTCTTCGTCTTGAAGGTTCTTGGTTACTTTGGTCAGGTTACTCGGCGGCCAACAAGCTACATGGAAAAATTGACTGTGGTGGGCAAGGCAGAAGGGAAATGACCCGCCGGCCGGCCGCCAAACCGTTGGTCAGATCAGGCGCTCACTGGACTCTCTGTTGCGATCGCCCTGCGAGGAACCGAAAACCGAAGGAAATGGAAACTGATGGTACAAAGAGCCACGAAGAGCTTTCAGGAACACGACCTTCAGTAATGAAATATGCGACTAAGAAGAAGAGAACCACATTACTGTCAGTCAGAATTGTAAATTGGATATTGAACAAAATGTAACTGACAAAAAATGTAGAGGGGGAAGAGGTCGACCGAAAAAGACATGGAGTGTGTGAGTGACATAATGAGAGAGAGAGGAGTGAGATGACGACTGATAGAAGAGAATGAAAGAGAAGAATTCACTGTGTCGATCCCCCTAGTGGGATAAGGAGGAGACAAAGAAGAAGAAATAAGTTTTGGCATCGGCAAACCATGGAGCCGTACCTGTGTTTCAGATAGAGGGCGTGCACGTTGTCCTGCAGGGCGGAGCGCGCGAGGGGCGCGGGTGGGGGCGGGGCGGCCGCCAGCAGCGCCCCACACTGACACCCCGCCCCGTGGTCTCCCGCCGCCGCCTGCAGCTCGTACGAGCTCAGCAGCGCTAGAGTGATGGGGGAGCAGGGCAGCCGACCTGCGGACGTTCAGGACGCTTAGAACTGAAGAACACTCCTTCGTCACCGTACCCGCACACACACACTCTAGCCCAATACAACACACAGGCACACTACAAGTAATGAATAATTACAGTTCAATGAGACTAAGTCCTCATGTCTCAAGGTAGACAACGACTCACAGCGCATTGGGCTCCGTTAGCTACTCAACACCAGGAGAGTCGTGAGGCTCGCTCCTCCGCACACCTATACCAATCACAATCCTTAGAAAAAATCTAATATTTCCAGCTACGCGCGGACGGATAGCTCACAGGCTCAACCTGAGAGAATTTGCTAACACTAGCCCCAGCATGAGCTTCGCCGAATCTATCACTGGACCGAAATGGCGACCCACTGAGAAGATCCGGCAAGAAAACAATCGTTTGTGTCTATGGGAAAATGATTCCTACTACTTCTGCGGCTCATGAAAACTGAATACAATATAGTAAATTGTTTGTGTTATCATAACTGCACTTTCCCCGCTTCTTACTTACAGACAGCTTGCGAAGTTCAATCGGCCATCAGTACTCTCCGCCACTAAGTGCCAGTTCTATGGATACTTATTTGTAGATTGTTTTTTTTCTCTACCTATACTGATAGCCTTGAGAGGCTATTTCAGCGTAACCTTAACTAGTAGGCGACATCGACTGCTTTCCATTCCATTGGGAATGTAGTTGTCGGCGGCCACGAATAGAGGGTTCTTGTGTCGTGCCGCTTTATCGAAATGGATAGATTGGTGTTAATTTTTTATTGAAATCAACTGTTAAAATTAGCTTTAGATAAATTAGTTTTACATGAAATCATACCTTCGGCAATATCCTTCTTGACGGCCAGACCGATTTGGTATCTGGACACTTCATCCTCCAGCGCCGTGGGTTCCGGGGGGTAGAATTTAACAGCAAACATTACTTCCCAGGGTTCATCTGTTAGATTTTTTCGAAGGTCACTGGTTATCTTTCAGTCAATCTGTCATAAGCTTTAATATTCGCAGTAAAAACAAAAGCTAGACAGATGAAGAGGCGGAATTCGCAACTAGACGTCCTCTTTGCGCAGTCTATTCAGACTTCTGATCTAATTCTTAATCTTAACAACATTGGCAAGACCAGAGCTAACTCTTCAAACTTTGTATTGTGCCCGAAATCTGCATTGTGGTACTACGCTAGTCCCATAAAACAGTTATTAAAACAGCTAATTTAAAAAAATAGCGTCTTAAAGTGATATAAGGTCCTAAAACTTTGCTATACGGTTCTAAAACCCACCTCAATGCTACAATTCCATCACACAGTACTACATTTATGCAGAAAACAGATTTGCTTCATAGTAATATCAAACTTGTGGTAGCTTACTGGTGGTAGGACCTCTTGTGAGTCCGCACGGGTAGGTACCACCGCCCCGCCTATTTCTGCCGTGAAACAGTAATGCGTTTCGGTTTGAAAGGTGGGGCGTTGTAACTATACTGAGACCTTAGAACTTATATCTCAAGGCGGGTGGCGCATTTACGTTGTAGATGTCTATGGGCTCCAGTAACCACTTAACACCAGGTGGGCTGTGAGCTCGTCCACTAAGCAATAAAAACATACCGAACGAGGTTGTTGGCGTAATTGTCTCAAACTTACTTCTAAAAGTCTTGGACAGTCGCTTGTTGAGATCGACCCACACCCTGGGGTCCCCTCGCTGGAGGTGCAGAAGTCCAAAGTAATCTTTCTCGGCGACGTCAAGGTCCTCGCAGATTCTGTCTAGCAGGTCTTCACCGCGGGCTTTCCGCTGGAACATTGATTGAGTAGATTGAGTAATTAGGCGATGGGATTTTGTAGATAATAAATACTTTTATTAGCCACGCCATTGTGAAAATACAGATCGACAAATAAAATATGATTTTTGGTATTTGTAAATCTAAATTTTAGTCTAAATATTTAAAATAATGAATCTCATCCCACATATTTGGGGTCAGCATAAACCTTTAAAGTAGGGGTCAGCGCAGTCTTATTGACTTTGACATTGGAATTTGACACGAGCTGTCCAACGACGCGCTGCCTGCCTGACGCCAACGCTCGCTGGATTTTCCTCCTTTAACCATGTCTCCATGTCAATGTCCGTAGTGAGGCGCTTTTTTTTTGCTCTTTTAGTACATATGTTTTTTGGTTTCATTCTGTCCATTTAAGATATTGTTACGCCGGTAAGAGTAAAGCCATCTATCGCCAAATAGTCGAACGAATATCGAAGGATCTAGTAGTATCTACAACGCTCGAGAAGTACAACGTCATCTATTGTCAGATAGCGGAAACTACTACTAGAGATGTGTGGAATATTCTCGATAATTCTAGGGATGAGGTATCGGCTATAAAAGCGTTGTAGAGATGGCACGGAGTCAGTCAGTAACCGAACTACTTGAAGCGAAACAGCGAACGAATCACCTGAAGCGAAGCGGAACAAGCGAATTGAGAGTTTTAAAGTGTTTGTTGAGTGTTTTAAGTGTTCTAAGTGTTGAATACAGTTTTTAGTTGTACTTTGGTTAAATTTTATTTATCCCGAACCCCAGCGCGTAGCAATAGTAAGCATTTACACTAAATGATTGAGACTTTAATTTAACATTATATTTTAAAGTCAGTGGGCATAAGCTCGCATTATGACGTCTATACGCTCTAGTAAACACTTCAGTACATACGTCAGTCAGTTCATATGCAATCAAAGCAATGAAAATGTATGCGTAGTTATTAATACAAAGTGGAAGGAATATTTAATGTCTTCAGTAAATCATAAAGCTGTTTCTCGGGCACGACATTGTATTATGATTGTAAAACCAAAATAATCCGACACAGGACCGGCTGCAAGTTGTTATTGAGACGGGAACCGGGTAGTAAGTGCGTGGATACTATTTCAGAAATAGACAAAACGATCTATATATCTCTATAGAGACGCGCCGTCAAATTTTTCCAATTGATTGGGAGATATCATTTTAATCTTATTAGTGAAAATTATTATCACATAAACGATTTTCTTAGGGACGACATTCAAAATAAATGATTTTTTTAATTATTTGTTGAATCATGGATGAATGAAAGGTAAATTATATAATATCATAATATCTTGCACTGCACTAAAATTCGCATGTCAAATAATTACTTATGTAATAACTCATTTTCACTGTGTTTAGTGAATAAATGTTTTCTTTCTTTCTTTATATATTGTTTCTTTAAAATTGGCATACTACTATTCTCCTTCTTCTCAATCATGGCACTCTTGATTTAGTAATCGTGGTAGTCTATGTAGTGTTAGAGGGAGCAGACTTGAAGCGTCTCAAAATGTCCCACCATATCTCCCTGCTCGAGGCAATTCTGGTGGATTCATTTAGGGGACCTCCCACTGTAGTTTTGATATGGTCGTTCCACCGCATTGATGACCTTACTTATAATAGAATACTTCAATTATATTGTAATAGCGATTACTTTAGAAGCTTTTATACAAATTCTAAATCTATGTGTCAAATGTGAGTAAGTCACTGAGCTCACGTATTCCTACAAGCAACGTAACTGACTAGGGCATTGTGTTGTAACACGGATATAAAGGAACAAGACAGATCGGTGAGACTTCTCTAAATAAAAGTTAACTTCATGTCCTTCTTCATGTCCTTCTTCAAACGAGGCTTGTGGAGAGTATTAAGCGGTAGGCAGCGGCTTAGCTCTGCCCCTGGCATTGCTGAAGTCCATGGGCGACGGTAACTACTCACCATCAGGTGGGCCGTATGCTCATCTGCCTACAAGGGCAATAAAAAAAAACTTAAAATAATAGTAAACTAAATTCAATTAAATCAATACTATAAAAAGCAAATTGTAACAGCTCTCTGTGATATCCACAAATGTTTATCCAGCACGCGGACGTGGGTGGAACAATCGTAAAATACCCGTAAAAGATCCTAAAGTGAGTCTACTAAAAACTGTGGTGTGCTCTTTAAAAACACTACATTGAAACACAATACATTGATCACGATCGAGTCAATTTGTTCATTACCGACATGCCCATTGATCACCAGTTTTAGTAGATCTCGTAAGCTGGCGAAATAAACCCATTAATGTTCTCGCCGGAACTTCTCAGTGTGTCGCGATTTCGATCCGGTGGTAAACTCAGCCAAGCACTACTCTTGTCAGGGCCAGTCATAGCAATTTTTCCTAGGTTAAACCCCGTGAGCTGCCTTACCAAACTATGAGCATATAGCCCCTTACGCTACCGACGATTAGGTAACGGAGAAAAAAAAAATTGGTGGGACCGTTTTTCATCTTTTGACACTAGTGCTTCGGAATGAATTAGACAATTATTGAACAGACACATTGTGTAGGTTCATAAGGTTTTTAAAATTCTTCATGTATTAATATAAGTTGATCAAATAAATGACTAACGATGTTTTATTATTCGAAATAAGCTTACGATTGTTAGTGCACAGTGAAACCCGATCACAGGCCGGTCAGATAATGGGTTAAGTATGAAAATACTCATTTGCTAAAACCATTCGCACATCACCAATCTTCTCTGATGTTATTGAGGCTGTTCAGAGATGGTACAACAAACGGACGAAGTGTCGTGTCGTACAACCTCTTTGACAGGAGATACGACCTACAACAACTAGACATAGACCAAGACAGAGATTTGACAGGAATTCAAAAATAAAGAGAGAAATGGAACGAGGGCGGACGTGACTAGCGGCAGGCAGTACTTTTTTTGACTTCCTTAAAGACGAACACGAACCAGACGACAATGAACGAATTGACCGTTTTCATATGTACATAAAATAGACGACAAAGGAACTAACCGACCGTTCACGAAGATTAAAATCAATCGGATAAGTCAAGTGATTTTTTTCCCTACTTAATCGTCGGTAGCCTAAAGGGCTATTCCAACTTCACGCGGACCAGTGAATGAGCTCACGGGTTCAACTTGAGAGAATTGCTAACACTGGCCCTAGCTAGAGCAGTGCTTCGCTGAATCTACCACCGGATCGGAATCGCGACCCACTGAGAAGATCTAACGAGAAACTCACTGGGTTGTGCAAATGGGTTAATTCGCACGTCGAACTTTTCATCGGAGGCCATGAGTTCGACGAGGACAGCCATGTGAGCGCACAGAGAAGATACAACCATTAATTTTATACGAGTCTTCGAAACACATCAAGATATTGATTGAGGCACTACGAAGTCTGCCGGGTCAACTAGTTCGTAAATAAAACTCACGTGTACTTCGATGGTGATATGGTCACCGTCGAGGAGTTCCACCCGCACTCTTCGCACCCCCCTCACCGCCTTCTCTTCGCCGTCGTCAAAGGCTAACCTCCGCATACTCTCGCGCATTCTCTGAAATAATCGTTTAGAGACATGAGTACTATCAAATGATAATCACTACATAGTATAAAACAAAGTCGCTTTCTCTGTCCCTATATCTGTCTGTCCCTATGTATGCTTAAATCTTTAAAATTACGCAACGGATTTTGATGCGGTTTTTTTAATAGATAGAGTGATTGAAGAGGAAGGTTTATATGTATAATAACATCCATGAAATAGTGGAGAAATCAATAATAAACTACGGTTTCCGAAGCGAAGCGAGGGCGGGTCGCTAATATAATTATAAACCTTACAAATGTAACAAAGAAGCTTCATTTACATTATTAATTTGTATTTGGACATGGCTGCGTTTAAAACTTCCCAAAATCAATGCGAGGTTTCTTGGAAGAAAATACTTTGTGATTTAAAGTGGACGGAATCCGGTTTTTTGTTATTTTTGTTTGTTTTCGATCACAAAAAAAGGATATAGGAAACCTTTTATCTCAAAGAAAGATACTGTTAACGAGGAATCTTTTTACACAAACGCGAGTGGAGCCGCGCGTAAAAGTTAGTGATAAATATCATGATTATGACAACACAAACGTAACTTGTTCTTTATTGCTTAGATGGGTGGACGAGCTCACAGTCCATCTGGTGTTACGGCCTGGCCACGGGGATCGGCGGTGCGAACAGCGAAGCGGTGGACGAGGCGACCATTCGCGCAGCACCGTTTGCAGGCCACGGGTACTCACGTTCGCCGCCGCGACTAGTAAGGAAGTCCGACAGCGAAATGTCTATATCGAAATTATCTCGATATTGCTTACAAATTAATAGTTTTTTGGTTCAGGACCTATTATTTGGAAAAGATTGTGAAGTACATGATTTGAATAAGAATCGGAGTATATCTATAGATGGAGAATTCCACAAGAAGTACGAGAAATACTTTGGGTGGCTAGACTTCCAAATAGCTGGTCTAGCTAGTATTTCAGCTAAATTTTTTTTATTGCTTAGATGGGTGGATGAGCTCACAGCCCACCTTGTGTTAAGTGGTTACTGGAGCCCATAGACATCCACAACGTAAATGCGCCACCCACCTTGAGATATAAGTTCTAAGGTCTCAAGTATAGTTATAATGGCTGCCTCACCCTTCAAACCGAAACGCATTACTACTTCACGGCAGAAATAGGCAGACGGGTAGTACCCACCCGTGTGGACTCACAAGAGGTCCTACCACCAGTAATTACGCAAATTATAATTTTGAGGATTTCATTTTTATTACACGATGTTATTCCTTCACCGTGGAAATCAATCGTGAACATTTGTTGAGTACGTATTTCATTACAAAAATTGGTACCCGCCTGATATTCGAACACCGGTGCATCGCTCAACACGATTGCACCGGACGTCCGTTAGGCCACGACGACTTTAAAAATATAAAATAAAAAATAAATAAAAAATATAAAAATTTCGGCGTTAATTTTTCGCGGCGAAAACAACTAAACTCATTTAATCACTGTACTATTCGCCGCGACTACCGCTCGACTTCGTGGCTCGCGCCGTCCGTATTCATGCATTTGTTTTGCTCGCCCGCCGCATCGCGCGATTCGCTCGGTACATTTCGCCGGTCGCTTCGCCGGTCGCCGGTGCGCGTGGCTTGTTAGGTACATTTCTATGCGCTTATTTTAGTCGCTAGACGCTTCGCCGTTCGCACCGCGCGAATATTCGTATCGGCGAATGTCCCGTGGCCAGGCTGTTAAGTGGTTACTGTAGCCCATACACATCTACAACGTAAATGCGCTACCCACCTTAAGATATAAGTTCTAAGGTCTCAGTATAGTTACAACGGCTACCAAACCCTTCAGACCCACCTTTCAATTTGTGCCTTATTGCTTTGGGGTCGTACTCAATCATGATGATTGAATTGATGATGGGCCTACAACTACACTAGTAGCAAGCACATGTCACCCTGGTCCTCTTATAACCGTACTCGTTGTTCCCGTCAAAGAGTGTGACACCAAATCTAAATCATGACATCAGCCCACCGAGTTTCTCGCCAGACTTTCTCAGGTAGTAGATGTATTCGCGAAACAGCTGCCATCGTTCTGTCAGGCCTGCTTCAGTGGTGGAACTGATAGCAAACTACTCTTCTGGCTTGGCCTGACCTCACCCACCTGTACTAGTGACACTAGAAAGACTTCCAAGTCACCAGTAATTCTTCCATAAAAAAAACCTAAAAATCTATATTATGAGTTCTGATTCATGATTTTTTTTAAGCTTTAGAGCTTTTATAAAGTCAATAAATGTTGGTCATGATTGTCGCGTTCCTACTAAAGTGTAATAATGGATTGAACAAATTATTGCAGGCTTCGTGCTATGTCTAAATCAGTTCCTTAGCCTCGTGGTTGCAGGGCTGACAAATATACGGTTTAATTTAATATACGCATATCTTCTTTTCATTTTTCCAGCTTACGGTCCATCCGGTCTTGATTGGCTACCGGAGCTAATCAATATCTCGACGTGGACATCCACCATTCGTCTTGAATCATGAGCTGGAAACCCCACTATAGGATTTTCAGGGCCACTTTTTTTTTTTTTTTTTTTTTTTTTTTTTTTTTTTTTTTTTTTTTTTTTTTTTTTTTTTTTTTTTTTTTTTTTTTTTTTTTTTTTTTTTTTTTATTGCCCTTGTAGGCAGACGAGCATACGGCCCACCTGATGGTGAGTGGTTACCGTCGCCCATGGACTTCAGCAATGCCATGGGCAGAGCCAAGCCGCTGCCTACCGCTTAATACTCTCCACAAGCCTCGTTTGAAGAAGGACATGTCATAGCGCTCGGGAAACACCGTGGAGGGGAGCTCATTCCATAGCCGGATGGTACGTGGCAAAAAAGACCTCTGGAAACGCACTGTGGATGACCGCAGTGGCTCCAGGTAGTATGGATGAACTCTACTCCGGTGGCGGGCGGTGCGATGGTAAAAACGAGATGCCGGTATCATCTCGAACAATTCCTCAGAGCACTCCCCATGGAACATACGGTACAAAATGCAGAGGGAACCGAAGTCCCTCCGCAGACCCAGAGGTTCCAAACGATCCGTGAGACCGGGATTATCGACAATCCGAACGGCCCTCCTCTGTATGGAGTCAAATGGAAGAAGCTGGTATTTGGGAGCCCCGGCCCAGAGATGGGAGCAGTACTCCACGCGAGGCCGGACTTGTGCTTTATAAAGCAAAAGCCTTTGTCCAGGCGTGAAGTACCGCTTCGCTCTGTTGAGGACTCCCAGCATTTTGGACGCCAACTTGGCTTTGCCTTCCAAATGACTCCGAAACTGGACATCGCTCGAAATGTCGACCCCAAGTATCCCAATACTCTCGGAAGGTTGCAGGGATACTCCTTGGAATTGCGGCGCCATGACAAAGGGGTCCTTCTTCGCAGTGAACGCGCAAACTTGTGTCTTTAACGGGTTGAATTGAACCAAGTTCAATTCACCCCATTTGGAGACTCGCCCCAGAGAGTTCTCCACTTCAGACACAAGTTTTGATCGTCTCTCTTGCACCACGCTCCGAGAGAGACTCTGATGGCCGATATATCGCGCATCCCCCGTGCTGTCATCCGCATAGCAATGCATGCCATCAATAGACAGCATGTCATTGATATACAGGATGAAAAGCGTGGGGGAGAGCACCGAACCTTGTGGAACGCCAGCGTTAATGGTCATGGTATCAGAACAGTCACCGTCTACAACGACCGTGATGCTCCGCCCATCCAAAAAGCTAGCGATCCGCTTGCAGAGACCCTCGGGGATTCCGTAAGATGGTAGCTTCGACAGAAGTGCCCTATGCCAGACCCTGTCGAAGGCCTTCGCAATATCAAGGCTCACAGCAAGAGCCTCGCCCTTGCTCTCCAAGGCTTCAGCCCACCTGTGAGTAAGGTATACAAGAAGATCGCCAGCTGAGCGACCGTGACGGAAACCGTACTGTCGGTCACTGATCAGCTGGCGATCCTCCAGATACTTCAGGAGTTGTATATTAATTATTCGCTCCATCACCTTGGAAAGCAAGGAAGTTATCGCGATAGGCCTGTAGCTCGATGGGTCCGACCGGTCACCCTTCTTGGGGATAGGGTGGACGTGGGCAGTCTTCCAAGAAGACGGAACCCTGTTAGCGCAATAAGAGAGGCGATACAAACGCGTTAGCGCAGGCGTCAGCTCAGGGGCGCACGTTTTCAGAACCACTGCAGGGATGCCGTCTGGCCCGCTCGACTTATGGACGTCCAGGAGTCGGAGTTCCCGCCTGACTGCACACTGTGTAAAGCAGATCTCCGGCAGGGAACTATCACACCGGAGGATGTTCGGTGGTGTGGCACCCCCGTCGTCCACAGTCGAGTTCGAGGCGAAGAGTTTGACCAGAAGGTCAGCCTTCTCTTTCGCACTATGGGCCAGACTGTCATCGGACTTGCGTAGTGGTGGGAGACTAGACCTGCAAAAGTTACCTTCTGCAGCTTTGGCGAGCGACCAAAAAGCACGGCTCCCAGAGGGATAGCTCTTCAGTCGCTCGCCAATTCTAGCAACGTGCTCCGATTTCGCCCTGGCAATAACCTTCTTGTAGGACCTGGAAGCGGCGTTATATTTCCGCCTTTCCTCTGAGATGTTAGGATCCCGACGTCTCCTAGCATCATCCCAT
Organism: Bombyx mori; assembly: GCF_030269925.1. Lineage (NCBI taxonomy): Eukaryota > Metazoa > Arthropoda > Insecta > Lepidoptera > Bombycidae > Bombyx > Bombyx mori. The sequence goes on along the minus strand of NC_085126.1, from coordinate 11,977,224 downwards.
GCAACGTATGCGGACCGCTTGAGGTGTGCAGCATCCCTGCTGGCATTGTTATACCAGGGTCTGCTGCGACCCCCAACGGGCACTTCAGAGGAGGGAATAAACAATTCCATCCCCTGGAGCACCACGTCTTTAAGACGGTCCGCACAGACGTCAGGATCAGCAGAGGAAAAGCAGAACCGCCCCCATGGGTAGGATGCGTAAAACTCACGCAATCCATCCCAATCTGCTGACAAATACTGCCAAACTCTTCGATACCTGGTCGTCGTTCGACGACTAGGACGAGAGAGTGGTGTGGCAGCACGGATAAGGCAGTGATCAGACGATCCAAGTGGAGCGTCGACCACCACACTGTATCCGGCTGGATCGGTGGTCAGCAGAAGGTCCAACAGAGAAGGCTCGTGCCCCTCAATATCTGGGACACGGGTGGGCTGTGTCACCAGCTGGGAGAGGCCGTAGGCCAAGGCGAAATCGTAGGCAGTCCGACCCGAGAGGTCAGTGGTTCTGGACCCCAACCACTCTTGGTGATGAGCGTTAAAGTCTCCAAGAACCATCACCTCCGCAGATGGGTACTGCTCAAGCACGCGGTTAGTCCCCTCTTGCACATGCTCTATCAGAGCTGAACCTGCATCACTGCTGTGGGACCTGTACAGGCACGCGTAGACTCGGGTACAGCCCCCGTGATCTACGCGCAGCCACAAGAGGGACAGGTCCCGTTGTTCGAGACTTCCTAGACGGCGACAACAGACATCAGCCCGGACGAATACACACACCCCGGCTTTACGCAGGAAGTTGTGCTCCAATACGTAGCCGGGGTATTCAAGGTACGAAGTATCATCCGGAGCAGATATCTGCGTCTCCGTCAGAAAAAGAAGGGCAGGCTGCGCCGTCTCAAGATGGTGGTGTACGGCGTCGAGGTTGCTATGTAGACCCCTTACATTGCTGAAATCCACATTAAATGTGGAATGGGGAGTCGCCGACAAAACCCTTTTCCTTTTTCGAACTTTCATTTTTTTTTATTTTTTTTTATTTGGAGAGTGGGATTGGGCGGGGTAGGATGTTCGAGGCGAAATCGTGACAATACCTGAATAAAGCGCGGAGCACAGTACGTGCTCGACCACGGGTTGCGTGAGCGACTGACGCAGGGCATGGAAGGGCCCCCAGTCCACCCTGCGTGCGATCGCCGGGATCCACTCCGGTCTCCGACTCCGGCACGACGACCGCACGACAGGATTTTACACCGGTTGGCGGGACAGCTTCCCGGGGCGGAGTTTAGTAGTGACACCCGGGTTCAGGTCCCCAACTGACCGGCGGGCGGCGGCGAACACCGTTTCACTGGGTCTCCCTATACCCCCGTCAAACAATCACGTCCCGCGAGCTCACACGCACGTCTGCTCCGCATGTTCCAGGTATCGCCAAGATTCACCCCCAACAAGGAAGAGGAAAGGGTAGGAATAACACTGGCTCTCCAACCCACACGCCGGAACACAGCTAGGCTATTTGGCGGCGGACTCTAGTTGGAGGGTGGTCGCCAGCCAGTCGGACAAGTCCTACCACCGATTATGTATTCGGCTCCCGTTTTGCACCACCCAGGGGTTACTTGTAGGGAATCGCGGGTTAAACCTACGGAAGCGGGAAGCAATCAACCCCCAAAACCCCCACTTGATTCGAAGTAGATATGTGTCGTTCGCGAACGAACGAATCAAACGACCCGGGTCTCAAAATCCGCGCGAACGATAGGGTCACTTCAAAAAATATGAGTCGTTCACTAGATCGACTCGTTTAACAAAACCTGCGAATCAGAAGAAAAGAACCAGGGGTCATTTCGGGTTGCGGCGTCTTGCTTCGCGTCCGTCTCGGTTAGTCGTTCGTTGTGGCATAATGACGCATAGCGCATTTTCATTGTTTTGATCTCACGTAAACAATCGAACTATAACAGTTGCTTTAAACTGTCATTCAATACTAAACTTTATCCAGCCAGTGACCTGATAATATTAATTACGTCACAAATTGATGTGATAAACGGTAATCCAAACGTTCGACTGAACGGGTCGTACGAACCGGATCATTTTGTCAACAGGTCAGTACTGATCTGAATCTCTAAAATTGAACGAACGACACATATCTAATTCGAAGCACACACTGAACCCACACTCAATAAAGATTATTATGACATTGTAATATTATTTTGCATACATCATGATAAGAAATGAAATGGGGATCCTCCACATAATTCTATGTCTCACACAGCATCACAATTGAGGGGAGGGGCGGAGGGGGTTTAGAATTGAGCGCTGTTTGAAACATCCAATATTATTGACAGCGTTAGTTGAGTCGCTCTTTGTCTTTCCATCAAATTTAATTCCTTATTTTCACTTAACAGTCTCTTAAAAGGCAACAAATTGTTTTATTAATGACTAGCTGACCCGCCAGACTTCGTAGTGCCTCAATCGATAAATAAAAGACCTAAACTTTTGTATAAAATAAACTTAAAACAAACAAAAGGAATCCGTCCGACGGGGGACACATCAAAGGAAAAATAAAATTGTTATTTTTATTTAATTCCGAGCATTTTAATATTTATCTACCATTTTAAACCTTCTCTAGACTTCCACAAATAATTCAAGACCAAAATTAGCCAAATCGGTCCAGCCGCTCTCGAGTTTAGCGAGACTAATTAACAGCAATTCATTTTTATATATATCTTGTACCTTTAAACGGGGAGCAATTCTTGTATATTAATATATATATATATATATATATATATATATATATATATATATATATATATATATATATATATATATATATATATATATATATATATATATATATATATATATATATATATATATATATATATATATATATATATATATATATATATATATATAATCTGAATCTCGGAAACGGCTCCAACGATTTTCATAACATTTAGTATACAGGGGATTTCGGGGGCGATAAATCGATCTAGCTACGATTTATTTTCAGAAAATGTTGTTTTATTCGTGTTTTCAATAATCAACTCTTCCCGACATCTATTGGCGAATAATAATGCTATTTTTCTTAATTGAGGGCAACTAACCGCTTTAAAGAATCAACAAGATGGCGTTATCAAAAAAAAAACTTCATCGTCTAGTAGATTTAAATAGGACGACATTGTTCCTCTGGAGAATACAAAGAGAGTATTATTTAAAAGGCCGCGCCCAACATTAGATGGCATCCCTAATCACAAAGCTTTCTCTGTGATTGTCAGAGCGTGTCAGACGGCGATAGGGCGCGCTCTGAACCGCTTTACTGATTAGAAACAGCGGTTAGTTCTTGACCTTTACGAGAAAATCAGTAGGTATCGTTTTGCGAGGATATCACGTGTCCTAAGCATGACCGAAAGAAACGGTTGGTCAGGTGTGGAGAAAGATATTACGTCATCTTTAGTTACATAAATATGTCTATTAGCCCCCGCAGGGGTACGATTATACGAACCCTCTGATTGTAGGTTGCAGTCGTTAGTTAGCAATTGCAGGGACATATCATATCGCATAGCAGTCTTAAAACCTGGCTCGAATGAGGACATATTATAACACAGAGCAAACAACGTAGAAGGAAGTTCATTCTAGAGCCGCATGACTAGGGGCACTAGACAGGAGAGGTAAAAGTATCATCTTAAAAAAAAGATTATAAATTTTCAGGAAATCTCAACACCAATCTGAAGAATCGTAGAACTGATCCAGCCTTTTCGGAGACTTATGGGAACATACATACATTGACTTTTAAACATATATAGAAATCATACGCACGCTCCTACTGTTTCTGATGGTGAATACATAACATGATCAAAGTGGAATCAAAGGTCGGTCAGTACCATGTACCGGGTTTGTCTGGTTGACCATAATAGGCGAACTGCAAACGAAGAGTCTGTGTTTTCCAACCAAACTTCTTCAAAAGCAGTAAACTTCGCCACTTGACTCATCGACCTTTGTACAGAGTGAGTTTAATTAGCTATTACTTGACGTAATTACCGTGATGAGTCGGAATCTTAAGATCTCTTTAGTGGCTTCTTCAGAAGACTGTCTTATTGTTCGTTTATGTGAGCTTAATTGTGTGTCGGTCACATTCGACTTTTTTTCCTACTTAAGCTGATCTTTAGAGGCTATGCCAGCGTAACCGAGCTAGTAGAAGAGCTCACGGGGCTCTAATCAGAGGACGTTGCTAACATTAGCCCTAGTAAGAGCGGTGCTTCGTAGAATCTACCACCGGATCGGAAACGCGATCCACTGAGAAGATCCGGCGAGAAACTCCATGAAGAGGTTCTCTTCGTCTTTCTTCAAAGCGAGTTTTAGATGATGATAAACGGTCCATCAGCTCTCGACCCGGAAGTCAGCGGTCACTATCAAGTCGTGTGTAGCGTAGTGTAACCGAGGGTCATTGGTGTCTTCCGACGCGAAACACATTTCGCTGACAGAAATGAAGACATTAGTAGATGAAGGGAACATGATAGAATCACTACATAGTATAAAACAAAGTCGCTTTCTCTGTCCCTATGCATGCTTAAATCTTTAAAACTACGCAACGGATTTTGATGCGGTTTTGTTTAATAGATAGAGTGATCGAAGCGGAAGGTTTATATTTATAGGTAACATCCATGAAATAGTGGAGAAATCAATAATAACTTTACAGTTTCCGAAGCGAAGCGGGGGCGGGTCGCTAGTTTGTTATATGATACAAAATGTTAATTTAAAAAAAAAGGGCAACCAACTTTTGTCATTTGTACTTTTTCTTCATACATAACTCCTTCATCACATGCAATTTCTAAAAATAGCCTTTAAACTCAGAGTTATAAGCTCTAATATGGTTTATAGGTACTTAACACCTCAATTCAATGTAAAAATTCAAAATGTTTAAAATCTTAACCCCTTCATCCACTCATGTGTTTAAATGTCGTAAGGTGTGCGTAAGGGTTAATATCAAATCATAAAATGAGAAAATTTCAAGAAAACTCTGACCTTTTGGCACTGACAGGAATAAGCCGTGGCCACTGAAGTATGAAACCTATGGAAATGAAACGTCAACAAAAATGCGTGCCACTGTGACGTCATCTGGCCGCTAAACATGGCGGTTTTAGTGCTGCCCAGAAGATTTTAATGTTATTAGGTTTTATCGATAAACGAAACATTGTTATATTGTTTTCCTGCGAGTTACAGTGCTGAGTAAGAACGAGGTAGATATATGTTTATGTAAGTGCCTTCAAAATGGATGCTATTTAATGTTGTATAAGCAATTGTACGTATAGAAGAATATGTCGCGTCCCTATTATAAAGGTCTATGGCCGTGGCAGTCAGAAAAAAAACCGTTTGACATTGACGGACATCGGAAAGAGACGTGGCGTGCGATATATCTTATAGCCTTTAGACCGATCCGGGCGTAGCTGGAATAGCTATAAGCTACCAAAGCTACCAAAGAATAGGTAGGGAAAAAAAGGTCTGTGAAGCACTTATAGTGTTAATGTGCAGCCCAACTAACCCAAGCCCGCAATATTATAATTTGCGTAATTACTGGTGGTAAGACGTCTTGTGAGTTCGCGCGGGTAGGTACTACCACCCTGACTATTTCTGCCGTGAAGCAGTAATGCGGTTCGGTGTGAAAGGTTAGGCAGCCGTTGTACTGTAAAAATTGAGACCTTAGAACTCATGTCTCAAGCTAGGTGGCGGCATTTACTTTGTAGATGTCTATGTGCTCCGTTAGTCACTTAACATCAGGTGGACCGTGAGATCATTCACCCAAATAAGTAAAAAAAAAGAAACTAACAGTGCATATCAATGCACAAATCAAAACACAAATCACAATTCAAAATCATATCAAATTTCTATACGGGTAAAAAGATCGTAGGTTTAATTCTGTAAAACGTTTCTCGGTATTATGAACCCTGGATCTTGAATTCCGTGCATGCCTAGAGCATTCGTCACCGCCAAGGTTTCTTATAAATATCTACTTTCGGCGATGTTCGGATGCGAAATCCAGGTACGAATCTATCTAAAGTAGTGGTCCCGCAGTCGTCCACTATAATTAATTGAAATCATACGTTTGAACATTATTAAGGTTCTATTGTCAAAGACTATTTATCATATTTCTATAATCACAGATTTCGCCAAAACTACACTTTAGACAAATATTAACAAAGTCAAACAATATTTAATCTATTCTCAATTTGACCATGAACTTTATGCAATAAGAAAAGTTTGACAATAAGCAAATAGTATGCATGCGTGTGTGTGTCAAATAAATGTTAGTGTGTGTAATGTTTTCTTTATTGATTGAATGTATCTTTTATGCATTATTTAAAAAAAATATTAGTATTGTGCACTCCTTCTCTATATTCTCTATAAGTGTCGGAAATTTTATACTCCTCGGTCCGCGCAATTTTCGTAAAAAGGGATACAAAATTTTTGCTTCACGTATATATAAGACATCAAACAGAGTAACCTGAATTGCACTCTGACTGCGTTGATATAAGTTACATTTTATTTCACCGTCTGTACGTAACATAAGTAAAACAACAATTCGTACGTAACTAAATTGATTCTAGTTACCTGTATATCTAAACAACAATGTTTTAAAATTCCAATTTGTTCTAAAAATACTAAAGTTCTGTACAAAGAAAAATCATCTTTATCTTCTTTAGGTTAAGTTTTAAATAGTCTGTGAGTTTTAAATAAATTGTTGCTCTGTTGAAAATAGTATTTAAGTTGTTTGACTTAAAGTCCACATTGTAATTGTGCAAGTTAGATTTCTGGATTATAATTAAGTATTTTGTTTTTTTTTTAGGTAGGTTCCCATGTTAGCGAGATATTGGTGGATTTACCTCCCAGTGCTCCGACATGATAAGGAAAAGCATTCTTATGAAGTTTTTGGAAACATTTTTTTTATTTAAAAATAGTCTTCTTTTTGTAAATGTAAGTTAGTGTTTTTTTATAAAATTCATACTCTTACCATTTTAATTTCTTATATTGCAAATCGTCTATAATGGTATGTATGATTGAATTGTGATAATATTTGTATTATTATTATTACTACAAAATATAGTAAAATTGAGTATTGTGTCTGTGTAAACATTAAAATTTTATCACGCTAGTTTAATTACTCTAATTTACATAAATGTCTAGTACTTAGCCATTAAATAAATTAATAATTAACATAAAGTATATATTTATATACTCACAACTTATTTTTCTTGAAATATTTTCGGAATTCCTTTGCCGACCTTAACTTTAAGTTTAAAATAAACATTCGGAGAATGTCATAATGTACTTATCGACGCGGTCAACGCCTTTCCGAGTGGTCACACAACTTTACATTTAATTACCATAACACGCGCGATTTAAAAATAATATTAATCGAACTTAGTCCGTGAAATTTAAATATATATTTTTTTAAAAATATACTTATAAATACGGTCTTATACTTAAAACACAGTTAAACAGTTAAATTTCAAAGATTTAAACTAAATATGTAACATATTTAGTTTTTTAAAACAATTTTATGGTGATTAAAAAGTAATTTATTGGTAGGTATCAGAAAGCGCGGCATATCACGAGTTTCGCTGGCCATAAACTGGTTTTTGTTGGTTAGACTAATCTTGGAGCGTGGCTTGCTCTTACTGCGAGCGAAGTTTGTTTCTCTCTGACATTTCTCGACGGCGAGAAAGAGACAAAGCCACCTGAAGGTATTTTCTTTTGTAGGAGAACTATATTGTGATGCTAAGTTATTTTCTACTTAAAAACAAGATGTTAGGGTGGATATTTCGATGCATTGAATTATTTTAGAGATCGTAACACTGCACGCGGGAAAATTTTGTGCAATTGATTAATAAATTATTTTGTGTGATCCAAATCACCGTAATTAGTGTTAAATACAGATTTAGGTTGGTTTATTGACGATTTATCTTTTTTTTTTATTGCTTAGATAGGTGGATGACCTCACAGCCCACCTGGTGTTAAGTGGTTACTGGAGCCCGTAGACATTTACGACGTAAATGCGCCACCCACCTTGAGATATCAGTTCTAAGGTCTCAGTATAGTTACAACGGCTACCCCGCCCTTCAAGCCAAAATGCATTACTGCTTCACAGCAGAAATAGGCAGGGCGGTAGTACCTACCCGCGCGGACTCACAAGAGGTCCTACCACCAGTAAAGTTATCTTCATCTTATCTTCATCAATTATCTTCAGTTATCTTCATCTTTTCAAATAGTTTTGCATTGATTAAAAGTTATTTTACTGTTGGGCAGAGAAACTCAAACCCCTTTTGGTATAAAGTGGGCAACAGACACCTCAAATAAATGCCACCGGCGATGCCCCATCGCCCACCATGAAACATGAGAATGAAGACTTAATAAGTCATAAGTATCAGAGCCTTAACGAGAGCCGCGAGCCATCAGCTATATGATAGTCGTACCACCAGTAAAATTATCAGTTCTGCGAGTTTCATTGTTAGTTTTTTATACGATTTTCTATCTCAAATTACGGTAAAACTATGACACTGTGGATCCTGATTTGAATGTTAAATGATTAACACACGTTGGCTGAGCTTTCTTCGATATTCTCGAACCGTCAGAATAAAAATTACGGTTTATTCTACGGTTTTTATTAGTTAATTTTTTTTTTTTTATTACTTATATTGGTGGATGAGCTCATGGCTTAGCGAATAAGTAGTAACGTAGATACTGTCATCCCCCTTGAGACACAAGTTCTAAATCTTAGTTTACGGTACAACGGCTGCCCTACCCTTCAAGACGAAACGCATTACTAATTCATGGCAGATATAAGCGAGGTGAGGGTGGAACCGGTGCGGGCTTACAAGATGCTCTACTACCCGTAGAGCCATTCAAAACTAGTATTTCAGTTTTTTATCCAAAATTCCTTTGAATTATGATATTCTGTTTCCAAAAAAGCCAAAGATGCAGCCAATGAAAACAAGTGAAAATCTGTTTCGTTAGTTTAATTTTATTCCTGATTGGAGACAATAGAAAAGTTACAGCTATAAGTATTTAAAGACTGAGCACATATTGAATATCGACGTCACTGTTCACGTTAGGCATACAAATGTCGCTTTCCGGGACAAGTACAATATCTTCCTCGCTCTCGTTTCATGTAATCCCTTCTCAAACTTAATGTTCAGCAAATAATCGGATACATTTAGTTATATTTTTTAATAATTAGCTTACATACTTACATAATTTATTTCTCTTATATAGTATGTATGTAATAGTAGTGATTATTGATCTGTGTTGTAACAAATATATTGATTTACTTTTTTGATGACTTATGATACTTTAAAATGATTGTGGGGCATACGAAAAACAAATTGTTTAATTCAAGAGTGATGAGACAGAAGTATAAATAAAGTACCGAAGTATTTATCAAAGATCATATTATAGAATAAAGTTATTTGAAAAAAATAGAAATTTTTTAGTAATATCTTAATGTAGGTACTGTTTAAATAATAAAGCCGCTACATTTATAGGTATATAGGATTTTTCGTTTGGGTATCTACGCCCATTTACAGCCATCTATTCATAAAATTATTTTAAAATGAAGTATTTTAAGTATTTTAAAAATCGTAAGCCCAAAGTTACTTTTGTTCGCAGAGTAGTAAGTTAAGTTAAGAGATGAGATATGTAAAAAGAATATTCGTTTTAAAATTTTGATATAAAAAAAAGATTTCAACTTTTTTTTCCTTCTTATACTGATGATCTTGGGAGACCATATCAGCGTTATCGGGTGAGTAGGTGAGCTCACGGGGCTCAAACCTGAAGCTGTTGATAACACGAACCCTAGCAATGTATGGTATGATGCCTTTGCCTTTCCGGTTGGAAAAATAAAACTACTACCAAACATAACCTCGAAATTTGAAAACCATACTTCAATGTTTACTTAATTTTACATTGGTAATGAAGAGTATTAAAGTAAGTAACATAATTATACTCGTTGATCAATAAGAGAAAAATCTCCGAAATTCAATTAGTTTTATTGATAAGATAAAACATGAGCGAAGAAACACAAGTTAATGATGAAAATAAAAAGAGAACGCGTAAGAAACGTAAGAATTTTCTTTCGAATGCCAAGAAATATGCCAAGAAAGGTCAAATGGGCAGGGGAACAAAAATGCCCGAGGAACTATACCAATATTTCGTTGGTATACTCGACGCTATAAAAAAGGGAATTGAAAATCAAGAGGAAAGAAGTAAGTTTAATATTACTGGATTTCATTTGTCAAATGTGGCCTTAAGGCAGGATACTTCCTTTCTATGCAGGACCCATTTTTCTAGAGATAGTACAAATAAGACCTAAACAAAATGTGAATGTATCCTGCATTCTGCCTTTTTTTTATAACCCCAATGGGTTATATTATATTTTCTGAACGAGTACGTGAACTCGCGGGGTTCTAACCTGCCTATTTCTGCCTCGAGATAGTAGGTAATGCGTATTGGTTTGATGGGTGGAACTGCCTTGATACAACAATACAAATATGGATTAGACTGCATGTTTGGTATGATCTCAAGATACATTCACATTTCTAAGTTTGCTAGTAGTTATTTAATCTACATTTAGAAAAAATGTTTCCAGATGTCCTTGTAAACAATGTACTTGAGAGAACGAAGGATGAAGAAATTAATATAATTGGGAACCAGCTTGGATGTCGGGTAATCGAGCTTCTACTACCTTATGCATCACCAGCAGACCTAGAACGGTTTATCAACGCCGTGACCCCTGAACTACGAAGACTCTGCTCGGATAATTTCTCTAGTCACGTCATAGAAACATTACTTAGAGTATCGTGTACACGTGCAACTGAGCATTTGCAGAATCTTGATGATTCAGAGGATTCTGATGAAATTCCTAAGAAGAAAGTTAAATTGGAGATTGTCTCTAAGTACAGTGATGAGCATGTAAAAACTTGTTCTGAATTTACATTGAAGCTATGTAAATATGCACTAAATAATCTAGAGGATTTTGTTTGGGATAATTATGCTAATCATATATTGAGAAGTGCTTTGAAGTGTCTTAGTGGTATTGAGCTACTGCCTGGTGAGAAGCCAAAGGTTAATCTCTTCAAAGAAACTGTTGGAGGAAAGAAAGGTACACATTTGCGAAGAATAATAGGTTTTTAAGCTGTGATCAGAAAAACCGTTGAATTGAAACATACCCTGTAATTAGCTACCACTATACTACATCTACTATAACTAAGTAATTATAGTAGATGTAGTGGAGACTAGGTTGTAGAGTGGGATATCTGTACAAATAAGACTTCACTTCATGTCTCAAGTGTTATAACATCCTTCACATTGTGATGTCTATGACCTTCAGTGAATATTCAAGTTAATCAGTTCAAGCTCATAACTTCAGTGAATGTATAAAACCTGGTGAGTGAATCCCTTTGGAGCTTTCAAATATGCATCTTCAACAGGTATACCACCTCACATATCAAAGATGGCCTACAAAAATGTTCCTGATGAATACAAAGGTATAGTTAGAGAGTTTGCTGAGAGACTCTCCTCATGGCCACAATTTAAGGATATGGGTTACCAAAATCTGACTTCAGCATTGTTACAGGTATGTATAGTTTTAATTAGTTTATTAACAGTAAAATATTTTTATCAGAAGGGCTTGCAAAATATGACAACATATTAATAGCTTCATTGTCCAAATATGAAAATGAAACATGCGACGAAGCACATGTAGGTCAGAATAGATTCATATAAAATGTAGGACGATCATCACTGTCACGTCAAGGATGTCTGTCTGATGGAGTTGTGGATGAAAACAATTTTTTGTCAATAGGCTTTCAGGGTGCACTACTGTTTTCTGCTTGATCAAAAACAGCCTACAGAGTTGAATTGCGACACATTGCCAACCAATTTTCATTACTTTAAACTCTATGAGGTATGTTAGGTGGTATGCTTCTAGGCTACATCGGACAGGGAGGCTGCCTCAAACAGGGTTTGGAGTTGGAGATAATCATTTTCTACACTGCTTCGAGGGCTATGTGTTGATGTGAAGAGAGAAGAGCTTTCGTGCTCTGCTTCTCTATTTTTTACCACCGATCTAATTAAAAGATAAAGACCACGTTTTTTTTATAATATCAGGTTAATTTAGCAATCAAAGAATTCAGCTATAAATTTCTAACGCTTTTTATGCTTTGACTTAAGTAATCCATTTAAGGAAATTTTATAGGTTTTACTCTATGCAATAAAGAATGTGGATAAGAACTTAACCAAGAACATTTTAAAGAAACTTTTAAATGAAAGCTTTGCACCAGACGATTGGATCCCTAATGCTGACGATGAAAAAAACAAAGATTCTGATGAGAAAAAGGCGACTCTGAATGAGGATGGTGATGAAAAGGTGGACCTTGCAATTGAATCTGGGGGTGTGGTGCAAAGGAACTTACCACCAGTATTTGATTCAGAGTCAGCTGTAAGGTAAAGTACATGTTATGATGTACAGGATATATATGATGTGTATTTCTTAAATGATTGATAAAGTATGCATAATATTTTTCTATTTTCATGAGTAGTAATAGACATAATTAAAACAACCTCTATTTATTACATACCTATTATACTATACATTATCGGTAATTATCTATTTATTGTATGTATATATTTTCTAGAACAATGTATTGCCAATAGTACACTGCAATGTACCTGCTATATCCTTATCGTTTCCTGAATTTCTGTAAATTAAATGGTCTTGAAAACGATTGAGAGTTTGGAAAGAATGTAAGCACAATAATAGGTTACTGGTGGTAGGACCTCCTGTGAGTCCGCGCGGGTGTGTACCACCACCCTGCCTATTTCTGCCGTGAAGCAGTAATGCGTTTCGGTTTTAAGGGTTGGGAAGCCGTTGTAACTTATTTGAGACCTTAGAACTTATATCTCAAGGTGGTTGGCGCATTTACGTTGTGGATGTCTATGGGCTCCAGTAACCACTTAACATCAGGTGGGCTGTGAGCTCGTCTACCCATCTAAGCAATAAAAAAACAAAATGTGTGCAATTCACACGTGGTAGTAGTGAAACCTTCCAAAATTAAAATACAATTATCCTAAACGTCTTAAGTATATGTAAAATTTTGTCATTAGTAAATAATTGTAAGGTAGCGCCCTCTGTGAATTGATATTTTAATTTCACGTATAATCCTAAATTAAAATTCACTACAAGAGCTTTCATACACACGTTAGTATTAAAAAATCTCACAGATGGCGCTGTATTAAATAGTATGTATATTTCTGTCTCATTCTTTGCTGGCTTCATCCTACACATTTTTGTATTTGTGTCTCTTACCTGTCGGTTTTTCCGTTGCATCCGGTTTGAAATCGCAACGATTCTAAAGAAGTTTTCACTTCAAAAAAAAAAAGATAAATTTAAACTGTAGAAGTGTATATAACTATAAACTACTTTCCACTGGACCGGTTGAGACATTCTCGTTATATTATTTTATAAATAAAATTTATAGGTTGTTAGAAGCTGCATTGTTTGTGGCTAAAAAGAAGATGTATACCCAGATATACGCAAAGTGTTTCATCAACCGCCTCGGCCAGCTCGCCACCATGCCCATGTTGAACTTCACGGTCCAGAGACTGATCGACAACTGTGATATCAAAGAGGAGGTGACCACTTTTTATTTTATTACTGAAAATTTAAAGAAAGCAGTAATGCGTTTCGGTTTGAAGGGTGGGGCAGCCGTTGTAACTACACTGAGACCTTAGAACTTATACCTCAAGGTAAGTGGCGCATTTACGTTGTAGGTGTCTATGGGCTCCAGTAACTCCAGTTTTTTTTTTTTTTTTATTGCCTAGTTGGGTTTGCGAATTCACGGCCCACCTGGTGTTAAGTGGTTACCGGAGCCCATCTACAACGTAAATGCCGCCACTTACCTTGAGATATGAGTTCTAAGGTCTCAGTGTAGTTACAACAGTTGTCCCACCCTTCAAACCGAAACGCATTACTGTTTCACGGCAGAAATAGGCGGGGCGGTGGTACCTACCCGTGTGGACTCACAAGAGTACCACATACAGTACTCACAAGAGATTCTACCACCAGAAATAATTGTAATTTTGTAATATCCATTCCGTTGTAACAGTACAGAAAGGCAACAGTTTTATTGTATACTGGCTGATCCGGCAGACTTCGTAGTGCCTAAATTGATAAATAAAAGACCTAAACTTTTGTATAAAATAAACTTATAACAAATAAAAGGAATCCGTCCGACGGGGGACACATCAAAGGAAAAACAAAATTGTAGTTTTTATTTAATTCTGACCATTTTCATATTTATCTACCTTTTAAACCTTCTCTGGACCTCCACAAATAATTCAAGACCAAAATTAGCCAAATCGATCCAGCCGTTCTCGAGTTTTAGCGAGACTAACGAACAGCAACTCATTTTTATATATATAGATTATTGTATTACAGTCCACCTTTTATTTCATAAGTCTATCATCACCGGTCTACCCCAGAGCAGTAGAGAACAGTCTATGCATGTGGTAAGAACTAATTTTACACGAAGAATTAACTGGATTTTGTTTTCAGTTTGAACCAATGTTTGATGAGCTGTCGGACAAGTTCGACGCGCTGTTGGCCTGCGGGAACACCGGGGTGCTGGTGGCCCTCGCCAAAGCCTGCCTCAGGATCAAAGTGAAACAAATGCAATTTGTTAATGTGAGTGGATATAGATGAAGGATTTACTGGTGGTAGGACGTCTTGTGAGTCCACGAGGGTAGGTACCACCACCCTGCCTATTTCTGCCGTGAAGCAGTAATGCGTTTCGGTTTGAAGGGTGGGGCAGCCGTTGTAACTATACTTGAGACCTTAGAACTTATATCTCAAGGTGGGTGGCGCATTTACGTTGTAGATGTCTATGGGCTCCAGTAACTATTTAACACCAGTTGGGCTGTGAGCTCGTCCACCCATCTATGCAATAAGTAAATAAAACATTTTTTTCTTGAACGAAATTTTCAATCAGGTCAGAAAGTATTCTTGAGTGATAGGTTTCATCTCTCTGGCTACTCTGGCATTTATTTATTTATTTCATTTACTTCAGATTTTGCATCCATATTATACACATTAACATTTCATTTATACTAGAATTAAAAAAAATTATAACTACAATCTCGAACTAAAAAAAAAGCAATAATAATAAAAACAAAAAAACAAAATTAACATCAAAACTACCTTAACCTAAAGGCTGG
Organism: Bombyx mori; assembly: GCF_030269925.1. Lineage (NCBI taxonomy): Eukaryota > Metazoa > Arthropoda > Insecta > Lepidoptera > Bombycidae > Bombyx > Bombyx mori. Next base: position 11,961,982 of record NC_085126.1, on the reverse strand, counting down.
TTTGGATCCAGAGTGATCAATGTTCATGATCATAGGCGTCAATGGTTCATCCGACATATGTATGTTTGTTTGCATTTAAAGATTTTTTTAAATTATTAAATGCTTTAGGTGTTTAGTACTTTTATGCACACTATATACTTACAGACACGAGGAGGTAAATAGAGTTGTGTTTTTCCACAGACACTAGAAGCGGCATTGAAGTGTACAGAGGAGGGTAGGCAGAAATACTTCCCGATAGCTTGTCTCCGGCTGGTGCCGATTGACAGGATCGAGCTGGACAAGCTGGACCAGGAGTACTTCATTAACGTCCACGGATCGGTGATACTACAGACCATTCTAAATTTTCAGGTATGTCATTTTCAGGTTTTTTTTATTACCCTTAGATGGGTGGACGAGCTCACAGCCCACCTGACGTTAAGTAGTAGTAGTTTTATTTTTCCAAATGGAAAGGCAAAGGTATCATACCGTAAAGCCTAATCTTTTATATATATTTTTTATGAAATATGATATTATGAAATGATATGCGATGATATAGAATGAAATATAATCTCGGTAAAATGGTGGTCATGTACTGAGATTTTTTCAGTGGACTTTTTGGAGGATCCCGTGAAGTTACGTCCAGCGGCTTTGTTTCATTTTTCCATATTTGTGCACTTTCACAGATATTAAATAGTTAATAAACCACCGTTATTACACATTTAAATCTGTAGAAACACTAAATAGACAAAATAAAACAAATCACACAACCTCACTCCTCGCGTTTCCGCCAAAAAGTCGCCCATAGACATTGTTTTAGTACATATTTTCCTTATTAAGAAAGGCAAGGGGATCTAATCTCATACATCCTTGTCTGTTCACCCATAGACACCTACAACGAACTCAACATCTCGAACTATCGAGTGATTATTCCCTGTGCGTGTCCGCAGCGTCCGGGGCGAGCGACGGGCGCGCTGCTGGAGTTGCCGGCGGAGCAGCTGCTGGTGGTGCTGCGCGACGCGAAGGGCTGCCACGTGGCGGACGCTCTCTGCACCGGACCCTTCGTCGGCGTCAAGGCCAGGGACAAACTCATTTGGAAGCTTAAAGTGAGTCTGGACTTGTGGAACTGCCTTAATATTTGTTTATGTGTCTAGCGTGCGTGTACAGCTGGTGGTCGTGCTCGGGGCAACAACGATTGACTTTTATTTTTATTGCCGTTGTTGGCAGACGAGCACACGCCCACCTGATGGTTAGTAGTTACCGTCGCCCATGGACTTCAGCAATGCCAGGAGCAGAGCCAAGCCGCTGCCTACCGTTTAATACTCTCCACGAGCCTCGTTTGAAGACGTTTGACGTATAAATTACTGCGTACATTTACGTGTGACGTCATTTGAGGCCAAAATTGACAAATACATGACCATAATTGTAATGTTGCCGTGTGGTGACGGCATTAGAATACTTTTGTCACCACCCCCATTACCACCCCAGGGGAGTCGTAAGAGGCGACAAAAGGGAAAGCATAACACACAATATTTACTAGTGTGAGAGAAGGAAAACTCGAAATTAAACCCTGTACCAACCCGTCTAGCCAGCGTGGTACCAGTAGGCTAATAAACCTCCAAAATGATTGCACACCGCAGAACCAGGCCCCTAGTCCCCGGCGGCCCCGCTATTCCTGGTTACGGTAGCGGCCATGGTAACGGCGGGGCAAGGGGTGCTAAGAATCCCCGGCAGAGATCCGGCTACCACCCCCCTTCACAACGACAACTGGCCCCGGTGACATACAACGTGCGCACTTTGAGGTTGGACGAGAAGCTAATAGAGCTGGAAGAAGAAATGAACAAGTTGCGCTGGGACGTTATTGGTTTATCGGAGATCCGAAGAGAGGGGGAGGATACGAAAACCTTACAGTCCGGCCACTTGTTCTACTACCGGGAGGGAGAACAGAAGTCCCAAGGTGGTGTTGGGTTTATCGTCCACAAATCTCTCATTAACAACATTGTGGCCATCGAAAGTGTGTCGAGTAGGATAGTATACCTTGTCCTCAAAATCTCAAAGCGGTATTCGCTGAAGATTGTACAGGTATACGCCCCATCGACGTCACATCCAGACGATGAAGTGGAAGCTACGTATGAGGACATTAGTAGGGCCATACGTAACTCCCAATCACATTTTACCGTTGTTATGGGAGATTTCAATGCAAAACTGGGCCGTAGAGGCGATGATGAGTTGAAAGTGGGGCCATTTGGATTTGGGCAGCGGAATCCCAGAGGACAGATGCTGGCGGACTTTATGGAGAAGGAAGGACTCTTTATGATGAATTCTTTCTTCAAGAAGCCGCCACAACGGAAATGGACCTGGTTGAGTCCCGACGGTGTAACAAGAAATGAAATTGACTTCATCATGAGCACCAACAGACAGATATTCAACGATGTCACAGAGACATCGTTGAATATCTGTCTGTTGGTGCTCATGATGAAGTCAATTAAATCAACAGTGTTAAAACAGGAAGTGATCACCGAATCGTGAGAGGCATGTTGAATATCAATGTCAGACTGGAAAGATCGCGTCTGATGAAGTCAACGCTTCGACCGTCGAATGCACAAATCCAAAACCCCGAGAGCTTTCAACTCGAATTGGCTAATCGCTTCGAATGGCTAAACAGCTGCGCATCAGTGGACGATGTAAATAGCAGGCTGGTAGAGACTGTCCGTACGGTAGGGTCCAAATTTTTCAAAACCCACCGTAAGAATAGACCTCAGAAACTATCCGACCGCACCCGAAACCTCATGGCTAGTCGACGTTTGATGACGCTCCAAACTTCGGAGGACGCTGAGTCATATAGGCAACTCAATAGACATATCATGAAGTCCTTGCGACACGACCTACGCTCCTTTAATACTCAGCGTATCAAAGAGACGATTGAGCGAAACCAAGGCTCTAAAGTGTTCGCAAGAGACGCTTCTATTGGGCAAAGCCAGCTGACGAAGCTGAAGACCGAAGATGGACGTGTAACGTCGAATAAGTCAGAGGTCCTGCGGGAGATAGAGAGGTTCTACGGGCAGCTGTTTACCTCGGTCTCAGCTGAACCGCAAGGTTTAGCTGCAGACCCTAGAGCCAAGCTAACCCGACACTACACCGAAGACATCCCGGACATCAGCCTGTACGAGATTAGGATGGCTCTCAAACAGCTTAAGAATAACAAGGCACCGGGCGAGGATGGAATTACTACGGAGCTTCTGAAAGCGGGCGGGACGCCGGTACTGAAAGTCCTTCAGAAGCTCTTCAATTCCTCTTTGCTCGATGAAAAACCGCCACAGGCATGGAACAGGGGTGTTGTGATCCTGTTCTTCAAAAAAGGTGACAAAACCTTATTGAAGAACTATAGGCCCATAGCACTGCTGAGCCATGTCTACAAGCTGTTCTCGAGAGTCATCACGAAGCGTCTCGAACGCAGGTTTGATGACTTCCAGCCTACCGAACAAGCCGGTTTCCGAAAAGGCTACAGTACCAGACCACATACATACGCTGCGGCAGATTGTACAGAAGACCGAAGAGTACAATCGGCCATTATGCTTAGCGTTTGTGGACTATGAGAAAGCCTTTGATTCCGTCGAAACATGGGCGGTCCTTAGATCTCTCCAGCGGTGCCGTATTGACCACCGGTACATCGAAGTATTGAAGTGTTTGTATAATAACGCCACCATGTCAGTCCGAGTACAGGAGCATTGCACGAAGGAAATCCCTGTAAAGAGAGGAGTGAGACAGGGAGATGTGATATCTCCGAAACTGTTTATCACTGCTCTGGAGGATTCCTTCAAGCTTCTGGAATGGCAAGGACTTGGCATCAATATTAACGGCGAATACATCACTCATCTTCGGTTTGCCGATGACATCGTGGTCATGGCAGAGTCGCTGGAAGATTTAGGGCGTATGCTCGGTGACCTCAGTAGGGTTTCTCAACAAGTGGGTCTTAAAATGAACATGGACAAAACAAAAATCATGTACAATGTCCATGTTGCACCCACCATAGTTACTGTTGGGAGCTCTACTCTTGAAGTTGTTGACGAATATATATACCTAGGACAGGCAGTCCGATTAGGTAGGTCCAACTTTGAGAGAGAGGTCAGTAGACGGATCCAACTCGGCTGGGCAGCGTTCGGTAAACTGCACAACGTCTTCTCGTCCAAAATACCTCAGTGCCTTAAGACAAAGGTGTACAACCAATGTGTGTTACCAGTGATGACTTACGGCTCGGAGACGTGGTGCTTCACTAGGGATCTTTTTAGAAGGCTCAAAGTCGCGCAGCGAGCTATGGAGAGGGCTATGCTCGGCATTTCTCTACGTGATCGAATCCGAAATGAGGAGATCCGTAGAAGAACGAAGGTTGCTGACATAGCCCGTAGAGTTAGTGAACTGAAGTGGCAATGGGCCGGCCACATAGCACGAAGAGAGGACGGTCGATGGGGCAGAAAGATCCTGGAGTGGCGACCACGTACTGGCAAGCGCAGTGTGGGACGGCCACCTACTAGATGGACCGACGACCTAGTAAAAAGTGCTGGGTCTCGTTGGATGCAGGTGGCAATGGACCGGTCGCACTGGAAATCTATTGGAGAGGCCTATGTTCAGCAGTGGACGGCGATAGGCTGAAATGATGATGATGATGATGAATTGTAATGTTGTGCTCAATGTCCCGCGACTCAGTACAGGTTATCACCGCAGGCACCGCCTACCACCAGTGATTACGCAAATTATAATTTTGCGGGTTTAATTTTTATTACACGATGTTATTCCTTCACCGTGGAAGTCAATCGTGAGCATTTGTTGAGTACGTATTTCATTAGAAAAATTGGTACCCGTCTGCGGGATTCGAACACCGATGCATCGCTCGATACGAATGCACCGGACGTCTTATCCGTTAGGCCACGACAATTAAAACATGGTAGACGGAGTGTTAGGTTTTATTGTCGTTACGGAATTTCTTGATTCGGGCGCAGCGCTCAAAGCCCGCGATAAAAGCTATGCAATAGCTTAAAACTGTGAGTGTACAGTTAGTCAGTTGTATGTGTCTGTTTGCAGGGCTGCTACCAGCAGCTGGCGCTGTCACAGCACGGCTCAAGGGCCTTCGAGCAAGTCTTCAGCGTCGCCTCCATGGAACAGAAACTCAAGATTATGACGGAAATCTCCGAGAAGAGTAACCTACTAAATGGCTCCGCATACGGCCGCCTGATCGCCGACAAGCTCCACGTCGCCGCCTTCAAGACCTCGCAGAAGAAATGGGAGGAAGCCTGGAGGAAACGTTCTTGCGATATAAATAGCTGATGGACTTCAATTAGTGTGTTTTATTTGGGTGAAGGGAGTTCGCTCTTCATCAGCCCGCCCTGCCTGCGCCGCGACACGTGATGTCCAGGGACCTCAAGGCGTGCCCGCTTTCGAGCTGAAATTATTTTTAAAAAAATGGAAAGCGCGTTTCCGAAACTTTAAATTTAGAAATATATTTTTTTAAGTTTTTTTAAGTAGTTTAAGTAAATTAGTTTTAAAAACTGAATTTTTCATTAAAAATGGTAGCGTTCTACGTTGACCGACTTCCAGCCTCGGCGATGGGGCCCGATCGGGGTGAGGGGTCGGGGAGGGAAACAAAAATCACTTCAATCCTTAAAAATAAAACTGCAAAGAAATAATTTCTAATTTAATTATATTTATACATTTAAATATATACATTTAAGTTAAATATATAAATTTATACATTTAAATAAATGGTGTCAATCGGAGCTGCACTGGCTCTTACGTTAACAACAATAAAAGCAAACCAAGAGGTGCATCATTTAAGACTTACGTCTAACTAATCTATAAAAAAATGAATTGCTGTTTGTTAGTCTCGCTAAAACTTGAGAACGGCTGGACCGATTTGGCTTATTTTGGTCTTGAATTATTCGTGGAAGTCTAGAGAAGGTTTAAAAGGTAGATAAATATAAAAATGCTCGGAATTAAATAAAAATAACAATTTTGTTTTTCCTTTGATGTGTCCCCCGTCGGACGGATTCCTTTTGTTTTAAGTTTATTTTATACAAAAGTTTAGGTCTTTTATTTATCGATTTAGGCACTACGAAGTCTGCCGGGTCAGCTAGTCGGGAAATAAATCTTTTTCTCGTATTAAACTTAGGAATGTATACATATTATTATGTGCATATTAAAAAATAAAGTCATTTTTTTTTAATATACAATAGTTTCTAATGCCAGGGCTGTCACATGAATAAAATGGATATAATTAAAACCGTTCTTTTGCGTTGATTGTCTGCCCGAACCGCCTCTGTGGCTGCCCGTCGTAATGCATTGGGTCGATGGGGAACTGGCAGATGCCGTTGCAGCCCGCGGGCTCCTCTCCAGGCTTCAAACGACAAATCTTATCGCCGCACACATATTCGCCTTTCCTTAACATATGTTCTATACCGCCGCGTCTGTGAGGACCTGTCATTTGAAATACAGGGTGTCAGGAGACCGCTTCCGAAAATGAACACAGAGGATAATGGTGGCTTATTGTTGGTAGGAACTCTTCTGAGTCCGCGCGGGTAGGTACCACCACCCTGCCTATTTTCTGCCGTAAAGCAGTAATGCGTTTCGGTTTGAAGGGTGAGGCAGCCGTTGTAACTATACTTGAGACCTTAGAACTTATATCTCAAGGTGGTTCGCGGCATTTAAGTTGTAGATGTCTATGGGCTCCAGTAACCACTTAACACCAGGTGGGCTGTGAGCTCGTTCACCCATCTAAGCAATAAAAAAAAACCATTAAAACAAGACATGACCTAAAGGTCTTAGCTACCAGGCCATAAATCCTTTTTTTTAAAAACAATCGATGCTCACTCTGTCTTCCTTTGATGGGTGCATTAATTTGATGTCGTTTCGGCCGAGATAGACCCATCACCTCGTCCCGTGGCGGACGATTGACCAGCCTCCGCTCCATGTTGATGGGGACCGAAGCTCCAAGCCACAGGATCACGCAGAGGACAGCGGCGAACAGCTGTAACGAGAGTTGTTGCCTCAAATGATAGATGGCGCTGTAGTAAGATGCTAGGCGTTCTTAATTTGAATCAGATAATCATACTCAGAATAATACGCCCGTTGTTCTAGTATAGTGTGTGTGATGCGTGCGATTGGGCCCGTGTACACATCTCGTACTTTTTCAAATTAATTACGTATTTCATATGTTCGCGAAAGACTACCCGAAGAAAAAATAAAAGATAAAACATTGTTAAATAAATAGATAGATAAAAAAATTAAATTACCTACTGGTATGTAGTTGGACGTATTTTGAGCCCGTCCGGGTAGGTGGCAAGACTGCCAAGTTCCACCAATTTTAACCGCGATGCAGTCATTATTCCGATTGGTAGGGCGGGACAGCCGCTCTATATAATACTGGACAAAATGTCTGCCTGATGGTGGTAGATCCTCTCGTGAGTCCGTACGGGTAGGTACCGCCGCCCTGCCTATTTCTGCCGTGAAGCAGTAATGTTTTTCGGTTTGAAAGGTGGGGCAGCCGTTGTAACTATACTGAGACCTTAGAACTCATATCTCAAAGTGGGTGGCGGCATTTACGTTATAGATGTCCATGGGCTCCGGTAACCACTTAACACCGGGTGGGCTGTGAGCTCGTCCACCCATCTATGCAATAAAAAATGTTTTATATTGAGTGCTCCATCTTTGGATCGAAAGCATGGAGCGCCATCACATTCAGTTCATTGTTAGAAATTCAAATTCAGACAAAATAATAATATGAGAACAAATAAATAATGATACAAACCCGTCAAATTTTTATAAGCTGTTTGTTGATTTAATGAAAGCAAACTATATGGATCATAATTTGCGTTTTAAGCTATTGCATAGCTTTTGTCGCGGGCTTTGAGTGCGGTGACCAAATCAAGAAATTTCGTAACGAAAATAAAACCTACCACCCGCCCACTCCGCCTACTATTTAGCTCTCGTTCAACACATTCACACGTTGCGCTGATGTAGTGTTTGGGAATAAGCGCGCGGCGTGACGTCGCACTGCATGAGCATCATGAAAAGTCTGCCCATCTCTCTCTCGCACAGTCTAGCTTATGAGTGTGAAGGGGGCAGTTCATGTTGTGTTTGTGTTAATGTTTATAAACATAGCGTGGTCTTATTTTATTATTGTTTTAATATTAAATTATCATTGTCTAATTATAATTGCATAAGTTGATAAAAAATGCTATGCCATAGCTTTACCGCGGCAGTCTCCGAGTGCCACACGTTTTTAATATTAAAATGAATGCAATTTAAAATGCTGTGCGCACGCCACGTCTGCGCGACATATCGCTTTAGCTGTGTAAATTGATTTATGGTATCATTAAATAAACGAAAATAATATGAAATATGAGCAACACATGGCGCAAGCCAATATTTAATTTTAAGAAATCAATTTTTAATAATATGAAGTAAAACAATGTACCTTAGAGTTTTAGTGAATACATACATAAACATATACACAAATTATCTCGTGATAGAATCTTAAAAAAAGCCATTCTCTTTGCCATTTATGTGGCTATGCTGTGACTTTCGTTATATGAGTCGTCTATTATCAAAGCCGGCAATCTGACTTTTGGACAATGATTGGTAAATCAGAAAAACGAATTATTGACTTTGTATTCCATTGGCAGTCACAAAACTCTTCGGAACGACATCTTAGATAAATAACAGGTTAACTATTAACCTTCATTTAATGCAGGTTTTGAACCGTATTCTTTGAAGGAGACGATTATATTCAAATCAATCTGAATTGACATATCAATAAAAAATTTTTGTCCAAATGCACAGATTGCCACCTTTGATAATAGACGACTCATATGTAATAAATAAGTGGACTTATTGCAAAGCAGGCTATCGTTAGCAGGCAGGCGCCACCTATCGTTCTTTTTTGGTACATAGCAGACAATTTATCAGAAGTACGAAAAATATCTAAACAAAGCTATAGACTTTGTCTTTGCGCTTAGAGCTCGAACCCGAAGAAGTATTTTTCGATTTTACACAAGATTAGTGGATTTAACGTAAAATTAACGGACCAAAAATGACAAAGAAACAAAAAAAAATATCGAAGATTAATTTCGTATTAAGGTAATATAATAATTACGGTTTTAAATCGAAACCTCAAAGCTATTCTTTCCTGTTCCTTCATCGTGGAAGTTGTACATTCATTAACGTAACGGTATTACCGTGAATAACAAGTCGGTATTTAGTCTGTGACCAACCATTTGAATCAATTAATAATAAATTAAAAACTATTAGAGACCAATAAACTAATAAACACGGTAGGTACGTTACCATTAACTTCATTGTTAGCGAGACGTGCGCGCAGCTCCTAGTGTTGATCACGACTGGTTCTCCTTGCTGAATTAAAACAAAACGCTGTTTGGTCGTTCCGTACTCATTCTGAGTCATGTCCACTAAAACATACCGGCACTTATCTGCTTGTTTATGTCTAGTGTAGCCGGAAAGTTGTGGGATTCTTCATTCTCATCGAAAGCCTGTCCACTTTTTTTTTAATGCTTAGATGGGTGGACGAGCTCATCGCTCACCTGGTGTTAAGTGTTACTGGAGCCCATAGACATCTACGACACAAATGCGCCACCCACCTTTATATATAAGTTCTAAGGTCTCAAGTATAGTTACAACGGCTGCCCCGCCCTTCAAACCGAAACGCATTACTGCTTCACGGCAGAAATGGGCAGGGTGGTGGTACCTATCCGTGTGGACTAACAAGAGGTCCTACCACCAGTAAAAAATCACTTATTAAATCACTAAAGTTAGAGAAGCTTTGTGAAGAGACATGGCCGGACAATATGCGGCTACTGCTACTACTACTGAATGTTATTATTTACTTATTCTTAAAACATCTTAGAACAATGATTTCAGACGCCTACTTAAAGCTATTGTAAATTTTCGATACACTATCCGATGGATGACTAATTCTCTTTTTTCTTCCCTACCTATGCTGATAGTCTTGAGAGACTATTTCAGGTTCGCCCTAACGTGTAGGTGAGCTCACGAGGCTCAAGTCGGAGTGTTGCTAACACTGGCCCTAGCAAGAACAGTGCTTCGCAGAATCTACCACCGGATCGGAAACACGACCCACTGAGAAGATCCGGCAAGAAACTCACTGAGCTGTGTCTGTGGGTTAATTTGCTCGTCGAGCCCTTCGTCGCAAGCGACGGGTTCTATGAGGGCGGTGACCGTTGTTTGTGGTACCTAAAAGCACCGTTAATAAATCGGGAGGATCCGTAATGACGTGTTTTGGGCGACGTTGACCTAATTCTCAATAGACAAACAAAATTAGAATTTGTTTTGACGTGATAATGTCTTATAAATCAATGAACACCGCTGTACTCACGAAAATGTGTCACGTTCCGCCTGAGCCTGAGCGTGCAAGCGAGAGCGCGGAACAAATAGAGAGGCACGATCGGTCCAAGTGTTCCTTGTGACACATTTATCTCTCTTATCGCGTGACGTCAGAGCTAGCGGTTCGTGTAGTTCTGCTACAGAGGTTATCACGTAAAACTATCGTCCGTAAACGAACTTGAAAGACAACTAATTATAATTTTTTACCTACCTTTATCATAAATCTAGTAGTCTGGCAGCGGCCTGGCGATGCCTCCTAACATTGCTGATGTGCATGAGCAGTGACCACATAGCATCCTATCGACCGTACGGTCATCTGACAAAGATAAATTTACACTTTATGCCATCCGGAATGCCACTGCCAACATTTAGACGCATTATCCATACCGAATAATTGGAGTCCGCTTATATTTTTAATCTATAATCCCATAAAAAAATACGCCGTCTTTTTATTATCGCTATATTTAATACATTGTATTCGAATTTGATGGACGTTAACTTTAAAATAATTTCTGAATACTTGCACTCACATGACGCACCCACAGATTAATTTGTCTTAATGTTTAATTAATTGATTTGAGCACAGAGGTTTATTTTTGTGACACAATTATGAATTATAATTATTATTACACGAACATTTTTAATATTAAGTTTATGTTTTGTTTAAATTTACGACAAGCATACTAATCAGTTGCATTTAAAGAATACCACTATTTACTTCATATCCGAAGCGGTTAATGTTGTAATCAATATGATCGGCACATAGATTATCAGTTTGAAACATAATCTAATAGATACTTACGATTTAAAGTGGGTTGATTCAAAACAGTTATTTGAGAAAGCGTGCTCATCTGTCAACAAGTTTTTCGTGAGAAATTTCAAATTTTAAATCCTTATTCTATCAGGTTTCATGGCGGTTTTTAAAATCAGTGATCGTTGACAATGATGGGAAGGAATACCTACATGTCCTTGTCAAAAGTAAATTTAGCCTTATTTTCTTATTATCCTTATTCTAAGGGAAGTAACATCGGAAAAAAGCTCTCTGCCATCTGCCGGGACCGTGTTATGAGCTTGTCTTGAGCGTGTCTTTAGCTTCTTCGGACACATAACGCGGTCTCCCAGACATGAATTAAAGAAGCTCATAATTTCGGGTCGTATAGAGGGCAAGCGCGTCGTGAGCAGAACATCAGCCAGATGGTCAGATCTAGCAAGAGAAGCACTTGGTCTCCCAGACATTAATTAGAGAAGCTCATAATTTGGGACGCATAGAGGGCAAGGGTGCCGTGGGCAGAACACCAGCTAGATGGTCAGATCTGGTAAAGGAAGCGGTTGGCGGTAGTCTGTACCATGCGTTCCATGCCACCCATGATCGAACATTGGAGGAACGTCACATGTAGCCACGATCCTTAGTAGTGAGGGAACGATATAGAAGAAGAAGAATTTTCTAATTAATTTAGATTAATAGATAAGGATCATCTGATGGAGCCCTGACATTGTTATTCGGCAGGGTAGATATGGGGTGCATTCGAAAAGACCTACACTCAGCATTGGGTGGACTCGGGTTAAAGAAGAAGGGTAGATACCTACACTCTATCTATTTCGGCCTTAAAGTAATATCGTTCAATCAAAGGCCTTGTTATCTCAAAAAAGAGCATTTCCGTTGAGAATGCAGCATAAACCACAGATATAACCAAAGTAGGGCCTTCGGAGAGATCCTTGGACTCGGAGGTTGCTCCAACTAACTATAAAGCTGAAAGAAATGTGATTAAGAGTTGTATATAATAATTTCTGCGTCGCGATCAATAGTTCTGTGACGGACAGATGTTCAATACAAACATGCGTAAGTCGTGTCAAACTCCGCAGTTTTATTTGACCTTAGATAGTGTGAATCACGTTCTGTTCTCGACTGATTCATATAAATGGTAACTGTTATGCATTAATCCTATTGTATTTTATTAATTCGGGTTTTTTTCCCCGTTTAATTTTTTTTTAATTCGCCCATCGCATTACGATATGTGTCGTATACCTATAGGTCCTTAATTTAAAATTTACTTTATTTTTTAAGCTTGCCTCTACGTCGATGGTGTATACTCTGTAATTTATCTATAGTACATAGAGAGGGAGAACATACTTTATTGCACACCAAAACACAATTAACATTATAAAACAGTACATAACCTTATTTTTATGGTTGAAGGATTACTGGTGGCCCGAAGGCCTTTTTAGTTTCATCAGGACAGATGGGCAACCATGGACTCAGCTAGGAGTAGGATTACCTAACAGCTGCCCGAGCGCTTCCGAAGGAGACCTAACAACATCAAGAGCACTTGCTTCGCGAATGAATTTGCCACCGGATCGAATGTACATAACCTAACGGTATCATAAGCGTGATCACTATTGATAATTAAAACAAGCTTTATAATTTAATCTCGCCTTAAAGTTACAATTTTTGAGGCTAACATCGGTAGTATTTGCTAACAGCTTCATTATGTTATTTAGACTTTTTATTCTCCATGTCTATTATCCTGGCGTGAGCTGGTCTATTCATGAATGAAGTTTGGTTGGGAGATTGTTGGTTCGTTACTGCATAACAACGTCCACAGATGATCCGCAGGGTTATTACCTCTGTGCATACATGATGAGTGACGCGAAACCGTTATTTTACAAATTTACCCATAAAAAAGGTTATTGTACCTACAAGCGTGTCACACATGGAGCTTTTATGCATTTTACAAGGTCATTGACCTAGCATACAGTGCTAATTTATGCTAATAAATTGCTAATATTAGTGCTATTAATTTATGCTAATAAATTGCTAGTGCTAATAATGTTGTAAAACAGTTAAGTAGTTTTAAGAATATCTGCCTATTTCACCAATGGCGATTACTGCTCTACTATATGTATGCATAAGTTGTGTGCACCACCCTGTATATTCCTTATCCTTATTATTGGGTTTGAAGGGTTGTTACGCACAGGGTTCGGGGTAAATAAAACTTTCACTGGTACAAATGAAAACTCCATTAAGCACTTAGAACACTTAAGGAACACATTCTCAATTCACTTCTTTCGCTTCACTGCTTCGCTTTGAGTACTAACTGCCTTCGTATCATATCTGCAACGCATTTATAGTTGACACGACAAATCTACAATTATCGAGAACATTCCCGATAGGTCGAGTCGTTTCGGTGTGTGTTTCCACTATTTGATAATAGATGGCGTTACATTTTCGAGCGTTCTCGATATTACTAGTTCTTTCGGTATTCGTTTCTGCTATTTGATGACAGATGGCTCTCTTACCGGCGTAACAGAGATGCATTCAAGTAGTGAAGTCTATGGACTTTTGTGGCCACTGTACACAACGCGGGAAAAGTGCTCGTTCTCCTGTCTAAGCAATAAATAAAAACTCAATTTTCATAAACAGTTTCATAGTAAAGCCAATTATAGATAAAACAATTTTTTTTATGCGGTTATTAATCCTGGTCAGGATATTAGTCCACACTAATAAAATGATTGTACTGTCTGTTTTTTTTTTAAGATTGAAATTTTACTGGTGGCCCGAAGGCCTTTCCAGTTTCACCAGGACAGGTGAGCGAGCAAAGGCTCAGTCAGGAGGGGTGGGATTTGCTAACAGCTGCCCGAGCACCTCCGAAGGAGACCTAACAACTCAAGAGCAATTGCTTCGCGAATGAATCTATTACCGGATCGGAATCGCGACCCGCTGAGAAGATCCGGCGAGAAACTCAGCGGGCTGATGCATGGGTATCGATTACTCGTATACTGTCTACAATCCGTCACACGTGTAGGAATTTTCGAGTTCACTTTGGTTAAAAATCATCTCGAAAGTTTGAATTTCTTATAAAGCTAATAGAAGAGTTAATTAAAGAAACAAACAATTTAGTTTAGAAAAATAGCTTTTTAGACATTCAACAGCAAAACTAATTTTTTATTTCATTTGTTCCTCAAACAGTTTACTGGTGGTAGGACCTCTTGTGAGTCCGCACGGGTAGGTACCACCACCCCTCCTATTTCTGCCGTGAAGCAGTAATGCATTTCGGTTCGAAGGGTGGGGCAGCCGTTGTAACTATACTGAGACCTGAGAACTTATATCTCAAGGTGGGTGGCGCATTTACGTTGTAGATGTCTATGGGCTCCAGTAGCTTAACAACAGGCTGTGAGCTCGTCCACCCATATAAGCAATAAAAAAAAACGTCATTTTCAAGTTTTGTCCCTTCGGTTGGATTTTATTTGTATTGTCGTTCGGGACAACTGCGACCAGATTAGTTTCTGTCATCTTACAGACACTTTAACATATAATGCACCCCAGACCCTAGCAACGATTCAATATAACAAGAACCACTTTTCGTCACATGTCACGATTCGAGCCAATATTCGATTTTTTTAGAGCCCATAGACATCTACAACGTAGACGCGCCACCCACCTTTTGAGATACAAGTTCTATAGTCTCAGTATAGTTACAACGGCTGCCTCACCCTTCAAGCCGAAGTGCATTACTGCTTCACGTCAGAAACAGGCAGGGCGGTGGTACCTATCCGCGCGGACTCACAAGTGCTCCTACCACCAGTAATTACGCAAATTATAATTATGCGGGTTTGATTTTTATAACACGATGTTACTCCTTCACCGTGGAAGTCAATCGTGAACATTTCTTGAATACGTGTTTCATTAGAAAAATTGGTACCCGCCTGGGATTCGAACACTGATGCATCGCTTCAACACGAATGCACTGGAAGTCTTATCCTTTAGGCCACGAAGACTTCGATTTAGTTTTTTCCCACCAGTTATTATTTTCCAAAGTAACCTAAGATACGACTCATCTCATACGAGTGGTCACTACCGCTTGTGTATACCGGCCAATGCGTACCCGAAAAAAAATTATAGATCTTTTTTTTTTTTTGATTAGATGGATGGACGGGCTCACAGCCCACCTGATGTTAAGTGGTTACTGGAACCCATAGACATCTACAACGTAAATGCGCCACCCACCTCGAGATATAAGTTCTAAGGTCTCAGTATAGTTACAACGGCTGCCCCACCCTTCGAAACGAAACGCATTACTGCTTCACGGCAGAAATAGGCAGGTATTTGGTACCTACCCGTGTGGACTCCCAAGAGGTCCTACCACCAGTAAAACGAACTAAACGACTCCATAATTACAGCGTTGTTTTAAAATCAATCTCATTGTGACTAATCTATACATCTATATATTATATAAATAAAATTGGAGTGCCTGTTTGTAATGTTGAAATAACCGCTTTTTACTATACATGCATATGAATATACCTATACGGTACATACACCTAAATAACATTTTTACAATTTTTGTCTGTCTGTCTGTCTGTATGTTTGTTCCGGCTAATCTCTGGAACGGCTAGACCGATTTTGACGAGACTTTCACTGATAGGTAGCTGATGATATAAGGAGTAACTTAGGCTACTTTTTTTAGACTGGCTTCGCCCCGCAGCGTCACCCGCGGTACGACAATAACCGCGTGTAGCATCGCGGGACTCAGCTAGTCTAATATAGATTTCGAAACATATTTTCATTTCCCTATAAACATTTCTCTATATTTTAACGGCTAACCATCAAAAGCATTCTGACATTTTGACATACGGCTTTAACGTCGCCCTGATGTCCGCGGGCCAACCGCCATCTGAAACTACAGACTCAACTCAAGCTGTCAGACAGTACAGATTGTAACGAAACAAAGTGATGTCAAGATTCACTTTGTGTGTACTGATATGCCTTTAGGCCTTGTACTGATCTTAAAAGATACAGTTTTCTTTGAGGTTTGCTTTTGGACAATTTGAGGTGAATTTCAGGGTAGTTTTTACTGAGAATGCTTTGTAGATGTTACATTTTATGAGATCACTGTGATATTACGCAGTATTAAGATCTCGCATTGGAAGGCAAAGCTGTTATAGCTTAGATTTTTTTAAAGAGACTTTGAATTACTGAGTTCATGGTAATTTGTTTTTTTTTGACTGCGTAGTGCCTAGAAGAGCCCCATCCGATCCGGCGATTATGGGATTCAATACGAAAAGGGACATTAGCGATTTCTGGTTTGCTGCGTAATGTGTAAACGAGCTCACGGTCCGTCTGTATGCTTAGTGCGAGTTTTTTAACGTTTTCGATAGCGTAAAAGTTAACTTAAATTTGTATGCAGTTGGAACAGCGCCCCTAACGGCAAACGTAGGCAAACGTTCCAACTCCATACAAATTTGAGTTAACTTTTACGCTATCGAGAACGTTAAAAAACTCGCACTAAGCACACTGGTGTGAAGTCTGACCCCATTCTAACGTTAATACCACCGCTCATTTTGAGACATTGAGTTTGAAGTCTATTAAATTGAATTGTGGATGTTTCGGTATTCGCATCACAATGAGTGATTGCTTTACTGCTGAAATACGTAGGATAGTGGTGCCCAGCCGTGTCAACTTAGCATACATTCCACGGACGTCCGTGATTATATGTACTAGTCTCGTAGAGACATCAACAGCAATAAATAAATAAATAATAGTTTAAAAAAACAAAAAAACACGCTTTATATAAAATTCTTTTTTTTTAAACTGGTTATTTACTTATTTTTGAAAAAAAAAGTTTTTTTAAACTATTATTTATTTTTCAGTTTTTAGTTGAATTTCAATTTTTTAAATTTTTTTTCTTAATTTTTTTTAATATTGTATTTTCATCGGTCCTCGATAAATCTACAAAGTTTGAATGAAATCTGGCCGTTTAAAGTCGGTCAAAATCGCGTCTAAAGGAGTCAGTTACAAAACATACGGCCGTCTGGTGTAGTGGTAAGTGACATGGTCACTACACAAGGGGGTCGCGGGTTCGAATCCCGCCAAAGGAAGATATTTGTATGATGAATGTAAATGTATTTTCCAGGGTTATGGATGTATATTAAGTATATTTATGTGTATAATAAAAATCTTACATTTATATCCGTTATCTGGTACCTGTAACACAAGTACTACACGAACTTATCACGGGACCAGTTAACGTGGCGTGATTGTTAGTAAAAATATTTATTTATTTATTTATTTATACATACAAGTGAAGCTAATATAAATCGTGTAAAAAATCGATAATTAATAATTTTTATTAGCTCGTCCTGTGTATGTATATTTAACTATGTAACAAGATCTTTCAATGTAATATTCACCCATTGCAAAATGTTTGATCAAATTCACAATTTGCACACGTATTCAATTTGCGATAATTTTATGGTTTTGGCTCAATAATCTGAACTGGATTGCTTCTGCTTTTGGAATGGGATTGGACACGATTGCTTCAATATTCAGTTGGGCTGTGTAAAGCGTGCTTTTATTTAATAAGCTCCAAAAGCGTTGATGCTTGAAAAACTTTGATGACGTAATAAAAGCGTGTGACTCTGGGCCCAATTTGACAAACACGGTTATTAATTCCATTAAGTTATTTAGCTAGAGGCTAATTAATATAACAATCTAAAAGGCGTCATGGCGAAGTGTAACCTGTAAGACCCAGTTAAATTTAAAATTCCTCTTTTTTTATTGCATAGATGGGTGGACGAGCTCACAGCCCACCTGGTTTTAAGTGGTTACTGGAGCCCATAGACATCTACAACGTAAATGCGCCACCCATCTTGAGATATAAGTTCTAAGGTCTCAAGTATAAGTACTAGGTACAACGGCTGCCCCACCGTTCAAACCGAAACGCATTACTGCTTCACGGCAGAAATAGGCAGGTTGATGGTACCAACCCGCGCGGACTCACAAGAGGTCCTACCACCAGTAATTACGCAAATTATAATTTTGCGGATTTTATTTTTATTACACGATGTTATTCCTTCACCGTGAAAGTCAATTTCCTTACATCAATTTCCTTTATTTTGATTGAAGTTTAGGACTGGATAAATAGTTGAGATTCCCATTAAGTCGCACGAACGGTGGACGTGCAATTAAGCCGTCCGGTGGTAAGTGACGGGCCGCGTGTGACAGCTTCGAGTGTCTTTAGTCTATGACACGATCGAAATTGATTTCAAAAGGCACGTTGTCCATGATTTTAGTCATTAGATGCTCTAGAATTAAAATAATCGTAACATTATCAATATTTAAAAAAAAAAAATTGCTTCGATGGGTGTACGTGCTCACAGCCCACCTGGTGTTAAGTGGTTACTGGAGTCTATAGACATCTACAACGTAAATGCGCCACACACATTGAGATATAAGTTCTAAGGTCTCAGTATAGTCACAACGGCTGTCCCACCCTTCAAACCGAGACGCATTACTGCTTCACGGCAGAAATAAGCGGGGCGGTGGTACCTACCCGCGCGGACTCACAAGAGGTCCTACAACGTGAATGCGGCCACCAACCTCGAGATATGAATTCTAAGGTCTCAGTATAGTTACAAGTGTTGCCTTACCCTTCAAACCGAAATGCAATACTGTCAGAAATAGGCGGGGTGTTGGTACCTGCCCGTGCGGAATCACAAGACGTCCTAACACCAGTAATTACGCAAATTATTATTTTGCGAGTTTGATTTTTATTACACGATGATTCCTTCACCGTGGAAGTCCATCGTGAACTATTTTTTAGTTGGATTTTCTATAAAAGCGTTTTTTTTTTAAACTAGTACTTTTTTCATTTTTTAGTTGAATTTCAATATTTTCAAATAATTTTTTTAAATATTGAATTGTCATCGGCCCTTAACAAGTATACCAAATTTTGACTTAATCCGACGTTTTGAAGGGGGTCAAAATCATGTTGAAAGATTCCGTCCTATACTAATATACTAACATCATACGTCTGAAGCTAATAAAAGCGTATTAACAAAATGGAATGTCCCGTTCTCGTCAGCTGTTTGTGGTGTACGCAGCGCTGTCAGTAGCACTGGCGCGGTCACAAGCACTCGAGTGTCGGCGAGACACTCCCGTGGCAACTCCGCCACCGATCAATGTTCGAGGTTTTGTTAAATTTATACTAAATCTCCCGTGGAACATGCTAGATTTCGAGAATTATGAGCAGGTAAACTTTAATAGGTAAACTCATATTAAATCACCATAACCTTCATTTTGGAAATAAAATACATTATGATATTAAAACCGGACATTTTGGCGGGAACGCGAGGAGTGATGTTTTTTTTTTATTATTATTTTATTGGCCTTGTAGGCAGACGACCATACGGCCCACCTGATGATGGTTACCGTCGCCCATGGACTTCAGAAATGCCAGGGGCAGAGCCAAGCCGCTGCCTACCGCTGCCAACCTGAAGTTGTGTGATTTGTTTTATTTTGTCTTTTTAATGTTCTTCAGGTTTAAATGTGTAATAATGGTGGTTTATTAACTGTTTCGTATCTGTGAAAGTGCACAAATGTGGGAAAATAAAACAAAACCGCTGAACATAACTTCTCGGAACCCGGCTCGGTCGCGTATTGACTTAATGTGGGGACCGAATATCATCCCTCTGTCGAGGGTGACGCCTGGGTACTTGGTCTTCGAAGCCCACGGCATGGACTGACCAAAGATTTTGATGGCGGGAATGGAGTTACCGCGCCTAATTCGTGACGAGATACTAGCAGCAGTGTCAGGAAAGATACCCCTTTTGAGGAGTACTTCAAGCTTTTCGTGGGGTTGATATCGATGCGCCACTTCTGGAAAAGAGTTAGCTGGGTCGCCAGTGATCGGGGTATGTCGTTAATATATAAGAAGTAAAGTAGCGGAAAAAGAGCGGAGCCTTGAGAGACTGCGGCCAAAAAAATAGGGCCGCATAACAATTTGGCCTTATTTTTAACCAAGAATAATTTTACGGTACCTTGCGTAAAATATAATTCAAGGGTTGACAGGAGAACAGTTTGTTCGTTTTGTTAAAGAACTCATTATTCCGAAACTATTTAGTTGGGAACAATATTGTTGTTTTTTTTTTTTTGAGAATCGACTATTCTAATAGAACACTACACACACTACAGTTTTCGGCATCATGTACTGTTTGTGGCACACCCTGTATAAAATGACTAAAACTTAAACTAAGAAGATGTTCCTATCTCCCTCTAACGCGAAGGCTACTTATAAAAGTATATATGTGTAGTTTGAAGGCGGATTCTATAGTGGTTACATTAATCAGTCCAGCCATTCATAGAGATATGTATATTGGTTGCGCTGGTTTAAAACTTAGTTAGTTTTAGGTTTCGAAAAATAGCAACATTTTAATTTGGTTTTGCAAATCCTGTCCCATCCCTCTCCGGCACTTTACCTACGGACGCGTGCGAGCGAGATCGTGTGGTGACATCGAGACGAAAAAATATGGCTGAACAACCGCGCGCGCGCTTCGTGTCTTTGTTATGTTAAATACGTAAATAAGTGAAATCGTTGGTGTTTCTCATCGAGGAGTGGTACGAGTCTGCAGCAAGGACTTCATAAAGGTATTGTGCATCCTTCCTTTAACGCAGAACTGCCGCTTCTTATCGTTTCTTCCCGCAGTCTGTGTCCTTCATTTGCAACGACCAAATTTAAAATATTTTCGTAGTTTGCTTATCTCGCGTCTACATTTTTTGGTCCAAACGAGCCGGATTCGTATTTAATCAGCGCCAACCATTGCCTAGGTTTACCTAATATCATTAGAACCGCGTACCAAGTAGGTACTTCGAAAAAATATCGCTTTTCCTGCTTTCGTTTTAAATATCGTTTTCGTTCACATTCTTACAATTAATTCACATTATTTCTTAAAATTCACTTATTTACAATATAAAATTAGGTAGATAGAAAACCCGCCGCTTCGAATATTATCTTTAGTTTTTTACTCGTATTTCTTAACATTTGTACTATTCGCATAAATTTGTACTCGTAGGTAGGTGTTTACCTTTCCCGCCGCTTCGAATATCGTTAGTTTGTTAATTTGAAATATTTATTTTACGTTTATCTTAAAATGGCACCTTCAGATACTAATTTAAAGATGTTATATGCCAAAAGAGATAGGATATTCTCCCGCATGCAAAGCATTTCTAGCCAAGTTAGAGATATGGATTCAAAGTCATTCAACGCTGACGCTTTTTTGTGCGACTTTGAAACAGTAGATTCATTGCGTGAAGATTTTGAAGGTGTGCTCGATAAAATAATCTTGTTGGAGTTAAAGGCTAATCCCGATTATTTAGTTAATTATCAACCTCTTACGGCGTTTGAAGATCTCTTAGGCTGCGTGAAACGAGCTGCCAAAAGGTTACAATCGCAATCGCAAACGGGGGATCACGTTACGCTGGCTGGTCAACATAGGATTCCGAAACTACCCCCAATAGAAATTCCCGAATTCAATGGTGATATAAAAAACTGGCCTTTGTTTATCTCTAGCTTTCGGAATGTCGTACATAATAATACATCGTTAACGGACTCTGAGAAACTTTATTATTTGATAGGCAAATTAACCGGCAGGGCTCGTTCCATATGCGCGGGAATTACTCCAAGCGCCGAAAACTATTCGTTAATTTTTGATTTATTAAATAGCAAATACGAAGATAAACGTCTATCTGCTACTGCGTATTTAGATCAATTATTTGAATTTAAACCTATCTCTTCTGCAAAGCCTAGTAATTTAGAATTATTTTTGGACAAGTTCGCATCGTCGGTAGCCGCTTTAAAAAACTTGAAGGTCAATGACCTATCGGATTTTACATTTTTGCATGTTGCGCTTAAAAAATTAGACACAGACACTGCCCGTGCGTTTGAATCCTATCAGCGCTTAAATAATAAGGGATGCGAAATACCATTGTTTGTAGATCTAGTGTCTTTTGTTCGTGATCACATAAAAGTATTAGAGCGCACGTCATCAGTTCCCAAGGCTGCCAACAAAGGGCAGTTTGACTCTAAGTTATCATCTACACAGGCTTATACATCTAGTTCTGAGTCAACGGTATGTAGTCTGTGTCGTGACAAACATGATCACATTTATAAATGTAGGGTTTTTAATAGTTATAAACCGAATGAGCGGTTTCAATTCGTTAAATCGAACAATTTATGTATAAATTGTTTAAGTAGCGGTCATCGTGTTTCCGCGTGTAGGTCGTCCTCTTTATGTAAAAAATGTAATTCTAAGCATCACACTTTATTATGTTTCGGAAATGAACCCGTCGCGAGTAAAGCGCATTCGAATGCTAGACGCACGCAGTCACCAGGTACACGAGCATCGGCTGTCGCACGGCCCTCCATGCCTTCTTCGGTAGGCTTAAATGATATGGGCATAGCTCCAGCTCGCGTCAGCACGGATGAAGTAACGCTGTGCACTTTATCGAAAGGTTGTAACCGCATCTTACGCAGTCCTACTACGGTACTAATTGCGACCGCACGTGTAGTTATTATTGATTCACGTGGTAGGGAGCATTGTGTACGCGCGTTGTTGGATGGCGCGTCTCAAAGCAATTTTGTCACTCGTGATTGTTGTCGACGATTGGGTTTGAACATAAATAATAGACCTGCTTGTTCCGTAGTAAAGGGAATAGGAGGTTCTAGCAAAACAATTGAAGGTTCTGTAGCAATAAAATTTTATTCTCGTTTCGATCGTAACGTAAATTATACTATGGAGTCGTTAGTAGTAGATAAAATTACTGAACGTTTACCGACTACCACAGTTGATGCCTCTCTTTTATCGAATTTCGAAGACATAGCATTGGCAGACGATACTTACTTTAACCCAGGCCCGATCCAACTGTTGATTGGAGCTTCGATTTTCCCGCATCTGCTCTTATCGAACAAGGTTCAAGGACGGCCTTCGCATGTCTCGCCGATCGCGTTAGAGACTATCCTCGGTTATGTTATTGTTGGTGACGCTCCCGTTCGTGTAGCTAACAACGAGAGCGTTTCATATTGCTGTACCGGAGACCCGTTAGACTCCACGATTCGGAAGTTTTGGGAATTAGAGGAGGTAGACGTGCCGTCTGTACTCAGCCCCGAGGACAAAATGTCTGAGGAGTTTTATACCAGTACTACCACACGAGATAGTGACGGACGATACGTGGTGGCTTTGCCCTTTAAAGGTGATGTTAACACTCTCGGTAATTCGCGTCAAGCAAGTGAAAGTCAATTTTACTGCTTAGAAAGAAAGATGCAAGCTTCTCCGCAGCTAAAATTAGCGTACGACAACATCATTCTCGAATATTTAGAGAAGAACTATCTCTCAGCTGTAGATTGTGACAGTTCAGATATTTCTTATTTTATTCCGCATCATGGTGTAATCAGACAAGATAAGGTCACAACCAAATTAAGAGTCGTACTCGATGGTAGTTGTAAGACTACTACTAATGTTTCGCTCAATGATCTGTTATATCGTGGACAAAATTTCCAAGGAAATTTATTTAATATTATTATTAATTTTCGTTTGTTTCCGGTTGCCCTTTCCGCTGACATTCGTCTGATGTTTCTGAGTATTGGAGTCAGAGAATCTGACAGGCGTTTTCAACGCATTCTATATCGTTTTTCTCCTCAACAACCATTACAAGTTTACGAATTTAATCGTGTAGTTTTCGGGCTTAAGTCTAGTCCTTTTCATGCGTTGCGTACTATTAAACAGCTGGCAGCTGATGAAGGTGTCGCTTACCCTCGGGCCAGAGAAATTATTGATACTAGCCTGTATATGGACGATTTTGTTTATTCAATTCCAACTGAAGACGTCGGCATATCAACCGCTTCTGAGATGATAGGTCTCATGAAGGCCGGTCAGTTCGAGCTGGTGAAGTGGACGAGTAACTCACAAGTAGTGTTAGATTCGATCCCGCCGTCGCATCGCCTGCCAGGTGTCAAGGAGTTCGATGAGTCGAACCAGCATAAAGTACTCGGCTTGTGTTGGTCTCCTACGTCGGACAATTTTTGTATAAAAATTGACACTCCGATTGAAATTTGTACTAAACGTACAATACTGTCATGTGTTGCTAAAATATGGGACGTCATGGGATTTGTCGCACCGGTCGTCCTGTTCGTTAAACTTATTATTAAGCAGTTGTGGCTGAGCAATTGTGACTGGGATGACACTCCATCCGAAGATATAGTAAAAATGTGGAGCCGATTCAAAGAAGAACTTCCTTTGCTTTCTCATATAAAGATCCCACGTCACGTAGGTATGAACGTCGACAGCATCGCGACTATATTAGGTTTCGCGGACGCCAGTGAGAAAGCATATGGGGGTGTGATATATTTTCACGTTCAAAATAACAATGATAGTACAATACGTTTGATAACAGCAAAATCAAAGGTTTCTCCTAAAAAGGTTGTGTCGCTCGCCAGACTTGAGCTTTGCGCGATTCTCATACTCGCTCAGCTCATAAAAAATGTAGTAGTCGCTTGTCAAAATCGCATTGTTTTGCGCAATATATTCGCGTTTTCAGACTCAACAGTCGCACTTTGTTGGACACATTCATCGCCTCATCGATGGAGCACCTTTGTGGCTAACAGAGTGACGAAGATACAAAGCTATTTATCTCCACAAAATCTATATCACGTGTCTGGTAAAGACAATCCCGCTGATTGTTTGTCGCGTGGCCTCACTCCTTCCCAAATAATTAATCACCCGCATTGGTTTAGTGGCCCCTCTTGGGCACATTTGGATGTCGCGCAGTGGCCTGCTGTTCCTTTTAATCCTTCCGTAGAGCCTGAGGCGCCGGAAGAAAAGAAACAGACTTTTCTCGCCGCTACTTTAAATGAAAAATCTCCTATATTATCACTAGGAGATCGTATCTCATCTTGGTCTAAACTATTGCGCAGTGTAGTTTTCGTTTGTCGATTTGTAAAATTGTTACCTCACAGATATCGCGTGTCAGCATCGGATTATGAGTTCGCTGAGTTATTAATTCTTCGTGAACTTCAACGGTTTTATTTTCGCGCTGAGATCGCGAAGCTCGAGGAAGGTCAAGTATGTAGCCCTGCATTTCGACACTTAAAACCATTTCTTAAAGATGGAGTAATTAGAGTAGGGGGACGTTTAAGAAACTCTGACTTGAGCTACGACGAGAAATATCCCATTTTGCTTCCGAGAAAAGATCCGATCTTGAATTTACTTGTCGAATATCATCATAAATTAAATTGTCACGCCGGTCCTGACCTGCTGATGGCGCTCTTACGTCAGAAGTATTGGATACTTTCTGCTCGTAATTTAATTAGGAATAGGATACACAAATGCATGCCTTGCTTTCGACTTCGTCCTAAGTAAGCCAACATTCCCTGAAATGGCGGATCATCGTTCTTGTCGTGGCGTTCAATCCGCTAAACCCTTCATTCACACGGGTACAGATTATGCTGGCCCTTTCAAGGTTACCATAACACGTGGGCGAGGTATTCGTTCTACCAAAGCTTACGTGTGTTTGTTTGTTTGCATGACTACGCGCGCAGTACATATAGAACTGGCTGGTGATTTAAGCACAGCTAGTTTCATGGGAGCCTTCAAGCGGTTCCTATCTAGACGAGGCCCGGTGGGTAGAATTTATTCGGACAATGGAACGAATTATATAGGTGCTAAACGCAAGCTTTCAGAACTTCATGAATTTCTTAGTTCAAAGTATCACAATACAGAGTTTGGTAACGTCTTAGCTGAAAATCGCATTGATTGGTCCCTAAATGTACCGACAGCTAGCCATTTTGGCGGGAATTGGGAGGCTAATATCAAAAGCTTAAAGTCTCATCTATATCGCGTTATAGGTGATACAATTCTTTCATTTGAAGAGCTATGTACTGTTCTCACTCAGATCGAATCGGTAATGAATACACGACCTTTATGTAGAACACTCTCTAGTGATCCTTCAGAACCGCTTGCCTTAACTCCTGCGCATTTTTTGAATCTCACGCCTTTGAAATGCTTGCCTGCGGAAGAAATCGATGAAAATTTAACTACTCTTGCTAGACACGATTTGCTAGACAAATTAGTTCAATCGTTTTGGAAGCGCTGGAGACGGGAATACCTTCATACGTTGCAATCACGCCGCAAATGGAACACGCCGGTCGATCCAGTCGTCGTCGGCTCGGTGGTGATTCTGATTAACGATAATTCGCCTCCTCTACACTGGCCTTTGGGTGTCGTGGAAGAAGTGTTTCCGGACTCTACGGGAGTTACACGCATCGCACGGGTTAAGACAGCGATCGGATCGTATTTGCGTCCCGTGGTGCGACTCTGCCCACTACCCAACCAGTAGCTCATTTAGATTTTCATATTATTTAGGTTAGTTGTATATAGATATAGTATAAATTCTTAATTCTTGTAGGAACATAGCGTAATAGTAGATAAACGTAACGTACTTATTTGAATTTATTGTTATTCGTTTGTTAGATAATACACTTTTTAGTTTTTTAGTTAGATAATACACGTTTTAGTTAGATAATATTTTGAAGGCGTCCCTTCAAGCCCGGGGGAATGGTTGCGCTGGTTTAAAACTTAGTTAGTTTTAGGTTTCGAAAAATAGCAACATTTTAATTTGGTTTTGCAAATCCTGTCCCATCCCTCTCCGGCACTTTACCTACGGACGCGTGCGAGCGAGATCGTGTGGTGACATCGAGACGAAAAAATATGGCTGAACAACCGCGCGCGCGCTTCGTGTCTTTGTTATGTTAAATACGTAAATAAGTGAAATCGTTGGTGTTTCTCATCGAGGAGTGGTACGAGTCTGCAGCAAGGACTTCATAAAGGTATTGTGCATCCTTCCTTTAACGCAGAACTGCCGCTTCTTATCGTTTCTTCCCGCAGTCTGTGTCCTTCATTTGCAACGACCAAATTTAAAATATTTTCGTAGTTTGCTTATCTCGCGTCTACATATATCATAGATAATACACATAAATTTGTTATAAATAAGAAACTAGAGCACTCAACAAAAACGTTTACGGGCGTCGGCCACTAGATGGCTTCGCTTCGATTAGTTACTCATTGCTCCTGTAGATAGCGGTAACATATCACCTATCCTATATTTTATTTTTAATGACGGATTTTGTAAATTTTCAGAAACCACAATATGATACAAATTAATCAATTTGTCTATAACAAATAAAGACTTGGATGATTTATTATTTTTTTATTTTCTGTGTTTAACATAAAAGTTTAGGGGCATTCGCTACAAGATGTCGCTAGTTTTCATAGAAAAAAATATTTATCTTAAAGTATCGCAGTTTCAGTGTATATCAAGTATGACCTAGATCAATTGGAATGTTTGTCTACGTTTGCCGCTAGGGGCGCTGTTCCAACTGCATACAATTTGTGTTAACTTTTACTAACTCGCACTAAGCGCACTGATCATATTTCAATTCAATATTCATCAATAACATTTTTCGTCACTTTGCGTTCTGCAGTTACAGACAACATCAAAGTTCAGACACGATTGAAAGAAACAAATACGGTGTGAGCTAGAAATAGTTACACCGAGGTAAATATGGAGATCATATTTTTTTAAACTGTATAGTTTTTGTTTTAATTTTGAGATGTTAATTGTTTTATTTTGGGTGAATCTTAAAACGTGAAAGAAAACGACATTTTCAAACAAAACTTTTTATTTGACGTTGAAATCGCATTACAAATGCACGCACACTAACCGCCCTTGTTACAAAATGTTTTCATTTGCAACAACACAATCTAGACATTTTTACTCTCTTAAAGTAGATTGAAAATGATATCGATGAAAAGTGTAGCAAAAGATTTTCATTATAGTTAAAACAATAGACTAGAGATGAGCGATGATTAACAATCAATCAAGAAATAAAATTTGATTATAAAATAAATAAAGTTTTGGCGCCTAAAATTCGTTCATAGATAATGTAGATTGCAGACAAACAGCGCGGCGGCTAGTTGCGCCATACAACATTCTTACAAATTACTAAATTCGAATATTTTTAATTTATGTTTTTACAAATCTTTTAATGTTAATATTGCACTTCATTACGGCTGAGGAAATAATTACAATTACCAGTATTTGGTGTTTCTTATAATAAATGTATTATTTATCGGGCTGTTTGTATAAATCAGACGTCACTATACCGGTTATTGGTAGAAAAAATAAAACTAATGAATGTAATAATTTTGATTCTTCTTTTCGTAATCAAAGCGTTAGATTGTTAACGGTGAAATGAAAGTAAAACGCGTTTTAATTAGTCTATGGCACGCGTCAATCAATGACGATAGTATTCTGATTTTGTCATTTAATTACCATCTTTCTTTCAACACCGAATATCGGAAAACGTGCGATGACCACTCATCCTGTGTGAATACAGAATTATGACTCACTACCACATCGACAATGTACTCGGGTCACGCAGAGAAAATCATGAGGCCGTGAGTGCGGGAAAATAAACACCAATAATACATTTATTATAATTATACATTACTAGTGCAATTGTCTCTTACAAGTAATGTGTATTTTATAACGAAACATTAATACCATAAGATTAAAAAAGGAACTCAACGACTTTACACATCCCGTCGAAAGTTTAATCATTTGAAAATCGATATTTACACATTTGACAAATAAATATCCAGTTCAATAAACTATCAAAAAGTCATCGGTATATTGAAGCTAGTTCTAAATAGGGAGGATATGGTGGTAGGGTAATATTTAAAACAATTTAGAGACAAAAAGAAATTGTATCTGTGATGTTTGATAGCTTTTACCATATCATTCACACGGTTTTTCTTTGCTTTAAAATCATAAAATGAATTTTATGATGTGAGTATAATTTGTGATTGATATTTCGTGAAATGGGAATTGACATTTAAAGAACTAACAAAAGTGACGGATGACTTAAAAAGTCTGACCAGGGGACTAGTGATTTTACAGCCACAGTATAAGTTGTTTTAATATAATTTAATGATTATATATTATTTTATGATATTAAAACAAATTTATATGATTTATTTTGTGTTAAAACTAAATAAAAGTATAAGTAAAATTACAATTATTTCAACAATTATTTGACATACTTTTTGTAATTCCTTACTTACTTCAATATTTAATGACAGTCGGTATTCTAATATAAACTTATGGCACTACGTTTTATTTACAAAACGGAATAAAACTAACACAAAAATAAACTTTGAATTTTTTTTAAACTAAATATCTTTGGTAGAAATCCTTTTACCTAAAAACCTTTTACCTAAAATTACAGAAAAATTTTTTAGCTTAATTTTTTATTTCAATATTTTCTAATGCTCTTTTATATTTATGAATCAAGATCGTATGGAAATCATACATAATGCTATAGTAATAAAATTAATTTTTAAATTAATTTGACTTAAGTTTTTTTTTTTCGAATTGTGTCACATGCATTATGCATGCATACTTACCTAATGATAATAATAATGTCAAAACAGGGCTAACAGATTGTCAACTGTGAGATCCCGGTAATGCATTATGAACGTCAACAATAGAAATAAAAACATTGAACAATAGTAGGTACATTGACAGTTACAAACGGCCTGTCAATTTTCGTATAAAAAGCACCCGTAGTATCGTTGTGTAGGAACCTATGGAAGCCGACCATCAGTCGAAGAAGAATCAGCAGAAGTAGCTTTTAATTTTAGTTTACATAATAAGACTTATTGCATCTCACAAGGTTGCTGATTGCGAACATCAGTGATATCATTTGACAGTTGACATTAGTGAATTAATGTCATTACAACGCGGACCTGGCCACCTACGATTGGCATACGTAAATGGCTAATGATTTTGTGTGAGCAAGCCTCTGCCGGATGGCTTGGTGTGAAGATATATCCTAAATTAAAACATACAGCTTTATGGAGCTTCGGAGGCGAGGTGGTGGAATGATTATCAGTCATTGCTCGAGCACAGGGGCCATGTGTGAAAACTTTGAAAATTGCAGTTTGCAAAACTTGGGTAGTCAAATACGGATTGAGTGACGCCGGCTAGGGAGATGCTTTAATTTTTTAATGTTAATTGCTTCTAGGCAGATTACCTTTCCGCTGTGTGGTGCTTTTGTAGAGCTTCAACAATTTTCGCTAAACGCTAGTGATCGTGATCAACCAAACATACTTTACACTATTAAGATTTTTTTAATTATTCTCGACGTTTTAAAGAAACTTCAAAGTTTTTTTGGTTACAAGGTTCATCTTCTGACTCTTTTAGGACATTTGACGGTGACATCCTTGCTGGTGCGTCATTTCTTGGTGCCGACGCCGCCGGCACTCTGGGCCGCTGACAGAGTCGCCAGCGCCAGGCGGTCGGCGCCGGTCGCCAGCGGGCGCTCCGCCGTCAGCAGGCGCTCGGCCGTGCCCAGCGTGCTCAGGGACAGGCGGCTGTCGGGCTGGGCGGCGGCAGCTATCGGGGTGGTCGATCGCGGCTTCAGGCTGGGTTGCGTGGTCGGGGGAGAGGTTCGAATCAGAGCCGTTGGCTTCTGGTCACGTCCGCTGCACACCTGCGAATGGAAAGTTGATATGGATGACAGAAATTACTACTGACTTTTAAATTGGGATGATTCCAATATTTAACCAGCGTTTGGTTTGGGAAAAGGATAAATGGAAGATTTTCCACCGAGTGGCTACCATTGTAAAGGATCATAAGCAAGTTTATCTTGGCCGCTGACTGACGAAATGGTAACGGGTTCGTGCTGATATGTCTAGGGGCTAACTTTGTTCTTTGCTGATAAAAAAGATGGGCTATTAAGCTGCTAGACCAAGAAAGCTTTAATTGTACCTAAGTAGGACAGTTATAACGAAACCGGTACTGCGACATTCCCCAACCAGGATGTGACAGACACACCCGCGTCACGTTACCTGGTGATGGTTCTCCCAGTCCTTGTGCTGACAGAAGGAGCCGCAGTACCGCGCCGAGTTACATCCAGAGCACGTCTCTTGAGCCTTCCGGCCGCAGTTCCAGCAGCACTGGAACGAATTGACAATTTGAAAAGAGGACGTTAAAGAGTCTTAGGGTGATAGACGATTGCGTGGTGTTGAAATTTGCTTCGATAACTTTATTAGGATTTTACGGAACAGCGACTGTTCTAATTTTCTATTGAAAAGGGTAGGAGCAGAAGTCTGGATGAGGAGGCCGACTGCTCTAGTGTTGCACGATCAATTGACGGTCCCGATACGTGAGCGGTGTCATTCTTGATGACGGAATTTCTCCTTGTTGCAACAATTAACGTAGCCATACTTAGATTACCTAAATAGATTAAATCCTTTATTGCAGGTATTGAGAAAAGCGGTAGCATTGTTGAATTTATAATCAACAATTTGTTAAGTTCAAATTCTATGTACATTAATCGACAATCGACGTTGCATCTTTTTTCTTACACCAAGAAACGCCATGCAGGGGAGTTTGTTCCAGAGCAGGATGGTACGTGGCACAAAGGTTTCTGGTAACGCACTGGAAAATAGCTATGTTCCGGTGACTCCTGCCACGGACCATATCAGCGTAACCTTAACTAGTAGGTGAGCTCACGGGGCTGAAGCCTGACGATGTTGCTAACAGGAACCCTAGTAAGAGCCGTGCTTCGCAAAATTTATCACTAGATCCAACACACGACCCATTGAGAAGATCCGGCGAGAAACTCTTTGGGCTGTCTCTGTGGGTTAATTTACTCGCCGAGCCTTTCGTCGCAAGCAACGGGTTCGACGAGGACGATGACCGCGAAAGAGATAAAGAGATCATTTCGAACAATTTCTCGGAGTACTCCCCTTGGAACATACGATAAAGAACATAGGAGAGAACCGAAGTCCCTCCGCAGAGCTAGGGGTTCTAAACGACTCATGAGAACGGGATCATCAACAATCCAAATAATCTTCGATCCTGTTCGGCGACATGTATGTCTGTACGAGCAGAATCTACACTGTATGTCACGGGACTAGTAATGCCGGGTAGTGTACTGATATCCTCACCGTATGGTGTGGCGCTGGAGTGGGGCTGAGCGGCGGCGCGGGGTGCGCGGGGTGTGCGGGCGGGGCGGCGGGCGCGGCGGGAGGGGCGGCCGGCGCCACCAGCTCGAGCGCCTTGCTCTCCGCCGCACCCACGGCTCTCTGCAGCTCTATCAGAGCCTGCCTTTTTACCTGGACAGTATGCAATAGACAGTTTAGGGCTTGAGGCCCAAAGCTCCCCATCATGTGACCTTTCATTTTTTACCGGTGGTAGGACGTCTTGTGAGTTCGCACGGGTAGGTACCACCACCCTGCCTATTTCTGCCGTGAAGCAGTAATGCGCTTCGGTTTGAAGGGTGGGGCAGTAGTTGTAACTATACTGAGACCTTAGTACTTATCTCAAGGTGGGTGGCCCATTTACGTTGTGTGATTTAGTGTAGAAGAGAGATGAACTTATACTGGTGTTAGGACGTCTTGTGAGTCCGCACGGGTAGATACCTGCTACTCTGCCTATTTCTCCTATTTCTGCCGTGAAGCAGTAATGCGTTTCGGTTTGAAGGGTGAGGCAGCCGTTGTAACTATGCTAAGACCTTAGAACTTATATCTCAAGGTGGGTGCTGTATTTACGTTATAGATGTCTAGAGGCCCCAGTAATCACTTAACACCAGGTGGGCTGTGAGATCGTCCACCCATCTAAGCAATAAAAAAAAAATCGGATTTTTAACATTATCACACCTACGTACATCTGTCGGCTAGTTTTTAGTTTGCGAGTGAGATATCTAAATACTGGTACTAAAAGAGGTAATAACGATGGTTTAATGACGTACCTGATTGACAGCATCTTCAGCCCGTCTCCGAACCTCTGCCACTCGCTCTTCAGTCTGCCGGACGGCCGCCGCCATGATCTCGTTTGCAGTTCTTTTGATATCATTATTTTCTGGCGGCTCCACTCCTGAAAGGTATTGCGGGATCAAGGTTCGCTGCCACCTAGTCAACTCGCATAGCGGTCTTTTTTTTATTGTCTTTGCAGGCTGACGAGCATACGGCCTACCTGATGGAAAGTGGTCACCGTCGCTCATGAACGTCAGCAATACCAGGGGCAGAGCCAAGCCGCTGCCTACCATTAAGTACTCCCCGCAAGCCTCATTTGAAGAAGGACATGTCATAGCGCTCGGAAAACATCGTGGAGGGAAGCTCATTCCAAAGCCGGATGGTACGTGGCAAAAAAGATCTTTGGAAACGTACTGTCGATGAACGCAGCGGTTCCAGATAATGCTCCGATGGCGGGAGGTGTGATGATAAAAAAGAGATAAGGGGATCATCTTGAATAATTCCTCAGAGCATTCCCCATGGACCATACGGTATAAAACACAGAGAGAACCGAAATTCCTCCGTAGACCCAGAGGTTTCAAGCGATCCGCGAGAACGGGATTATCGACCATCCGAACAGCCCGTTTCTGTATGGAGTCAAATGGAAGTAGTTCTTGTTATAGGTCTAGAAAAGAAGTCTTGTTGTTCTTTTAAGACTTAGTCTTCCTGAGCAGTTTTTTCGAACAAGCGATCACATACGTACAAGTTTCATAGTCGGAACCATGACAAAAATATCCGATTTGAAATTCCTGATGCGAAATTTTTGCATGCACATCGAATGTTTGCAACTGGTCTAGAAATTTTTGTACTCAGTAGTCGGGTAACGATTCCGATCCGGTAGTAGATTCATTCGCGAAGCAGCTGCTCTTTAGTTGTTAGGGCTCCTTTGGAGGCGCTCGAGCAGCTGTTAGTAAAACCCACCCCTCCTGGATACCAGTAAACCTTCAATCATAAAAAAAGTATCGCGGCAAAACTTACCTCTTTGCTGTAATATAGCCAAAGCCCGTTTGGTCTTCTCTACCATGCTGAGGATACAGTTAAGCATGGTGTTGATGTTCCTCCACTCATCATCGGTCTTGAGTAAGCCGACTGACGAGGAACTGGAACCTCGCGGCTCGAACGGCGCGTTCATTGAGGAGACATCTCGAACCGAAATACCACCTGATAGAATAAATAAATAATAATTTAAAAAAACTAACAGAATACGCTTTTATAGAAAATTCAACTAAAAAATAAAAAATAAATTTGAATTAAAAATAGTGCTGTTCAGGATTACTCATATCTGTTCATAAAAATGTACCATTTATTTTTTTTGTTCAATTTCAATTTTTTCAAGTTTATTCTTTTTCAATATTTTTTTTAAATATTGAATTGCCATCGGTCCTTAATAAGCATAACAAATTTATAGTTAATCCGACGTTTTGAAGGGGGTCAAAATCATGTTCAAAGATTCCGTTACAAACACACATACATACCTACGTCTGAAGCTAATAAAAAGCGTATTAAAAAATAGAACTCAAATGTCAAAATCCACAGCAATATCCTAAAGAAAGAAACTCCACCGATCATCATGAAAATGCATAAGCGTAATTAAGGTTACAGAAAAATACATAGAGCACCAGAGTTTGCTTCAGAAAAGGTACTATTCCGTGAGTGCTTTTTTTCTGTATTGACAAGAGCGCAGTCGCGGGTAAAAGCTAGTCGGTACTACTTTATTTATTTATTTATTGCTTAGATGGGTGGACGAGCTCACAGCCCACCCGGTGTTAAGTGGTTACTGGAGCCAATAGACATCTACTAGGTAAATGCACCACCCATCTTGGGATATAAGTTCTAAGGTCTCAGTATAGTTACAACAGCTGCCCCACCCTTCAAACCGAAACGCATTACTGCTTCACGGCAGAAATATGTGGGGTGGTTCTACCTAGCCATGGGGACTCACAAGAGGTGTGTCCAGTCACAGGTCACCAGTAATTACGCAAATTATAATTTTGCGGGTTTGATTTTTATTACACGATGTTGTTCCTATGTTAAGTGCGTATTTCATTAGAAAAAATTGGTACCCGCCTGCGGGATTCGAACACCGTTGCATCGCTACATACGAATGCACCGGACGTCTTATCCTTTAGGCCACGACGACTTCAAACTTATATTATTAATGTTCTCTTGCAAACAGGTATTAGTGTAACTTGTCTCAAGAGATGTATTCTTGATATTTTAGCACCCTTTAAGTTGCAAATCCTCGCGTTGAATTCCGTTTAAACTTACCATCTCTTCTTTCAAATCCAGAATCACTGTGTCCGGCATGAAACCCTTGGTAGTGGCCGTATTCGAACAAACTCGCGTTGCTGGGTAGAGGGTATAAAAAGGGGGAGGTCGTGAATAAGCTGGAGGGGGGAGGTCTTTTTGCGTGAGGAGGGAAGTCTTCGGGATGTGCGCCGTTTGTTTGCGATGTCTCGTAGAACCTGTCAACAATGGCGATCAAAAGTCTTCCATTAGTTAGGGTTCATGTTGTCCACTGAGGAGGGCTGATGCGTCATTAAAAGTTTCACAGGAACCTGCCTATACACCAAAACATGGGTGGTGTCAATCTGGATTCAAGAAGCCATCATCTCAAATCTAACATCATCAATCATCCCCGAATACATGTTTTACGATCGAAAGGGACAAATACAATTAATAGTCTATAACTATACTTCTATACTAATATATAAATCTACAGTGGTTTTTACAGATGTTCCGTTATAACTACTGAACCATGCATCCGATTATCTTGAAACATGGTATCCATGTAAA
Organism: Bombyx mori; assembly: GCF_030269925.1. Lineage (NCBI taxonomy): Eukaryota > Metazoa > Arthropoda > Insecta > Lepidoptera > Bombycidae > Bombyx > Bombyx mori. The sequence goes on along the minus strand of NC_085126.1, from coordinate 11,926,111 downwards.
AATATATATGTACTTAATGGATAGGCTAATATTTATATGAGTGATAGACTCCTTAATAATAATGACAATAAATGATAATGTTAATTTTAAATGCCCAGCGAAGCGGGTGAGTACGGGTAGCAATTGTAAAATAGCAATTGTTGAATAGTTCTTATTTACAAGCATTTATCTTTTAAACGCTTCTAGGTGACTGGTGATTCAGTTGGTGCAGAGCAGAGCTCATAGATATAATAGTGTGAGTACCGTCGCCCACCGTGAGATATGAGGTTGATCCTATTCTCCAAGTCAAAACTCATCACTGTTTCGGAGTCAAAATAGGCTGGACTGTGGTATCAAGTTTTGCAAGCTCATAATATGCCGCGTAACACCAGTAAATGCAGGTCGCAGTATTATCAAGAAACGCTGCTATTCATTCCCTCACCCTACTGAGTCCCATTACTACACCCACGGGAAGAGATGGGATGCTTCTATACTAGGCAACACAAGCCAAATTTAACGCTGTTTAACCTGGCCATCTTATTAATTACTTTTAAAAACCAATAACCCAATACCTAGATGCTTTCAATGAGCTTTCAAACTGAATTCTCAACTTATTATTAATTACGAGCCGCAAAAAGTTGAATACAAAGCACAAAACGTCGGGGGAGCTTCTGAATAAAGCCATCGGCACTATTGGTACGTAAAGACAATACGACTTTCGGGATTTGCGTGGATCGAGCTCAATAAATTTATCGTGGGATGGTCCGATTCATGAGCTGTTGGCGTTTTGATTTGTTTTTAACACTTCAAATGCGAAGCGAGGTTCGATATCCCCCTGGTGGTGGGTTAACAAAAATCTAGTCTTGCATGTCTCGGAAACGCTAAACTCCAATTTGATTTAGTGTAGAAGAGAGATGAACTTATACTGGTGTTAGGACGTCTTGTGAGTCCGCACGGGTAGATACCACTAGTCTGCCTATTTCTCCTATTTCTGCCGTGAAGCAGTAATGCGTTTGGGTTTGAAGGGTGGGGCAGCCGTTGTAACTATACTGAGACTTTAAAACTTATATCTCAAGGTGGGTGCTGTATTTACGTTATAGATGTCTATAGGCCCCAGTAACCACTCAACACCAGGTGGGCTGTGAGCTCGTCCACCCATCTAAGCAATAAAAAATAAATAAAAAAGGGCCGTGTGCTCGTCTGCCTACACGGGCAATTAAAAATAAATCTGAGCTCTCAATATCCCCTACCATAAGTAAATCGATGCAATTCACAAAGAGCTTGTAACTTGCACCGCAGAGCAACGCTCGCTTATGGGAGGAGGCATAGGGCTGTGCATGCAACCGGCGCGATAAATAACGGACAACATCCCGCTGTCGATACAACACTCCTGACTCCTGATCAGCCCCAAACAAGATGGTCGCGACATTGCTCCCGCCATACAAACCGGTAGTTTATAGAACAGAGATTGAACAACAACTCTATGTTCTAAATAAAAAAAGAATACATTTTGTCTCTTCAAGCTGAACTCGAAATATAATAATAATAATAATAAGCGAATGTTACCACTTGTGGCTGATCATTGTGTGCTGTTAGTTAATTTGGTCGCATATGTAGTGACATGTAATTAAATGAGTCCATCGGCCAAATATTGAGATCATTCACGAAAGAAAATGTACCTAATAAAGTTATTAGACGTGCGTCCGAACATAAATTGTAAACACATTGTTACGCACAGGGCTCAGGATAAATAAAACTTTCACCGAAGTTCAAATTAAAATTCTATTCAACACTTAATAAACTTAAGGAAGACATTACAATTCGCAATTCACTTCTTCCGCTTCGCTTCAGGTAATCTGTTCGTTGTTTCGCTTCGAATAGATTCGATTACTAACTAAGGCAGTTAGTTGCCTGCATGTCATCTCTGCCACGCTTTTATAGTCGTAATAACAACTCTACAATTATCGAGAACATTCCTGGTAAGAAGACCAGTCGCTTGGATAATATGTGTTTCCGCTAAATAGGTGGCTTTACATTTCTCGAGCGTTCTCGGTATTACTAGTCCTTTTGATATTCGTTTCTGCTATTTGACGACAGAGGGCGTTACTCTAGCCGGCGTAACAATATTATATAGCATTGAGAGTAACGCAGAATTGGGATTGTGGCACATAAAATAAAATGATTCCGTTCCGATTATCAACTTTCTTACGTTTTGCTCATTCGATCGTCTTCGCCATATTTCTTTTTTCTCTGTCATTATGACTGTTATTCTCATTTTTCTTTCTTACCGTTTTCTCTCACTCACATCTTAACGATCCATTCCGTTCTTACCATACTTCAGTAATGTCATAATAATTTGAAATTTTTCGCTGGTAGCCTAAGAGGCTATTCCAGCTACGCCCTGATGGATATGGCTTAGGCGCTTAACCTGAGAATATTTGCTAATACTGGCCCTAGAAAAAGCAGCGCTTCGCGGAATCTACCACCGGATAGGAATCGCGACCCACTGAGAAGATCCGTCTAGAAACTTAGTGGGATGTATCTATGACTAGAGATTCAAGTTTCGTAAATAGGTACTTTAAAGCAAAGGCAGCTCTTTTGATTTGATGTAACACGGGCGTCGCTTCGGCAGGACCATGGACCTCCTTCTTCATGTCATCTAATACTGCATTACACTCTGTCCTATGTTATCCAGCTCATTCCATTTTCCCTTGCCTATTCATTGGTAGTTTAACAGGCAATTCCAGATACGCTGTGACGGGTAAGTGAGCTCACGTGCTCAACCTGAAACAGTTTGCTAACACTAGCCCTAGCTAATCGGAACAGCGACACACTGAGAAGATCCGGTGAGAAACTCAGTGGGCTGCGTTCCCTTACACCCCGTTTAAAACACACTCTCACTCGCACTACTAACGTTTCTCGACAACTAAAGGACTTTAGAAACCGAACAAAACATCCGATATTCCCAAGAAGTAGGTAGGTACATGAAATGCAAACTCCTGATTGTTAAATTGGAGCAATTAGCTGTCAAACTTCTGTCGGCTAATGGTTACAAGTGCGGCGTGCGTCGCGCGTTATTAATCTAACTTATTAATTAACACTTCTTACTTTACATACAAATACACAATTACTTTTCGTATAAAAATCAAGATCAAAAGAAAAGTTTAGTTCACGACTGACTTCCGCGGTGAAGGAATAACATCGTGCAATAAAAATTAAACCCGCAAAATTATAATTTGCGTAATTACTGGCGGTAGGACCTCTTGTGAGTCCACACGGGTAGGTACCACCGCCCCGCCTATTTCTGCCGTGAAGCAGTAATGCGTTTCGGTCTGAAGGGTGGGGCAGCCGTTGTGACTATACTGAGACCTTAGAACTATATCTCAAGGTGTGTGACGCATTTTACGTTGTAGATGTCTATGGGCTCCAGTAACCACTTAACACCAGGTGGGCTGTGAGCTCGTTCACACATCTAAGCAATAAAAAAAATAAACTTTTCCAAATTTGTTGTCACTAGTATTTGTTTTGTTGAGTGCTTTTTTTACGCCCTTTTTTTTATTCCCTGGACGGCGCATCGGACAAACGTATCAATCCTGGAAAAACTAGGCGTCTCCTCAAGACTCCCCACCATTAGCTTACGTAGGATTTTAGAGTTTTTCGGCCACGCTGCGAGGAAAAAGGGTGACAATCTCGAAAGACTTCTCATCACCGGCAAAGTGGAAGGAAAGAGGCCTAGGGGGCGTAGTCCCACACGCTGGTCCGATCAGATTAAGACGACTTTGGAATCCAGCATCAATGTCGCTATCCACCGCGCGGAAGACAGGAGTGAATGGAGGAACATAGTCCTGAGAAAAGTACTCCGTAAAGGTCACGACCCTCAGCACTGAGGAACACGACGCACGGAGGAGGAGGATTACGAGTAAAATAGATTAGAAGCGGTTTGCTTTCAAATTGTTTTTATTATTACTCTTATGTAGATTTGGATTTGTAGTATTTGGATTTTTGCGGCATTTGCAATAAACAACAACGAATCTAAACTACAACAAGTAATTATATAGGTACCTAGCTTTTAAACAATTAATTACAATTTTCCGTTTATGTAAAGACATAAGGCACGTGCCTAACTCACGTATCGATTTCAGAAATGCGTTTTATAAGCAGAGTAGGTAATGTTTAAAATGTCTATAATCATAATTAGAAGCATTTATATAGATCTACGGACTTCGTGAAGTATAAATAAATATACTAACAATAAAATTAATGCGGAAACACTAAAATATTGTTGGTTTATACATATTTTTTTATAGTTTACAACAAAGTTCATTCATTTAAATTTCCCCAAACTTACACAGCATTAACCTTTTGAGCGCGAACCGACGATAGATCGACTCTGTATTAATGCGTATAAAGTGCGAAGCGTCGGAATACCGACTATTGCGCAGTTTGATAATAGATATTAGGCATCGTTCTGTACGGACCTATCTTACCGCGCGCATATAGTATAATGTTTTTAATAAAATAAAAAAATTATTGCCTTTGTAGGTAGACGAGCATACGGCCCACCTGATGGTGAGTGATTACCCTCGCCCATGCACTTCAGCAATACCACAGACAGAGCCAAGCCGCTGCCTACCATGAGTTAATAATAAGTAAGTAAGTTAATAACATTTATAAACAACAATTTCAAATTATTTTGCTGTGAATTTAACCATGACTTCTTTTTAGTTCAAATTTATTTATAATGTACTTTTTTCAAAAATCTGTTAGCAATTCCTGTAAAATATATGAAAATAAGCTCAGCACTAAAAGGGTTAATGTGTTCACTGAAGACTTTTTTGTTATTGCTTAGATGGGTGGACGAGCTCACAGCCCACCTGGTGTTAAGCGGTTACTGAAGCCCATAGACAATAGATATTACATGAATAAACGTCCGCCGATGGATAACAACCATCATCACTCACCACTCCTCCAAACTTCTAATCAAAGCAATTGCCATTAATATTTCTCGTGAGCTTTAATATAAACGATATGTCCTGAAAATATTTATTGCCGACTAGCTAACCCGGCAGACTTCGTAGCGCCTCAATCTATATATAAATGACCGAAACTTTTGTATAAAATAAACTTAAAACAAACAAAATTAAAGAAAAAACAAAATTGTTTGTTTTTATATAATTCCGAGCATTTTCATATTTATTCACGTTTTAAACCTTCTCTGGACTTCCACGAATAATTCAAGACCAAAATTAGCCAAAGCGGTCCAGCCGTTCTCGAGTTTTAGCGAGACCAACTAACAGCAATTCATTTTTATATATATAAATTTTTTAGACACGTAAATGGCTCTATGAATCACCACTCTTTGCGTATAGTAAGCTCATGTAGACCACATTTTCCCTTATTAAACCTCATTAGGCAGCTTTCTGTAAACTAGTGGCCACGCCAGTAGTCGAGATTCGACTATAATTAATTGAAATTAGAAGTTAAAAAATTATTATGGTTCTATTGTCATACACTATTATAATTCGATCATATAATCACAGTATTCGCCAAAACTGCATTGTAGATCAATAATATTAAAAAACAAACAATACTAATCTATTTTCAATTCGACCACAAACTTTAAACAATAACAAAAGTTTCCCAATTGACAGTAAACAAAGAGTATATTTTTATGTATGTGTTGTGTCATGGTAGTGTGTGTAATGTTTTCTTTATTGATTTAAAGTATCTTATGTAATGCATTATTTTAAAAAAATATTAGCATTGTGCACTCCTTCTCTATAATATATTCTCTACTAGCGGCTCGCTCCGGTTCAACTACTGCGTCCTCGCTTTATCCGAGTTTTCCTGGCTAACAGAAGCTCTCGCCACGACCAGGCTGTACGGCGGAGGGAGGGGGAGAACTAGTCTAATTTAAAACACACTCAAAACCAGTAACCTACACATATCTAGACATACACGTAGCACCTTAAAGCGGGTCTTTAACAAAAATTTCATCGAAATTTGACGTTGTTTTATTTTTTTAAATAAAAGAACACTTAATGCGGCATAACTATAATAGTCAGAAATATGCTGTCGTGACACTTTTTGTAAATAATAATGTGTTCTACAAAGTCGTAGTACATTATTTTATTCTATCATCAATAGTTTTCGCAGGGCACGCGATGTTAAGAATATTTTAGGTAATTTTTTACACCTTGGGTTACATTATTGGAGTTTTAGTAAGCATCCCTATTTTTATTTTTTTTCAAAAAAGATTATAGCCATGTCACTCGGGAATAGTGTAGCTTCCAAACAGTGAAATAATTTTTCAAAACATTTCAGTAGTTTCGGAGCCTATTCAATACAAACAAACAAACAAATCTTTCTTCTTTATAATGTTAGTATAGATAAGTGTGAGAAATTTAATACTCCTCCGTCCGCGCAATTTTCGTAAAAAGGGGTACAAAGTTTTTGCTTCACGTATTAATAATAACTAGTGGTCGTCCGGTAGTCTAAATTCGACTATAATTAATTGAAATTATAAGTTTGTACACTATTATGATTATATTTTCAAAGACTATTATGTTTCTATAATCACAAATTTCGCCAAGACTACACTATACAAAGATATTATTAAAGACAAACAATATTTAATCTATTCTCAATTTGACAACAGACGTCAAGAACAAAAGTTTGACAATAAATAAATAGTATGAATGCTTGTGTGCGTCAAATACGTGGTAATGTGTGTAATGTTTTCTTTATTGATTTAATGTAATTTATATGCATAATTTTAAAAATATATTAGCCTTGTGCACTTCTTCTCTATATTCTCTATAAGTGTGGAAAATTTCATACTCCTCCGTCCGCGCAATTTTCGTAAAAAGGGATATAAAGTTTTTGCTTCACGTATTAATATATAGATATATAGTATAGATAAATTCGGGATGAACGCATTCGCTAAACAGAATCTAGTATGGAATAGCTAGTGGCGTTTACCGCGCCGTCAGTAAGGCCTGTGTTTAGTTGAATTATTATTATAGGGACAATTTGGCAGGGTCGCGCGCTATGGATTTAAATTCAGCCCGCAGCACGTTTCGTTAGACGCGCGTGCGGCCGCTCCGCTAAATTATTGTATCTGTGCCTGCGGGCTGTTGGTAAACGAAACCTTTGCCAAAACTGTCGTGTCGAAGTGCCATTATTTTGACGTTTGCTAAAGCCAACGCGTTTTTTTTTTCAACCATCTTTTTTTCAGGGATTTTATGACCTGGTAACTAAGGCCTTTAGGTCACGTCTTATTATAATACATATTCTTATTGTTATGAAAAACGATAATATGGAGTGAAATGAAATGAAGAGGATTAATTTGAGACATTAATCAACCGGGGTGAAATTAAATGGAATAAGATGAGATGATATAGGATGAAATATTATAATCTTAGTAAAACGGTGGTCATTTACTGAGACTTTTTCACTGGACTTTTTGGAGGATTCCGAGAATTTACGTCCAGCGGTTTTGTATTATTTTCAGCACATTTGTGCACTTTCACTGATATTAAACATTTAATAAACCACCGTTATCGCACATTTAAACCTGAAGAAACACTAAATAGACAAAATAAAACAAATCTAACAAATACAACTTCACTCCTTGTGTTCCCGCCAAAAAGTCTCAAACATCCTTATTTAATAGGTGTCACAAATTATACAGTAATACGTTGTTTGAAACTTTTTTTAAAAATATACCTTAATTAATTTAGTCTTCACGCTTAGCTCACGTTTTTCTGGTTCAAGAAGTTAATGAGCGAATAAATGTAAAAATACATAAATTTTTAGCATTTTCCGACATGAAATAATGACGATAACTTTTTATCCTAATAATTTGTATTATAATTATAAAGGAGTGCAAGTCACGTACGTTCATCTGGCTCTATATTAGGATTCCTTTGACTAAGAGAACCTGAGGCTGATTTACATACATAAATAGAAAGAAGAAGCAATTACCCAGATCCTTATGTTTTTTTTGTTGCTCTTGTTACTAAGCCTTTTCGTCACACGAATCTTCGATCGATGTGGGAATCGACTCACGGCCCTCGGCTCAACTATCGGGGGTGTTGTCACCTGTCTACGCTTCTGTGGTCATATGGAACGCGTAATCTATATCACAGGGTGGGTCAACAGAGTGGTTCAAATCTCAACGAACATGAACCACGGATCCATATTGAAGCACGTACAAAGTGAATAAGAGAGAAAAAAGAAGAATCATTATCCTCTGTCCTAATCAGAGCTCCCCAAGAATGTCAACCCTAAGTCGACAGCAGGCTTAAAATTTCAAAACTAAACCGAATAAAATTGCAATCTGACATAATTTGGGCCGACCAGGACAATGTTAAGGAGCCTAAACGAACTTATTTCTGTCGTCACGAAAGAAAATGATAAGATAATGTTGCTGTCCACGGGCACACGGAAACGACAATGTGGAACAATCGTAGGCCATCCCGCGCCATCAAAGGCTACCCACAAAAACTCATACACTGGTTCTGACGTTGACAACTCAACTAGGGATGCGGCCGCTTTGAACCGGATTAATTTTTACGTCAATAATGGGCACAACGAAAGCGGGTTTTTATTTCTGCATACGTAAGTACAAGGGTGTGTTCTTAATTACTTAAATATTTTGGCTTCAATAATTATTCTTGGAGGAAAACACAGAGGAAAGATCTTCCACTTTGGGTGAAATTGGTCCGAGCGTTATGGGAACCAATCCAGTGGCTAGTGTTGCAATGAGGCAACTTAAAAACCCTGACAACATATTTTATGTCATTTCGACAAGCCTGCTTCTGATAAACCAGTCGTGCACTCTAATTGGATTAAATATATAATCGCAATCACTTAAGCGAGGAACGTTAGTACTGTTTTCATTTTTGAGAATGCACAGAAATTTGAATTTTGAGTTTGTAATATTTGCAACAGCCGGTTTGTTGAGGCGGTTTTGTTGAGCCGGTTTGAGCCGGTTATCGGGCATCCCTAGTGAAGGGGTGCGGGATCAGCGCAGGTGGCGAGGCGGGGCGGGGAGGGGGGGGGGGCGTACAAATTACCTGTCCGTACCACTCACCTGCTCCGGACCGCTATTATTGATAGTTTCCGATTTGAACGCTTTGATCATTGACGAGCCAAAGCTTTTTTTTCCTTTGTAATAAACAAGCAAAGGAAATTATTGACTTGTCTTAGCAGATGTAGCTTGATTCTTTGCGAAATTTAATTAAGGGATTTTTCGGGAACTAGTGGTCCCGCAGTAGTCGAAATTCGACTATAATTAATTGAAATTGTAAATTTGTACACTATTATGATTGTATTTTCAAAGACTAATAATAGTTATAGACTATAGAAACATAAGTTTCTATAGTCACAAATTTCGCCAAGACTACACTTTAGACAAATATTAATAAAGACAAACAATATTTAATCTATTCTCAATTTGACCACAGACGTCAAGAACAAAAGTTTGACAATAAATAAATAGTATGCATGCGTGTGTGCGTCAAAAATATTTTAGTGTGTGTAACGTTTTTTTAATGGTTTAATGTATTTTTTAAGCATAATTTAAAAAAATATTTACATTCTGCACTCCTTCTCTATATTCTCTATAAGTGTGGGAAATTTCATACTCCTCCATCCGCGCAATTTTCGTAAAAAGGGATAATATGAAAAAAATTTCCTTGACTAGACCTAGACATCATAGGTTCAATAAAGTCAGATTTACTTTTTGAATTGTTGTGTTAATTTATTGTCATTTTCTTAACATATCGACTGCAACTGACAATTAATTATTTAAAAAAATATCCTAAAAAATACTTGAGTAGAGTTCCCTGTACACTAAAACCTGAACTTAAAATTTTGGAAAATTGAGATCATCCCACCTTGTGGCTCTATGGAAGGATACCTGTAACTTTCCTAAAACAGCAAAAGCTGCTTGGCTTATTTCGCCAAAGTCAGCCATATTTGTAGCTTTTATTACTGTTTCCGTCTCCAACCCCACTCTAGTTCTACAGATATTCTTAATGTAAGTTTTTTTTTTATTGCTTAAATGGGTGGATGACGTCAAAGCCCACCTTTTGTTAAGTGGTTACTGGAGCCCATGGACATCTACAACGTAAATGCGCCACCCACCTTGAGATATAAGTTCTAAGATTTCAGTATAATTACAAAGGCTGCCCCACCCTTCAAACCGAAACGCATTACTGCTTCACGTCAGAAATGGGCAGGGCGGTGGTACCTACCCGCGCGGACTCACAAGAGGTCCTACCACCAGTAAGTTCACGTGAATGGCGCCTTTTTTGCCTGTTATACAGCAAAAAACATACCTTCATAAAATGTTTGAATAATCTGGAGTAAATTAGCAGTTGGCTATAGGCACGCCTTTTTTAAAGCATATTGTGTATAAACATTTGCAATATTTGGATTGTATACATATATTACCTACTTGTTTAAAAAACCGTAATAAATAAAAGACGTATTAATTATCATCTATTTTGTTTAATACCTTTAAATTTCTAATGAAAAAATAAACTATTTCAAAAAGGTGCAACAATAATTAGCTTACTGATATATCATACTAATTAAATAAACGAATATATTGATATTAATTTATTTTTTTCTTAAAATTTTTAGAGTTTTTTTTAATCGTGTATATTTATAATTTTCTCTTGATTTCTAGGTTTAGGCAATAAGGTGTTTACTTAAAAAAATCCTTAAATTCATTAAGGATAGCTCAATAATGTTGAATTAACAGATTTTAATTAAAGTCATACGTAGCTTTCAATTATTTAGCAAATATATTTAGAAATGGTATTTTCGAGTCGTCAAGCTAGACATTGTGTCGGCATTCGTGGTCAGTTGGTTATTAACAGTGTTATAAACACAGTTAGCGTGGTAACCATCGTTCATCGCCTCTCGTAGGCACGCTCCATTAGACTGATGGGATCCAGGTGTTTTTAAAAGCGTAACACAATGCATTTGGACATAACTCAGAATATTTATCGTTTCAAATGTTTCTACGGATGTAGGTGAGATAGTGTTGTACCTATAACTTTGAAGGCAGACGATATTGGAAGGAATTCAAAACGTACTGCCTATCGTGTATTGAATAAATGGCACATGTACAGCATCGAATGAGATGGAACTGAAATTCTAAGCGAAACAAATAAAAGGAAGATTGTGTGTAGATTTCGATGGGTACTCTTTATAATTTGTTTACGTTTATCGGTGGCTCGACCTTTAAGCCAATATTACTGACTTAAAAAAAAAAGTTAAGTAAAATGGCGGGAATTTCTTGGAACTTGGACAGATTTTTTGTAAAAACTGAGAAGTAAAGATAAACAAATTAGATCCTAACCCAATTCAAACAAACTATCATGTCTACATTATTACCGTGCGAAAAAATGGAAATACAACACAACAGTTAATTTATTTATTTATTTATTGCGTAGTTGGGTGGACGAGCTCGCGGCCCACCTGGTGTTCAGTGGTTACCGGAGCCCATAGACATCTACAACGTAAATGCCGCCACCCACCTAGAGATATAAGTTCTAAGGTCTCAGTATAGTTACACCGGCTGCCCCACCCTTCGAACCGAAACGCATTATTGCTTCACGGCAGAAATAGGCAGTTACGCATTAGGCAATAAGCAGGCAAAATTTTGATGAATGACTACTTAGTCCTCCGTGACCACATAAACTTAAACTATTCGAAATGTCAGCAGTAATAAACGTGAGGTCAATAGTAGTTTTAAATATTTCTCTAGTTTTTAATCCCAAAATACTCCTTGTATTTTTGGTATGAGCACTGTTTAGAATTAATTAATACTAGTGGTCCCGCAGTAGTCGACATTCGACTATTATTAAATTAAATTATAAATTTGAACATTATTATGGTTCTATTCTCAAAGATTTATACTTATTTATTCAGATTTCGCCAAGACTACACTAGACAAATAATAATAAAGACAAACAATACATACTAATCTATTCTCAATTTGACCACAAACTTTAGATAAAAAAAGTTTGACAATAAACAAAGTATACATATATTTAAGTGTGTGTTTGTCAAATAGATGGAAGTGTGTGTAATGTTTTTTTTTATTGAATGTTAGTGTTTTTTATGCATAATATAAAAAATATTTACATTGTGCACTCCTTCTGTATATTCTCTATAAGTGTGGGAAATTTTATACTCCTCCATCGGCACAATTTTCGTAAAAAGGAGTACAAAATTTTTCTTCACGTATTAATATATAGATATATAATAAAACAATCTATGTATTACTCACGGATCACTCGCTCGTCTCTTGATGCCCCCTTCGGGAACTGTGCCGGGATGCTGCGGAGCGAATATGTCGCTGGAGTCTCCCCCTGACTCCAAGATCAGGTGCTCGTGAGATCTGATGTACTGGAGGGGAGTCTGTTGATGGACGTGGCTTTAGTTTTTTTTCTACCTATGCTGATAGCCTTGAGAGGCTTTATCAGCGTTACCCTAGCGTGTAGGTGAGCTCTCGGGGCGGAGGTGTTGCTAACACTGGTCCTAGCAAAAGCAGTGCTACGCAGAATCTACCACCGGATCGGAAACGCGTCTCACTGAGAAGATCCGGCGAGAAACTCAATGGGCTTACTTAGCTTAACACTGGTTCTGTAGAACAGAAAAAAAAAACCAATCGCACTGAATGGTCTATGTAATGGTAATGTGAATGTGGTGATAGAGTGGGGATAGAGGTGATAGAGTTTGCAGTATGCTCTTGAACGATCAGTTAGTTCTTTTGTCGTCTATTTTATGTTCATATGAGAACGGTCAATTCGTTCCTTGTCGTCTGTTCGTGTCTGTCTTAGTCTGTGTCTAGTCGTTGTAGGCCTTATGTCCTGTCAAGGACTTTTTGGCGGGAACGCGAGGAATGAAGTTGTGTGATTTGTTTTATTTTGTCTATTTAGTGTTTCGTCAGGTTTAAATGTGTAATAACGGTGGTTTATTAACTGTTTAATATCTGTGAAAGTACACAAATGTAGGTAAATGAAACAAAGCTGCTGGACGTAACTTCTCGGGATCCTCAAAAAAGTACACTGAAAAAATCTCAGTAAATGACCACCATTTTACTGAGATTATATTTCATCCCGTATCATCTCATTTCATTTTATTTCATCCCGGTTGATTAATGTCTCAAATTAATCATCTTCATTTCATTTCACTCGATATTATCATTTTTCATAAAAATAAGAATAACAATTAAAATAAGACATGACTTAAAGGTCTTAATTACCAGGTCATCAAATCCGTTAAGAAAAAATGTCCTGTCAGGGTTTTTTTTTCGCGTGGGCGGGAGGAAATCCTCATGGATACCCAAGGGCCCGGGCCAATGGGCATGCCCGACTCCACTGAGAAAGTGTATCAGTGACCTACGAACTAAAACCTCCCTCCTGGTTATCTGTCCGTCCTGGTACCCCTTTTTATTATGGGGTGTGAGGGTGTGGTGTACCTGCTTGGCTCTGCGGGCGCGCGCGTGCAGGTCTCGCTGTGCTAGCGGCAGCAGCGCGCGGAGGAAGCCAGGCACGGAGGCCCGCAGCGGGTAGTTGGTGCACTCCTGCACGCCGCTCTGGAACTCCTCGACGTTCATTGTACCTGCCTGGACGCCAACATACTTACTTATACGAGGCCACCTATCTGCCGTGAAGCAATGCGTTTCGGTTTGTAGGGCGCGGCAGCCGTTGTACTATTAAAAAAAAGACCTTAGAACTCATGTCTCAAAGTGGATTTTACGTTGCAGATGTCTATTGGCTCCGGTAACTACTTGACACCAGATGGGCCGTGAGCTCGTCCACCCATCTAACGTCTTATGATTATTTTGTCCCTTTCTTTCGATTTGTAAGATTGGGTAATCACTGTTATTTAATCGAAAGTTCATGTCTCATATACGGCGTTAACTAAGGGCTACTAGTGGTGCGTGAGCCAGTATACCCCTTCACAACAATAAGAAGGTTAAAAGTTTCAAGAAACAAAACTTTCATACCACAAGATTGTGGATAAGATGTTTAACTCTCTCGCCGATTTCAGCACCAACGTCCGTGGCGAACTGTTGCAGAGCCGAGAGGAATCGCCGAAGCCGCTGCAGAGCCGGGGCCCGTGCTCCATCAGCGAGAGGAGGAGACAGGGACTCCGTTGAGGACAGAGCTGCTGTGGAAGATAATACTGTGAGAAGTCTTTTTAAAATGACCCGTTTTATAATTCATTTTCTTTCTAACCACCGCTTGGCACCACTTGGCGCTTACTGGCCGGTCGAACTAATCAGTTTGTGTTATTAACATTATACAAAATGGAACTCTGCTGTACAGGTATGAAATAGGCATAGTTTTTAGGCTCGTTCAATTTTGAACTCTGTGTATAAAGCTCTAAAGAAAGTCAGAATTCGCTTTAGTCTTCAATACAAATGCCTTAGGCCCGATTTCAAGACATTGGAGATGCCGGGCTCAATGACGATGGGTCTTGCGACATGACAACGGACTTTTTCATTAAAACCTGAAAGCAGTAGTAGTTCTGTGATACTATTCAGGCAACACGTGGGTAGAGGCAATTGAGAATGCTGAGTTTGCAATGAAGCAGACGATGACATGGCTGAACCGCAACCTATTAACTCTAAACATTGACAAAACCAAATTTTTAACATTTGCAAGCAGAAAATCTGTCCAACCCCCGCGTGATTCCATTACTCTCAAGGCCCATGTATGTAATGGACGATATTCCGCATGTAATTGCTCGGAGATTGCTAGGACTGATAATATCAGATACTTGGGGGTGTTGGTGGACAGCTGTTTCAATTGGTATGATCAGCTGGAACTTGTGACGACGCGCATTCGAAGCTTAATTTTTATTTTTAAAAAGCTAAGAGGCTCGGCAGATAAGCAAATATTGTTTACCGTATACACTTCCCTTTGCGAGTCGCTTATAACTTATTGCATCCCTATTTGGGGATGTGCCTGCAAGACAAAGTTTATTAATATCGAACGAGCGCAAAGGGCAGTGCTTAAGGTGATGCTGGGGAAGCCTTTTGGGTACTCTACTAGACAACTGTATCGTGACGCAGGAGTGCTGACGGTTAGACAACTGTTTATCCACAGGTCCGTTCTGCGACAGCACTCCTGCCTCCCATCAATACCTAAAGAAACTTCACTTTCCACAAGGAGACGAAAACCGGCCTTTGACACTATTGCTTGTAGGACGGAATTTGCCAGACGACAGATTTATTCCTCAGGTAGCAGAATTTATAATAAAGTAAATATATCTCAGCAGATAGATGGCTTAAATAGGTATGACGCTAAAAATAATCTGAAGTCTTGGCTCTTAAACTTAGACTATTTTGAAACAGAACAAGTCGTGTTGTAAAAATGTATAATGGTGTATATATAGTATGATATACTGTTGATTTATTGTAGCTAATTTTAAATTAATATTTTATATAATAGTATATAATATAATATATAATAATATTTTTATACTTTATTATATGACACACATACACACACACAAACACACTAACACACATACACTCACACACACACACACGTACGTACTATATTCTTACAGATCGTTCTTCCTGGTTAACTTTCTTTACCTGGTGACCTAGCACTGAACCACTGACTTTTGTAACACAGGTTTTCCTAGCATAAAAGTCAGGGAATATTGTTATTGTATACCTCATAAAAAAGCCATGTATATTATTATACTAGTGTTAAGTATTTTTGTACGTGTTTGTATTTTAAGAGGCTTGAATGAATAAATATTATTATTATTATTATTATTATTATTCTGACCACTCTTACCAGAAAAACCGGTTGTTCTCTATCAATGAATTATTAGTAGCTGGTCTGCCAAATTCCGGGGTCATCATGAATTTCCGTGCTCTGGGCACTTTCCGAATAACTAATAAAGAACAGCTCTCTTTGCTTCCATGCTTGGAATTTTTTATGATCACTTGTGGTAGCTCTCTGAATTTGGGCCCATTTGCTTTGTGATAGCCACTAGTTTTTGCTACTACTGCTGGTGGTAGGCATATATCATAGCAATGTCGCTACCAATCATGAATTAAGACGTTCAAATCACAATTGGTTTCTTTATCTTTGAAAAAAAAAAAAAACTGTAATACCCTTCCAACTGAAAGGATTCACGAGGATATGTAATGCTATAAAGGGGTAGGCCACAAAATAATGATGCCATGTTACCTATCCAAAAGCGCCCTCTTTACCATATTCATTAGACTGATTGTTATTTAACGAAGCTATTTACATATTAAGTTATGAGTCTATACATATAAATGTATATATATATAAATGTACCAGTAGTTCCGTTATTCTGAGGGCTCGGCGGGCCGGGCGTCGGCGAGGACCTGGTCTCCTCCTGTTCCGGAGATCTGTGTTCTTTGTTTGTTGTTGTAGCTGTAACAAGATAAAACATTTACAAAATCGAGAGAGAGAGAGAGAGAGAGAGAGAGAGAGAGAGAAAGAGAAAGAGACAGATAAAGAAAGAGAGAGAGAGAGAGAAAGAGAAAGAGACAGATAAAGAAAGAGAGAGAGAGAGAGAGAAAGAGACAGATAAAGAGAGAGAGAGATAGCTTTATTGCGCACTAAAACACAATTTACATTAAAATCAGTCTTGTAGGTTAATTTGTACAATAGGCGAACTCTTCTCGATAAACGTAGTAACACATTTAAATCTGAGTGTAGCAACTGGGGTGTCGGGGTCAAATTTAAAACCAGCTATTAAAATTATACTCGTTGGTAATAATTCATGTCCGGGCTATTCACTGTAGACCTGATCCTGTATGTAGATTAAAGTAATGCACACAATAAAAAGCATTGTCATCAACACTGAGCGAGCATTTACAAGAATATGTTATGAAGAAGTTGCTCTAACTTAGCTAGGTTTAGGTAGTTACCCTACATACATATGCACATGTAGGAATGGAATGTATGGAGGAATGACGAATGTGGAGCATGACTGAGAGACAGAGATAGGAGATATCATCTTAGAAGGTAAGAGAGACGACGAATGAATGTTTGACTTATGGTTTTCTTTTAAGCGGGAGGAGAAATGTGGGTAGTTATCTGACGTAATAGTGGACAGACTTATTAGTATAATAACTCGGAAGACAAAATACGTGTTTGATTGATTTAATTTGCTATAATAAATACCGAATTAAAATCAAGTTTGTGTGAAGCAATAAACTGTTTTATTGGCCTAAAATTTATAGAAAATCTCACATTTAAACCACTTTCATTCCAAGTCAAATACAAAGTTGGTAAAAAATAAATTCGATCGACAAATATAGGAATAAAATCCATCGAAATTTAATTATATACGAGAGTTGGTTTCACGCATCGCGCACGCAAAGACCTTCACAAAGAAAAACAAAAGGGTTTTCACTGATTTTTCTCCGTATTTTTTTGGGCAATGAATTTTATTTAATACGGAACCAACTGACATAAAATGTTCAGCCGATCGTTCGACACGTAAAATACAATTTCCACGAGAAGCAAACAAACAGCACTCCCTATGCGCAGGCACGGATTCTATCATGTTTAGCACACAAAACAGCTTCGGTACACACGGACCTGGGAATCAGCAGTGTCATGCGTGTTTCAAGAGATCGTAAGTTCGAGACTGATACTGTTGATACAGTCATCTCGTTTTTACCATCGCACCGCTCGCCACCGGAGTAGAGTTCAACATACTACCTGGAGCCACTGCGGTCATCCGTTTTTACCATCGCACCGCTCGCCACCGGAGTAGAGTTCAACATACTACCTGGAGCCACTGCGGCCACGTATGAATGAGCTCCCCTCCACGGTGTTTCCCGAGCGCTATGACATGTCCTTCTTCAAACGAGGCTTGTGGAGAGTATTAAGCGCTAGGCAGCGGCTTAGCTCTGCCCCTGGCATTACTGAAGTCCTTGGGCGACGGTAACCACTCATCATCAGGTGGGCCGTGTGCTCGTCTGCCTGCAAGGGCAATAAAAGAAAAGGAGACAGGTCAGTTACTTTTCAATTTTACAACACGCCCGCTGTACTTCAAATATTCGAAGCCATCCTGATTTGTATCCGATTTCGATCGTGAAGGATATCGTAAAATAATATCTGCGAAATTTGATGGTGGTGGTGGTGGTATTTTGAAAGTTAAGGTTAAGTACCGCGTGTTGGGGCTTTATTTTCCCAATTCCTACTTCAATCCACTATCCACGCCATCTGTTGACGCTTGAAGCAAAACAGCGTATAAAGAAAAAAAATAAAAATAAAAATGGCGGTAAAAAACTATGTAAAAAACTAAGATAATGTGTCAATGTCAAAACAAAAATTTGTTATTAATGTTGTTCGGTTGTGTAGAAAAATCTCGATTATGAGAAATATCAAAAGTGCATCAAGGGGTCTCGTAGTGAGTCAATAACCTTAAGCTTTTCCCATTGCTAAACTAAATTTTAAACGGCCTAAACCTTATTCATACAGCCACATGAAAAATTTACCCCACCGTTTTATCAGACATTTGAGAAAACTCCTGAGAGTATGCAAATTATGGCCTTGAAGTATTTGTTTTATTTGGACATTCTTTTTTTTATTGGTTAGATGGGTGGACAAGCTCACAGCCCGCCTGGTGTTAAGTGGTTACTGGAGCCTATAGACATCTACAACGTAAATGCGCTACCCACCTTGAGATATAAGTTCTAAGGTTTCAGTATAGTTACAACGCCTGCCTCACCCTTCAAACCGAAATGCATTACTACTTCACGGCAGAAATAGGCAGGGCGGTGATACCCACCCGCGCGGACTCACAAGACGCTCTACCGCAGTAATTACGCAAATTATAATTTAGCGGGTTTGATTTTTATTACACGATGTTATTCCTTCACCGTGGAAGTCAATCGTGAACATTTGTTAAGTACGTATTTCATTAGAAAAATTGGTACCCGCCTGCGGGATTCGAACGCCGTTGCATCGCTAAATACGACTGCACCAGATATCTTATCCTTTAGGCCACAACAACGATGACGATACTCTGCCTATGATGGCCTGACGACCAAGCCTGGCTATATAAGTTTTTCCTTATCATCTCATTTATGTGACCACAAATATAGCTCCTTCATATTAAATAAGTTGAGCGGTAGGCAGCGGCTTGGCTCTGCCCCTGGCATTGCTGATGTCCATGGGCGTCGGTAACCACTCACCATCAGGTGGGCCGTATGCCCGTCTGCCTACAAAGGCAATAAAATAAAAGTTAATTGTTGAACATGACAATGAAAATTGAAGTATCCCTAAGTAAACAAATCATTTAAAAACACAATTAATTCTAAAAACGCTATTTATTGTATGTCTTATTAAGCCATAAATGCTATGTATAATATATATACACAAAATGAGAGTCTTTTTTTTTTAATACGCAAACTGTCTGCATATGACGGAATAAATATAAGTTCAGTGGGTGAGGTAGTGGTGTGGCAAGTGCGAGCCGTGCCACGGACACGCGCTCTCCGAAACAAACTAGTGATGCGATGGTGCTTTATCGATTATCAATTCTAAATTGTCGATCGACTAAAATTTATTCAATCTAGTTTAGCATTTTTAATGTTTCTTTTTACCGAAGACAAGCTCACGGACTACACCGATTTTACGATGTAATAGCTGCCACTCACAATGACGTGAAATTCACATTTGTTGTAGTAATAGCGGACATCGTTCCTGGCGCATAATTCATATAATTATGTTAGTTAAGTAGGTCCACAGCTGCAGCTGTCGATAAGGATGTCTGAGAATTATTTGCTCTGTTCAACATTGCATACAACGCATTCGTCTCGACACATCACAAGGTAAAATTTGGATTTTCAAGTATGCTTAGATGGAAACAGTAGAGTTATTAAACATATTATACGATACACGATACATGAATTAACTGTTATAGCCTGCGTTTGCACCACTGGGTGCACTGGGTCAGGTGTCAGAAGTGGTTCCATTAGAAATACTGAAATTAAATTCAGCTTCGAATTTAAATTTCATACAAACCAACACTGCTCTTCTAGATAAACGGTATTACAACAAATAGTTCTGGTCTTGTTTGTTTTATTAGAAACAAATAGCTTATATATTGCAAACCGAAAGAGATGAAAATAATTTGTATAAAAAATTTTATTCCTTATGATATATACATATATACGTAGCTCTTAACGCAACCAAATTCAATGGCATTCCAATGTCATTTCTCACATAAGAGTAGAGTTATAAAGTTTGTATGAAGGGAACGCCTTCATTTGGTATATACATCGATTTCTTGAAGCTTGCAAGTGAATAGCGTATAGTTTAGTTTGAATGATTGTAGCAGAGTTAAGTTGGTACGTTCAGTGGCATAGCGCGGGGGCAAGGGGGGGACATCATACTCCAGGCGCTACTCACAAAGAAGCACCAAATGGTCCGCAAAACAAAAAAAATGCTGGATAATTTTTATTACGGCAGAACTAACGGCCGTCTGGTGTAGTGGTAAGTGACATGGTCACTACACAAGGGGGTCGCGGGTTCGAAGCCTGCCAAGGGAAGATATTTGTATGATAAATATAAATGTCTTTTCCAGTGTTATGGATGTATATTAAATATATGTATGTGTATAATAAAAATCTTACATTTATTTCCGTTATCTGGTACCTGTAACACAAGTTCTTTACGAACTTATCACGGGACCAGTTAGCGTGGCGTGATTGTTAGTAAATATTTATATTTATATTTATAAGCTGTCGCTCTCGCAGATTATTTTTATTCTTTCTGGATGATTGAATTCTGGAAAATATATCTAAAATTTAATGCTATTGTAATATAATAAATGTTAAATCGACTTTAGATCGTTACGCCACTGTACACACTGAAGTCGATTGGTGCTAGTTGGACACGTTCTTATCGATGTCGTGTACCCTCATCCCTACTCGTTAGAGTGCGGTGCGCGTGACAGGCGACACCTAGCCCGCGGCGTCGCTTTCATCTCGCCCGCACAATTAGATCTAAAGAATTTAACCGAAACATTAGGGGGACGTCGTCAAGAAAACATCATATAATAATTATAAAAAACAATAGATTAAGTAACTTTGTTTGTTGGTATTGTGTTTTTTGGTCAATAAAATATGTTCGAGTTATTTCGTCAGCAATTGTATGGTAAACAGTCGACGTC
The DNA here is from genome assembly GCF_030269925.1 of Bombyx mori. NCBI lineage: Eukaryota > Metazoa > Arthropoda > Insecta > Lepidoptera > Bombycidae > Bombyx > Bombyx mori. The sequence continues at coordinate 11,904,916 of NC_085126.1, read as the reverse complement.
GCCCTAAGCACGTCATTCCGGATCCTCCCGATCCATTAACGGTGCTTTTATCTACCTCAAGCACCGGTCACCGTTCAAGGGTTCGGCAAGTAAATTAACACACAGACAAAGCCTACCTTAGAGGGTTTAGATACTCAGAGCAGCCCACAGAGTTTCTCGCCGGATCTAAACGCGACCCACTGAGAAGATCCAGTCGTAGATTCTGCGAAGCACTGCTCTTGCTAGGGCTAGAGCTAGCAACGTCCTCAGGTTAGAACCCCGCGAGCTCACCTACTTGCCTGGTGAGTCTAGTATGACCTAGAGTTTTCAAGGTGTGTGGCGCATTTACGTTGTAAATGTCTATGGGCTCCAGTAACCACTTATCACCAGGTGGGCTGTGAGCTCGTCCACACATCTAAGCAATAAAAAAAAAAAACCCTCGATTTTATTTTTTTGCTCAGATGGGCCCACCTGGTGTTAAGTGGTAACTGAAATCCATAAACATCTCAAACGTAAATGCGCCACCCACTCGTCGTGGGTCGAACTATACCCACGTTCTAAGGCCTCAGTATAGTTACAACGGCTGCCCCACCCTTCAAACCGAAACGCAATACTGCTTCACGGCAGAAATAGGCAGGGACTCATAAGAGGTCCTACCACCAGTAAAAATACTAAAATTACTATAATTACTATAATAGGTACGAAAAAGAAAGAAATCGCTGGAAATTCAAAACGAACTCGTGTCGTACCTTAGCGTCTCTAAGCGCGACCCGTCAGTTCCCACGGTTGATAATTCATTGTGTTTGCTCGTAGAAACGCCCACCACTCGATGGTTACTGCTCGCCTTTACCACCGCCGTCATTATAGTACAATATAATATTCATGTATGGATGTAAACTGTAATTACGGATTTTAGGAATGGGGCAAGATGACCTGGTGCTGCATTGTCGATTTTTTCATGGGCCGCGAAGGGATGATGTGATTTTGAATGCTAAATGAAGTAGGGTAGCCTCGTGAATACTAAGGCCGAATTTAAAGCAAAGAGACAATCGTTGTTGTTATTATTATTACATTGGATCTGGAAGCCAGATGATTTCGCTTCGGATACGTCTCACTGTAAACCATGGTTTTACTATGCCTTTAAATATAATACTAGCTTCTAAATGCGGTTTCTTTGGCTTTGATGTAGAACAAAATTATATTCCCAATATTACTTTTAATAAACAAGGCTTCCACATGACCACGACCGCTCTGCCAAGAGCAACCGACCATGGCGATGAATATTACTTTTCTTGATGAAATGTCCCGCGTTCTAAACTAAGCGTAACAAATAAACAAACAAACTTTTGTATTTACAATTAGAATAAGAATCAACAATGGATTTAATTTCTATTCAATGAACATACAAAATCAAGATTACTTTCATTAGATTTAATTATGCAAGTACAAATATAGTATTTAATGCTAGTTAATACTATAGAGCTACCTAGTATGATCACAGCGGCTTCTTTCACACAACAATGGAGACGCACGGAGAATTGTATTATATGTATATTCTTTCCTGGATGACCCCTTTCTCGCCCACCTGTCCATCTTGAAATTGAAAAGGCCTCCGGCCGACCAGTAATCTTTCCTTCATCAAAAAAAGAGGTTTATTGCAATGATGAGACGTATTGTGCTCGTACGGGCTGCTCTCTCTCTCTCTCTCTCTCTGCATATTTCAGCCGTAAAACCTCATCTGGTTCAATCTGCTAGATCAAAGATAGCTACTATTTATTAAAAAAACAAATTCTGTAAACTATTCTGTTTTGATGCAGGCAACCCTACCATTACGATAAAAATATAAAATGATAATGATTAAACTTTATACTACATATTTACAAGGATTTTTTAGTTTGCATTAAACAAACACTGCTGAGCAGCGAGATATCGCATTATATTCGATAAAACATTCGATTTAAAGGATTCATAGTCACATCACTAGAGATGCAACACGTCGCTACTCATCAATAATGCCGGCTTCCAGCCCCAGGGGCGGCTTGTTATTATAACTGACGTACAATTGCCGGTACCTTTGACTTTCATTTTTCATGAAAATAGCCAACGTTTTTACTGTAAAAGGCATAATTAGTTTGTCCGTGTGAAAAACTATGTATTCAGTTTGTGAAATAGTGTGGGTTATCTGAGGGATCCAATCTTAGCATCGCATGTGTTTCTCTTCTTCTTCTTTGTCGCATACTTCATTGCCGAAGGGTCCTTGGAAGGTCTCTTTGTACCATCATCTACTACTTTCAGATTTCGGCTTTCCTCAGGGCGGTTGTAACAGAGAGTTTTTTTTCTTTTTTTTTCCTTCCAAAGCTGATAGCCTTGAGAGGCTATATCAGCGTCACCTTAACTAGTAGGTGAGCTCACGGGGCTCAAACCTGATGACGTTGCTAACACGACCCTAGCAATTAACCACCGGATCCGAAACGCGACCCACTGAGAAGATCCGGCGAGAAACTCAGTAGGCTGTGTCTGAGGATTAATTTACTCGTCAAGCCCTTCGTCGCAAGCGACGGGTTCGGGCTATGTCATGCTCATTCAAATTCCTTCAGGCAATTTTTCGTAATCGACTAACAATATCATCCAAACACAGAAGCTTTCGGCTTTATAATATTACTATAGATATGGTATGTTCATTTTTAGATGATGTAGATGAGTAGAATGAGCTCACCGCTAATCTGGCTTTAAAGGTTACTGGTGCCGTAGTGATTAAAATGAAATGTGATCGAAGTCTCAATCGTAAAGACTCAAAACGTGACCCCACTCTTCAAACCCGAACGTATGAAACCCGTACGGATGATTTGTTATTTTATGTTTATTAAAAGTTTATCGATATCGCAGGTAGCGTCCCTATTTAGTACGAGTTTCGCTCGCGGGTGTGTTTCTTGTTTTTGACATTTAATTTTATCTCCAATGAAATTTGTTTATTATGAAGCCCGAATGTTCCAGTAGTCGCTAGAGGATCTTTCACAGTTAAGTTTGTTCAGCTGTTATTCATGTCAGGAGATGGGTGTGCGAGAATCCGTGCTCGAACTTTTTTTTATGATTGAAAGATTACTGGTGGCCCGGAGGCCGTCCCAGTTTCACCAGGACAGGTGGGCGAGCAAAGGCTCAGCCAGAAGGGGTGGGATTTGCTAACAGCCGCCCGAGCGCCTCCGAAGGAGACCTAACAACTCAAGAGCAATTGCTTCGCGAATGAATCTACTACCGGTTCGGAATCGCGACCCACTGAGAAGATCCGGCGAGAAACTCAGCGGGCTGATGCATGGCTTAGGTTGCACGTCGACCTCTTTGTCGAGTTCGACGAGCACGGTTACCGCCGTGCTCTTGCTACCATGACAATGGTTCCTAGACCATACAAATTTACCCAACTTTCTATACTTTCCTATTTTGGCCACTGGCGGTAATAAGATTTTTGTTTTCATTGCTTAGATGAATGGACGAGCTCACAGCCCACCTGGTGTTAAGTGGTTGCTGGAGCCCATAGACGTTTACAACGTAAATGCCGCCACCCATCTTGAGATATGAGTTCTAAGGTCTCTGTACCGGCTTGTGGTACATAAGGGAGTTTCTCGTGGTAATAAAACTCCAACACTTGATATTGTTCTGATATATTTTAATGGAGATGTACAGCGAGCTTGAAGAGCGGGTAGTGAATGATAGTGAAATACATGAACTTATTAAGCTGTGATACTTAGCGCCTTAGAAAGCTAGCATCTTTGGTATTGCTCTAAAATAATTGAAGGCACTGGCCTGAACAGTCTCAGTATGGTTACAACGGCTGCCCCAATGTTCAAGTCGAAACGCATTACTGCTTCACGGTGGAGGGTGGAGGTAAGCAGGGTAGGACCTTTTGTGAGCCGCACAGGTAGGTACCACCACCCTGCCTATATTTGCCGTGGAGCAGTATTGTGTTTCGGTTTGAAGGGTGGGGCAGCCGTTGTAACTATACTGAGACCTTAGAACTTATATCTCAAGGTGAGTAGCGCATTTAAGTTGTAGATGGGCTCCAGTAACCACTTAACATCAGGCGTGCTGTGAACTCGTCTACCCATTTATACAATAAAAAAAATGAGCTCCAGTATCAACTTATTAACATTTAATTGCAATTGTACTTAAAGAAGAACGAACACTCATGACTGCGTGTTAGTAAAACAGTCCGCCATCTACCGAACCGTCTACAATAATACTAATTTATCTTAAAATCGGTATAGCTTACGGCCCTCACACAGAGAGGCTGAGAGAGATCGTGATCCTCTCGTAATAAGTGCGCCCTCCACTCGGCGTCAAGTCGGGCACACACTCTATGATAAACGACCGAAACTCTAAGCATGAAACAAAATCGCTAACCGCCTCTGTTTTCCCGCTTACTTCTTTTGAACCGCACCATCCTTTCGTATACAGTTTCACTGGTAAAAACAGTAGGGCGTTGATCGTAATTCGACCATAGTCATTGACATATAAAGGTTAAGATACATTTTATGTACTGTTACTGTACTGTCGACCGTCTGGTGTAGTGGTAAGTGACATGGTCACTACACATGGGTCGCGGGTTCGAATCCCGCCAAGGGAAGATATTTGTATGATAAATATAAATCTCTTTTCCAGGGTTATGGATGTATATTAAATATTAAAATATATGTATGTGTATAATAGAAATCTTACATTTATTTCCGTTATCTGGTACCTGTAACACAAGCTCTTTACGAACTTACCACGGGACCAGTTAGCGTGGCGTGATTGTTAGTAAATATTTATTTATTATTATTATTTATTTACTGTTACTCATGACGACGCTTGTAACTGAAAGTAAGTATTGTACTTTTTGACGAAGCATGTTGCGGATAATAACATGTACTTTTAGGTTTTTTTTTTCCACAGGAGGAAATCGCCGGATCCCCACCCGCACGGCAGGTGGGGTATGTGGCAGTCGAACCTCACCAAAAACTCCAGCCGCTCACAGCCGGCGTCCTACCCCGGACCGGGCAGGAACCCAGTCGGAGCTATTGAGACGGCGGGACAGGGCTTACGTAGAGCATATTACATCCATCCCGCCGTGTACTTTTAGGCTACGTACTTTTAGGTTAGGAAAATTATGGGCGGGAACCCAGTCGGAGCTATTGAGACGGTGGGACAGGGCTTACGTAGAGCATATTACATCCATCCCGCCACGCCGTGTACTTTTAGGTAACGTACTTTTAGGTTAGGAAAATTATGTTCATTTTTTTTTATAGTTCAACACAAATGTATTTCACTTGATAACTTGAACTGTGAACAAAGAAATAAACGGAGATTTTATGTACTACATTTTCTGTTTTAAGTTTTCAGCTTCCCGGCAGCTTTTAGGTTTTACCTACATTACCCGCGCCACAAGTTATTTTGAAAAAAATTCAATAGTCATCAATTCACATATTTTTTATGGTTTACGTGGTAGATCGTCGATAATAGGCAAACAAAATTCGTTTTATGTACGCAGTTCAAAAACTAATAGAACCCGTCTGAATAGAGATATCGAACTAAACGTTTCAAAACTACCATTATTTACCCTGAATGTCCTGGACAGGATATTCGGTCAAAATAATAAGATATCGGATCTTAACTTGACTTATGCAAAGCGTCTTAAGTCGGTGAAAATTGCTTTAAAGTTTCCGTTTCATAACTATGAACTAACTAGTTACAGGAAAAGATAATGGGAGTGTGTTGAAAAAAGAAAGAAAATCGGTTAGCGAGCAACGAAGAAAATGGCACTCTATTGTTTTTGCCTAAATACAGAGAGACCTTACTTAGAGAGGATTGAATACACAGTAACATGACTGAACTTGTCGAAGACAATTTAAATATTTCTCTAATGTCGTTCGTGTTTGCTTATAAAATGTTACTTATAATTTATAAGTATGACGGCGTTAACGATATTTCTGTTATATAGCACGTGCAATAGGAGTGACTCACACAAGCCAGGTGCGCCGGCCGTGTCGTTCCACTCGTAAACAACAGGTGCAACAGAAGTGACTCATAAATAAGCCAGCTGCGCCGGCCAGTATAAAAAGGCGGTACGTGCCTCGCAATGGACTTCGTTCCGATATCGAGTCGAGGGAACGCGTTCCCGGCCCCGTCACGTCACAGCCGGAGTCCCGCAAGGCTCCGCCCTCTCCCCGTTACTATTCAGTTTGTATATCAACGATATACCCCGGTCTCCGGAGACCCATCTGGCGCTCTTCGCCGATGACACCGCCATCTACTACTCGTGTAGGAAGAAGGCGTTGCTTCATCGACGACTTCAGACCGCAGCTACCACCATGGGACAGTGGTTCCGGAAGTGGCGCATCGACATTAACCCCACGAAAAGCACAGCGGTGCTCTTCAAAAGGGGTCGCCCTCCGAACACCACGCTGAGCATCCCTCTCCCGACTAGGCGCGTCAACACCCCCGCCCCCGCCGTTCGCCCAATCACGATGTACGACCAGCCCATACCGTGGGCCCCGAAGGTCAAATATTTAGGCGTCACCCTCGACAGTAGGATGACATTCCGCCCCCACATCAAGACGGTACGCGATCGTGCCGCCTTCATCCTAGGACGTCTCTACCCGATGATATGTAGGCGAAGTAAAATGTCCCTTAGAAATAAGGTGACACTCTACAAAACTTGCATACGCCCCGTCATGACCTATGCAAGTGTAGTGTTCGCTCACGCGGCCCGCATACACTTAAAATCCTTTCAAATTATTCAATCCCGTTTTTGCAGGATAGCCGTCGGAGCCCCGTGGTTCGTCAGGAACGTCGACCTCCATGACGACCTGGACTTAGAGTCCATCAGTAAGTATCTGCAGTCGGCGTCCATGCGCCACTTCGATAAAGCGGCACGACACGAGAACCCTCTCATCGTGGCCGCCGGTAACTACATTCCCGATCCTGCGGACAGAATGGAAAGCAGTCGACGTCGCCCTAAACACGTCATCTCGGATCCTCCTGATCCACTAACGGTGCTTTTAGGTACTTCAAGCACCGGTCACCGTTCTTGTCGAACCCGTCGCTTGCGACGAAGGGCTCGACGAGTAAATTAACTCTCAGACACAGCCCACTGAGTTTCTCGCCGGATCTTCTCAGTGGGTCGCGTTTCCGATCCGGTGGTAGATTCTGCGAAGCACGACTCTTGCTAGGGTTCGTGTTAGCAACATCGTCAGGTTTGAGCCCCGTGAGCTCACCTACTAAAGTTAAGGCTACGCTGAAATAGCCGCTAGGGCTATCAGCTTAGGTAGGAGAAAAAAAAAAAAAAAAAAAAAAACGCAATGGACATTCGTTGGGCTGCGTTTGCCTGGTGCACTGACTATATCCTTATTACGTTGTGTGATTCAGTGACTGTTGTACGTACTGGTTAAGGTTGGACAAGTGTTAAAGTGAATTGTTAAGATAACATATTGTTGATTAAATCAGGAATCAAAAAGTGACTTCGTTGTACTTGATGTTCAACAAGATAATGTCTACCCTCAAGCTTATATGTATAATAAATCGCAATTGATAGTCGACAGTGCAAACAGACGGTCGTTTTAAAACAATGATCCTTAAATAATGTGAGTGTGAATACCTGTTAGATTATGATTACTTATAATATCTACTGCAAGGTAATGCAAGGGCTATATGCAAGTTTCGCCGAATATTTAGGCAAAGCTCACGGAGTTCAGCCTGGGATATTTTACTAACACTAGCCCTAGCAAGAACAGTGCTTCACTGAATCTACCACTAGATTAGAATCGCGACCCGCTAAAAAGATACAGCCATGAGCTCAGTGGGTACAGATATATTTGTGGTCCCCCAATATCTCAATTTCATTCTAATTGAAAAATGTAACTGTTGAAATGTGAATTTTTAAAGACATCGTGATTTGAATCATTAGCTGAACCACCAAAACTTTTTTTATTGCTTAGATGGGTGGAAGAGCTCATAGCCCACCTGGTGTTAAGTGGTTACTGGAGCCCATAGACATCCACAATATAAATGCGCCAGCCACCTTGAGATATAAGTTCTAAGGTCTCAGTATAGTTACAGCGGCTGCCCCACTCTTCAAACCGAAACGCATTACTGCTTCACGGCAGAAATAGGCAGGGCGGTGGTACCCACCCGCGCGGACTCACAAGAGGTCCTACCACCAGTAAATACAGGCGATATTAGTTACAATTTTTTTTTTATTTATTTAGTAGTAGCCGAAGCAAACGCTACAATTTCAAATGTAGCCTTCAATAAACATAATCTTTTTATGGGGTTCGATACAAAGATATAAAGACGTGAGTTGAAACTAGATGAACCATATAGTCGCTTTGTATGTGCTAATGTCATAAGCATATTTTTATCTGTTTGTCTGAACCTTTGAGCATGTTGCAGTTGCATTTGACAAAAACTTGTATTCGCCTGCAATAATTTATAGCAAAGGCGTGAATAATCTTCCAACAATAAAATTTATGTTTTTGCTCTGTGTATCTGTATCAGAAACATTTTATTTCTCTCCGCTAAAATGGCTGATGAAAAATCGCGAATAATTAAAGTCGTCTTTGTACAAACAGTTTCTATCCCAGCCATCCGCAATCTCCAGTAAAATCGAGACCTCGAAATCTATCTATATATAAATTTAACTTATTACATAGGTATGTTCCCCAACTATGCTAAAAAAAAATCGGGAAATGTGATTTCTTTTGAAAAACTTATATCATTATAGGATCCTTTTGTCCAATTGAATTTAAGAGTGATTCCGTATCGTTGAAAATGTAATTAGGAAAGGGTACAGATAGAATTTGAATCGTATCTAACGGTCCGTCGATATTGAGCCTTATTTTTGTTTTTTTTTATTGCTTAGATGGGTGGACGAGCTCACAGCCCACCTGGTGTTAAGTGGTTACTGGAGCCCATAGACACCTACAACGTAAATGCGCCACCCATCTCGAGATATAAGTTCTAAGGTCTCAGTATAGTTACAACGGCTGCCCCACCCTTCGAACCGAAACGCATTACTGCTTCACGGCGGAAATAGGCGGGGTGGTGGTACCTACCCGTGCGGACTCCCAAGAGGTCCTACCACCAGTGAGAATCCTGGTGGTAGGTATCCTTCAACTAGACATACATATGTACGTTGTACTGTGAACCGTGAGTAAAAATATAAAAATTGCTAATAGTGACATCTATCAAAAACCTGAGGAAGCTCTCGAGTCGCGTAAACATTAACTTTACAACATCTCCGGCTAAATTTTGTAAGTCTTATCTTTATCTTTATCGAAGATGGTTTTAATTCCACCTGCGACTCGTGAAATGACGAAAAAGATCTTAAGACGATAAATAAAGCAAAATCGGTACAAAGGACAGTACCGACAACCATGGTTTGCCCCCTTTTCAATATCTCATTGGCACTAATACACACATTTACGCACATTTACACATTCACACACACACACAAACACACGCACGCATAATTACCTTCTTAAATGATAACACCTAATGATCTCTCAACACTAGTCCGCAGTATCTGTTCACGACTTAACCTAATCTATCTTAAGAAGGAGGGAGCCTGGAGATCAGTAATACAGGTCTTCGAACCTAGTACAGACTTCAGCTCTTTCAAAGGCTTACAAAATAAATTATAAGGTTAATTTCCATTTGTATTTGTACTTGACCTTTAAGAGAGAATTTACCGTATTATACCCAACCAACATATGTAGCTGTATATACCACATACTTTTTGCCGCTGCCACCTCGTGAAGTCTGTTGCCACCATAGAGGAAGGGGGGACTTGTGGCTGCAATAGATGCACAGCTTTTAACAATGCGACGAACGCGAGCAACATTATATTTCAGGTTCGCAATTTACTTAATATATCGGGGACTACCAGAATTACCACTTAAGTTTTTAAAGACAATTTCTTTACAAGTCATATATGTATATTGATATTATTTAAGGCCCAGTCGGGCCACACTGGTTTTTTTTTTTTTTTACCTAAGCTGATAGCCTTAGGGGCTATTTCAGCGTAACCCTAATGTTTGTAGGTGAGCTCACGGGCCTTAAATCTGATGACGTTGCTAACACGAACCCTAGCAAGAGCCGTGCTTCGCAGAATCTACCACCGGATCGGAAACGCGACCCACTGAGAAGATCCGGCGAGAAACTCAGTGGGCTGTGTCTGAGAGTTAATTTACTCGTCGAGCCCTTCGTCGCAAGCGACGGGTTCGACGAGAACGGTGACCGGTACCACACTGGTAGGAAGTCCTGACGCACGGGTAGGTACTACCACCCTGCCTATTTCTGCCGTGAAGCAGTAATACGTTTCGGTTTGAAAGGCGGGGCAGCCGTTGTACTGTTAACCCTATAACTCATACCTCAAGGTGGGTGGTGGTATTTACATTGTAGATGTCAATGGGCTCCTCTTAGTACCAAGTGGGCAGTGACATCGTCCAACTATGTAAGCAATAACAAAATAAAAAACGACTATTTGCTTATCAATTTAATGACGCATCCAGTATTTATATTTCCACAGCCGAGCCCCTACAGTCCGTGCCTCGAGCCGCCATCATAAGATTAGCATCGCGCGTCAGCTGCGCCAGTTCCCAGCGCGCCAGGCTTGTACATAGAAGCACGGGGTGACGCGCTGATCGGAATGTTTTGGTGGCGATGTACCTATTGCCTATTCCTGTACGAGGTGTAATGGCAACATGCCTTTCATACAGGAGAGGGTCAAGCTAATCGTTAAGGACTCTTTAATCTTGTGCCATTTAAAATCGCCATCTTATGCCATTGGCTAAGGCGCTAAGCTTCGGTAAACTGCGAAACAAAATAGCCAAGCATCAACACGGCCGCGTCCCTAATATTTTTTTATTATTATTATTGTCATCATACGTACAACAAACAACCAAATACAGAGACACAGCCAAGCCGTTCTCTATTAATCTCTTTCAACTATTTTTGTTTAAATAATTATTGGGTAAAAGGATTTTTTTGTAATCCAGACGAAGTTCTTATGCTGTGAACGTCAAGTGAAAGCTTTCATATTATTGCGAGACTAGCAGCCTCAACCATTTAGGGCAAGACGAGAGGATACTTCACAGCAGAACCAGCTGTGGTAACAGTGGTCACAACAACCTGGTGAAGCTGATCACGAGGTCTTCCCGGATTCGGGAGTAGGAGCTGTTTGGTGTTTAAGGGCCGGGTGTTGTGCTTGGTCTTAACTCGTGTTCGGGTACTCCTAAGACATTATGCATTTCTAGCTCGTAGGCAGCGGTGAATTTACACTAGGGACAGTCGAGGCAAGTGCCCAGGGTGGTAAATTTTTTAGGGCGGCAAAATTTTAAAACTGAAAAACATTTATATTCCTGGAATCTATAATATATAAAAAAGTTTCTGCAATAATTTAGTTATTTTAATTTTGAAAAATGAAATATATAAACTATAAGTTTATGTAAAATTCAAGTATTGGGGCGGCTTTTTTTCCGGTGCCCAGTAGCGGCATTAAGTTGAAATCCGGCCCTACTCGTATGTGGAATTAGTTCCATATTAATATAGTGCAAACTTACATTTCCTCCTCTCGGTGGACGTCGGCTGGCTGTAGTCCTTATCCGGCACTTCTTCCTTCACCTTCGCTTCCATCTATAACAAAACGAAGCTTCCATTACACACTTAAATTCTACGCTGCATGATTCTTAGATGGGGGATGGCTTAGATGGGTGAATGTGTTTTTTTTAAATTTTTTTGGTTGCTTAGTTGGCTGACGTGCACAGCCCACATGGTGTTAAGTGGTTACTGGAGCCCATAGACATCTACAACGTAAATGCGCCATCACCTTGAGATATAAGTTCTAAGGTCTCAAGTATAGTTACAACGGCTGCCCCACCCTTCAAACCGAAACGCATTACTGCTTTACGGCAGAAATAGTCAGGGTGCTGGTACCTACCCGTGCGGACTCACAAGAGGTCCCACCACCAGTAAAAGTGGTCTGCCATCCACCCTGAAACATGCCTTCTAAGTCTCAGTTCTATAGTACAGCAGCTGCCCCACTCTTTAAATTGGGACGCATGGTCGCCTCACGCTACAATTAAGAGGGTTCCCAGGTGCCACGCTATTATTATTTTCATACCGCCTATTGTGGTAAGGTCCAAGCGATGGACCGACCAAGTCAAGTTGAACGTTGGCGATTGTTTACATGATTGTACCAGGCTCACCACAAATCGGGAGAAGTGGCGATAGCTGGTGATAGTGAGGCGCATAACATCTGCTCACAGCAATGATACTGAATTTAAACGACAATTGGAAGATTATGACGATGTGAATGATGCTATCTCGCGCGTGGTACATTGGTTTAGTGTTAATAATCTGTTATTAAATAACAAAAAAACAAAATGTATAAAATTTACCACACCCAATGTTAGACAAGTAGACACTAATATCATTGTAAGTGGAGAGACACTGGAGCTTGTTGATTCGACAGTTTTTCTTGGTATAACAGTTGATTCCAGGCTGCAGTGGGGTCCTCACATATGCAAGTTAGCGAATAGACTTAGTTCTGCAGCGTTTGCGGTAAAAAAAATACGAACGTATACTGATGAAGATACGGCACGTCTAGTTTATTTCAGTTATTTTCATAGTGTTATGTCCTATGGCATTTTGCTGTGGGGCAATGCTGCCGATGTCGAAACGATTTTCATCCTGCAGAAGAGGGCTATTCGTGCTATTTATAATATGCACCCGAGGGAATCCTTGAGGGACAAGTTTAAGGAAATCAAAATTCTAACTTTAGCGTCCCAATACATTTTTGAAAATTTATTGTACGTGCGTAAAAACATTGTAGTCTGCGATTTGCATAATGTGAACACTAGGAACAAACATAGGCTTGCGTTACCGGCGGCTCGAATTAAGAAAATAAGCAACTCTTTCAGGGGGCTGGGTGTACAACTTTTCAACAAGATCCCACAAAACGTTCAACTACTACCTGTTCATAGATTTAAGAAAACTGTCAAGGAACGTTTGTGCAACAAGGCATATTATAAAGTTAAGGATTTTTTACTAGATGGCACTACGTGGGAATGAGGCGTTCGCTCCTGGCCTTTTCATTTTTCATTATTATTATTATTTATTTGAATTGTATTTTTTTGACTTGTCTTTTTGTATACTGTAAATATGTTTTCTTGTTTTAAAAAAAAAAAAGAAGAAAATAGTTGAGAAAATACATAAAAAAGCCCGCTGAGTTTGTTTCGCCGGTTCTTCTCAGGACTGTGGCTTTTTTGGAACCGGTGGTAGAGTTAACATTTTCTTTTACATTTTGACATTCAACAAGTGTGTTTTTGATGACATCCAAGTTGAAATAAATGATTTTGAATTTGAATTTGAATTTGAATGACAGCCTCGACCACTCTGACAAGAGTGATACGACAAAGAAATATTGTGGTAATGTGTGATCCAATCGGACAATAGCCTTTGGAGGTATCGATGAAAGGGTATGATAGTAGCTTCATTACCTCATGGTTATTTGGAACGGTGCACGGACTCTGAATGTTCTTTTCGGAAGTCAAAACTCCTCGGTCAATGAATCTAAAGTTTTATGTTATGATGTCCCATGTATAGCTAACAGCTACAGATACCTGCGGTTCAGTGCCTCCTACTTATTTCTGATACGAATTTGATTGGCCTTACAGTTGAGAAATAATTGTGAACCGTGTCCGTGTGTCACGGAGAAGCAATCATAGTCTTCGGTAAGCAAATTAGGACAACCAGTAAACATTTTGAAACTTCAACCTCATATCTTGCAGTGGACGACAGCAAACACATTTTTTAATTTTTTCCTACCTATTCTAGTGACCTCGAAAGGTCATGCTAGATTCACCGAAGGAGTAGGTGAGCTCACGGTACTCTAACCTGGTGGACGTTACTAACACTAGCTTTAGCAAGAGCTTCCCAGAATCTACCATCGGTTTGGAATCGCGAGCCCACTGAGAAGATACGGCGAGAAACTCTCTAGGCTGTGGCTGAGCATTCACGATGCAATGTCTATAAGCTTCTGTAACCATATGACACTGATCAATATTCGCATGGAATGTCGACGAGAAACACTTTAGACGCTAGCAAAACTTCAATTCAAAATCTCGGACGTAATGTTTTTTTTTCAATTGCCTAGATGTGTGGACGAGCTCACAGCCCACCTGCTGTTAAGTGGTTACTGGAGCACATAGACATCTACAACGTAAATGCGCCACCCACCTTGAGATATAAGTTCTAAGGTCTCAGTATAGTTACAACGGCTGCCCCACCCTTCAAACCGAAACGCATTACTGCTTCACGGCAGAAATAGGCGGGGCGGTGATACCTACCCGTGCGGACTCACAAAAGGTCCTACCACCAGTAATTACGCAAATTATAATTTTCCGAGTTTAATTTTTATTACACGATGCTATTCCTTCACCGTGGAAGTCAATCGTGAACAATTGTTAAGTACGTACGTTAAGTACGTCAATCGTGATAAATTGGTACCCGCCTGCGGGATTCGAACACTGCTGCATCGCTATATACGCACCGGACGTCTTATCCTTTAGGCCACGACGACTTCAAAACACACTAACTAATGTGAACAACACAAACGCTAAATTAAAGCCTTCGTCAAACAGAACGCGTACTTAGCGCCGCGTACTTAACGTCGCGCTCTTGACATGTCACACCAATTGACTAGATGCATAGACCTATATAGTAGGGACACGACATATTGTTCTATACGTACAATTGCTTATATAAATAGCACCCATTTTGAAGGCACATACATAAACATATATCTATCTCGTTCTTACTCAGCACTTTAACTCGCAGGAAAACAATATAACAGTATTTTAGTGCGTACATAAAATGAAACATGAATATACGTAAATATCTCCGTCTCCGTCTAATGAGGCCGAAAATCCGCCATGTTTAGCGCGCCAAATGTCATTGTCACGTCAGTTCGGCCGTCTGTTTGGGGTTGTACATTATTTATTGACTTTGATATCGATTTAATATGATTGATTATATAAAATTTCATAATTTATCATGCTTAAAACATACAAAAATAATAATTAAAACGTATTTTATAGGATCTCAAGAAAGTCGATGCCCTAAAACTATTATCTATATGTATTTAAATTCATTATGGAGCCCTCATCCGAAAAATCCATTTTTCGGTCGGAATCTATTGATCATGACACTAATCATAAATACCACTTTAAAATATGTCATCAAAACATATTTAGACATTCTGTTTAGATATTTCGGGAAAAAGGCTACCGACAAAATCTCTTCGGAACTATTTAAATAAAATAGTTTTATTCCGCAGTGAGTAAAACACTATTGTAAATTTGTTAAATATTTAATAATTAAGTGATTTTAGAGAGGATGTCACAAGGAATGACGTTTGTAATTAATGAATAAATGTTCTGTAGGTGTTTTTTTTTCACGCGGTCCCTTGATAAGTTTAAAATTTGAATCACTCTCAAGCGAAAGTGATTCAAATGGTGCGGCGCACCTTCCTTGGGGTGCGCTGCGGTAGTATGTTACGGACTTTAGAGTCAGCAAAACAATTAAAATAGATTGTTATAGTCTAAGAAAAACACGTACTCAAAATACGATAACATTTAGCATGCTAGAAATGGGCTGATGGCTTTGAACTACGCCATATCTTTATGTTTTGCGACAAACGACAACTTTATAAAATCAGTGTAGCAACTTTTAAAAATCATCATATCGTTTACTTGGCAAATTCGAAGGACGAACTTGTCTTAGATTTCACCCATCTAAATCATATCATATTTGCACATAACAATATACCTACTTACTTCCCATTAAAGTATAAATTCTATAAATAAATAATACTCAACAATATTTAAAATAAAATGAGCCAAGAACGTTTATCGATAAAATTGAAATCATTGAAATCTTTTGTACAGCACTAAAGCCGCCATGTTTTGTGGCCAGATGACGTCACAGTGGCACGAAATTTTGGTTGACGTTTCATTTCCATAGGTTTCCTATTTCATTGACTAGATGAGTCTAACGCTCCTTGACGCAACGCATTCGCCAAATCATAGTGCCTTTCGATAGCAGTGTGAAAATTTAAAAGTATTAAGATGTCGAGTGATTCAGATGTGGCATTGTATAAGCATGGGTATTTTCTAACTATTTATATCAATTTTTCGGGCATTATCTAGTATTTTAATACAAATTCACTCGGACGCTAAAATAAAATTTGTAAAAAATTACAACGCCTGACGTCAAAGCGTCCTAACGCCGCGACATAGCGCTGCGTACTTATAGCGCTGGGGCTTTGTTTGACGGTATGTTACTATATTAGTACAACACATCTCGGCGTCATAGCCCGGCGTCAGTTTAGCGCCCCGACGCGCGCTAATTACGCGTTCTGTTTGAAGAAGGCTTTAAATCGTTAAATCAGATTCAATTATGTGCCCACGTTTCGCGGAAATTGAAGATTGGCGAACCTTCTTGATTTAACGTTCTTGTAAATATTGTGAGTGCATAAGTTCAATGTGGATTTATTGTATTTGTATAAATGGGAAAGTGTTGAAGTGAACGCGCCACTTGATCGAGGCATTAGCCAGGTGTTGGCCAGCAGCGGTTACGTTGAGTGACGTAAAGCTGCAGTGTTACCAGCGCACGAAAAAATCTTGGTTTGTTGAAAATCAACGAAAGCTTTTATTTAAATTATACCTATTCTGTTTGTAAACGTCTTCTAAGGTCTTGTTGTTGTTGCAAATGGATTTCTCGTCTGATTTTGAGGAGCTTCATGCATCATATACAGCACATAGACACCGCGTGAAGGCCGGTATTCATCTTCCGATAAGGTTGGTATGAATTCCGTTTTTTACTGGTGGTAGGACGTCTTGTGTGTCTGCACGGGTAGGTACTACCACCCTACCTATTTCTGCCGTGAAGTAGTGGTGCGTTTCGGTTTGAAGGGTGGGGCAGCCGTTGTAACTACCTATACTTTTTGATTTTTATTACACGATGTTATTCCTTCACCGTGGAAGTCAATCGTGAACATTTGTTGAGTACGTATTTCATTAGCAAAATTGGTACCCGCCTGCGGGATTCGAACACCGTTGTATCGCTCGATACGAATGCACCGGACATCTTATCTTTTAGGCCACGCCGACACGATAAAATTTACAAAACATTTATAAAATACTACATTTAACAAAAACGACTTGAACTACAAGAAACACATATGCGTAAATGATCTTTGAAAGTAATTCAATCTCTTTCCTATATTCTTGGGATTATTGTTATAAATTCTCGGGTTTTAGTTCCGCAGAGCTGGTAACATAGAAGAGTTCTGTATTCAAGTCTGTTCTGTGTTGAGTGTTTACAGACGGTGGTCTGGTACTGCGTCACTTGGATGCTGCGGTGATGGTCTAGTGGCCGGATGTAGTTGCAGAGAACTTTAAGGTTTGGAAATTTAATCTAAATTCTTATTCGATGTATCTTGTGATATATAGAGACGGCACGAGACCTGTGCTTCGAAGGAAGATATTACAGATTGAAAATAGTAATCAAAACTATATTGGTAGCACGACGCTTTCGGTACGCAGCGGCTTGGCTCCGCGCCTAGCATTGCTGAAGTCCATAGGCGACGGTAATCACTCACCATCAGATGGACCATATGCTCATCTGCCGACTAGGACAATAAAAATATCGTATTGCTCACAGGTTCACTGGGTAGGGTCTTTCAATGGGCAAAGAATTTGGCGATACTTAGGCAAGCGAGTATGCCGGGGCTCTAAGTTTCTATATGTTAAAATTTCTATTGGTCAATGTACACATAGATTAAGATTAATAGAGTAAGAAGAATAATATTTTCTGGTGGTAGGACCTCTTGTGAGTCCACGCGGGTAGGTGGTGGTACCCTGCCTATTTCTGCTGTGAAGCACTAATGCGTTTCGGTTTGGAGGATGGGGCAGCCGTTGTAACTATATTGAGACCTTAAAACTTATATCTCAAGGTGGGCGGCGCATTTACGTTGTAGATGTCTATGGGCTCCGATAACCACTTAACACCGGGTGAGCTGTGAGCTCGTCCACCCATCTAAGCAATAAAAAAAAAATACAATGATATATTATTCAAAATCTGTTCTTTATTTAGTTAAACGTCATACCATTTGGCTCTGGTCTGGCGAAGACCCACGGTCCGTACCAGACAGTAATATGACTGAGCATGAGTCAGAGAAAAACAGTTCTATTGGATGTTAAATACTTAGAGACTACAGTAATATGAAATCATAACAATGCCGTGAACAATGTTTGAGTTAGGAGATTTATAATGATCTCAATTTATTATTAGTTTATTAACGCGTTTTTATTAGCTTGACCTGTTTCTATGGAATGTAATCTTTCACCGTCATGAAGGCCTTCGATAACAATAATTATGTGTGTTACATTTGTGCCGCTAATTGTTTTTGTAATTATTCTGAAATAAAAATAAATAAACAGACTGTTGCGTTGTGTTAATTGAGCGTGGACTGTATTTATTGTTTTGAGATATTTATTTTATCTATCTATACGTGAAGCAAAAACTTTGTATCCCTTTTTACGAAAATTGCGCGGACGGAGGAGTGTGAAATTTTCCACACTTATAGAGAATATAGAGAAGAAGTGCACAATGCTAATTTTTTTTTTTAAATAATGCATAAAAGATACATTAAATCAATAAAGAAAACATTACACACACTACATACCATGTATTTGACGCACACACGCATGCATACTTTTTATTGTCAAACTTATGTTCTTGACGTCTGTTGTCAAATTGGGAATAGATTAAATATTGTTTGTCTTTGTTAATATTATTTATAGTGTAGTCTTGCCGAAATTTGTGATTATAGAAGTATAAAATACAATCATAATTCAAATTCAAATTCAAAATCATTTATTTCAACTTAGATGTCAGTATGACACACTTGTTGAATGTCAAAATACAAATAACAATGTTAACTCTACCACCGGTTCCAAAAAAAGCCACAGTCCTGAGAAGAACCGGCGAAACAAACTCAGCGGGTTTTTTTTTTTTTTTTTTGTTTTTTCTCAAATATTTTTTTTTTTTTTTTAAATAAATAGAAATATTCACAATAAAAGAAAAAACAAGTCAAAAAAATACAATTAAAAAATAATAATAATAATGAAAAATGAAAAGGCCAGGAGCGAGCGCCTCATTCCCACGTAGTGCCATCTAGTAAATAATCCTTAACTTTATAATATGCCTTGTTGCACAAACGTTCCTTAACAGTTTTCTTAAATCTATGAACAGGTAGTAGTTGAACGTTTTGTGGGATCTTGTTGAAAAGTTGTACACCCAGCCCCCTGAAAGAGTTGCTTATTTTCTTAATTCGAGCCGCCGGCAACGCAAGCCTATGTTTGTTCCTAGTGTTCACATTGTGCAAATCGCAGACTCTGGGGAATTCTTCAATGTTTTTACGCACGTACAATAAATTTTCAAAAATGTATTGGGACGCTAAAGTTAGAATTTTGATTTCCTTAAACTTGTCCCTCAAGGATTCCCTCGGGTGCATATTATAAATAGCACGAATAGCCCTCTTCTGCAGGATGAAAATCGTTTCGACATCGGCAGCATTGCCCCATAGCAAAATGCCATAGGACATAACACTATGAAAATAACTAAAATAAACCAGGCGTGCCGTATCTTCATTAGTATACATTCGTATTTTTTTTACCGCAAACGCTGCAGAACTAAGCCTACTCGCTAACTTGCATATGTGAGGACCCCACTGCAGCTTGGAATCAACTGTTATACCAAGAAAAACTGTCGAATCCACAAGCTCCAGTGTCTCTCCACTTACAGTAATATTAGTGTCTACTTGTCTAACATTAGGTGTAGTAAATTTTATACATTTTGTTTTTTTGTTATTTAATAACAGATTATTAACACTAAACCAATGTACCACGCGCGAGATAGCATCATTCACATCGTCATAATCTTCCAAATGTCGTTTAATTTTAAACAATAATGATGTATCATCAGCGAATAATACGACCTCGTGACGGGTTTCAATAAACTTAGGTAAATCATTGATATATACAAGAAATAGGAAGGGACCCAATATGGAACCCTGAGGAACACCCATATTAAGTAAGACACCGGAAGATCTCGTTCCTTTAACGTCTACCTTTTGGATTCTTCCGGATAAATAAGATTTAATAAGTTCTAATGAAACGCCCCTAATACCATAATGGTGTAATTTCCTCAACAATGTATTATGCTCAACACAATCAAAAGCTTTAGATAAGTCGCAGAAAACCCCAAGGGCATTATGCGACTCTTCCCAAGCCTGAAAAATATTTTTAATGAGATCTACACCTGCATCAATAGTTGACCGACCTCTAGTGAATCCATATTGTTTGTTATGAAGCAGGTTATTGGAATTGAAGTGGTTCAAAAGTTGTTCCAGAATAATTTTTTCAAAAATTTTACTCAATGTAGGTAGTACTGAAATGGGCCTAAAGTTAGAGGGGTCAAAAGTACTACCAGATTTAAATAAAGGTATTATTTTACTATATTTCATTAGATCAGGAAACACACCACCATCAATACAGTCATTAAATATTGTAGCAAGGTAAGGTGCAATTATATCAATAATGGATTTTATAACATTAATTGAAATTCCCCATAAATCACCAGTTTTCTTAATATTAATGAGCTTGAAATTATCAATTATGTCCTTTATATCAATATTTGTGAACTTAAAGTTAACACTGCATTTATCGACATGATTTTGCAGTAATGATTCGGCGACGGTAGGAGATGAAATTAAAGATTTTGTGGTAGAAGCTGGGATATCAGCAAAGTAGTGCTCAAAGGCACTGGCCACTTCTTGATGAGAAGTTATTATTCGATTATTGATTTTTAAAGTTAATTCAGCATTGCTGTTTCTGACATTCCCAGTCTCCCTATTAATGATATTCCAAGTCATTTTAATTTTGTCAGGTGCATTTTTTATAAGATTGCCTAAGTGCAATGACTTGGCCAATGTACAGACTTTTTTAAACAGCTTGGAATATTTAGAGACATACTCATGAAATGACTTATTATGATTATATGATTTTTCATGATAGAGATCGTATAATCTCTGCCTACTTTTGTGAATTCCAACAGTCGCCCATTCATTGAATGATCTTTTATTATGTAAGATCAGAGTTTTAGAAGTAAAGATGGCACTAAATTCAGAATTAATAACATTAAATAAATCCATGTAATGAACATTGGGATCTTCACTATAAGAAACATTCGGAATTTTTGCCAAAACTTTACCTCTAAGCTTCTCCAAACGTCTAATATTAATAGGAACAAACGGTAGCTTTCTTGTACTATTAACATCTGAAACAGATTTAATTTTAAAAGATAAGAATTGTCCACTGTGGTCTGAACTTAAATGATTAATAATGCATTTATGTAAAGGTTTTACATTTGTGAAAATATTATCTATACAGGTTGCCGATGTGCTAGTTATTCTTGTGGGCTCTGAAAATAGATTGCTAAGGTTATATGATTTTAACAATGTTCTGAGTCTAATAGTGGCATTTGTATTTTCTAATAAATTTATATTAAAATCACCACAAATAAAAACATGTTTATTAGAAACAGAAAGCTTTAATAAAACACGTTCCATTATATTTTCAAAAAAATCATATAACGAATTCGGGGGCCTGTACACACTTACAACAATGAATCGCTCAAGCTCTACACATGCCATTTCAATAATCCGTTCCACAGAGAGGCTCACAATGTCTTTACGTTCCTTACATTTATAATCTTTATTAACAATGATCAGTGAGCCACCTCGTATAGCATTCTCTCTGCAGAAGGAACTTACAACCTGGTGATTTTTAAAATTACAATTTAATTCATATTTTTTAAGCCAATGTTCAGTAACACATAGAACATTGACTTTATTATAATCTAGGAACAAATCAATTTCAAGTTCTTTACCCATCAAACCTTGTAAGTTCTGATGCACCAGGTTGATCACAGTTGTTTTCAAAGAAATATTATTTGTTGATGGGCTGTGTCCAAATAAATCATATTTACTGCAAGAGGTAAACTCTGTTGTCTTAGTAATTAATTTAAATTACTTGGAACGGATTCCAAATTAATAGATGTCATATTTTTTTTTCTGCTCAAAAGAAGCAGTAGGTTGATTAGCCAAATTCATGGCTAGATAAATGTGTAAAAAATAATGTAGCGAGTTTGCTACTTGTCTAAAATTGTAGCTACCTAAATAGAATTTGTTAGGTTTTGTCATAATAATACATTTATTTTTTATCATGCAATTAATGTCAATAGTATAAAATATATTTTCTGATTTGCATGGTGTCATTACATAATAATTATTAACATTAGAAATTGTCTGCATGAAATCATTAATGCAATGTCTGATTTTATTTTCTGCTGGCATACTCTAAATAAATGGAAATGCAAACATGATGATCTTTTTCACCTGTAGTGTTAATAATTGATTTATTTGATATTTTATATCTCTTATATCTGCATTTCCCCTTCTCCCAATCATTATGACTATTGTTGTGTTAGGGCAATGAGTCACATTTAAAATTTTATTGAGTATGTGGGTACATGAAGCCCCAGGCATACAATAATTTATGACAGATTGTCCCAAACACAGATCATTCAGCGCTACACCCATATTTTTCCCTAGTTCATCACTGAATATTTTAATAATGTTTTTAGTAAGCGCAGGTTTCATTATATTGTTTACAACGGGCTTAGAGGTAGAACTAGAAAATTGATTTTGACTATTGGAACGGTCTGGTACTGGAGAGCCTGATATAGAGCAAATATAGCATAGTGTACAAACTTACAATTCCAATTAATTATAGTCTAATTTCGACTACTGCGGGACCTCTAGTATATATATAAAAATGAATTGCTGTTCGTTAGTCTCGCTAAAACTCAAGAAAGGCTGGACCGATTTGGCAAATTTTGGTGTTGAATTATTTGTGGGAGTCCAAAAAAGGTTTAAAAGGTAGATAAATATGAAAATGCTCCGAATTAAATAAAAGTAACAATTTTGTTTTTTCTTTGATGTGTCCTCCGTCAGACGGATTCCTTTTGTTTGTTTTAAGTTTATTTTATACAAAATTATAATTCTTACTGGTGGTAGGACCTCTTGTGAGTACTGTATGTGGTACTCTTGTGAGTCCGCACGGGAAGGTAGCAAATGATGGTCAGGTCAGCTAGTAAATGATAAATTAAAGACTTAATTTACGAGAAGTATAAAATTCATGCGTTGCTCTTGGCGGCTAAATTTTGAAAGAAGATTGGTGTCATGGCGGACGTGGCTCGCTGACATTTTGACGTTCAGAAACTGAACACAGACAGAGACATTAAATAGAATGTGTTTAATCGGTGCGTTTAATTTATCGTATTACCAAGATCAAGGGCAGTCAAGCGACATGGTCCCCTTAATTTTTTTTATTGCTCTTGTAGGCAGAAGAGCGACCTATGTATACGGCCTATCTGATGAGGTGAGTGGTTACCGTCGCCCATGGACTTCGGCAACGTCAAGAGCAGAGCCAAGCCGCTGCCTACTGTCAGTCATCATAGAACACAAGATATTTGACAGATAGCGGCTTGGATCTGCCCCTGGCACTGCTGAAGTCCATGGGTGACGGTAACCACTCACCATCAGGTGGGCCGTATGCTCGTCTGCCTACAAGGGCAATAAAAAAAAAGATGCCTGAATCTCACTAACGACATTTTCAATATAAGCTTCCATAAATACAAGTTCCGAACAACAACATTCGGACCGTCGGTCTACCGGGGAATATCACCCGCTCGGTGAAAGATCTTCCCTCCGTCGTTATATCTCCACATATCATAATCACGGATGGCTGACTCCCGTTACTGTACTACAAAATATGCAAAGAAAAAATCGTAAAACAACAGACCAGAACAGAAACTTTATTATTTTTGTCTCTTAGAAGGGGCTCTCACCTGGTGTTAAAAAGTTACCGGAGTCCATAGACATCTAAAACGTAAATGCCGCCACCCACCTTGAGATATGAGTTTTAAGGTCTCAATATAGTAACAACTACTGCCCCACCCTTCAAACCGAAACACATTACTGCTTCACAGCAGAAATAGTTATCTACTCTCATCAATGTCTATAAATTACTAAAATAAATAAACACTTTTATGAGTAGTTACTTTCTCCTTTTGAAACTTATTAATTGACGCACAAAAGCACACAAAACTATCACGAAACCGCGACATTCGTTGTGAAAACTCGACTAAAACAAAAACTTTGAAAGCTCGCGTCACCATTAGTCAGGGGCGGAGCTTAAGAGCACCTGTGAAAACTGATTAAGCGCATAACTTAAGGCAAATCCTTCAATTACGTGCGAAAGTAAAAATTGTATTCGGGGGGTGTGCACCTGACGCGCCCATCTGGTCCCAGCGCACACCCCGGGGAGGCAGGCGCTGGAAATACACTAGGCTCTCTTTCACCTACCCGCTTTTGCTGCGACGCTATTATAAATAAATAAAAATAAAATAACAAAGCCTTTTATTTCTTCCAGAAATTGCTAGTTTACAGCTGCATAGTTTTAATAGTATAAAAAAAACAAATTTTATTTAATGTATATTTAATGGATATTAATTATTTTTTATATGAGGAATTTGAGTATGCTGATTTTCCTAGTTTTGGTATTTAAATTTGCGACGCTATTATGAGTTATTATTTACCACCTTCACTGCGTAAACACATATCGGCCCTTCGCGATACATTCAGCTGGTGCGAGCGAAGAATACTGGTGGTAGGACCTCTTGTGAGTCCGCGCGGGTAGGTACCACCACCCTGCCTATTTCTGCCGTGAAGCAGTAATGCGTTTCGGTTTGAAGGGCGGGGCAGCCGTTGTAACTATACTGAGACCTTAGAACTGATATCTCAAGGTGGTTGGCGCATTTATGTTGTAGACAGACTGAATAACAGATTTAACGCGAACGAAACCACACGGCATGACTAGTCAATGTATGTTATCTGGAGGCTGAACAAGGGCCGATTAATGATGCGATAGTTGATGTACAAAATAATATGTGCGTATTGTGTTGCTCTTATTTATTTATTTAAGGATTACCGACAGGGTTTACAGTAAGACATAAAATAACATTGACATGTATAGAGCAATTGATAACTGCAACTCTAATTATAGGCAATCACAGCGTGCATTACATTAACATATTAATAGAGATTTAACAATACTATACATAATAATAAAAAATTAAAAACAGAAAGACAACAAGGATAGTAATACCCGAGTACTCAGACCAAGGCTGAGGCTGAGGTTCAACAACAACTTTTTATAATTTTGTTCTTAAATATTGGAAGGGAATCGCCAAATATGTCAAGGTTTTCAGCTTTTCTAACTAGATTATTATAAAGGTTAGTTAGACGAGGAGTAGGTGAGTGCTTGCCTAGATTGGTTCTGCTTTTATTTTGTTTTTTTTTGTAACTTAAATTTCTATTTTCACTTTCTACTTATATGTCATTTTGATTGTGGAAACACATTTGGGTATTGTTTTAGCTATTTTTTAAAATATTATATTAATATAATATTAAATAAATTAATACGGAACCCTCGCACTAATAGCACCGAGCTTTGAGTGTACCTGGTGGTCAACTGACACCTGTCAACGTCAGACCTTCCAAATCAAGACACACGATGCAGGAGCATGTCAGATGGACAGTGTTTACAATTGTGAGATTTCTGATATTAAAAGCTCACGCCCCCGGCCATATGGCGGCCACGTGCTTTCGTCAGGAGTGCCAGAGCTTACGTCAGTGGCATAGACTGTGATTTCGTAGAGGCGTTATTGTAGTTTAGGGGTTATATACTCATCGATGTTCAGGAGGAAATATTGGTATTGAATCCTCTAAAACGTCAATGGTATGAAAATAATAATTTTAATTCTTAGAAATACATAATTCGAATTATAAATTATTTATACATCCCAATACGTAGATCATCATATTATGTCTACGATTCGCTAAAATTCAAGAAAATGATATAGGTACCTCATATTACTTTTGTATTTAATAGATTTTTTTTAATTAAAACTATATTCCGATAAATAAATGGAAGTGAAAGTGTGTTTAATAATAATTTTATTATAAGTATATAAGGTATTATCTATACTAATATATAAATCTACAGTGGTTTTTACGGATGTTCCGTTATATCCACTGAACCATGCATCCGATTGACTTGAAACTTGGTATCCAAGTAGAAAGTACATATACTTAATGGATAGGCTAATATTTATATTAGTTTATCAGTAATATTTATATGAGTGTTGGACTTCCTAATAATAATGACAATAAGTAATAATGTTAATTTTAAATGCCTAGTGTTTTTTATTTTATTTTTATTGCTTAGGTAGGTGCACGAGCTCACAGCCCACCTGGTGTGAAGTGGTTACTGGAGCCCATAGACATCTACAGCGTAAATGCGCTACCCACCTTGAGATATAAGTTCTACAGTCTCAAGTATAGTTACAACGGCTGCCCTACCCTTCGAACCGAAACGCATTACTGCTTCACGGCAGAAATAGGCAGGGCGGTGGTACCCACCCGCGCGGACTCACAAGACGTCCTAACACCAGTAAATGTAATGTCAAGAAATCGAACACAATCTGTGTGTTCGTTCTGTTGTCGCGTGTTCTATGTCAAACATCTGTGAGGTGGTGCGCGAGCCACCTATAGCGGACACGCGGGAGGAAGTCGTGGGCACACTGAAATATGCAAGACGCGCCACCGGTGTAAACTAAACCGAATAGTTGGTGCTACAAAGATAAATAATATCTAGAAACGGTTCATTGCTCAGCCATTAGTTCTTAAACGAAGATACGTCGGGCTTTTTTATTTTTTATTTTTTTTTGGAACGTAGTTCCTTATGGGTCTATGCGGAGGGATACCCTAACGGGGAAAAAACGTCCGTAACGTAAGATTTTTTTAGTAATGCACACAGCGTACGTCTTAACTTTGTAATAACGTACAAAAAATAACATATTTTTTTATAAATAATTGTGAATAAAATAAAGTTGATAACTTTGTAAAGTACTTTTTATTTTTTAATTTTATCGATGAAAAATTCATAATAAAAACTGTATACCCGAATAATTACTTTCATTATACCTCGAATAGAATTTAAAACTTATATTTTTATAATAAGGAACTTCGTTCCTATCCGGTGTCCCACGACACCACACATCTTTTTTTATTCATTTCGTAGCTTAAGAGGCTAATCCAGCTACGCGTGACCTCAATCTGATAGAATTTGCTAACACTAGCCCTAACACGAGCAGTGCATTGCAGAATCTACCACCGGATAGGAAACGCGACCCATTGAAAAAAATCTGGCCAGAAACTCAATAGGCTGTGTCTCTAGGTTAGCCTCTTGATTACAAGATACGGTATTGACAAGGGAAATGTCTTCTATTATCTCGTTAGAGCGATATACCCAATTATGTCTAAACTAGAGGTCCCGCAGTAGTCGAAATTCGACTATAATTAATTGGAATTGTAAGTTTGTACACTATAATGATTGAATTTTATACTTCTATAATCACAAATTTTGCCAAGACTACACTATAAAAAATATTAACAAAGACAAACAATATTTAATCTCAATTTGACAACAGACGTCAAGAACAAAAGTTTGACAATGAATAGTATGCGTGCGTGTGTGCGTCAAATACATGGTATGTAGTGTGTGTAATGATTTCTTTATTGATTTAATGTATCTTTTATGCATTATTTAAAAAAAATATTAGCATTGTCCACTTCTTCTATATATTCTCTATAAATGTGGAAAATTTCATACTCCTCCGTCCGCACAATTTTCGTAAAAAGGGATACAAAGTTTTTGCTTCGCGTATTAATATATAGATAACGCAAATTTTTCATGAAAATGTCATTGGCACGATTCTAGTTTTTGTCAGAAATGCATTGCTTTTTATTGAACTCTATAGTATACAACGAAATATATGACCATCCAGATATTTAGTTAGGGCATAATCAAAAGCGATGTTGGCAGACAAGACTGCATGCACCCCGCGCGTCGATTGACTAAAACCATTTTATATTACCTATACCACGAAAAGTTTCAGCGAAACACAAGAAAACTCTTTCCTTTTTTTTTGCATAGATAAGTGGATTAGCTAACAGCCCACCTGGTGTTAAGTGGTTACCGGAGCCCATAGACATCTACAACGTAAATGCCGCCACCCACCTAGAGATATGAGTTCTAAGGTCTCAGTATAGTTACAACGGCTGCCCCACCCTTCAAACCGAAACGCATTACCGTGCATACGCATTCTGCCGTGAAGCAGTAATGCGTTTCGGTTTTGAAGGGTGGGGCAGCCGTTGTAACTATATTTGAGACCTTAGAACTCCCATCCCATCCTCCCATCTAAGCAATAAATTTTTTTTTTTTAAATTGGCTGAATAGTTGTATCTACGGGTGTAGTTTGACAACAAACTCTGCTACCATCAAACTTAATATTAGATAATCTAGAAAAGTTAATAAACGAATTCATAAAGAATCAGGAGGAATTGAAATAAGGCGGTAGAACGTCATCTGTCGCGACGAATCTTTTATATATTAATGCGGGCGACATCTGGCAACCCCTTGCCGATATTGTAATGCAGGGTTACCAGGTTCTGCGACTATTTCAGCTATGGTTTTTAAATAAAACGGAACTGGATTGCCGCTTAGTTTATAAACAATACACCGATATGATAAGGCTTCTGTCTTCGGAGGCATACAGCCCTGCTGATGGGGAATAGTTATCGACACTAATGTCCACTGCTTACAGCTGAAGATTGTTTTCAAGTCTGAATTGAAGGAGAATATGCCTTCTGAGAAGACCATTGGGCCTTCTTGTTTTGAGGGCGGATATTTTAGGGCCCTACCGC
The DNA here is from genome assembly GCF_030269925.1 of Bombyx mori. Lineage (NCBI taxonomy): Eukaryota > Metazoa > Arthropoda > Insecta > Lepidoptera > Bombycidae > Bombyx > Bombyx mori. The sequence continues at coordinate 11,875,890 of NC_085126.1, read as the reverse complement.
GCTAAACAACTCCCCTGCACTGCTACACCCGTCGTCTGATCTCCGTCCTGGGTCAAAACCCAGTAAACAGTAAGGGTAGGGGGAAGACCATTGTGCCTAAGTCAAGTTAGAATAGAATAGTGGATAGTAAGAATTACCTCTAAAAGGCAATGTAGGATATAAATGCAGCAGTTCTTTTTAGTACAAAACGTATCTATCAAAATCTCGTGTTGTATGAAATAGTGTTATATGAGTCTAGAAGCCAGTACAAAAAGAAGTTTTTTTTTTTTTTCTGTGAATCAAACATCTCAACTATGCCTGTGTATATATAATTTTTTACATACGAGCTGCACTAAAAGTATCGGGAATGGAATATTTCCACTGTTCCTGTCATATTAAAATCTTTTTAATTGAAAACTCCTTGGTTTCAAAAATCGAATACCATTTATTTATTTAAAAAAAGATTCTCGGTCTTGTCACGAGGTTTTGTCTAACTTGTTTAGTCGTTGAGAAAATGGAATTGACTCGAGAAAATTCAAGAGCGATGATTTATTATGACTTTCACACATGGTTTAACACAAAAACAGTGTGTTGACCGGATGATTTCTGCATTTGGTGATGAAGCCCCATCCAAAACCACAATTTATCGCTGGTTTGCTGAGTTTCAACGTGGACGTGTCAAGCTCAGTGATGATCCCCGTCAAGGTTGTCCAAAAACTGCAGTCACCCAAGAAAACGTTGATGCTGTGCGTAAGCTGATTGAGGAAGATCGACATGTGACATACCGCGAAATTCAGGCAACTTTAGACATAGGCATGAGTCAAATACAAATAATCTTGCATGAACAATTAGGTGTAAAAAAGTTGTTTTCCCGATGGATACCGCATTCGCTCTGTGAAGAGCAAAAAGCGGCTCACGTTACTTGGTGCGTCAGAACTCTCGAAAGATTCCACGCAGGATCCTCAAATGCTGTATACAACATTGTATCAGGTGACGAATCCTGGATATACGCGTACGAACCCGAAACAAAAAACCAGTTACGAGTTTGGGTGTTCGAAAATGAGTTAAAGCCAACAAAAATTGTTAGTTCACGGAGTGTTGCAAAAAAAATGGTGGCCACGTTTGTCTCCAAAACCGGCCATGTTACGACTATTCCTCTTGAGGGACAAAGAACGGTTAATGCAGAATGGTATGCTAGCATTTGTTTGCCACAGGTCGTTTCTGAACTCCGTAAAGAGAACTGCAACCGCCGCATCATCCTCCATCACGACAATGCGAGTTCTCACACCGCGCACGGAACAAAAGAGTTTTTAGAGCAAGAAAACATAGAATTATTAGACCATCCGCCGTACAGCCCCGACCTAAGCCCTAATAATTTCTATACTTTCCCTAAAATAAAGAATAAATTGCGTGAACAGAGATTTTCATCACCTGAAGAAGCTGTGGACGCCTACAAAACGGCCATTTTGGAGACCCCAACTTCCGAATGGAATGGTTGCTTCAATGATTGGTTCCATCGTATGGAAAAATGTGTCAAATTTCGCGGAAAATACTTCGAAAAGCAATAAATACATTTTTAAATAGTAATGTTGTGTCACTTCGTTAATTCCCGAAATTTTCAGTGCCGCCCTCGTACTTCTATACTAATATTACAAAGCGGAAGAGTTTGTTTGAACGCGCTTATCTCAGTAACAACTGGTCCGATTTGAAAAATTCTTTCAGTGTTAGATAGCCCATTTATTGAGGAAGGCTATTTATTATAGACTATATAACATCACGGTAAGATCAATCAAATAAATAAGTGGAGCACCAATAAAGAATGTTTCAAAATAGGGGTTTCAATGGCTTCCTTAACATTCTATAATTCAAAAATATTTTCACTTTCTACGTGCTACCGTGAAGCAGTTTCTGCCATGAAGCAGTAATGCGTTTCGGTTTGAAGGGTGGGGCAGCCGTTGTAACTATACTGAGACCTTAGAACTTATATCTCGAGGTGGGTGGCGCATTTACGTTGTAGATGTCTATGGGCTCCAGTAACCACTTAGCACCAGGTGGGCTGTGAGCTCGTCCACACATCTAAGCAATAATTTTTTTATTTTTTTTGCGTTATGCCAAAGTAACTATTCCACGCGAACGGAGTCGCGGCCAAAAGCTTGTTCTATAATAAGTTCGGTAAACAGTATAAATTAGTAGCTGAAGAGCGCGGGTCGCAGCCGGCCGGCCCGCCGCGCAAACAAACGGACAAACAAACATATATAACCGGATACGCGGATTACGATGTTTGCTGGGACGTTCGAAGCGTTGCCGTTATAAACGTTGCGTCGTATTAAACGGATTCCAAAATGAATTTGAGCTGTGTTTAATGGTAGGCAGTGGCTTGGCTCTGTCCCTGGCATTGCTGAAGTCCATGGGCGACGGTAGCCACTCACGTGGGCCGTATGCTCGTCTGCCTACAATGGACAATAAAAAAAAGAAAATGTAACTCTTTTTTTTATTTATTTTTATTGCTTAGATGTGTGGACGAGCTCACAGCCCACCTGGTGTTAAGTGGTTACTGGAGCCCATAGACATCTACAGCGTAAATGCGCCACACACCTTGAGATATAAGTTCTAAGGTCTCAGTATAATTACAACAGCTCCCCCACCCTTCAAACCGAAACGCACTACTGCTTCACGGCAGATATAGGCGGGGCGGTGGTACCTACCCGTGCGGACTCACAAGAGGTCCTACCACCAGTGAGTGTTACTCTCTTTGTCGTTTTAATTCTCGGTAACCGGTGTGTCCTAACAAGATTATGCCACTATTCTGCTCGCGTTTGTCGCGAAGTAATTCCGTTTTGAAAAACGGGTCAGCTGTTAAACAATCTCTTTGACACATATCACATGGTCGACAGCTCATTCGCATGCGTCATACGTAATCTATACATTAATACGTGAAGCAAAAACTTTGTATCCCTTTTTACGAAAATTGCGCGGACGGAGGAGTATTAAATTTTCCACACTTATAGAGAATACTAGCGACCCGCCCTCGCTTCGCTTCGGACACATTAAAACAAACATGAAATCAAAAAAAAAATAAAAAAAAAATTTAAAAAAGTAGCCTATGTTCATCAGGGACAATGTCGGCTTCTAATGGAAAAAGAATTTTTCAAATCGGTCCAGTAGTTTCGGAGCCTATTCGAAACAAACAAACAAACAAATCTTTCCTCTTTATAATATTAGTATAGATATAGATAGAGAAGAAGTGCACAATATAATATTTTTTTAAAATAATGCATAAAAGATACATTAAATCAATAAAGAAAACAGTACACACACTACATACTATGTATTTGACGCACACACGCATGCATACTATTTATTGTCAAACTTTTGTTCTTGACGTCTGTTGTCAAATTGAGAATAGATTAAATATTGTTTGTCTTTGTTAATATTTTTTATAGTGTAGCCTTAGCGAAATTTGTGATTATAGAAGTATAAAATACAAACATAATAGTGTACAAACTTACAATTCCAATTAATTATAGTCGAATTTCGACTACTGCGGGACCTCTAGTAACTATTAATACATATATCACAATCGTACAAATTTAAAGACAAAAACATGAATTAAAGAAAAAATACAAATGGAACAAAACAATCTTCCGTTACCAAGAAAACTCTAAAGTATTCAAAACATTGTATATAATAATGTTACGCGCTGGAGTTCGGGATAAATAAAATTATACCGAATTACAAATTAACACTGTATTAGCACTCACTTCACAAACACCCTAAAATTCTCAATTAGCTTCTGCTTCGCTTCAGGCGATCCGTTCGCTGCTTCGCGTCGAGTAGTTCCGATTACTGACTAACTGCGTGCCATCTCTGCAACGCTTTTATAGTCGAGACGAAATCCGAATCGTCGAGAATATTCCACACAAGTCGAGTATTGTGTGTTTCCGCTATCTGACAATAGATGGCGTTGTACTTCTCAAGCGCTCTAGATCTTATTAGATCCTTCGATATTCGTTCGGCTATTCGGCCATAGACGGCGTTACTTTTACCGGCGTAACAATAATATAATGACAATTAAAAATGCACGATTAAATCGTAAAAGTTATTTCAAATCTGTCTAATACTCTCGAATTCCATAGAAAAACTAAAATAAGTAAGCACTAGTCTTGACAAATCATATTAGATTGTTCCAAGCTTACGTAAATGAATAATGAGGGCTCAGACAGTAATGATTTTGAAGTAAGAGTGATATTTTGAATACATGCCAGCGATTGGGTACATATGGTGAGTATAGGCTCCGGTGAACACTTAATATCAGAAAGGCCGTGAGCTCTTTTCCCAATGTGGAAAATATGTATCTCTAAAAAGGCCTCTACGAAATTATAACAAAATTTGTCCATCGTAGCGTTACGTAGCGATAATTTTAAAACTGTAGTGTCTACGAGGGGCTACGAATTAAGGCTAAATTTAAATTTTATTAAGCCGCTACATTTTTTGCTTAGCAGAGATATGAGTTTTGTTAATATATTCTCATAATAATAAAATCTAGTCGCAAACATCCATTGCATTTGAGGCAGCAATAAGACAATGCTTGCTCCGACCGATTTGAGACATGATGATTCCACTTACGACCTATCGCGAAGGACGATGGATGATCCTAGATGACAAGTCACTCAAAGATATTCAAACGTGCTGGTGGTAGGACGTCTTGTGAGTCCGCACAGGTAGGTACCACCACCCTGCCTATTTCTGCCGTGAAGCAGTAATGCGTTTCGGTTTGAAAGGTGGAGCAGCCGTTGTAACTATACTGAGACCTTAGAACTCGTATCTCAAGGTGGGTGGCGCATTTACATTGTAGATATCTATGGTGTCAAGTAAGCAATAAAAAAAATACCAGTGCAACTATGCATAATATTTCTCAATTAACTAACAATACTCATATTATAAGGTACATACTATTATATAAACATATTTAGTTATATTATATTACATAAGCTTATTTCCAATACAAAGGTATGAAAGCGTAAATCGTATGGAAATAACGCCTCGGGCAACACAGCTGATACTCGTTTGGGGGCGGCGCGATGTTGCCAACGAACAAAATAATATTTTAACAGAAATGAAAATGTCATTTTGTATTTTAGTCCTAAGGATAATTACTATTGCACTGATATTATACTTTATTACATCGATGAACAAGAATAAGTGAAAATAAATAGATTGATGGCTTGATGAAAAAATAAATCATTACTATGCGGATCTGTCGTGCGGCAGATGATCTTCATCTCAGTAAAATGGCGTCGTGCCAATGGCAATTAAGATCGCACAGTTTTTTTTGGTTAAATAACTCGTTTGTGCCACTTCTTATGTCTCAAGACAAACATTGACAACAAAATTGCACACAGACAGTTTATTATAAGCGTGAAGTAACACAAAATAAGGGACTTTTTGTGGTCTGTCAACACCGAGGACGGGGTGGCGGCTGATGAAAAATATACCCCCTTGGCACAGCTGCTAACACGTGGTGCCATCTGGTCCTCACGACAGGGCAATACTTGCTGTATTGCCTCCTCGAAGAACCGGTATTTAGGTCTTATTCCAATTTAGACTACTAATATAGTATTCGGCAAAATTTAATTGGGTAAAATCGAATCTATCGTCTTAATAATCTATAGTAGTATATAAAGCTGAAGAGTTTGTTTGTTTGAACGCGCTAATCTCAGGAACTACTACTAGTCCGGCTTAAATAATTCTTTTAGTGTTAGATAGCCCATTTATTGACAAAGACTATAGGCTATACAACATCACAGTAAGACCAATACAAGTGGAGCACCAATGAAGAATATTTTCACTTTCTACGTAAATTAAGTGGGGAGTAAAATTTAGCGTTATGCCAAGGTAACTATTCCACGCGGACGGAGTCGCGGGCAAAAGCTAGTTAATTATAATTTTGAAGTTAAAATTGTTTTGATCACGTATTCCTTGGAGAATAATATTTTTCGCAACTAATTGATGAGCGAAAAATTACGTTAAAGTTAGAAACCTACGTCAATAGACAAGCTCTAACCTACTATAAGTGGTGTGTAAGGTCATTTACGAACCTAACACGTGTTTACAGATGTAATTCTCGAAGAAGTGATGGCTTAGCGTAATGAATAAAGCCTGAATTTGGCCTATTGCTTTCTAGGTCTAGGAGTAAAATAGGCCTTGCCTACCGAGAGGTCTTGCCATAAATGAAGAAGATCAACAATCGGTGTGGTGTCTTCGCGGCAAATCTTAAATGTGACATTTTACAACGCCAATCAGTCTCCACGTTCGGTTTGCTTAGTGCGAGTCTTTAAACGTTCTCGATAGCGTAAAAGTTATCTCACATTTGTATGGAATGGGATCGTTTGCCTACGTTTGCCGCTAGGGGCGCTGTTCCAACTGCATACACAATTGAGTTAACTTTTACGCTATCGAGAACGTTAAGAAACTCGCACTAAGCACTCTGATCCATCAAATGACAGAGCGAAGCTACATCGCGTGCACATAATGTCGATTACGAACGGGAGCCGAGCAACACGCAACCAAATCTATAAGGTATTATAATAATTTTAATTTTAAATGCCCAGCGAAGTGGACGGGTACAGCTCCTCCTCCTCGAGTCGTGTTCCTCATGTCTGAGGGGCGTGACCACCATCACCCATGAGCTTCAATCTTAAGATCTTTTTCCACTTTTCCCTGTCCACGGCGTCATGCAGCGCGCTGTACACTGTACTGTCCAAAGCGGTGCGGATCTGATCGGACCAACGAGTCTGGCTGCGGCCTCTAGATCTGTTGCCTTCAACTTTCCCTGTGATCATAAGTTTTTTCAGGTTATCGCCGTCTTTCCTCGCAATGTGACTTTTGGTCATTTTGTATTCGAGGATCCGCTTCAGACATACAGTAGACAATCTGATTTTGATGCCCAGTTGCTTCAATATCGACACGTTAGTCCGGAAGGCTGTCCACGGAATTCTTAGCATGCGTCTCCAACACCACATTTCGAAAGCATCGATGCGCATTCGGTCTGCAGCTTTCAACTTCCATGTCTCACCTCCATACAAGAAGATAGAGAAAACAACAGTCCGCACCAGTCTGGTTTTAGTTTTCAGGCCTATCCCTCTATTCTTCCAGATCTTTTGTAGCTGAGACATCGCACTTTTAGCCTTTCCGATACGTCGGCGCACGTCAGTTTCACATGAGCCCTAATAATATATATAATAAATAATAATAAATAAATTCAGCTAGTTTTTTATAAAACTAAAGAGTTTTAAAGGCTTTCAATGATAAAGATTTTTCTTTACATAGTATATATTGTATATACAGTGCTTAGAAGAGATGTATTTCAAAATGTACGGTGCGTGGGCAGGCGCGGGGGAGCCTAGAAAAACAAAAACACATCCAGGTGCTCTTTCCCACACTGAGATAGGCGCCGGCACAGAGCACAAACAAATAGAACTGCCAGTTCATACTAACACATCTTATTACCACATCTCTTTCATCACATCTTTTTTTTTATTGCTTAGATGGGTGGACGAGCTCACAGCCCACCTGGTGTTAAGTGCTTACTGGAGCCCATAGACATCCACAGCGTAAATGCGCCACCCACCTTGAGATATAAGTTTTAAGGTATCAAGTATAGTTACAACGGCTGCCCCACCTTTCAAACCGAAACGCATTACTGCTTCACTGCTAAAACAAGCAGGGCGGTGGTACCTACCCCCGCGGACTCACAAGAGATCCTACCACTAGTATTTACGCAAATTATAATTTTGCGGGTTTGATTTTTATTACACGCTGTTATTCCTTCACCGTGGAAGTCAATGATGAACATTTGTTGAGTACGTATTTCATTACATTTTTTTTATCCAAGGTCGTACTTACTCGCGAACATTATTTACAGCGCGTTACTGGTTAAGATCCTCTATGAGCCCACACAGGTAGCTACTACTATCTTGTTCATCCCGACGCGAAGCTGTCATGTCTTTCGGTCTGAAGGTTGGAACAGTCGTTATACCTTGTTTCTCGAGATGGCTGCTAATAGTCTGCGAGTGTGCGGGGACGGGGGTTGGAGGGTTGGGGGGAGTGTCTCTAACATTTGGGAATGTTTCGTAGATTAAGTTTATTATGTAACAATTATTAAATAACAATTTATCTAATATAATATATGACATTGCATTATTTATTTATTTATTTAAGGATTACCGACAGGGTTTACAGTAAGACATAAACTAACATTGACATGTATGGAGCAATTGATAACTGCAACTCTAATTAGAGGCAATCACAGCATGCATTACATTAATATATCAATAGAGATTTAACAATACTATTAATAATAATAAAAAATTAAAAACAAAAGAAAGACAACAAGGACAGTAATACCCGAGTACTCAGACCAAGGCTGAGGCTGAGGTTCAACAACAAGTTTTTATAATTTTGTTCCTGAATATTGGAAGGGAATCGCCAAATATGTTATTATTATTATTATTGTTTGGTATTATCAGATATTTGCAATCTGTGAAGGCCGGAAAACCCATTGTATATAAAATTGTCCCTGTGATGTCTATGAACACCTCTGACCACTTAACAAGTGGGCTGTGAGCCAAAACCATACCAACGCAAACAGTTCTTTAATGCCCAAAGTCCGTTCTATCTATACGTATGTTCTATGTAAATGCCTTAAGCGGTATTAGCATAGTTACGAGACTGGGAACTCGGTCATCTGTCGGCTGGTCTCCCGCTGACGAATACAGCTCTGCCGTAATATCCAGTGTTGCCAAATACAGTCACGAAGGAAATTCAAATAATTCGCACGCATCATGTGGTTTCCCAGATATGAATTAGAGAAGATCATAATTTCGGGTCGCTTAGAAGGCAAGGACGCCGTGGGCAGAACACCAGCTAGATGGTTAGATCTGGTAAAGGAAGCGGTTGGTGGTAGTCTATACCAGCGGTCCATGCCACCCATGATCACGAACACTATGAAGGAAAGTCACACGTGGTCGCGATCCTCAGCAGTGAGGGAACGATGAAGAAGAAGAATGCAGCAGTAATGCGTTTCGGTTTGAAGGGTAGGGCAGCCGTTGTAACTATACTTGAGACAGTACTTCAAAAGCTCGCAGTAAAGAAAATACGCACAGCTTTATGGCTTTGAATGGGCGATCAATCTTGCAACCCATCTGATTTTAGGTACATATCAGAGCCTCTGGTGATTACTAGTGGTAGAACCTCTTGCGAGTCCGCACGGGTAGGTACCACCACACTGCCTATTGCAGCCATGAAGCAGTAATGCGTTTCGATTTGAAGAGTGGGGTAGCCGTTGTAACTATACTGAGACTTTAGAACTTATATCTCAAGGTGGGTGGCGTATTTACGTCGTAGATGTCTAAGGGCTCCAGTAACAACTTAACACCAGATGGGTTGTGAGCTCGTCCACCCATCTATGCAATAAAAATATATAAAAAAGAAGCCGAAAAGTGACACTATAGAGTTCATGGTTATCTGGAAATTGCTCAAGTCTACAAGAATATGGTGATACGGAAGTAATCCAAGAACAAATTTCAATGATACCTATGTCCGTAGACATCACCACGTCTCACTCTTCAAGCCGGAGCGTCTGAGTGCTTAATAGATAAATAAACAGTATTATAATATCTACCCGTGTCAGCCCACGCTCATCATCATCATCAGGCTGCGGCAGTCCACTGCTGAACACAGGCCTCCCCCAAAACTCACCACTGAACCCGATCTTCGGTTCTACGCATCCAGTTACTGCCAGCTGCCTTGCGCAGGTCGTCACTCCATCTAGCAGGAGGGCGTCCTACACTACTTTTTACTGGTGGTAGAACCTCTTGCGAGTCCGCACGGGTAGGTACCACCACCCCGCCTATTTCTGCCGTGAAGCACTAATGCGTTTCGGTTTGAAGGGTGGGGTAGCCGTTGTAACTATACTGAGGCCTTAGAACTTATATCTCAAGGTGGGTGGCGCATTTACGTTGTAGATGTCTATGGGCTCCAGTAACCATGTAACACCAGGTGGACTGTGGGCTTGTCTACCGATTTAAGAAATAAAAAAAACCACGTTTGCCGGTTCGCGGTCTCCACTCCAGAACACGTCTACCCCAACGGTTATCGGTTCTGCGACTTATGTGACCAGCCCACTGCCACTTCAGCTTACTAACTCTGCGAGCTATATCGACGCCCACGCTCCAATATCAGTAATTACGCAAATTTATTTAGTTTGCTAGTTAGATTTTACACGACGCCATTCCTTCATCACGTTCAGAGCGTATTTCGGTATTACATGTATTTTCTCTTCGAACGAAAGTTGTGGAGAGTGTTCGGTGATAGGCAGCGACTTCACTGTGCCCCTGATGTTGCTGATGTCCACGGGTGACAGTAACCACTCGTCATCAGATGAGCCGTCTGCCTTAAAAAGGCAATAAAAAGCTCGCAATGTTTTCTAGCCTCTTGTTACCTAAATCTTAGTTCACAAATAGTTTCTAGAAGAATGTCCTGACAATAGACTGTGAGGTTCGGATGGGGTGAGCGTCTCACGGATCACTTGATGTGGTGGCAGGCAGGGTCACCACAATGACTGTGTTACTTCTTCTTCACTCTCTTCTCTCTTCAAGCTGGAAAGCGCTGCGCCGAACCAGAATAAGTCGGGCAGAGGTTCGATTTGTGCGTACCTTCAAAATGGCGTAAAATAAAGTCGGTTTTAAACCATAATAAGTTAGAGGGACAAGCCAACAGACTAAATAACGATACCGTTCAGATGCGAATTCTTTGTAATAGAAATTACGGGACTCTTAGTATTTATACATGGAATCAGCTTTAAATCAAAGCCTCCAAAGACAAATGCGAATTGAACAAAACAACAAAGCTTGAACGAAAATAATTTTAATAAGGTCGTGTTTTGAGAACCGCTATATACTTTAGTACGATATTCATTGCTTCCTGAACGCTTTAGTAAAAATCAAGCTTAATACGAATTCAGCATTCACAAGAAGACATTGAACGCTGCTTTTGTAATTCCTTCGAATTTTCAAAGTTCAGTATATTTTGGTGCTGTAATATTCCATTGCGTTTTGGGTAGCTGAACTTCAAAATATAAAGTTAGAGTAATGTAGCGAAACGGCAATGTATAGGTTGTTAAACGATGCGGTGGTAAGAGGTGCGGGCGCGGGCGTCAGGTGTGCCGGACGGCGCGCGGCGACGCCAGATTTTAATGAATGCCGATTCACTATAACTGGATGTGACTTACAAATATTAAAATATTTTAAAATTTACTAAAAATGCGAAAAGCTTTAGGTATAAACATAACTCAGTGACGTTTTGTTCTCATTACTAGCTGACCTGGCAGATTTCGTAGTGCCTCAATCGATAAATAAAATACCTAAACTTTTGTATAAAATAAACTTAAAACAGACAAAAGGAATCCGTCCGATGGGGGACACATCAAAGGAAAAACAAAATTGTTTGTTTTTGTATAATTCCGAGCATTTTCATATTTATCTACCTTATAAACCTTCTCTGGACTTCCACAAATAATTCAAGACCAAAATTAGCCAAATCGGTCCAGCCGTTCTTGAGTTTTAGCGAGACTAACGAACAGCAATTCATTTTTATATATATAGATAGAATAGATGTATATGACGGATAGTCATATATTGTGTGCTGGCAACTGCGAAAAACTACTTTTATGTGGCGCTAATGGAACGTAGATGGGACACAAACGCCATGAAAAGTAGATTCTCGCAGTTTCCAGCACACAATATAGTCTACCCGCCACAACTACCCGTCATACACGTTTCATTATAAAAGATAATGCCAATGATAATCGTAATTTTTTTTTCCCTTGTAGGCAGACGATCATACGGCCCATCTGATGGTGAGTGGTTACCGTCGCCCATGGACTTCAGCAATGCCAGGGGCAGAGCCAAGCCGCTGCCTGCCGCTTAATACTCTCCACAAGCCTCGTTTGAAGAAGGACATGTCATAGCGCTCGGGAAGCACCGTGGAGGGGAGCTCATTCCATAGCCAGATGGTACGTGACATAACCTGTTAGTAAGGAATTTTTTACATCATTACAACCTATAAGTTACCTCTCAGTCTATTAAACCTCTTAGAAATTACAAACGGTTCTTCCTGGAACATCAAATTATTTTATGTCACTCGATTATTTAATCTTTGATAGGTACATAGATTGTCTACTTATGTAGTATATGTATGATTAATTACAAATCGAGTCTATCAAGTCAGTTTATGTGTATTGAACTACTAATGAATATGAGCGCCTTAAAAAGGAGAATTTTATAAAGAAAAAGAAACATGTGTGCAATTCACACGTGTTAGTCATAGTATGTGTCATACAATTATCCTAAATGTCTAAGTGTATGTAAAATTTTGTCATTAGTAAATAATTGTAAATCATATTTTATAGTATGAGGTAGCGCCCTCTGTGAATCGATATTTTAACGTCACGTATAATCCTAAATTGAAATTCACTACAAGAGGTTTCATACGCACGTTAGTATTAAAAAATCTCATAGATGGCGCTGTATTAAAAGTTTTCGACACTTCCGTTGCATACCTGCGTGACGTTACATCTGTAAAAATTTTACCCTCATGCGCCTAAAGAAGTTTCACTTCAAAAACATCGAATTTTTTTTATAAATTTCCCTATTTTTCGCAATTCATGGCCGTTGAAAGAAAGCTTAGGTCAACATAATGAATAATCTCAATATAATGAATAAAAACAAAAATGTCAAAACACTATCGACATTACATTATCGAGCGCATCCATTTTCTATAAGTCCGTGTGCGGGCACCATGTGCCACCGGCTGGCGTGTTATATGGATTTTCATTTAGGGAATCGTATAACATAACTGCCGGTCGCTAATGCGCATTTTTATGGTTAATTTTATAAAAACGCTCGCTGCCTGCTTCGTAATGCACGGAGTCGCGTACTGTGATTGTTTTTGGGAACGATTTTTTTTTTTACTTATTCTATATTTTTTTGTGTGCCTTTTGTTTCTGCTCTTGTGTTCCAGGTTAATCTAAAACTTTGTATAATCTGTGGATTCGTTGTTGTCGTTTGATTTCAAACAAAATATATTCGCTTTTGTGTCTAATTTAAATTGAAATTTGTGTTAAATTTATGTTTTAAGAGTTGACTTCAAATTTTCGTAACGCAAAATATCCGTCAGCGCGTTGGGTCTGGTGTTTTCATTTCTTGTTTTTCCGCACTATCTGAGTGGAATTTTGAAATGAAGATTACATCTATCTGTGGTCGTTTTTTTTTTCTTAGATTTTACTTATAAAATATTTTTATATGTATTTAGGATCTTGAGTCAACTTTTTTTCTTTTCTTCGCTTGCTATAAAAAATATGATATGTTGTTCTTTTGTTCTGTGAACGTATTCTTTATTCATATTGTAAGCTATATTTATCTTTTTAAAATTCGATGTGGCGCATATTAATTTCAAAAAAAATGTTACAGCTTAGAAGTTTGCTGTATCAGGGATTCGATATTCCAGCGCATGCTTTATTTTTGTGAAATAAACATTACTTGTAACTATACTGAGACCTTAGAACTTATACCTCAAGGTGGGTAGCGCATTTACGTTGTAGATGTCTATGGACTCCAGTAACCGCTTAACACCAGGTGGGCTCGTCCACTCATCTAAGCAATAAAAAAAACTTATTATCGTTTTCATGAACTTATTACGCAATATTTAAATTGAAGCACAGATAATAATAATAAATAATAAAATAATAATAATTATTAAATATTTACTAACAATCACACCACGTTAACTGGTCCCGTGCTAAGTTCGTAAAGAACTTGTGTTACAGGTACCAGATAACGGAAATAAATGTAAGATTTTTATTATACACATACATATATTTAAGATACATCCATAACCCTGGAAAAGACATTTATATTTATCATACAAATATCTTCCCTTGGCGGGATTCGAACCCGCGACCCCCTTGTGTAGTGACCATGTCACTTACCACTACACCAGACGGCCAGATGAAAATTACCCGAAACAAAAAAATTTTTAATCTTCAAAATCAGCTAAAGCATATGAAAAAAAACGGAGGGCGAAACATCGATAATTGTAATCCTTTCTCCCTGGGCGGGCGCGGGCTGGGCGACGGCGGGGGCGGCCAGCATCTGTGCCGGCAATCCCTTACAGCAGCTGTCAACCGCAGCCTGCCTGCGCCCAACACTTTATTTGTACGAATTGATTTGAACTTAGAGTTCGGCTAAGCGATCTTGTATTAAGAATTTCGGTTTTTATCTCGACGCGCTGCCTAGATCGATCGGTGTCCTGTTCGATAATACCGCGCTTAGCATTATGATGTCACTTTATTACAAGATACGGGATTCCGCCTATTTCTGCCGTGAAACAGTAATGCGTTTCGGCTTGAAGGGTGGGGCAGCCGTTGTGACTATACTGAGACCTTAGAACTATATCTCAAGGTGTGTGGCGCATTTACGTTGTAGATGTCTATGGGCTCCAGTAACCACTTAACACCAGGTGGGCTGTGAGCTCGTCCACACATCTAAGCAATAAAAAATAAAAAAACTGAATTTTGTTTGTGAAATTCTAAAATTTGAACGACTTCAAACTATTTAGGTTGTTTTTTTTTCCTATCTATGCTCAGAGCCTTGAGAGGCTATATCAGCGTAACCTTAACTAGTAGGTGAACTCTCGCGGGGCTCAAACCTGCCGACGTTGCTAACACGAACCCTAGCAAGAGCCGTGCTTCGCAGAATCTACCACCGGATCGGAAACGCGACCCACTGAGAAGATCCGGCGAGAAACTCAGTGGGCTGTGTCTGTGGGCTAATTTACTCGTCGAGCCCTTCGTCGCAAGCGACGGGTTCGACGAGAACGATGACCGGCTATTTAGGCAAAACAGAGGGTAGGTTTAAAACATTACGGCATTATTATTATTTTCCTACCTAAGCTGATAGCCTTGAGAAACCTGACGGCATTTCCAACACTAGCCCTAGCAAGAGCACTGCTTCGCAGAATCTACCACGGGATCGGAAACGCGACCCACTGAGAAGATCCGACGAGAAACTCAGTGGGTTTTTTATAAAAACATCCACCTATCAAATGGATAACTGTTTCACGACAAAGACAGACAGGACTGTGGGCGATGATGGCGACGATTAACTCTAGGGCTCCACCAGGTCATAATGCCCCCTGCGTATGACCGGACAGGCGATGCGCGATATACTCTTCAGTTTTTTTAGGAGTCTGATTCAAAAAGCCTTGGATTATTTTGACTAAAGCGCAGAGCATTTTCACACCGGAAAATATCATAATGTTAAATTAATCTAATAATATAAGTAAAAAATGAAATTATGTAGATACTAGCTTTTGCCCGCGACTTCGTCCGCGTGGAATAGTTCACAATGCTTTTTTTTTAGAACAAATTTGGTTAGCATAAAAAACGCTATAACGTTTTCTCTATAGAGAGCCAACCTTAACATATAGACAGACATATGCTGTCGCGGACTTTTTTTTAGATCTTTAAAAGGGGAACAATTCTGTCATACATTATTTTAGCGAAACTTTAACCGTTTCTGCAGCGCACGCAGTGGATGCTCTAAAAATTAAAAAATATCCCGATTTTGAAACATTCTTTATTTGTGCTCCGCCTGCATTGATCTTAGCGTGATGTTATATAGCCTACCTCGATAAATGCGCTATCTAACACTGAAAGAATTTTTCAAATCGGACCAGTATAGCTCCTGAGATTAGCGCGTTGAAACAAACAAACTTTTCAGCTTTACAATATTATAGTATAGATTTTTGGGACCATCGATGTAGAGCAGAAATTCCAAGATTATCAAACCAAGACTATTGTCAGAGGTACCGATATAGCTCCGCGCTTAAGTTTTGCCGCAATAATTATTCCAGCGCCAATACAGAGGTCGGTCATGATTTCCACCAGCTTAAGGGTTCACCCGAGAAGCCTGTCCACACTGCATCTCCCATGGCCTAGTTTCCACCCAGTATATTGGATCTCGAAATATCGAATATTTTACTAAAAAAATTTGCTAATTTTTTTTCTAATTTAATTCGTATCCTAGTTACGTAAATTTTATTAATGAAAATACTATTTCCTTGCACGCTCCGTCGCGTAGGCATTGTGTAATATATAGTCAATTTATTCATGGGAAAACATATTACATGTCGGCCAATGTAGGTTCACACATGCGGCTTAGGGCGCCATCAATATGGCGTCTCCACTGGATCCCAAACTAAATTAAGCCGTCAATGCAACAGCCAAAGAACCGTAGAAAAGTAGCACCGTGAACGCGTATCCTCCTCAATTAAAACTGCTTACAGACTTTTTGGCGGGAACGCGAGGAGTGAAGTTGTGTGATTTGTTTTATTTTGTCTATTTAGTGTTTCTTCGGGTTTAAATGTGTAATAACGGTGGTTTATTAACTGTTTAATATTTGTGAAAGTGCATAAATGTGGGAAAATTAAACAATGCCGCTGGACGTAACTTCTCGGGATCCTCCAAAAAGTCCACTGAAAAATCTCCGTAAATGACCACCATTTTACTGAGATTATATTTCATCCCTTAGCATCTCATCTCATTTCATTTAATTTCATCCCAGTTGATTAATATCTCAAATTAATCGTCTTCATTTCATTTCACTCCATATTTTTATCCATATATGTATATAAAAATGAATTGCTGTTCGTTAGTCTCGCTAAAACTCGAGTACAGCTGAACCGATTTGGCTAATTTTGGTCTTGAATTATTTGTGGAAGTCCAGAGGTTTAAAAGGAAGATAAATATGAAAATGCTCGGAATTAAATAAAAATAACAATTTTGTTTTTTCTTTGATGTGTCCCCCCGTGGGACGAATTCCTTTTGTGTTTTAAGTTTATTTTATACAAAAGTTGAGGTCTTTTATTTATCTTATTTATCGGTTCAGGCTCTACAAAGTCTGCCGAGTCAGTTAGTTTTTCATTAAAATAAGAATATATTAAAAAAAGACATGACCTAAAGGTCGTAGTTACCAAGTCATAAAAACCTTTAAAAAAAGACTGCATATACTTATTTATTTATTTATAAATTGGGTTTCATACTTCAATGGATAGCACAATAGTCAAATGTCCAACAACTGCCATTTTATTTGTCCTCGACCACGAAAACTGCAAATAATTCGAAACGTCAAGAATAATGTAATGACGACCCGCCAAAACCGAAGAATAAACTTAACTGTGTGTCCTAATCGGATTGGTGCTAGGAAAATCTACAAAAAGACTTTCGTAATTGTTTTTTCCACTCCTTATGCCGGTTTTAGTGGTTATTGACATTGATTAATGTATGTCAATATCTTGGATTCTTTACAATTCTATTTCTAATGCGCGACAAAGTATCCACAGAATCTAGGAACTTCGGATCTCATGTCTTAAAGAGAGCGGCATTCCTATGTCGCTGTCCCCCTGGTAACCAACCACGTCATCGCATAGTCTACCTCAATCAATTTCATATAATACTAGCTGTACCCGTCCGCTTCGCTGGGCATTTAAAATTAACATTATTATTTCTCACCCCACAAAGATTCTCATCATTAACGCCCCCGCAACTGGTGTAGGGAGTCCAACACTCATATAAATATTAGCCTATCCATTAAGTACGTGCATTTTCTACATGGATACCAAGTTTCAAGTAAATCGGATGCATGGTTCGGTAGTTATAACGGAACATCCGTAAAAACCACTGTAGATTTCTATATTAATATAAATTAAGTCAGCCCTATTCTTCGAGACAAACACTCCGAGCCCTCAGCGGGCTACACACAATTCCTGCTCTTTGAAACGTGTCCGAGTCCGCTCGGGAAAGGATTAAAAACTTTTTCCACGAAGCAGGAGCGAACACGCCCTGTACTGAAGGGGGGAGGGGGTAATGGAACTGTCATAGCCACTAACACCCTCCAAAGGATTATGGGGCTATGCCGAAACCTGATATTTCATTCTTTGCTTTAATAGAACAGCAAGTTATGACTATGGCAATCTCTTTGGCTTCATTTAATAGTTTTCAATGGACTTTGACACCAGTGAAAGTTTGGTTCTACAACGACTATCTCTCTCTTCTACACGCATGAGCTCTTCGCGGCAGAGATATGCAGGACGATTTCCGTAAAGCGGTTCATAGCGTTTGTTTTTTCCCATGAAATGGAAATCTTGAGCCCATCTGAGCCACCACGTCTATACCTAACACAATTTTTTTAAAGCTTAGATGGGTGGACGAGCTTATAGCCCCCTGGTGTTAAGTGGTTACTGGATTCCATAGAGATCTACGACGTAAATGTGCCACCCACCTTGGGATATACGTTCTAAGGTCTCAGTATAGTTACAACGGCTCCGCCGCCCTTCAAACCGAAACGCATCACTGTTTCACGGCAGAAATAGGCAGGGTGGCGGTACCTACCCGTGCGAAATCACTAGAGGTCCTACCGCCAGTAATTACGCAAATTATAATTTTGCGGGTTTGATTTTTATTACACGATGTTATTCCTTCACCGTGAAAGTCAATCATGAACATTTGTTAAGTACGTATTTCATTAGAAAAATTGATACTGATGGTAGAGCGTCTTGTTAGTCCGCGCGGGTAGGTACCACGGCCCTTCTCATTTCTGCCATGTAACAACAGAAATGCGTTTCGGTTTGAAGGGCAGGCCGGTAGTTGTACTGTAAAAACTGAGATTTAGGATTGATCCCATCAAGGCAATACTTTTTTTTTTATTGAAACTTAAAAAACTATTTTATATGTCAAACGTTTGTTTGAATCTTTATCACTGTGGATTGTGCGTAAGGTGAGTCCATCCTGGTCCCATTATCCTGCTCGTTTCTGCTCTATCCTCCAGGCACTTCACACCAGCGCGACATACTTCGGTCGTCTATAAACAAAAAGGAAAGTGTTGCGCGTCTGTCGCGGCGCAGTTTTCACTCATAATCCTAGTATGTTGAGCAGAACCGGGCCGGAGCCCATTATCGAGCTGTCAACCACACGAGCGCGGGGAAGCAAGTTTGATTAAAACCGAACCAATCAACTGTTCTGCTCGATTTTACCTAGATAATATTTAGGTTAGGGACGGGACGAGGTCGATTGTAAAATATAATTGGGAGAAACATTAAGGTTTTTTTTATTGCTTAGATGGGTGGACGAGCTCACAGCCCACCTGGTGTTAAGTGGTTACTGGAGCCCATAGACATCTACAACGTAAATGCGCCACCCACCCCGAGATATAAGTTCCAAGGTCTCAGTATAGTTATAACGGCTGCTGCGCGCTTCAAACCGAAACGCATTACTGCTTCACGGCAGAAATAGGCCCACCCACCCCGAGATATAAGTTCCAAGGTCTCAGTATAGTTACAACAGCTGCTGCGCGCTTCAAACCGAAACGCATTACTGCTTCACGGCAGAAATAGGCATCGTGGTGATACCTATCCGCGATTGGTCATTCGCGACCAAAAAGCCATTCGCGATTGAAATTGAAATTGAAAAGTCAAAAGCGAAAAGTAATTCGCGATTGGTCCTATCCGTGGTCTCGTATCGAATGTTTTTAAAACATTTCCGTTAGCTCTATTTGTATGTTTCTTTGTGTGTAACGAGATCTTTGAATGTCAATTGAATCAGATTAATAATTGAAAATTTGCACACGCATCAACGACTAGTGACAATAGAACGAATTTTATAGCTTCACTCAAATTTCGTGAGGATGGAAAAAATGAAATTAATTATTAGTTTGGTTTACTGTTAGGCGTGTTAATTTCGGTTTCTAAATTACGTATAGCATTGTTGATCTTTCTCGTGATTATATAAGTTTATATAAGAAAATTAAGGAAATTTGTTCCCGCCACCTGCAAAATTTTGCTTTTAGAAAGCAAGCGTCGCCATATTGTTTAATAATCTATTTATGTGACGAGAACCTCTAAATATACGATACAATGATACGATGAGCATTGAAAATGTTGGTAAATGGTAATTGTAGTCTCCGTTTAGCGAGTAGGTATTCGCATTAACCCATTGGGTTACAAGCATTAAAATATTATGTCGATAAATCAGATTGTTTCCCAGCACTAATTCGCGGGTGAAATCAAAACTTAAATTCAGTGTTTTGACTAAATTTCCATGTTTTATTCAATTTTTTTAATACTTTTGAGTGAACAGTATAATATTGTTTTTTTTAGAAAACCAAAATACATATATTTGTATTTCAAACAATAATACATTTTTCCGGATAGAAAATTCGGGACCTCTGGCGCGGAAAATATATTATTATTTTACTTATAGCATTCTATTTTTATTTTTTTATTTCTTCTCATTCTATTTCGACATAAGTACACCGCTAAATCGACACAGTCGACACTGAGCCTTTACGAGCATAAAATGAAGTACATTTCGTTTAATGAATATTTACAATAATCATTTTTTAGTTTATCGGCAAAAGAAAGAAGTGTTTTGTTTTTTTGTGCTATGTCCCATATTTAACTCTTATTCTATAATTGATGTTTATATATTTGTCAACCGATTTTAATTTTTTTCACAATTGGCGACGCAATGTAAAGCCGCACGTATGGGTATCACCATCTTGTCCATTTCTGCCGTAAAGCTTATACGTTCCAGGGCGGAACAGCCGTTATATGATGCAATGGAGAATTTGACTTCAAGTCTCAAGGTGTGTGACAGCATTCACGTTGTGTTTATGGGTTCTGACTATTTCACTCCAGGTAGAGTGTGTATGTATTCATATAACTATAATCCATCCATTGCTAAATACAAGCCTCTCCAAATCCCCATAACTGAGCCGAGTCTTCTTCGTTCCTTCTCGACTACTTGCAAACCACCCTTCCATGTCCGCATCGCGTCCTAGTCACACATCCATAAAATAAATAAATAAGCCCTAAATTATTATTCAAAGAGGAGATATCCCTACCCCGCTGAGTTTCTCGCCGGATCTTCTCAGTGGGTCGCGATTCCGATCCGGTGCTAGATCCTGCGAAGCACTGCTTTTGCTAGGGCTAGTGTTGGCAAATTATCACAGGTTGAGCCCGTGAGCACCTATGCTGCACGTTAATAAATGTGTCAAAACATTAGATAAATTTATTTTTAGAACATTTTCTAATTAGGTACATTGCCACTTTGTAAATACTCTATCCGGTCACCGTTCTCATCGAACCCGTCGCTTGCGACGAAGGGCTCGACGAGTAAATTAACCCTCAGACACAGCCCACTGAGTTTCTCGCCGGATCTTCTCAGTGGGTCGCGTTTCCGATCCGGTCGTAGATTCTGCGAAGCACGGCTCTTGCTAGGGTTCGTGTTAGCAACGTCGTCAGGTTTGAGCCCCGTGAGCTCACCTACTAGTTAAGGTTACGCTGGAATAGCCTCTCAAGGCTACCAGTTTAGATAGGAAAAAAAAAAAACTCTATGAAACGAACCTCCCAACCTGAATATAAATTATTAATTGACCTCAAACATCTACGTCTCTCCTGAATTAAATACATCGATTGGCTCTCTCTAGCGCGTGTCAAGTATCGACAAATCCCACAAGTCAACGGTCCATCACTAATCTGTGCGAAAAGCGCAGGTGGCGTTTCATTTCAAACGTCAGAAGCTCGGCGGAGCTTATTTGAAAACGTTTGTTTCGTTCTACACACGAGTTCAACCGAGCTTTCGAAACAGAATTACTACTTTAGTAACTAAAATACAATGTACTTCATAATATATTAAGCTTTGATTTGTTATTGTTATTTAAAAAACTAATAACTTTACTTTCGTCTATGTTTTGCTGGAAACACGCATAGGAGACAAGAACAATTAATTACATAGATACATCCAACAATTTTAATAAAATTAGTGATTCCGACTGAGATTCTGGTAGGACTTAAGCTGGTGGTAGGACCTCTTGGGAGTCCGCACGGGTAGATACCACCACCACGCTTATTTCCTCCGTGAAGCAGTAGTGCGTTTCGGTTCGAAGGATGGGGTAGCCGTTGTAACTATACTGAGACCTTAGAACTTATATCTCGAGGTGGGTGGCGCATTTACGTTGTAGATGTCTATGGACTCCAGTAACCACTTAACATCAGGTGGGCTGTGAGCTGGTCCATCCATCTAAGCAATAATAAAAAATAAAAAAAAGATTCGATTACAAACCTCATTATGCTTTGACTACTAAGATATTAACCACTAAACTTTCTTAGTAGTAAAAGGGGGAAGAGGTCGACCGAAGAAGACATGGATGGAGTATGTGAATGACGATGTGATAGAGAGAGGAGTGAGTGTTGAGATGACGGCTGATAGAAGAGAATGGAAAAGAAAAATTAGCTGTGTCGACCCCACCTAGTGGGATAAGGTGGAGAAAAAAAATAAGAAGTAGCAGGGCACGTTGAATCATCAGTCCGGATATTTCTGCATGAAAAATATGCACGCTCCTATTCGAAGGATAGGACATACGTTTCAAAATATATATATGCATGCCCAAAAACATTAGATTACAGTGAGGTCGTGGCTCGCGATAAATAAAAAAATCTTACCGAAGTACAAATTAAAACTAAATTTAAAATTAGTAACACTTAAGGTAGACTTCTATTATCGCAATTTACTCTTTCTTTTCGAATATAGCTGATTACTAACTGCCTTCATGTCATCTATGCAAGCTTTTTATAATCGACCCGAGTCTGTCTACAATACTCAAGAACATTTCCGATGTTACTAGTATTTTCGATATACGTTCTTGCTATTTGACGACAGATGGCGTTACTCGTATCACACTATTTTTGTAAATATACGAAAACCGGACATGTCGACTGTGACAATTTGAGTTTCACTACTAAGGTGAGATTTGATGAATATGTATTTAAAAAATAATCTAATATTTAAAAAAAAAGACATGCCCGCTGAGTTTCTTGCCAGTTCTTCTCGAGACGGAGGCTAGTTTTTGTGAATTGGCGGTAGTTCTTTTTGACGTTCAACAAGTATGTACTTTCATTTATCTCTATATATAAAAATGAATTGCTGTTCGTTAGTCTCGCTAAAACTCGAGAACGGCTGGACCAATTTGGCTAATTTTGGTCTTGAATTATTCGTGAAAGTCCAGGGAAGGTTCAAAAGGTGAGAAAATATAAAAAAGCTCGGAATTATATAAAAACAAACAATTTTGTTTTTCCTTTGATGTGGCCTCTTGATGTGTCTTTTATTTATCGATTGAGGCACTACGAAGTCTGCCGGGTCAGCTAGTGTTGAATAAAAATTTGTTGATTTGATTTGATTTGATTTACGCAAAAAGGAAGCTTGTTCTAATCTCGCCAGATCTTCTCAGAAGGTCGCGTTTCCGATCCGGTGGTAGATTCAGCGGAGCACTGCCCTTGCTAGAGCTAGTGTTTGCAAATATAAGCTCATCAACACATTCGGTGAAGCTGGCATTACCTCTCAAGGTTAATGGACAGTAGTTACTTACATTAGTAGTTACATTACTGGTGGTAGGACCTCTTGTGAGTCCGCACGGGTAAGTACCACCTCCTTGCATATTTCAGCCGTGAAGCAGTAATGCGTTTCGGCTTAAAGGGCGGGGCAGCCGTTGTAACTATACTGAGACCTTAGAACTTATATCTCGAGGTGGGTGGCGCATTTACGTTGTAGATGTCTATGGGCTCCAGCGACCACTTAACGCCAGGTGGGCTGTGAGCTCGTCCACTCATCTAAGCAATAAATAAAAAGTTAGATACAATACACACATAGAAAGACATATTCAAGTCCAATTTTAAGTAGTTTAAGCGGTAGGCAGCGGTTTGGCTCTGCCTCTGGCATTGCTGAAGTCCATGGGCGACGGTAACCACTCACCATCAGGTGGGCCGTATGCTCGTCTGCCTACAAGGGCAATAAAAAAAAAGTTATCGGGGCTTATAAATATGAATGAACGGCGCGACCGCCTAAAATCGGATCTCAAACCTTCAATCGCTTGTAATAGCTGTTTTTCCCGACTCGGATTGTTAAAATGCATTGAGCTGTTAAAAGACTTAAAAACGAGAAACCTGTGAAATTAATTCGAGATAACAGCAAACATGAAAATGTAGATAAAGTAACCCCCATGAAGCGGAGAGTAATGTTATGCGGGCGACGTGTACGGTCAGCAAAACGAACACTGTACTTAATATATAATAAT
This sequence comes from Bombyx mori, assembly GCF_030269925.1. Classification (NCBI taxonomy): domain Eukaryota; kingdom Metazoa; phylum Arthropoda; class Insecta; order Lepidoptera; family Bombycidae; genus Bombyx; species Bombyx mori. The sequence goes on along the minus strand of NC_085126.1, from coordinate 11,851,666 downwards.
TTTATTAATTTACGTAAATTTGTACAAACTTTCTAGTTTAAGTAATCTTCGGTTTTGATATTGTTTAAATTAAATTAATTCGCTGGAAACAATAAAAGTGAAGAGTAAATGTATTTTTTTCTTAAATAAGATTTTGTTCGTGATAAAGTTCAGATGATCAGAGCGCAAGTACTACACAAGAAATATGGTCTCATTTTAAAACCTTATTAGTTTCCATAGAGGATTACCGTCATTAGAATTAAGTAGAATAAAAAATAAAATTTTGCATCACTTCTGGTGTATACCGTATACACGGCTATCAAACGTTTGCCTCTGGTTACAATGTGAGCAGTAACTATTAAACATAGGCTCCAGGTGGCTATAAGACCTATGTAGACTTTATCGCATTCAAAGTATTTTCGTGTAGTCGGCGCTCTTAAATACAGATGAAAGACAGTGGTAGAAATAAGTGGCAAGCAAGCCTGAGAAATTTCTAACAGTGGAGGACTCATGACTCGTGATGATTATGATAGTTTTTAGATTAGTCTTTTTATAATTCTACATTGAAAACAATAGACAACATTACTTTAATAAAAACAAAACAACAATTACATCGCATTAAAAAAAAAACGTTGTTTAATATTAGGTTTTATCTGGCAACGCTACGAATCACTCAGTATGCGGGTAACAATTCGAGTTGTCTTTCAACCCGCACCCACCATCAGTATTTATATTTACTTTAATACAGATTTATTGTTTGTGGTGACGACTTGTGGCCATCGCCCACGGACAAAGAGTAGGCCAAGAATATTGCTCAACTAACTTACTAGCTTCTTTCTTCTTCTTCCTATTCATACACTCTTGACAGAGTGGTCGTGGTCATGCATCAGTCGGATACCGATGCTCTCGCGATGCGACGCCATGTGGCAGGATGTTTCGCAGAGTGAGAGCACTCGTTTATGTTGGAGTGAGTCACAGATTTTATGAGGTCGGTCCATAGTGTTGAAGATCGTCCGCGAGATCTTTTGCCCTCGACTTTCCCTTGCACCACCAACCGCTCAACGGACTCCTCATTACGAGTGATGTGCCCGAAGAACTTGAGGATTCGTATTTGGACTGTTGACGATAGTCTCTCCTTGATGTTGAGCTCTTTCAGGATCGTAACGTTGGTACGGTGCGCGGTCCACGGAATTCTGAGGAGACGTTTACTGACTAGGTTTACAGTATTATCATCGGTTTTTGCGGGTGGTGGACACAATAAAAGATGTTCGAAGCGACGGAAATAATGAAATGAGAATTATAAACGCGAAACTAAAGAGTGAAGTAGTGTTACTGCTTCATCAAATGACACTTGTGTAACAACAACGTCTTCCCGAATCGCTAACCACTCTTCGCTTTGTTTTACTGGTGGTAGGACCTCTTGTGAGTCCGCACGGGTAGGTACCACCGCCCTGCCTATTTCTGCCGTGAAGCAGTAATGCGTTTCGGCTTAAAGGGTGGGGCAGCCGTTGTAACTATACTGAGACCTTAGAACTTATATCTCAAGGTGTGTGGCGCATTTACGTTGTAGATGTCTATGGGCTCCAGTAACCACATAACACCAGGTGGGCTGTGAGCTCGTCCACACATCTAAGCAATAAAAATAAAAATTACCTACCTAAGCTGGTAAGATGCGGGGCTATGTCAACGTAACCGAGTGAGTTGGTGAGCTCACGGGGCTCTAATCTGTGGACGTTGCTAACACTAGCCTTAGAAAGAGCAGTGCTTCGCAGAATTTACCACCGGATCGGAAACGCGACCCACTGAGAAGATCCGGCGAGAAACTCAGTGGGCTGTATCTGAAGGTTAAACTCTTCGAGTTACGTACGTGGTAGTATCAATGTGCCTTGAGTGCCAACGCAGAATTTCGATAGTCTAGTCGCGAGGGAGACCAGTCGTATACTTCTTTCGTCTTTATTCATGCGTAGATCGAGCAGCTCATGGTAATTGCGATAATTAACAATTGGCGAAGTCAAATATGCTATCACAGTGCTTCAAAAGCTCGCAGTAAAGAAAGTACTATATATAGTTCCCCATTCAAAGCCATAATAGCTTTATGGCTTTGAATGGGCGGTCAATCTTGCAGCCCATCTGGTTTTAGGTACATATCAGAGCCTCTTGTGATTACTGGTGGTAGGACCTCTTGCAAGTCCGCACGGGTAGGTACCACTACACTGCCTATTGCAGCCATGAAGCAGTAATGCGTTTCGATTTGAAGAGTGGGCTAGCCGTTGTAACTATACTGAGACCTTAGAACTCAAATCTCAAGGTGGCGGCATTTACGTTATAGATATCTGTAGGTTCCGGTAACCACTTAACGCTAGTTGGGTAGTGAGCTCGTCCACCCATCTATACAATAAAGAAGAGCCCATGAGACATGAGACAATTCCTTCACTCATATTGAGGGCTGAAATCTCAATTGTATTGTATGACAGCATTCCCAACGTTGACTGCATCGCAAGAGAAATGCTTATAGCCAGATAAGCAACGCTATAGTGTTTTGAATTACCTGAACTCGATACACCATTGACGTAAGAGTGAATGATAAAAACATGGGGGCGCCCCTCATGTGGGTAATTACGTGATGTTATGGGTGATTGAAAGTATAGTTCGAACGATTCGTCATCTTAGATGTGTGCCGCTCTCGTGGTATTGTGGTTTTAGAGTCATTTGGAACATACGGGCGTCCGAGGTCGAAAAAACTAATAAGACACCGTTGGTAAGGTCTCTAGAGAATTTGCATGTTAACCGTTGTACTGTAATATCTAGACTTAGACTAATACCTAGACTACGAGCTACAGCCCCAACTTAAGCCCTAATGATTTCTATACTTTCCCTAAAATAAAGAATAAATTGCGTGGACAGAGATTTTCATCACCTGAAGAAGCTGTGGACGCCTACAAAACGGCCATTTTCGAGACCCCAACTTCCGAATGGAATGGTTGCTTCAATTATTGGTTCCATAGTATGGAAAAATGTGTCAAATTTCGCGAAGAGTACTTCGAAAAGCAATAAATACATTTTTAAATAGTAATGATGTGTCACTTCGTTAATTCCCGAAATTTTCAGTGCCGCCTAGGTATTCATATCTCAAACCCGGTGACGGCATTTATTTTGTTGATGTATATTTGCTCCAATAACCCTTTAACGCCAGATTGGCCGTCAGCTAGTCCACCAAGTCTGGTCAAAATCGGTCCAGCCGTTTCAGAGATTAGGCCGAACAGACAAACAGACAGATAGACAAAAAAAAATGTTATTTTGGTATATGTACTGTGTATACCTTAGATACTTACGTATTTAGTAAAGAGTGGTTATTTTATTATTACAAACAGATACTCCAATTTTATTTATTTGTATTTATATTATATACGTATCAATACAGGTTTAGTTTGGTCAAAAATGACCCAAAATTTTTAAATCCTATAGCTATCAGAACCTCAAGACTGCCACCCAACTTGAGACTGCTTCAGGATCGTCAGAGACACCAATACATCATGACTTTAAAATGTACATAATCCGGCTTTATATTAGACGGCGCGATATTTATGCAACTCAACTACTGTAAGACAATTGTGTAAACCTCTTAACAATAGCATACCACCTGGACACTTGGACACAATGGACACTTTCGGGTTATTAAAAATATGAAATGTATTTGGCCGCGCATGACGGCGCAAAGAAAGCCTTCTTAAATTAGCCAAAATAAACGAATGAGACCTTTTTTTTTATTGCTTAGAAGTGTGGACGAGCTCACAGCCCACCTGGTGTTAAGTGGTTACTGGAGCCCACAGACATCTACAACGTAAATGCGCCACACACCTTGAGATATAGTTCTAAGGTCTCAGTATAGTCACAACGGCTACCGCACCCTTCAAACCGAAACACATTACTGCTTCACGGCAGAAATAGGCGGGGCGGTGGTACCTACCCGTGCGGACTGACAAGAGGTCCTACCACCAGTGATTACGCAAATTATAATTTTGCGGGTTTAATTTTTATTGCACGATGTCATTCATTCACCGTGGAAGTCAATCGTGAACATTTGTTAAGTACGTATTTCATTAGAAAAATTGGTACCCGCCTGCGGGATTCGAACACCGGTGCATCGCCACGACGACTCTTTTAAAGACCTAGTTGCGTCGTTTCTGTGACTATCGTTACGAGGCAAACCGAGCTGCTGAAACATCACGGTTACTTCGATGGTCCCAACAAGCAGTTCCTTCCAGGCCTTTCGTTGTGCAATTATAACTTCAACCCCAAGTGCTGAAACATCACGGTTACTTCGATGGTCCCAACAAGCAGTCCCTCCCAGGCCTTTCCTTGTGCAATTATAACTCCTACCCAAGTCTCGATGTGCTGGTACAAAAAAAAAAACAAAAATTTTCGACCCTATGAAAAAGCAAGTTGCAATGAAATAAACGCCTGACTAAGAGAAGGAATCTAAAGTCTCAATGAAGATCAACAAAGAAGACAAATTGTGGGTACGCTAGAAAAATGACAAAGGTATTATAATAATAATAATAATAATAATAATAAAAAATGCAAAAAAAAGTCTTGCTCGACAATGCCCGTATAGTTCGCCGGTTTCTCTCCCAATAATCCCTAACGCTCCGGCCGATTGTTGCCCACCTCGCCGGAGTGTGTCCTGCCGTCTTCCCAGGCGAGGCAGTGTTTAATACACAATAATAATAATATTTATTCATTCAAGCCTCTTAAAATACAAACACGTACAAAAATACTTAACACTAGTATAATAATATACATGGCTTTTTTATGAGGTATACAATAACAATATTCCCTGACTTTTATGCTAGGAAAACCTGTGTTACAAAAGTCAGTGGTTCAGTGCTAGGTCACCAGGTGAAGAAAGTTAACCAGGAAGAACGATCTGTAAGAATATAGTACGTACGTGTGTGTGTGTGTGAGTGTATGTGTGTTAGTGTGTTTGTGTGTGTGTATGTGTGTCATATATTGGAAACAAGCTGGGAGCTACGGGACCTTGGAAGTCGTCGTGGCCTAAAGGATAAGACTTTCGGTACATTCGTATCTTGCGATGCATCGGTGTTCGAATCCCGCTGGCGGGTACCAATTTTTCTAATGAAATACGTACTCAACAAATGTTCACGATTAACTTCCACGGTGAAGGAATAACATCGTGTAATAAAAATCAAACCCGTAAAATTATAATTTGCGTAATTACTGGTGGATGTCTTGTGAGCTCGCGCGGGTAGGTACCACAGCCCTGCCTATTTCTGCCGTGAAGCAGTAATGCGTTTCGGTTTGAAAGGTGGGGCAACCGTTGTAACTATACTGATACCTTAGAACTCATATCTCAAGGTGGGTGGTGGCATTTATGTTGTAAGCGTCTATGGGCTCCGGTAACCACTTAGCATCAGATGGGCCGTGAGCTCGTCGACCCATCTACACAATAAAAGAAAACCCTTCATGAGCTTCAAAGAAAGAAAGAAGTTCAAAGTAAAAAAAAGAAGGGTAAATGCAGAGATATAATAAATGTTGGAGAAAAAGCCTGTCGTTTTTGTTGAACTCGTGGAGACTTCACCGGTGACGATTTCTCCACCTAATTAAATATTGTCGATCGCGTATATTCGCAAAAGACAGTTGCCACAGTATATTGAACTGAGATAGAAAAATATCGGGTTTTATTTTAAAATCATTTGTATGTTTTGGACATCCACTGCGCGACTCCACCTGTGTAAACGCATGGCGCGTGCGCACACACACACGCGCGGGTGGCGCCCACGCGTTCGACACAACACACTTTATCATTTATATTAAGGGGTAGACAGAATTGTGTTGTTCTTTATTAGCCTATCTAGTGTGGGAAAATGTACTGTAAGCCCGCGTGAGCATGGTTGGACATGGAGTTTTGCTAGTGGTAGGACGCCTTTTGAGTCCGCACGGGTAGGTACCACCACCCTGCCTATTTCTGCCGTGAAGCAGTAATGCGTTTCGGTCTGAAGAGTGGGGCAGCCGTTGTAACTATACTGAGACCTTAAAACTTACATCTCAAGTTGGATGGGGACATTTACGTTGTAGATTTCTATGGGCTCAGGTAACCCCTAAACACCAGGTGGCGTGTGAGCTCACGCACCAATCTAAGTAAAAAAAAAATTAAAAAATCTACCGCCTTTTTCTTCTTCAACCTAATTCGACGAGTGGGAGAGCCATTTTACAATTTAGTATTTAGGTCGCGAATCACATTCGTTCTTACCAGATTCCATTTTGTTATTCCAAATCTTCCATATGATGCAAAAGCAAAGATTGCAATAACGGCGATCCTTCCCACACCTGAACTTTGATTGATACGCGGAATAAACAGAACCATGGTACCAAGCTCAGGGGTCTTAAAACCGCCTTACCTTTATTCTTCTTCTTCTTCTTAGTCGGTCTCTTCATTACTGAAGGTCGTGTCTAATCTAAAATGTTGACCACTCTATGCACAATGCTTCGCCACGTCTTCCTGTCCTCGGCGGTCTTTGTAGACCCGGTTATTGGTAGGCCAGTGAGCGTCTTAACCAGATCAGACCAGCGGATAGGTGAGCGTCCGCGTAATCTTCTCCCGTCAACCTGACCAATTACCATCAGCTTCTCCAAGTAATCGGGCCCTCTACGAGCGATGTGGCCGAAGTACGCGAGGATACGTTGGAAGCAGATAGCGGACAGCCTTGTGGCAATACCGAGCCCCTTCAGAATGGACAGGTTTACCTTTATTACCGGATTGAAAATAGGTCAGAATAGTGTCACGGACGAATTTCAGTGAAATATTAGTAAAAGATACAAGAAGCCAGAGTAGCAATGACATCTACCGATGAAGAGCACAAAACTCTTAGGTTTTCTCATATTTTCTGATCAATATTATGCTAAGACTATGGTTAAGGGTCTGGTACAACAATAGAGTCAAATCGTCAATAACACTAGTAACAATGAAATGAAAAGCAAACCAAAAAAGCATATCAGACAAAAGTTACTTAAGAACAATGGAGATCATCAAGCTGCGTGACCAAGCAGGCAAGACTAAGATATCGGAAGAAATCTACAGCTAACTGACGATTACCTTTCAAATTAGTATGCGCTATAGTTTTGCGGAAAAAATAGGCAGCATTTTGGTATGCTATAAAACTTCTGTCTGGTATTACAATGTGAACATTACGTTAATGAAAATCATCATATTTTAATAACTCATTGAATAGATAAATATCATCATTGTATGCCAATGAGGGCGACACTCGTCTTATACATACGTATATGTGGACAGCTGTAGCAGAATCACACAAGACATATGTCTCTTACGTTCGTATCTACCTTTCAATACGTTTTCAATTAATAAAAGTATTTTGTTCACTAGCCTTAGAAATACTTTGGTTGACATTTCAAAGTGAATATAAAAGTTGTTGAAGTTTAATAAAAGTAACTAGTGGTCCCGCAGTAGTGAAATTCGACTATAATTAATTGAAATTATAAGTTTGGACATTATGATGGTTCTATTGTCAAAGACTACTACTATACTTCTATAGTCACAGATTTAGCCAAGACTACACTAATATTAATAAAGATAAACAATGTTTACATATTCTCAATTTGACCACAAACCTTAAGCAATAAGAAAAGTTTGACAATAAACAAAGAGTATATGTGTGTGTGTGTGTTGTGTCAAATACATGATAGTATGTGTAATGTTTTCTTTATTGATTTAATGTATTTTTAATGCATAATTTTAAAAAAATATTCTTCTTCCAACTTCTTCGCTATATTCTCTATAAATGTGGGAAATTTCATAGTAATCTGTCCGCACAATCTTCGTGAAAAGGGGTACAAAGTTATTGCTTCACGTATTCTATACTAATATTATAAAGAGGAAAGATTTGTTTGTTTGTTTGTTTGTTTCGAATAGGCTCCGAAACTACTGGACCGATTTGAAAAATTCTTTTTCCATTAGAAGCCGACATTGTCCTTGATGAAGATAGGCTACTTTTAAAAAAAAAAAAAAATTTAATTTTTTTGATTTCATGTGTGTTTTAATGTTTCCGAAGCGAAGCGAGGGCGGGTCGCTAGTAATATATAAATAAGTAGTTAGTAATATGAAAGTAATTGAATAGTGTACCATCACCATCTTTGTCACATCCGTTTGTGGTAATGCCTCCTACCACCGTCTTGGTGGTGCGCTTCAGAAGCTCCATAAATGCCAATCTATTCCAAGGCTCTCGGATGAAGAATTTGCTAATTATAAAAAACAAAAGAAAATGCTTTATACAAAGACTAGCGACCCGCCCTCGCTTCGCTTCGGAAACATCAAAACACACACGAAACAAAAAAAAAAAAAAATTTTAAAAAAAAGTAGCCTATGTTCATCAGGGACAATGTCGGCTTCTAATGGAAAAAGATTTTTTCAAATCGGTCCAGTAGTTTCGGAGCCTATTCGAAACAAACAAACAAACAAATCTTTCCTCTTTATAATATTATTATAGTATAGATATTAAGTTTTGCATTCACTGTGGCTAATCAATGTTGTTTTAATTAAATTGTGTATGTTTGAAGTCGTCGTGGCTTAAAGAATAAGACGCCTAGTGCATTCGTATAACTCAATGAGCTTGTAAACCGCAGGCAGGTACTAATTTTTGTAATGAAATACATACTTAATAAATGCTCACGAAGGTTTCCACGATGAAGGAAAAACTTTGTGTAATGAAAAATCAAACCCGCAAAATTATAATTTGCGTAATTACTGGTAGTAGAACCTCTTGTAAGTCCGCACGGGTAGGTACCACCATCCTGCCTATTTCTGTCGTGAAGCAGTAATGCGTTTCGGTTTGAAGGGTGGGGCAGCCGTTGTAACTATACTGAGACCTTAGAACTTATATCTCAAGGTGGGTGGCGGCATTTATGTTGTAGGTGTCTATGGACTCCGGTAACCACTTAACACCAGGTGGGCTTTGCGCTCGTCCGCCCATCAAAGCAATAAAAAAAATTAAAAAAATGTTACAACTGAAAATTTGGGAGACTCGACATTGCAAATTTGAAAATTATTTCTTAAAATTTGTATACACTTTTTTTTATTAATGTCTCAACAGGCAGACGCTCTTTTGGCCATAACGATGCAAAGTGGCCATTGCTACCAAAGCACGGAGGACGATGGTAGACTCCTGATAAAAAAAGGGTGCGTGTACTTATGTACACGCGTAAGAAGTTATACTTTATTTTTATTAAATTTATTTCCTTTTTTTTAAATATTAAATAATTAATAATAAATATTGAACGTTAAAAAATTAATGCTAATAACCCTTCTTTTTACGAGTGTACATGCGCGAAAGTCCACCTGCGGCTATATTCAGACTCGCCAAGTTACGTCGGTCGTATTGTAATGAGCGATTTAGTGGGCAACTTCATTCTGTTAATTTTGTGTCACGGTGCGCGCGCGACGTAAAATTTCACTCTCATCAATTTTTCATAACGCGCCTAAAGAAGTATAACTTCAAAAAGAAACAGATTCTCGTTCAAGTTTACTTGCTCCATGGATTCGAAGGGTCGCTGTTGAGGGTAAGCTGCGGTCCCACGTCTCAACATCCACCTTGTGTTGTCTATTCCTTGCAGTAGCTTTGTACCAGGTAGTTCATGAGTTGAAGACATAATCAGAGCTACTTTTAAGTCTTAATGTCGAATTTATTATTGTCATTACTATATCTCTGACGTTTCGTATACCTTACTGTTAACTAGTGGTCCCGCAGTAGTCGAAATTCGACTTTAATTAATTGGAATTGTAAGTTTTTACATTATTATATGATTGTATTTTATACTTCTACGATCACAAATTTCGCCAAGACTACACTATAAAAAATATTAACAAAGACAAACAATATTTAATCTATTCTCAATTTGACAACAGACGCCAAGAACAAAAGTTTGACAATAAATAGTATGCATGCGTGTGTGCGTCAAATACAAGGTATGTAGTGTGTGTAATGTTTTCTTTATTGATTTAATATATCTTTTATGCATTACTTTAAAAAAAAATTAGCATTGTGCACTTCTTCTCTATATTCTCTATAAGTGTGGAAAATGTCATTCTCCTCCGTCCGCGCAATTTTCGTAAAAAGGGATACAAAGTTTTTGCTTCACGTATTAATGTATAGAAGATTGTTATCACGTTTATCTGTTAACGTAATTTTAATTATACATTTTACTTTCGATAAGAAATTTTAATACTACCACGTTCATGCTTTTAACCGACTTCAAAAAAGGAGGAGGTTCTCAATTCGACTGTATATTTTTGACTTTTGACTGGGTGAATCGATTTTGATGATTCTTTTTTTATTAGACAGCTGACGCTTCCCGTCTGGTCCCATTTCAATTTAGTCCAGTTCTAATAATGGAATCCATGAGAAAACCATATAAGTCTTAAATTTGCATTAAGTACGTGCGCGACAAATAGATGAATAACTCAATAACTCAATATCACGCCAACCGATTTCAATGATTATTGTTTTTAGTGTATATTAATTTGCTTTGGAATGTCTTTTTTTTCTATTTGAAGTCGGTTTTTGTTAAAGCATGTCTATTTATAATTATTTCTTTGAAATGAAAGAATTTCCTAATAAATTTCAACCCTTCCGCCCTTCCTAATCAGAAGCGGATATATACGAATTCGTGTTCCTTGAAAATCTCTTCGATTCTACGAATCACAACCTACAAGCGTGCATCCCTTATAAGTCCTTAGGGGTGGAATTTTCAAGGATCTTTCTTTAGTAGATGTTTATAACATAGAATATATTAACCGCCAAAATTTCAAGTCTGTAACTTTCATCTCTTCAATGATGAAGCAGTCAGTCAGGACGCGTAGTAAATAGTGGCTAAATAAATATGGATTGATAAAAGTAACTAATCTATAGTTGTAGCCCCTTGACACTGAATTACACGTAATATATGTAAGATTAACTTGAAAATTACGTACGTATTAATTTAGATTTTTTTTTTCCTTTTATTGCTTAGATGAGTGGACGAGCTCACAGCCCACCTGGTGTTAAGTGGTTACTGGAGCCCATAGACATCTACAACGTAAATGCGCCACGCACCTTGAGATATAAGTTCTAAGGTCTCAGTACAGTTACAACGGCTGCCCCACCCTTCAAACCGAAACGCATTCGTGCTTCACAGCTGAAATAGGCAGGGAGGTGGTACCCACCCGTGCGGACTCACAAGAGGTCCTACCACCAGTAAAATATATTTGTGATTGTTTTAGAAGACTTTCTCGTATATGTCTAAGGATTTTATAAATAGCAGTTAAACTACAAAAACAGTGTATATACATACTGTTATTCCGATAACAAAAATTAAAATAGATATAATTTTATTACAATTTTAGTTAAGGCATCGAAAAATTGTTATTTTGATTTTAAATTCGAAGTGAATATAGACTATATAAGTTATCGTAATTTTTCTTTTTACACAATGACACGTTCGTAATTTAGCTAAGATTATATTGCCAATTTTTGTAGATATGTGTAAGTTAAAAAAAAGGGGGAGATATACGCAAGTTTAAAAAAAAACGCGATACGTAAAGTCCACTGCTATGTATAATAACTACACTAAAATATTTCTTCGAAAGACATCAAATACAAATAGGATATGGATTTTAAAACATTCAATCAATCAGGTTTTTTTAATGTACGTAACAATTATGTATTTTATTCAAAATTCATAGCCATTTAACAACAAAAAATTCTAACAAACAATCATCCCTTCGAGATTTTTTCATCAAGTTTAGTCAAAATTTAAAATAGTAACATTTATGCCAATTTATGGTATGTATGCGTATAGATAATCCAAGCACCTACCTCTACTATTTTGACTGTAAAAATAGTAAACAATTCCAATTCAAACCGAAACGCATTCGTGCTTCACAGCTGAAATAGGCAGGGAGGTGGTACCCACCCGTGCGGACTCACAAGAGGTCCTACCACCAGTAAAATATATTTGTGATTGTTTTAGAAGACTTTCTCGTATATGTCTAAGGATTTTATAAATAGCAGTTAAACTACAAAAACAGTGTATATACATACTGTTATTCCGATAACAAAAATTAAAATAGATATAATTTTATTACAATTTTAGTTAAGGCATCGAAAAATTGTTATTTTGATTTTAAATTCGAAGTGAATATAGACTATATAAGTTATCGTAATTTTTCTTTTTACACAATGACACGTTCGTAATTTAGCTAAGATTATATTGCCAATTTTTGTAGATATGTGTAAGTTAAAAAAAAGGGGGAGATATACGCAAGTTTAAAAAAAAACGCGATACGTAAAGTCCACTGCTATGTATAATAACTACACTAAAATATTTCTTCGAAAGACATCAAATACAAATAGGATATGGATTTTAAAACATTCAATCAATCAGGTTTTTTTAATGTACGTAACAATTATGTATTTTATTCAAAATTCATAGCCATTTAACAACAAAAAATTCTAACAAACAATCATCCCTTCGAGATTTTTTCATCAAGTTTAGTCAAAATTTAAAATAGTAACATTTATGCCAATTTATGGTATGTATGCGTATAGATAATCCAAGCACCTACCTCTACTATTTTGACTGTAAAAATAGTAAACAATTCCTGTCAAAATGACATGAAGCATTCATACATTTCAAAAATGGAATATCCGTTTCGTTTCATGTAAACAATAAAAAATATATCATTAACAAATGTCATAGTTACAAAATTTACGAACGACGATACATAAATCAATCTACGAACGCTTACCTCGACGTTTCTGACAGCTGACAACCACCAGCTTTCCCGCTCGCCTTTGAATACGTGATAATCTTACAAATAAAATAACACACAACTAAATCACGAATTAATTTCAAAACCGAACTTGCTATATGTCAGGAAATGTCAATTAAATTAAATTTAGTAATATTTCACGAGCGCGTGTTTTTTTTTTTAATGTCACGTGAGCGTACACACGCCATGGGAACTCGCGTTATACTGAGCTCCAGCTAGAGAGAGGGCGGGAACGCACCGCGCTGTTAACTGTTGGGCGGCTTAGCGCATTCGGGGCAGTATACGCTAATTGCTTTTGCTTTTGTCATTTTACTATTTTTTTGTTACGTTGCACACAAAGTAAGCTCCTTTGAGTTTGTTTCGTATGGGTTTTTATGAAAGACTCCGGGTATGGAATTTACTGTCCCATATCTTTTTCAGAGAAAAAAAAACTGAATGCAACCCGACCGGATATTCTGGAAATTCATGGAGAGTCTTACCTCGTAATACGTAAGGTTGAGATACCAAAATTAATAGCTTAAAATCTGTCAGGCGATTGGTTCAGTGAGAGCTTTTTTTATTTCACTTGATTGTATTCACGTGGGCAGTAAGTATACATTGAGCATGGTTAAACAAAACATGAACAAACAAATATGGATTTCTCGATAGCGAAGGCATAGGAATGAATTACATACTAAAAAAACACCTTCAACACGAATCCATTGTCTCGATCAACGCCGTGTTGTGATTTTAAATCAATTATTTAATTATATTATTCTTAAAGGTAGTCGCATTTTTTCATTTAGATCTAATTGAATTTGAAAACTCAATAGAGTGGGTTCAATAGCAATGTGCTTCGAATGATGAAATATAATGGTGGAAGAGTCAGCCCTCTTGACCCGACTCCTGTATATCTTGTATATCGGGGGTCAATAAATCGTGCGTCAATATTTTTTTTGTTCGCATAGTTATGTAGGAATGTTCCGTCAACAGGAGAAATTCATCATCTTAAGATCTACAACCCTGGACTATTAGATTTCCAATTAAAAAAAAAACTAAATGGTGTTGATTATTCTAGTAGTATTCTACGCGCGTTGTCGTTAAATTCAATCGTGTTTTAAGTAAACCATAATAGGTATGGATTCGGAATAAATCCATCGTGCTTTTGGTATACCATAATGGGAGATCCTGCGTAGACGTTGTGAGCTACAAAGAGCAATGGGCAGCTATGCTCGAAGTTTTCTGCGATATTGTATCAGTAACTAGCTGACCCGGCAGACTTCGTAGTGCCTCAATCGATAAATAAAAGACCTAAACTCTGGTATAAAATAAACTTAAAACAAACAAAAGGAATCCATCCGACGGGGACACATCAAAGGAAAAACTAAATTATTATTTTTATTTAATTCCAAGAATTTTCATATTTATCTACCTTTTAAATCTTCCCGGGACTTCCGCAAATAATTCAAGACCAAAATTAGCCAATTCGGTACAGCCGTTCTCGAGTTTTAGCGAGACTAACGAACAGCAATTCATTTTTATATATTTGTATAGATGAGGAGATTCGCAGGAGAACTATGGTAACGGTATAAGCTAAGTAGCATCTATACATGGCATTCATTATTACGATTTATTACTTCTGTACTTAGCTCTGCCAATGCCGGTCCCAAGCCCGGATGAGGAAAACAGGTTGAGTTGGAGTTCGATATTTCCACCGTAAAACAGTTAACGCCAAATGTCAGGTGGCGGTTTAATTAGCCAGACCTAAATAAGACTTCAGATTTGAAAAAAAATCCAAAAGCACTGCCGTGGAAGGACGCGAGAACCCGCTTTGTGTATTTTCCCAAAAAAGCCTCATGAGACCACGACCATCAGCATTGAGGAATATCAACGCAAGGTGGTGGAGGACTGCACTCTGCAGGCAATTTTACGTACTCCTGTAGCTACGGGTTCGAGTTTCGTAACACAATGTAATTCCTTCACCGTGGAAATCATTCGTGAGTATTTTTTGTTAAGTACCTATTTAATTATAAATAAATATATAATAGTTTAAAAAAACTAACAAAATACGCTTTTATAGAAAATCCGACTAAAAAATAGAAAATAAATTTTAATAAATTTGAATTAAAAATAATGTAAGAAGAAATGTTTTTATTGTAAAAAAGCGTGGGGTGCTTGGTATCAGTTCGCTGAACTATCAAAAAAAAGAAAGAGAAACCTTTGGGAGCCGTGTGAAGTCTTATCGGACCACACGAATTATTCGTTTAATTTTTAAAATACATAATATTGTTTGGTAGAGCAGTAATGCCAGCGAGTTGATCCCCTGATACCAAAGGCGACCTGACGGGCAACTAGGCCAAGACATGATTGCAATCGGGATCGCTATTACGTTATTCAGAATGTACATAGCTCGTCGAACGGTTTTAAAAGTCAACGTATCACGTACAACGTTGATTAGGACAGCGGACAGCTGTTGAGCATGCATGAGCACTTATGAGTACTGGCGAGCCAATTTCAAAACCCTTTTTTTCTTTTTTATTGCTTAGATGGGTGAACGAGCTCACAGCCCACCTGGCGTTAAGTGGTTACTGGAGACCATAGACATCTACGACGTAAATGCGCAACCCACCTTGGGATATAAGTTTTAAGGTCTCAAGTATAGTTACAACGGCTGCCCCACCCTTCAAATCGAAACGCGTTACTGCTTCACGGCAGAAATAGGCAGGGTGGTGGTACCTACCCGCGTGGACTCACACGAGGTCCTACCACCAGGAATTAATCATCCACTTCTAACCTGAAAGAGTACAGCTCAACCAAACAAATCTCTTTGAATTTTAACTTGCCCATATGCATGACGATCGCGACCGCCAAACGATTAAGCAATCGAACCTTTATATTTAGAATAAAGAATGTTAAAACAATAGGTTAGTCTGTTTTAATGTTTGCACAAGTGTCTGACACAACGGGCGCGTGCCGACTCCCGATCTATCTGTGTTTACGACACTCGTGGACACAGCTGCGGTACACTGTAACTACACGGTAACTTACTCGTACATACACGAACATTAGCCGACGCCGGCAGACGGAGAAGCTGTTTAAGCCGTAACCAATGCCGCCATGATTGTTTTAATATCACGCTGACAGCCTTGCCTTTACAATTGCTGTATCGAAACGACACTGAGAGGAATCACTATCTTGCCAATTCTGACCAAGCAATCATGTTTCCCGGTCTGGGGCATAACACAAAAAAAAAATTAATCATTATTTTTGATAATCCTAAAAAAGGTTATAGTCACTGTTTGGTGGCCTAGTGCCGGTATGATTCATCACAGCTTCTTACCAAATAGCACCAGCATAGCTGCGGGTTTGTGCTTTGAGGCACTGGACACAATGTGGAGAAGATTCCGAATAGCCGCCGCTCCTACATAACAACGGTCAGTCTTTGGACCATCATGAGGTCGAGCCGTATATATGCCGTCGAGCGCAGAGCCACAAGAGCTAAGGTTGGAAGTTTTGCGTCATCCAGCGTACTCACTAGACCATGCGCCGACAGACTTGAAGTCGTCGTGGCCTAAAGGATAAGACGTCCGGTGCATTCGTATCTAGCGATGCAACGGTGTTCGAATCCCGCAGGCGGGTACCAATTTTTCTTATGAAATACGTACTCAACAAATGTTCACGATTGACTTCCATGGTGAAGGAGTAGCATCGTGTCATAAAAATCAAACCCGCAAAATTATAATTTGTATAATTACTGGTGGTAGGACCTCTTGTGAGTTCGCACGAGTAGGTACCCCGCGTATTTCCGCCGTGAAGCAGTAATGCGTTTCGGTTTGAAGGGTGGGGCAGCCGTTGTAACTATACTGAGACCTTAAAACTCATATCTCAAGGTGGGTGGCAGCATTTACGTTGTAGTTGTCTATGGGCTCCAGTAACCACTTAACACCAGTAGGCCTGTGAGCTCGTTCATCCATATAAGCAATGAAAAAAATCGCAACTTCATAAGTAAAAACTGAATATTTATATATGACAATTAAATTCATTTATTTAAATTTATATTTAAATATACTTATGTTTGGTTCATCATCATCATCATTTCAGCCTATCGCCGTCCACTGCTGAACATAGGCCTCTCCAATAGATTTCCAGTGCGACCGGTCCATTGCCACCTGCATCCAACGAGACCCAGTGCTTTTTACTAGGTCGTCGGTCCATCTAGTAGGTGGCCGTCCCACACTGCGCTTGCCAGTATGTGGTTAACAAGCATAATTAGGATGTTATATAACATCTATTTTTCCTTTGATTTGCAAACCAATACATCACTCTTGGTGGTTACCCCGGTAACCGTACTCGTCGAACTCGACAAAGAGTTCGCCGTGCAACCTAACCCATGAATCAGCTCGCTGAGTTTCTCGCCGGATCTTCTCAGCGGGTCGCGATTCCGATCCGGTAGTAGATTCATTCGCGAAGCAGTTGCTCTTGAGTTGTTAGGTCTCCTTCGGAGGCGTTCGGGTAGCTGTTAGCAAATCCCACCCCTCCTGGCTGAGCCTTTGCTCGCCCACCTGTCCTGGTGAAACTGGAAAGGCCTACGGGCCACCAGTAATCCTTCAATCATTTAAAAAAAAACACTTAGTAAACTATAATAGTAAATAATGCCTTACGCATTAAGTCCGCCAATATACCCGTACTACATATCTTGTGAATAAATACATAAATAAAAGTAATTTTAACAAGGTAAATGCCTCGCATTGCAACTTTCTTATTAAAAACAAAATACTGAAACTATTTCTAAATTAGTAGATCTCCCACAAAAACCACGCATAAAATTATCGTAAATATTATTTGATAAATTCTCTGGCTGCCAGTGAAAGTTCTGTCAAAACCGACTGACAAGCACAAAGAGCAAATGTTACCACTGAAGTATTCTATGAATGTTACGTAAAATCTATATATTAATACGTGAAGCAAAAACTTTGTATCCCTTTTTAAGAAAATTGCGCGGACGGAGGAGTATGAAATTTTCCACACTTATAGAGAATATAGAGAAGAAGTGCACAATGCTAATATTTTTTTAAAATAATGCATAAAAGATACATTAAATCAATAAAGAAAACATTACACACACTACATACCATGTATTTGACGCACACACGCATGCATACTATTTATTGTCAAACTTTTGTTCTTGACGTCTGTTGTCAAATTGAGAATAGAATATGGTTTGTCTTTGTTATTTTTTATAGTATAGTCTTAGCGAAATTTGTGATTATCTAATATATAAAATTCTCGTGTCACAGTTTTCGTTGCCATACTCCTCCGAAACGGCTAGACCGATTTTGATGAAATTTTTTGTGCTTATCCGGTATCTATGAGAATCGGCCAACATCTATTTTTCATCCCCCTAAATGTTAGGGGTAGTCCACCCCTAATTTTTTATTTTTATTTTTTAGACAAAATTTTTAATTTCTATTTTTTTATGATACAACATACAAAAATACATACAATCCTCAATTTTCACCCTTCTACGATCAACCCTTATTTTTTATTTGCTAATTAAAAACTTTAAAATTTTTTGCGAGAATTTTGTTTTTATTTTGTCATGACGTAGAATAAAAAAAATCATATTACTCTGAAATTTTCATCCCTCTACGATCAACCTCTATTTTTTATTTGTTAATTTTTAAACTTTAATTTTTTTGGCAAGATTTTCATTTTTATTTTTATTTTGTCATGAATTAAAATAAAAAATCTGATGTTACTCTCAATTTTTCATCCCTCTATGATCAACCCCTATTTTTTGTTAATTATAAACTTTAATTTTTTTGGCAAGTTTTTTATTTAGTTTTATCATGACTTAAAATAAAAAAAATCATATTACTCTCAATTTTCACTCTTATACGATCAACCCCTATTGTTCCATCCGCAATAAGGTTGCAAGATGGCAATCAAATATTATAATTGTAGTACGATAAATTCTTATTCAGAGTTTATAATTTCAAGTTCCTTTAATTATGATTTTTTTGAAATTGAGTTTGATCTCCCGCGCTCGCCGGTCGACTACTGATCAACTATCAATCGATCAGCTATCCCCACCAGGTGTCACCACTGATCCAGCAAACATCACGTAGTAGGGATGGGGACGAAGCCGGTCTCCTGTCTTACTTACTCACTATACATCATAGATTATACACTTAATATATTTGAGAGCTATACAATACTATACATTTTTCAGCCATGTTTTGTTGGTTTTATTTGTGTATCAATAGTATGTTCAGTAGGTCTGAGAATCGGCTACTATCTATTTTTCATATCCCTAAGTGAAAAGGGTTGTCCACCCCAAACCTTTATTTTTTATTTTAATTTTTTGGATATATTTTTTTGTTTATAATGAGGTATTATGTGGTTAAATGAGGTTTTTATTTCTACAGTAGAATTTCCCTAGAAATCTTATTTAAGGCAACACAACGTTTGCCGGGTCAGCTAGTAAAAGTATAAAATACAATCACAATACTGTACAAACTTATAATTCCAATTAATTATAGTCGAATTTCGACTACTGCGGGACCTCTAGTTTAAATAAAAACGTGTCTCCTTTCAGTGTTTTCATATTGGTAGCCTTTTGAACTAGAAAATTTATTTCTCTGAGTAGTATAGACTAACGGTTGAATTTTATTTACATTTAGTACGCACGGGTAGGTACCACCGCCCTGCCTATTTCTGCCGTGAAGCAGTAATGCGTTTCGGTTTGAAGGGTGGGGCAGCCGTTGTAACTATACTGAGACCTTAGAACTCATATATCAAGATGGGTGGCGGCATTTACGTTGTTGTAGATGTCTATGGGCTCCGGTAACCACTTAACACCAGGTGGGCCGTGAGCTCGTCCACCCATCTAAGCAATAAATATAATAAATTTCGATGGGTAAAAGGCTATGTGGTTAAAGAGACATTTTGGTTTAAGCGTTTGAAATTTACATAAAAATACTTCTTCAGCTATTTGAATCGATTAAAAATAATTGGAATTCAATTAAAAACATCGAATTGTTGATGCGAATACCAAATAAAACGGACCTTTAATTACAAAGAGAAATGTGGCTTAACTAAAATAAATAGCCTTTCACGTCTCGATTTTATCTGAACTACGGCCGGTTCCACCACACAATCTACAACCAGATCCAACCGACCCTCGTACGCGGTATAACTTAATGATTTTAATTGACGAAACGCCAAAGATCTCTTCAATCAGGAAAAGGAGCTCTTCAATCAGTGTTTTTCATACGCAAAGAAAGTCCGTGCACGTGAGTAACGAACGGCTCGTGCTCCTGAAACCAATAAAATAAAGCAATTAAAACAACATCAGTGCTGCGGCACACCGACGCCATCTGCGCACGGACGTGACGTCACGACGAGCACCCATTTGCATTTTTTCCGTTCAAGTGTTGCAAGACGAAGAATTTCCTTTCCTTTGTAATTTTGATTCGGCAGACTTGACTGTGATTTTATTGTATTTTTAAGCTATTGCATAGCTTTTATCGCGGGCTTTGAGCGCGGCCACCGTATCAAGGAATTCCCTAACGAAAATAAAACCTAACACCCTACTAGGCCTACCATGTAGCTCGCGTTCAAAAAATTCACACGTTGCGCTTGTGTAGTGTTTATGAATAAGCGCGCGGCGTGACGTCGCACTGCATGCGCACCATGAAAAGTCTGTCCATCTCTCTCTCGCGCGGTCTAGCTTATTAGTGTGAAGAGGACAGTTAATGTTTTGCTTTTGTTTTTAAATATAGCGTGGTCTTAATTAATTATTGTTTTAACATTAAATTATTATTGTCTAATTATAATTCCATAAGTTGATAAAAAATGCTATGCAATACCTTTATCACGGCATTCCCCGAGTGCCACAAATGTTTTTTTTTTATATAATTATAACTATCGAAATTCACCTGCTGCTATTATTAAGTGTTTTACAGTCGATTGTGAATCTAAAAGAGGATCGCCACACTAAGTAAAAATGTGGAAATATCGATCCTTAGCAAAACGTTTATTTCGATGGTCCCTATGTAACCCATGTAAATAAAGGAAATAACCACTAAAATCATAATACATTCTTTTTTTATTTCGATGGGCTAAATTATAAAGAATGTTAAAAATGAATCAAGATTTTTATTATTCTAGAATGATACCTAGACTAACAGAAGATAATAAAAGATTCTTGTAGCCTCTCAGCAATATGTTGAGATCGCAGATGTCATAAACAACTAAAAAGAAGACTGCGGCATTCACGTAATGATTTCTATCGGCTCCGGTAACTACTTAACAACGGGCGAGCCATGAGCACGTCCGCAAATCTACGAAATAAACTAAAAAAAAATAGTTAAGCCCGTCATCATTTTGCAACATTTCCCAAATTTACCATAAATTCCGGGCAATCTTAAATGGTAGCAACATTTTTTTGCCCGCTAAACGCTTTTCCGCGGAGCGTTTGCAGAAAAAGCCGTGTTTAAACAGATGCCCGCACGATAATATCCGTTTTATTATTATTGTGAAAGTTTTTCATTCGACTGAAATACATGACGCTACTGTTCAAACTATTTTGTATGATTAGACAGTCATTAGGATCTGAATGCTCAATAGATCATCATCTAAACTTAAAATAGGTAAACAGTCCGAAATTTTGCTATGTACAAACTTATCGTCATTTCTAAATCTTTACTAGTGATGCTCTTGCTAAGACATAACTGAAGATATATAATGACAAAATAATTATTCTCTGGAAAATTAGTTATCTTCCATAACCATAAAAACAATATATAAATATATCGCATCCAGCCACGCCAAATGCGACGCCACGCGAAAGCGCGCCATCTAGTGAATAGGAGCCGCAACTACTCGTCAAACATCGGCTCACTTCGGGTGGTGTGCATCGGCAGAGTCGAGGTATCATCGCTCGGGTTGAATCGAAACACATTCGTTGCCTGACATAGGAACTTTAGACTTAGGACTAGACTTAGGAAGAGTGAAGACGTCTTGGAACTGACATCGGTTCGTGCTGCGAAATCTCTTTGCACGACTGACTACCCACCGTACACCCACTATGTCAAGAAATAATGAAGATTTCGGTCCTTCTACGACTTATAATGTATTGTTACGTGCTGGGGTTCGGGATAAGTAAACGATCCACCAACAAAAGTACAACTTAAAACTGTATTTATCACTTAGAACATTCAAAGCACTTCTCAATTGGCTTGTTCCGCTTCGCTTCAGGTGATCCATTCGCTGTTTCGCTTCGAGTAGTTCCGATTACTGACTGACTGCGTGCAATCTCTGCAACGCTTTGATAGTCGAGACGACATCGCTAGATTCGTAGAAACCATTCGTCACAAGTCGAGTACTTCGATGTATGTTTCCGCTATCTGACAATAGATGGCGTTTTACTCCTAGAGCGTTCTAGATATTACTATATCCTTCGATATTCGTTCAGCTATTGAACGATAGATGCCGTCACTCTTGCCGACCTAACAGTATACTATGTAAGGTGACTTAATCTAAATATAAAATATTTGTTTATCCAAATTTACCTTCATCTTCTCCTTTGTCATTTTCTTCCTAATAACAATCATGACATACGATTTGTCTCCATTTGCTTCTGTCCCGCACCAGTACAATAGATCGTTGAAGAATTCCTCCTGTTGTCTCTAGAATACCTTTACACCATCGTGTTGAAATTCAATGCCTTCTTGGGCACTTTTATATTGCCATGATTTTCCATCGACTCGGAATGCAGTCACTACTAGAAACTCAGGGCCTATTCGTATAGATGGTGTGAGGAAAAGGCATTTAAGCCCACGACATTAGCATGCAGACTCTAAGTTATAATAAACCTCCACTGTTACCTTAAACTTTAACCTTTTAAAATTTAAATAGCGCTGGAGATATTTTGTAATGAATTATGTTGTGGACGTAATACTAATTTTATCTGTAAAATAAAATTGACAGCCGACAAAAATGTAGCCGATATGATCTGAAGTTTTATAATTCGTGAAATAATCAATTTATAATTGAAAACCAAGCATATCGACTTGGCTGTAGAGTGCACGGATCGTTTTTTTTTTTTATTGCTTAGATGGGTGGACGAGCTCACAGCCCACCTGATGTTAAGTGGTTACTGGAGCCCATAGACATCCACAACGTAAATGCGCCACCCACCTTGAGATATAAGTTCTAAGGTCTCAAGTTTAGTTACAACGGCTGCCCCACCCTTCAAACCGAAACGCATTACTGCTTCACGGCAGAAATAGGCAGGGTGGTGGTACCCACCCGCGCGGACTCACAAGAGGTCCTACCACCAGTAATGAAATGTCTAAGCACGTTAGCGTGAAATTATACGTCTATTTGAAATAACCAATTAAAATCTTTTCAATGCAAAACAATAAATTATGTTTTCGATAAATTCTGCAACACGACAATGCAATAATTCCGTAACTTGGTCGTATTTTGAAAGATAAATAATGGTAAGATTAAATTGTGAATTGTATCTCTAAAGCTTTTTAAATTTTATCAGCCTGATAATGATTGTAAATTTTAATAGGTCGTTTAGTTATACCTAGTGACGTGAAGATGGCAGTGCCGTCGTTTTAATCATATGAAATTATAACTTCACGCAGACAGGTTTTGATATGTCTACTCTATATAAACAAAATGAAGGTATCAAACGAAATGTACTTACTTTACTGATGGTAGGACCTCTTGTGAGTCCGCACGGGTAGGTGCCACCACCCTGCCTCTTTCTGCCTTGAAGCAGTAATGCGTTTCGGCTTGAAGGGTGGGGCAGCCGTTGTAAGTATACTGAGACCTTAGAACTTATATCTCAAGGTGGGTGGCGCATTTACGTTGTAAATGTCTATGGGCTTCAGTAACCACTTAACACCAGGTGGGCTATGAGCTCGTCCACCCATATAAGCAATAAAAAAAAAATGTACCTACCATTTCCTAGAGCCAATAACTATGTCAATAGTTCATATTTAAATCTTATTGGCGATCAGGAGGCATACATCTGTACATACATGAATAGTTTGTCAATCTTATTCTATTTTGTAATCAATGTTTTATTCGAATAATGACAATAACACCATTGCTAACTGCGAGCATAGTGTCTTATATCACACTTTTAATAGTTTGGTGTGTACATATGTACATTTGTATGTGACGGAATCTCAAAGCTCATTTTTATCAGCATAAAAAGTCTGATAAATTTGTAATTTACATACACATAAAAAACCGATGACAATGCAATCATTTTATATCTTCGCACTAATATTGTGACCAGTGACAACAAATAAATAAATTTAAATATTAATTTCCGCTTGCCGTTAACAACAACTCGGTTTGGTTTTTTGCATATTTAGGTAGGTATAAGTCGAATGGCTTTATGGTCTCATACTCTATCTGGTGTTGTGTTTACCGGAGCCTGACATGACCACTTAAATACAGCTGGACAGCTGATGGGTACGATATTGGATTTTACGAGTTTCGATATGATGTCGGAAAGTGGAGCATCTAACTCGTTGATAAGTTTTTTTTTATTTATTGCTTAGATGGTCGGACGAGCTCACAGCCCACCTGGTGTTAAGTGGCTACTGGAACCCATAGGCATCTACAACGTAAATGCGCCACCCACTTTAAGATATAAGTTCTAAGGTCTCATTATAGTTACAACGGCTGCCCCACCCTTCACACCGAAACACATTATTGCTTCACGGCAGAAATAGGCAGGGTGGTGGTACCTACCCGTGCAGGCTCACATGAGGTCCTGCCACCAGTCAATACAAGTAATGACCATACCCCTATTTCTGCCGCAAGGTACTCATTCCTTTCGGTTTGTAGAGTGAGCCATTACAATATAAACTGTTCGTATGACGTGTTCATCACCGCACTTGTTGAAGAGGTTAGGGAATGTCGAACTTCTTCTTCTTTGCCTCCGCCTTATCTCTCTAGATGTGGTCGGCACAGCGATTTTTTCTATTCCATTCGCTTCTATCAGTCGTCATCTCAACACTCACTCCTCTCTCTCTCTCATATCGTCATTCACACACTCCACCCGTGTCTTCTTCGGTCGACCTCTTCCCCCTCTACCTTGCACTACCGTTTCCATACATCTCCTAGTCACATGCATTTTCTCTCTACGCATCACCACCACGCTAAACGTCCGCTCTTTAATTTCTTAATCACTGGGGCTACTTTCACCCTGTTTCTGTCGAACGCACAAAAGAAAACTTCTACCACCAATCCAATAGCGGTCCAATAGCGTCCAATATCTGTCGTGACAGTGCTGGGAACGAGCAAGTGACTCTCTTAAGGAATCCACAACAGAATTAGAATCTGTTTTATTTATTCTTTCAAGTAACTCGCGCTGTTGGATACAGCTCTTAGCATAAAAATAATTTTCGGGAATAGAAAAACTCACACTCTTAAATTTTCAGATTATCTTATGTTACATGGCAATCGTCGCTCCGGCGGTCTTGGCTTACATATCGACAGGTGTCAAGCCTGACATGGTATTTGGAGACGACGCCGACCGCTTCGACATTGCGTCCGTAATGCAGGACCAAAATAGGTACTGGTACTTATTTTTACTTAAACTCCAATGTACTCCTCGCTTCCACATAATTGTTATTTTATTCATTTTATTGCTTAGGTGGGTAGACGAGCTCACGCACACCTGGTGTTAAGTGGTTACCGGAGCCCATAGACATCTACAACGTAAATGCTGCCACCTACCTTGAGATATAAGTTCTAAGGTCTCAGTATAGTTACAACGGCTGCCCCACCCTTCAAACTGAAACGCATTACTGTTTCACGGCAGAGATAGGCAGGGTGGGGTATCTACCCGCGCGGACTCACAAAAGGTCCTACCACCAGTGATTACACAAATAATAATGTTCCGGGTTTGATTTTTACTAAACGATGTTATTCCGTATGTATAAGCCGTTGACCACAAAAACTTTAAAGTATTAACGATAACGTAAAAGTAATTTTGATTTACATGGGCTACTTTTCCGGATCCATGCGATATAAAGTATGGTCCACACGAGCGAAGCATGATACCATTAAAATAATCAAGCTTAATTAAATCATTACAATTTAAAATGGAACCTACAAAATTGAAATTCGTATGCACACATACTTGGTGGTAGGTAAACTGGTGGCAGGGATCCTTGTGAGCCCGTACGGGTAGGTACCACCACTCTTCCTATTTCTGTTGTGAAACAGTAAATTTCGCTCTGGTTTCAAGGGCGAAGCAGCCATTATACTATAGGTATAGCAGAGACTTAGAACTCATGTCTCAAGATGAGTGGCGATATTACTGTTGTTGATGTCTATGGGCTACGGTAACCACGTACCACCAAATAGGCGATAAGCTGGTCCACCCTTCTTCTTCTTGCTTCGGTTTCCTCAATACTGAGGGTCGTAACCACCGCCTCGCAACAAGAGTTTATTCCGGATCATTCCACGCCATTTGCCTCTATCTGCCGCCGAGTGTAGAGCATCGTGAACTGTGGTGTCGAGGGTAGCGCAGATCTGGTCAGTCCAACGTGACGGGCCTCTACCTCGTGGTCTTCTTCCGCCCACCTTGTCAGTCACCATTAGCTTCTCCAAGCTGCCGTTATCGTTTCTTGCAATGTGGCCAAAATATGCCAGAACTCTAAATAGGCAGATGGTAGAAAGCCTCGTCTTTATCTGGACTTCTTGAAGGATCGACACGTTGGTGCAATGTGCTGTCCAGGGAATTCCTAATGTAATGTAATGAGCACCCACTGAAGCAATAAAAAAAACCTCTTGTTAGACACATTTTTTACCAACCAGCAAAAACTTAGAAAATTTGTTGAAATATTTCATTAACCGTTACCAAAGGACACAGACACACTCATCGTTTCTTGTGAGCCAATCACCAGCCAACTAACCAGTCGTGTGACGGAATAAACGAGGGTAATTTTGTTCTACCGCAGAAACATGGAAAACGACGCGCGTAAATCTAACACCCATCATTCCGTCGTGAACGCCTTAAAGAATATCCTTTACGCTTCGAGAAAAAGTAATCCTGCCGCATCAGTTGGAAAAGCACGTAAATCCAACACGGACTTCGCCTATCACGACACGATGGTGCAGAATAACAAAAATGAGGATGATTTCGAAGAAAATCTTCAAAAGCTAGTGAAAAACTCACAATTTAACAGGAGATTACAAGCCACGGTGCGTAGTCTACACGACGGAAATGACTTCGCGAGGAGATACAACAAGCCCGATCTTGAAAGCGAAATTCTGATGCATTACGCGGTACCCATCACGATGGAGGTAGTCGGACATTTACAGATACCCGAGGAATTAAAGGAATAACAAATTATATTTCAGTGTTTTTATGCGCTTATCTAACCAGAGAGCCAAATATGAACTTTACAAAAATAAAAAAATAACAATTGGGAGCCCAATCTTTTTTTTTATTGCTTAGATTGATGGACGAGTTCACAGCCCATCTGGTGTTAAGTGGTTACTGAAGCCCATAGACATCTACGACGTAAATGCGCCACCCCCCTTGAGATATCAGTTCTAAGGTCTCAGTAACAACGGGTACCCCGCCCTTCAAACCGAAACACATTACTGCTTCACGGCAGAAATAGGCAGGGTGGTGGTACCTCCGATGGCGGGAGGTGCGATGATAAAAACCAGATGAGGATCCCCTCTCAAACAATTCCTATTAATAAATTCCTTTTAAATATATTATTTACCTCAGATATCACGAGTCGTCGACATAACTTCTTCTTCGTGATTACGTATGTCTTATTGCTTGGTTGCGGCTTTTGAGAGACTTCTCCATCTCTCTCTATTTGTGGCAGTACGTGTACATTCAGTAAGGGAACACTTAGTAGATGACTTAATCAAGTCTGTCCACCTTGTGGGTGATCAGCCGCGAGAGCGTTGACCGTCTACTCTTCCTTGAACCATTAATCGTTCCAATGAGCTCTCATTACGGATGATATGATATACTAGTGTTTGCCCGCGACTTTGTCCGCGTGGAATAGTTCACAAATAATGCTTTATTTTAGAACAAATTTGATTAGCATCAAAACGTTATAGTGATATAATCTTAACATATAGACATATTTTATTTTATTGCTTAGATGGATGGACGAGCTCACATCCCACCTGATGTTAAGTGGTTACTGGAGCCCATAGACATCTACAACGTAAATGCGCCACCCACCTTGAGATATAAGTTCTAAGGTCTCAAGTATAGTTACAACGGTTGCCCTACCCTTCAAACCGCAACGCATTACTGCTTCACTTATTATTTATTACTTTCAAAATCAGCATACGATCTATTTTACGACATCAACAATGTCGGAGGCGATGAGGACAATAAGACCGTCCATTATTGTGGAAATCGTGTTCATCAAAGTTGCTTAACAAAAAATTTTAAGTTGTTTTTTTTAACTGACAAAAACTTTCGGAGTAAATACTCATTTCAGTTTTTTCTTTTCTTTTATGATCAATGTTTTATTTTTGATACGGAGGAAATTCGATTTCATGCACAATTAAAATTCGAATTTAATCAATTCCGAATTTGTAACTTCTCAGGATTTTATTTTTAATTAATAATCCAAGTACCTACGTACATAGGTACTAAAATTTTCCCGATAAAACTTTAGTACCTATTTCAGTGTTACCTATTCTTTCAGATTAATAAAACAAAAAATGAGAAGACTTCTCATTAACATAATATCGTTTTGTGTTGTAACTACAACGGCAAAAAGGAGTAATGATGAATTATTAAAACAAATACAATTGTGGAACGGAATAATGACGAACGATGATCAATTTAATGCAAATTACGAGGAAGCTATAGTCCCGCATTTTGACGACCACAGGATTACGGAGAACGATAGAAACATCAAATATTTATATTCGCGCCCAACGAATCAGCGTGATGCCGAAACACAAGACCCAACGAATCCTTTGCTTGACCGAAAAATACAGACTGTAAACGACAATCTAGCGCCATTCTACAGATTCGGTTGCAGAAAATTTGAGGATTTAATTACGAATCCGACTTGTCGAAGCAGTTATTGTCGTTTCAATTCAAAGGCCAACTTTAAGAAGGGCCACGAAGAGGATCGTTTTTTGAGGGCGCTGTGCAGAGCTCCTATGGACGACGATATCACAAATTATTTGAGAGACAACATTTACGACAAAAGAAATCTATCAGTTAGAAATAAAATGATAACTGAAAATAGAAACGACAAAAATAAATCTTATAGAACCAATAAAGTATTTAAAAACAGGCCAGCCAATAACAGGGGGAAAAATACCGCACAGAAACCCAAATTTGG
Source organism: Bombyx mori (assembly GCF_030269925.1). NCBI lineage: Eukaryota > Metazoa > Arthropoda > Insecta > Lepidoptera > Bombycidae > Bombyx > Bombyx mori. Next base: position 11,822,482 of record NC_085126.1, on the reverse strand, counting down.
CGGGAAACATAAAAAATCCAAGGATCAGATGATATCAGACTTAACAGCATATCTAGTTGACAGCATGACCACGGTTATTAGGAGCATTGAACAGCAATGTCTAGAGGAAATCCACAAGGCTCAGAGCATTGAAAAATTCTTGACCGGAATAAAGAATGAAACTCGCATAGAGCCTCACCATGAGGCTAACAATAAAGTTTATGTTCCGATGGCCCTATACAAAGAATTGGTTATTCAAAAAATCAAAGCAAAACCTTACTCGCCATCGAAGCACACGAATAGATTAAAGAAAAAACAAATTTATAGGAGAAGCGGTGATCTACACAAGACAAACTACGGTCTGCCATTTCAATTACAGGTTCAAGGTTTAGGACAAGCTGTATACACAAATGACGCTGAATGAAAATTATTAAGACCCATAATAAATACGAAGAATGATAATAAATTAATTATACTTAACGGTATCATGGTTTTCTTACCTTTGAAGGGACGCGTGCATACGGACGTTCTTAAGGAGGTAGATATCCGTCGGCGACATACACAACAGCAACGACATAGCAAAGCCGCTGTTTACCTCTGACTAATATATATTAAAGCTGGTTTGAAGCACATATCCGATTCTTCGGGAAACACCGTGGTATCCAGCTTCAAGGTTGGATGGTACCTATCAAATGTATCACTGGAAAAGTACGCGAAAGAACACATTCTAAAACATTCGATCCATTGACATTGTCATTAGCTTGTGCAGCTCTAGTATTAAGTGCATGGACGTGGGGACCCTGGTAACCGTACTTGTACTCATCAAAGTTCAACGTGGAACCTAACCCATACATCAGCTCGCTGAGTTTCTCGCTGAATCTTCTCAGCTGGTCGCGATTCCCATTCCGTAGTGCATTCGCGAAGCAGCTGCTCTTGAGTTGTTAGGTCTCCTTCGATGATGCTCGGGCGGATGATAAAAAACCCATCTTCCTGGAAGAGCACATGCCCGCACACCCTTCTGAAAAAAAACAAAACAGTGATTCCAGATAATACGGGTGAACTCTACATCAGCTGCGAACGATGCGATTGTGGCGGTAGCTATCATAGGACACAAGACATTTGACAGATGTCCAATGATACACAACACTTGTTCACTATTTACTTCCACAGTGAAGGAATTACATCGTGTCAACATAACAATAACACCCGCAAAAATTATAATTTGCCTAATTACTGGTGGTAGAGCGTCTTGTGAGCCCGCACGGATAGGTACCACGTATCCTTGTTGGATTTACGGATAGGTACCACTACCCTGCTTAGTACTACCGTCAAGCTGTAATGTATTCCAGTTTGAAGGGCGAGGGGTCGTACTATAGAACTGAGACTTAGAACTTATGTCTCAAAGCGGTTGGCGGCACTGACGCTGTTGACATCTCTGGGCTGCAGTAATCAATCAGATGGACCTTGAGATCGTTCATTCGTGTAAGAAGTTTGAATTTGTCGTGGCCTGCAGGATAAGACTTCCGCTGCATAAGCTGCATTCTTATCTTGCGATGCATCGGTGTCAAAGTCCCGCTGGCAATTACCAATTTTTCTAATGAAAGATGTACCTACTTAATAAATGTTCACGATTGACTTCCACGGTGAAGAAATAACATCTTGTAATAAAAAAAATCAAACCCCAAAAATTATAATTTACTACTACTACTTTACTTTATTTACTTTTTCCTACTGGTAGTATGACTTCTTGTGAGTCCGCAAGAATAGGTACCACCATCAAGCCTATTCCTGCTCTGAAGCAGTAATGGGTTTTGGTTTGAAATGTGAGACAGCCGTTGTTATTAAACTGAGACCTTAGATATACTTTAGATTCTTACTGGTGGTAGGACCTCTTGTGAGTCCGCACGGGTGGGTACCACCGCCCCGCCTATTTCTGCCGTGAAGCAGTAATGCGTTTCGGTTTGAAGGGTGGGGCAGCCGTTGTAACTATACTGAGACCTTAGAACTTATATCTCAAGGTGTGTGGCGCATTTTCGTTGTAGATGTCTATGGGCTGCGGTAACCGCTGAACCCCAGGTGGGCTGTAAAATCGTCCCAGAAGTACCCAAAGCAGAATCTCGTCTTAAGCATCGTTGTCGTAGCTCATAATTGCCGATTTGAGTTGGCGGTGGAATCTTTCGATCATTTCGTTGGCGGCCGGATGGTACATTGTTGTCTGAATATGACTGGTCCCTGTTCATCTAGAAAGTACTTTAAACTAATGTGTATCGATCTGTTTATCTCTATATCTGTCGTAATTTTCTCTGGGCAGCCAAAACAAAGCCAAAGTAAATCCATATCAATGTTCATTATAAACAAGATCCGTAGGTACACGCGGACTGACAAGCAATCTGTGTCGACGAATCACCAAAACTGTAAAATATTCGAAATATCAGAAACAATCGAATGACGGTATAATGCGAGATTAAATCGTAAAAATTTATATAACTATGCCTACGACTTGTGAAGACCGAGAACAATAATTCTAATAAAAGTCGATTAATTCGAAATAACTTAATAGTGGGTGGTTTATCAACAATTCGGCTCCAAATATAGCATCTTCGTTTTTTTTTTTTTTTTTATGATTGAAAGATTACTGGTGGCTCGGAGGCCTTTCCAGCTTCACCAGGACAGGTGGGCGAGCAAAGGCTCAGCCAGGAGGGGGGGGATTTGCTAACAACTGCCCGAGCGCCTCCGAACGAGACCTAACAACTCAAGAGCAATTGCTTCGCGAATGAATCTACTACCGGATCGGAATCGCGACCCACTGAGAAGATCCGGCGAGAAACTCAGCGGGCTGATGCATGGGTTAGGTTGCACGTCGACCTCTTTGTCGAGTTCGACGAGTACGGTTACCGGGGTTCCTCAGCCTGCTCCTAATGTTAGAGCTGAAGGTATCTAATGCAAGAGTTATTGGATCTGATGGATCCGTAAGGACGTGTCTAGGGCGACGACGGTGACTTGCTCCTGCGTGATCAGGATTCGGGGAGTAATCAGCGGCGGCAACGATAAGGCGATTATCATGACGCATAGCCTTATCGAAGTAACGTTCCGACACTAACTTCATGTGTTTGCGGATCGATTCGAGGCCCAGGTCGCCGTGAAGGTCGACGTTCCTCACGAACCACGGAGCCCCGACGGCTAACCCGCAAAAGCGGGATTGTAGGGATTGGAGGGTGTCTATGTGTGTGCGGGCCGCGTGAGCGAACACCACACTCACGTAAGTCATGACGGGCCTTATGCAAGTTTTGTAAAGTGTCACCTTGTTCCGAAGGGACATTTTACTCCGCTTACAGATCATGGGATAGAGTCTACCGAGAATAAATGCGGCACGGTCACGGACTGTTTTTATATGCGGACGGAATGTCATGGATGCATCCAGGGTTACTCCCAGGTACTTGACCTTCCTGGTCCAGGGTATAGGTTGGCCGAAGAGGGTGATCGGGGGTGTAATATTTCTCCTCCTAATGCGGGAGGAAATAAGCGGAGAGTAGCATCTTTGTTAACATGGCCTCACACATACGTTAGTGTTAAATACCTACTCTTTGCTAGTTTTACGAGAAAAATATATGAGGACTTTTTGGCGGGAGCGCGAGAAGTGAAGTTGTGTGATTTGTTTTATTTTGTCTATTTAGTGTTTCTTCGGGTTCAATTGTGTAATAACGGTGGTTTCTTAACTGTTTAATATCTGTGAAAGTGCACAAATGTGGGAAAATGAAACAAAGACGCTGGACGTAAGTTCTCGGGATCCTCCAAAATGTCCACTGAAAATATCTCAGCAAATGACCACCATTTTACTGAGATTATATTTCATTCCATATCATCTCTGTTAGACAGTTTTATTTGAGGGGATTGGGTTCTGGAGGAGATGAGGGGCTATTTAAAAAACACTGCTTCATCTATACTAATATTATAAAGAGGAAAGATTTGTTTGTTTGTTTGTTTCGAATAGGCTCCGAAACTACTGAACCGATTTGAAAAATTATTTTTCCATTAGAAGCCGACATTGTCCCTGATGAACATAGGCTACTTTTTTTTATTTATTTTTTTTGGTTTCATGTTTCCGAAGCGAAGAGAAGGCGGGTCGCTAGTGGTTAATATAATGATATTGCAAATACTTTGTACACTATTACACCATTACAATATTTCATTTTTATAAAAGCTTAAGATGTTGCACTGTCTGTGTCTAGATGAGAAGTCATTGTCGTCACTGAAGAGAAGACAATCGTCTGTTTTAAACATTTGTAAAGTTTTAAACAAACTGTAACCATACGTATTACCTGCCATTACTTACATATTCAAACTCGAAGAATCTCATCTCATTTCATATAGTTTAATTTAATTTCATTTCTTAATATTATTTTTCAGAAAAAAAAAATATAACGATTCAGCTGTATGGTATGATACCTTTTGCATTGCCAATTGAAAAAATAAAACTACTTTTATACTGACACTGACACATTAGACACATTTGCTTGTTTTAATGAAAGACCAAAATATCAAGAAATTTGTGTATAAATATAATGTATTGTGTACGAAAACAATAAATAATGGCGAACGGTACTCCAGAAAGTGATTTCTCGATAGAATGCTTCCAGAACTACACTGCGCCCGAAGTTTTTGTTCAAGGCCTAGCCGGTATGGTGGATCAGACTGACGTTGAAGTGATTATTCGAGCACAAAAGAATATGTAAGTACGAGCCAATTGAGAATTTAACTTAAACCAAAAAAGCGAATTCCTAATTATTATACCTATTAATTTTTTCAAACTTAAAAATTATTTGTGAGCAACAAATGAAAATCAGTATGAAATTTAATGATACACTCGCTGAAATAAAATATGTATCAGAACTGGTGGTAAGACCTCTTGTGAGTCCGCGCGGGTAGGTACCACCGCCCTGCCTATTTCTGCCGTGAAGCAGTAATGCGTTTCGGTTTGAAGGGTGGGGTAGCCATTGTAACTATACTGAGACCTTAGAACTTATATCTCAAGATGGGTGGCGCATTTACATTGTAGATGTCTATGGGCTCCAGTAACCACTTAACACCAGGTGGGCTGTGAGCTCGTCCACCCAACTAAGCAATAAAAAATAAAACCTTAAAATACAGTATATGGGCATTTTAATTTATATCTCTCATAATTCATTTTTATATTTTCTGCCTCAGCAGAACAAAATTATTTGACAAGGTGATTTTGTTTTGTTACCAAATAAATCCCGCTCGAATAAAGTTTTCTTAGGTTGCAGAGATTTGAAAAAACAACAGAAATGCTGACAAATTGTAATCAGCTGTCGGCCAGTAGATTAAGGGCTGCATCCACAGAGTTCAAGAAACACACACAACTACTGTTCGAAATGAGGAAGGATTTGGAATTCATATTTAAGAAAATTCGGGCAATTAAAACCAAGCTCAGGTTTGTTTGATTTCTTTTTTAAAAAGAAAAAGTTTGTGTTTTGCTTTTATAATAATAAGTAGTATATAGTATAAATAAATTAAACAAGGCTTAAAGGCTTAAAAAAGCCCTCTGTAGTAATCAGTAGTGTTCCCCTGGCATTGTTGATATCCATGAGTGGAGGAGATCTCACACCATCAGATGAGTCATGTTCTCATACTCTCGGACTGTAATAGAATAAATAAAGAATCTGCTTAGTAGTACATTCATAAATTTAAAAAATGTGGTACCTTTTTTTCGGCCATAGTTGGGTAAACAGTTCATAGCTTATCTGCTATTACTGCAGTTTGTAGACTACATAATACAGCAGTGCGGTTTATTATAATAGTATGCAATATCGCGGACGATCTCCAACACGATGGACCGACCTCATAAAACCTGTGACTCACTCCAATATAAATGATTGCTCACACTCTGCGAAACATCGTGCCACATGGCGTCGCATCGCGAGAGCATCAGTATCGCAGGATCCGACTGATGCATGACCACGACCACTCTTCAAGAGTGTACGAATAGGAAGAAGATGCAATAGTTATCTGGACTCTTGTGTAACAAAACATTTACTCTGAGCTCAGGTAGTCAATCTGAAAGTAATGAATCAATAAATTTAGCTTAAGGCTTCAACTATTGAATCATAATTCTGTGAGAAGAATTGACCTAATGAGCTCATGATCATTAAAAGAAAATTTAATAAAACATTATTTTACATTACTCTATAAAAAGACCATCTGATATGCCACAGTTGAGGGAAACTTATTTACATTAAAAAATAATTAATTTTCAGTTCTCAATACCCAGAAGCATACAAAGAAGCGGTTGCAGAGTCGCTTGCAAATCGTAAACCCCTCGTAGATGACGAAGATCTGAAGCCATCAGAGGAGAAACCTGAATCAAAGATGGTTGCTACAGTCTCAACTGAGACACTGAAACCGACTAATTATAATAAGAAATCTAAGAAAAAAGACAATAAAAGCTTTGAATCTAGTGTGGCCGGCTCAGAAAAAAAACCTGCATGTCCAAAAGTCAGGACCAGTAGTTCCTCGGAAACTGAGAGTGCCAGTTCCGGTGATGATAGTAGTACTGATACAGGTTGAAAACTGGTTCTGTTTTTTCATTAGTCAAATCTAAAACATTTATAAAAGCTATGGAGTTTTCAATAACTAGATTTTTTGTTGATTACAATAAAGAATGACAGTAAAATTCAGGTAAAATCATTACTAATAATATATATTAAAAATGGAGACCCAATAGCAATCTTAATTTTTTTTAAAATGCTTAACCAGGTTCCAAGTGGAACAACTACAAGAAAGTCATCATATTTTGTTATATATTGCATAGTTAAATAATCAGTTTTTGCAAACAGAACTTAACTCTAGAAATATCAGCTTGCGAACTGCCTTGTGCGTATATTTGATAAACTATATTGAATCGAAATTTAAATGACAGGCAATGACTTAATAACCTCGACTTTTAATTATTATTTTTATAATAATGTGTTAAGTACATACTGATTTTTCTAGATTTTATAAGATTTATATATTTATGTAATTTTATTAACCAACAAATATGTACACTACGTATATTAAACACTAGAATAATTTTATATTCAAGTGGGATATATAAATGTGTTGATAATTGTTTGAAAAATTCGGTTACCTTTTAATGTTATTAATTGATAATTTCGATGCAGTGATTGAAAAATCAGCCCACAATTAAACTAATAGTTTGTTTTGTTATCTAGACTACTGTGATGTAGCTATTAATTTATATTTAAGTAAATTAATATGTACCATGTTGTACAATAAAAAATAAGTATTGTATATTTTTATTGATTTGATTGGTTATATTGATTGATTATACTACAACACAACCTGTGTTGCAAAAATTGACATAATCAAGCAATAATCTTCCATTGCGCACGAAGTTAAGTAGTGTCTACTTAAGTCCATTAGAGTGTGAGTTTCTCACCGGATCTTCTCAGTGAGTCGCGTTTTCCGATCCGCAGGTAGATTCTGCAAGGAACTGCTAATGCTAGTGTTAGCAAATTCTCTTAGGTTGAGCCTGTGTGCTCACCTACCCTTCCGGTCGTAGCTGGAATAACTTCTAATGCTACCAGCAAATTGGTAGGGAAAAAAGAACAAGTCCATATATGCAAAAACGACTATATCAAAGGTAAAATGGACCAGTCTTGTGACAGATATTGACACTTATATGTATTCACTTTCAAAGTCCAAATCGTCAGTTGCATTCCTGCAATTGATGCTATGCTATGGCTATGTATGCAGTTTATCAGAGTGAGTTCATATCCCTGTTGTCTTATTTCTAGCGCAGCACACAGTACAGAAATATTGTCCATAGATTTGCTTCACACTGTACACAGTTATACCATGAATACCATGATGAAGGTTATACCCACAACTACTTTGTGAAATATGCAGGTTTGTGGTACCAACACCTTTGATCTAACACAAACAGTTTAATAAAAATAAAAACAGAAAATCAGAAGAAAAACAAAAGTTGTAACAAACACTTTTTTTTTAATATTGTATGGGCACTTCTCTTATCAATTTCATAAATTATTATAACAGGTACTAATTTTGTATTTTCTATTAATAATGGAATATATCATATAAAAATATATTGTTAGCATATATTAGATACACAGCTTAATACTCATTGCAGATATCAAGACAATGTTTGATGAGATGCATCTAAAATTGTGAAAGTATCCTATAAGTATCCTGAAAGTTATACATATACATATAAAACAAAGGGCATATAAAAACAATGAATACGGCCTACATTTTAAGTACTCTAAATCAAGTGGGTCAACAACTTTGGCCTGTAATCATAAAACTCTATTCCTTTTCACTTAATAATAAATTCAAGTTAACATTTTTTATGTTATCATTAGTCCTGATATCACACAGCATATTTCTCAGTTTGTTGTTTAGCATTCTGAATAAAAGTATCCATGTTGTATTTATACTCATAAGCGATATCCATCATCAGTGGGTCATCAGGGTTTGGGTTCGCGAGGAGTGATTGTAATGAAACAAGTAACGTTTCCAGTGTGATCGTCGGTAACCAAGTACCTTTTGGTGGCATTTTTAACAGGTCCATACATATTCTTCCTCCTGCAAAATAAATTAGAATATTGGAAAGTGTATTGTTTTATTTTTATTTGCTGTTGCTAGTTTTTTTTGTAGTTTATGATAGATAAACATTTTAGTACGTTTTTCTATAGTACTTAATTCATAGTTATTGTTTTAAATTATAAACATGACTATAATAATTCTATCTCAATACCTACTGAGACCAATGATTACTCGCCATCCTCAATAAACCAAATTTACAAGTTTACTTAAGTGTAATACAAGTGCTTAATCACTTCCTTCTTATTGTTATTTCAGGCAAATATAATACTAAATCTAATACAAATATAACACAGTCTGATGTTGACCTGGAATAGCACTGTCTGAACGCCTGAAACAAAAGGCATGGCGGTAGGTCTTAAGTGAGCCCAAATAGGTAACACCATTCTATTTCTGTCGTGATCGTTCGATCTTCGCGTATTTCACAATGGTCCACAATAACCGTCAGTCAGTATAGCCCAGTACATTACAGTTAAACATTTAATACCAGGTGAACCGTGTGTCCTACAACATTATAAAACTTATTAGTACCTACCATTGTCAATATTAGGATGATAAACTGGTGTTATAAATTTAACTAAAGGAGGCTCGAACGGATATCTTTCCGGGATAGACACAGTTAATTTGAACGTTCCTTTCTCGTAAGGAGATCCCTTTGGTCCAAGAAGAATAACGGACAGGTTGTCATACTGATCGTCTTTTAACGGAAAACAACTAATCCCCCAAGGTGGCTTCATTTCAAAATTCTTCACCTCACGCGCGATGCGAGCAGCTCTAGCACTTGATAGCATAGTATTACTTGATATTTAGATACTTAATTTCTGAGAGAAGATTCGTACTTTTTAATTCAATTCATTGTTATGACCGGGACTAAGAATTCTAAGTTCCCGGGACATAAAACTTCAAACAGTTTGAAGTTCTACAAAACAAATAGATTTTTTTGAGTCGTTAATAGAATAGGCAAAGATAACTTAAGCTATGCAGGCTATACTATACCCAAAACTTTTTAAAGACGTCTAAAAATATATTTATTTGTAATGGAATGTAATCAAATGAAACTGAATGTAATCAAATGAAACTGAATGTAATCAAATGAAATTAATTGAATAGGTAATGAAATGAAATAGAATTAAAAGAGGTAAGATGAGACCGTAAGATCGTAGGTTTTTGGTGAGATAAAATTAAATATCCTCTTAGTAAGCTGATGGGAATTTACTGGTACTTCAGCGAATTTCTTGAAAGAGCCCGTGAAGCTACGTCTAGCTATTTTGTTTAAATTGCTGCTGGCTGTTATTTCATAGGTGTCGAGCAATTTCATTTTCATAAAATTAAAGAAAGGAGTTCATTTAGTTTTCACAGCCTAATTCTTCCTCCATTTTAAGACGCTCGTTCATTTTTAAGGATTTGATCAACTGGAATAAACGCTTTCTCGACGAGCTCTCATTGCTTTCGTTGACCAGTAGCACAGTGAAACGCGTTAGTAATGCGTGTAATATTATTTGTCAAACTGCGTAGCAAATTATAATTTTGCGGGTTTGATTTTTATTACACTTTGCTAATCCTTCACCATGGAAGTGAACATTTGATAAGTACGTATTTCATTAGAAAAATTGGTACCCGCCTGTGGGATTCGAACACCAGTGCATCGCTCGATACGAATGCACCCGACGTCTTATCCTTTAGGCCATGATGACTACCATTATCCCATAGCCTAGTATGCAGCGGCTTGGCTCTGCCCCTAACCATTGTTTACGTCCATGGACGACGGCAACCACTCACAATCAGGTGGGCCGCATGCTCGTCCGCCTAAAAGATCAAAACAAAAACCTGATGACCACTTAGGGTGTTAGATTTGTGTTGATTATGATTTTTTTTTTTGCGTGTTTAAAAGTGAATTCCATTTACTGATCAACGGAAATTAAGTGTTGCAGCAGCTCCTCCATACCTTTTCCCGTGCTAATAATCTACAAACTTCAAGTTTGAAATTATGCGCCATCAATTGTTACACCAACACCCATACTTTTAGCGTATTGTGCATAATTTATTCGCCATGGATGTAAAAAACAGGTTAGATAAATTACCTCTGGCATTAGTATTTTTGAAGTGAAACTTCTTTAGGTGCGGTGAGAGTAAAATTTAATTCACGACAGACTCGTTGGGGCTAGAGAAAAAAGATACAATTTAGGAAGAGCGAGAGTGAGAAAACAGACAGAGCGTCTAGCGAACCACTCGACCGTGGAAAGAAGGAAAGGATAAAGCGAGCTAGGTCATTTCTCTTATACACAGCACTCCCAATATTACAAGATAATTTTGAATTAAGGGTGAAAAATGAAGAAAACCACAATACTACACACCGCAAAAGAGGTTTCACTTCTTTCAAGTGGACCAAGTTGTACGCGCTCTTAACATACAGCCGAGATATTGTTATTATACTAACCAGCGCACTCAATCGAGGCTTTTTTAGTAATTGATCAGTGGCTAGGATACTCGTAGCACATCGCACTTTACTTGTTGTATAGGATACAGGACATCATTTAAACTCTCTAGGCTGTAAAATGTGCTACTGCTACCTAAGCACCAGGACACTTTGTTTACAAAGCAAGACAATCATTAAAAGTAGATTTTACCATTTTTCTAAAAACAATGAAATTAAATAAATCTGATTAGTGGCTTAAAAGACCAAGATCCAGATAATTCTATAAACATAAAAAAAGCAAACAGAAAGAGAAATAATCAGTGTCGAAGGTTAATTAAATGAGCAGAGACTTTTTTCCTCATTTCGTATTAAATATCGCCTGTAATTCTTATTTATTAACTTAATTAATTAGGCAGTAGGCGTGCCCTTGAATCAAAATATAATCTAAAGTAAAAATACCCATATTTACAGTTTAATAATCGTATTAATCGAAATCGGTGAAAATTTCTGGAGACATCGATCTGAAAATTTCGGATTTGGTAAGTAAGATAATTTCTGTATCATCCGCTGATTTTTTATAATTTAATACTAAAAATCTTTAATTAATACGTTTGAAATGCTACATTTTAATAATGATTAAAACATAAAAATCACTAAATATAGTTTTAAACCGGAGCGCGTTAATCTACATCACGTTCCGAAAAAGTTTTTATTGTTTTATTAACACGACCAGTGTTGTGTAATGCGAAACTTCGTGCGACTTTAACTTATAATTATTGTTTTGAGAAAAATTATATTATGATCTTTATCTCAAAACACTTAAAGATCATTGATCACCCACTGTCTTTACATAATATTATCTCAGTTATCCAGTGTTTCGTGAGACACTTCTAAATTCGTATTCAACAAGGTGGTTACGTGCTTCGTCTTATCAACAAATAAAAATTGTAACACAACTTGCGATTTATTTTATAGTTAAAAAAAGTAGTACTAGAGAGTGCATGTACATATAATTTAAGTGCAAACATTCAATGTGCAAGATTTTCAAAGTAGTCAAACTATGCAGCTGTTAGTAACCCAAAAAAAAAACATGAAAACCTTTTGTATTCAATAATTTAAATTATTAATACTTAAAACATTGAAAAAGAAAGAGATGTGCCATGCAGTGAAATATAAATCGATTAAATGTTATACAAAATAAATAGATCATCCAAACACAGTGATCCATGCATTAAAAAACTCAATCAAATATATAGCTCTCTACTTTAAATTGATTGATACATATTAAGCAGCTTTTTCACTCTTCATACTCATAGAGCATATTTTTGTGCGATGTCACAATTGGCCATACTAAAATGCTTTAAAAGTGTTTTATGTGATATAAACGCTCTTCTTTCAATGGAATCCTAGGCTAGGATTATTTCCTGTATTATTTTGGTTAGTAAACAATGTCAAAATATAACTTTATATTTATAAACAACTTTAATGCACTTTAAATATAACTTTAATTGTATTTTTCCATAAACATACTAATTTCTTGAATAAATTAACAGACCATTAAGTGTTAGACCATTAACTGATAGAAGTAGTCTCAGAACTACTGAGAATGAGTCCAAGATTAAAATGAGTCAGATAAATAATTTATTTGCCGAGTATAGGTCTTACAATAAAATCTATGTTTTATATATAAACTATATTATATATATTTATATGTATTATAAAGTATAAATTATATTTATAAGTGTCTATGCCAGTGATTCTCAACCTTTTTTTTTGTTGCGGCACATATTTAACAATTTCAAAATTTGGCGGCACACAAAAAAAAAGATAAAAATTATTTACTTACTACAACACTCTGCATAAATAGTTTATCAAAAAATATTAATATACGAAATAAACTAAAATATACTATAATATTTTTTTTGTGGATTTAAATATATATTCATGCTTAAAATATTTTTCTTTTAAAATGATATAATTTAATAATATTAACATTATTATATATTCGCAAAATTTGGCGGCACACTTTTGAAATTTGGCGGCACACAAAAGTGCCGCGGAACAGTGGTTGAGAATCACTGGTCTATGCATATATAACAGATATAAAATTAGTACATCCTTAAAAAAATTAAGAAAAAATATAATTTTAAATTATAAGCAGTTATTACCATTTATTTTTAAAAGATAGCATAGACAGGTAGCCCACTCAGATTCTCGCCTGATCTTCTCAGTGGGTCGCGATTCCGATCTGGTGGTAGATTCTGCGAAGCACTGCTCATGCTAGGACTAGAGTTAGCCAGCTCTCATAGGGTTAACCCCGTGAAGTCTCCTACCTGTTCACGCGTAGCCAGAAAAGGTGCATAGGCTATCATTGAACAGGTAAGGAAAACAAATAGACAGGTGAGGGAGTTCATGCCCAATCTGCTAGTTGTTATCGAAGTCCATAGACGGGTACGCGTATGTCTATTGTGTACGTGTATACTATCTACTAAGTCCAGGTATCAATGGTAAAGCATAATGCCAGAAATCAAACCGGAATCGCCTTTCCTCTACGCGTTGGGGGGCGGTAGGTGGGGCATGTCGGGGTTGACTACAATCCACTGTCGCTCAACCCACGCCTTAGGGTTCGTTCACACAGACCGGCTCGGAGAGGAAGCAGATATTTATCACGTTAGAATCAGTCTTGAGTAATTGTAGTAAAGTTAATTTTTTCATGTGCACTTTTTTCGTCGTTAAGAATGCTTGAACAACAATAGGAGCCGACCGCCTCCGATTGCGCCCCCTTTCTCGCTCGCTTAGCCGATATAAATATATCTATGTGAAATAGTTAGTGGCACCGCTCCGGTCAATTACATACGTATACGATCCGGTCTGTGTGAAAAGAAAAAAAGCGGACCGATGCTCTCCGAGTGTGAACGGACCCTTATAGGCTAGGGTGAGGCAGACTGGAGGCGAAAAGACGGGTTTCGCGCGAGGTGCAAATGCCCCCAACAGCCTGACCCCACTGAACACTAAACCGACCAAAGTTTTTAAACTAAACCTACTTCTTCATCACTACATACTATAAAACAAAGTCACTTTCTCTGTCCCTATATCTGTCTGTCCCTATGTATGCTTAAATCTTTAAAACTACACATCGGATTTTGATGCGATTTTGTTTAATAGATAGAGTGATTGAAGAGGAAGGTTTATATGTATAATAACATCCATTAAATAATGGAGAAAACAATAATAAATTACAGTTTCCGAAGCGAAGCGATGGCGGGTCGCTAGTATGTGATAAAGTAATCTATAACTTATATGCGCCCACAATACAGTAGTCTCCGTTATAACACGGTACTCTTATAACGCCTTTTCATATTACGCTATTTCCGTCCCTCGTTTAACACGGGCATTCCTCCATACAACGCGGGGATTTCACACGTTATATGTATCTACAGTGATATTTATAATGATTTGTACAGTTTATAATTGATTTCGCGTACCTTTGTACATTGTGTCAATTCTGTTTTTATAAAATTAAAGGACTTTAATTTATTAAAAATGTGTTCTAGTTTTTGAATGGTAAAAACATTGGTTATGTCGTATTATACTTGTACACTAGTGAACCGCCCTCGCTTCGCTTCGCTTCGGAAACATTAAATTTTATTATTGATAGCTGAGTCCCGCGATGTTACCCGCGGTTATTGTCGTACCGCGGGTGACGCTGCAGGGCGAAGCTAGTCTAAAAAGAGTAGCCTAAGTTACTCCTTATAGCATCAGCTACCTATCAGTGAAAGTCTCGTCAAAATTGGTCCAGCCCTTCCAGAGATTAGCCGGAACAAACAGACAGACAGACAAAAATTGTAAAAAATGTTATTTTGGTGTATGTACTGTATATATATTCATATGCATGTAATAAAAAACGGTTATTTCAATATTACAAACAGACACTCCAATTTTATTTATAGGTATGTATACATAATGCGTTATATGGGGTCCTACAAGCGCGTTATGCGTGAATACTCCTACAACGAATTTCCTAAAACGCGAAACCAATCTACCGTGTTATAGGGGTAATATGGTACAGTGCCAGTATCTTCTAAATTTGTTTATTAAACAAAAAAATGCCATTGATAATAACGAGCCGATTCGTTTTAATATGGTATTCTTAGATTCTCACACATATTGCCGAAACAAAACCGCTTAAAAAAACAGTCAGTCGTACTCATAGCGTATACTAACTCATTTCTAAAAAAATACAACCTTAATACTTGCAAAAATTCTGTAGATGTGATAGTATGTGATAGTGTGTATTGCCTATGACAATGTAAAAATTCTGAATAACTTAAAAGAAAAAGCCGACATGTGTATGCAAAATTCCAATAAACCGCGAATCGATTGGTGGATTGGCGAGGCCCGTCCTTATCAAGGTCTGACGATAAAACAGTGTTGGTTTATTTAAGTGTGTGAACACTACGGCGCTAGGCTGTGTCAACGATTTTATTATTGCTCTTGCAACCAGACGTACATACGGCCCAGCTGATGGTGAATGGTTAATATCGCTCATGGACATCAGCAGTTCCAGCCTGTCTATCGATTTTACAGACTTCATCCAACTTAATCGTGAAAATAACTAATGACACCCATCTTGGGCTCTCATTGAAACAAACAGTCGAGCTGTACAATGGTACTGGTGGTAGGACCTCTTGTGAGTCCGCGCGGGTAGATACCACCACCCTGCCTAGTTCTGCCGTGAAGCAGTAATGCGTTTCCGTTTGAAAGGTGGGACAGCCGTTGTAACTATACTGAGACCTTAGAACTGATATCTCAAGGTGGGTGGCGCATTTGCGTTGTAGATGTCTATGGGCTCCAGTAACAGCTAAACACCAGGTGGGCTCAGCTCATGCACACATATAAGCAATAAAAAAAATGCGCACTTGTAGAATATATAATTCATTACTCTTCATTTTTTCATGTTCATCAGTGGACAGGCTGAGATAATGATAACTTTTAATTTTTTTTGAGACCACCCCTTAATTAATAGATATGTCTAAAAAAGCAATTTAACGAAGCTATAAATCATTAGAATATTTAATTAATATATCGACGAATATACTTCTGTTATCATAAAAGGTGAAACTACTCACAAAAAAGTAGTGTTTATGTTCTCCTTTTTAGAGATGAGAGGTTAATAGATAAAACTGTGCTACACACACGTAAATATACCTTTGACATCAATGGATTGAAATTACGGATCCGCACCACGGTTCCTACTATTTATTCTTTGTGGATCCGCTCTAATTTTGCATCTCAATCAAGGGAATACAATCATCATCATCATTTCAGCCTATCGCCGTCCACTGATGAACATAGGCCTCTCCAATAGATTTCCAGTGCGACCGGTCCATTGCCACCTGCATCCAACGAGACCCAACGCTTTTTACTAGGTCGTCGGTCCATCTAGTAGGTGGCCGTCCCACACTGCGCTTGCCAGTACGTGGTCGCCACTCCAGGATCTTTCTGCCCCATCGACCGTCCTCTCTTCGTGCTATGTGGCCGGCCCGGGAATACAATACATTTTAGTATATTTTTCGTTTCCCTCATAACAATCGATAAGCAGTTGGTAAGTTCATAGCATGGGTATAGTAGCCCTTAAATTTTCCAAAGCGTTGTTTAAAATAGATTTTTTTATTGCTTAGATGGGTGGACGAGCTCACAGCCCACCTGGTGTTAAGTAGTTACTAGAGCTCATAGACATGTACAACGTAAATGCGCCACCCACCTTGAGTGATAGGTTCTAAGGTCTCAAGTACAGTTACAACGGCTGCCCCACCCTTCAAACCGAAACGCATTACTGGTTTACGGCAGAAATAGGCGGGGTGGTTGTACCTACCCGCGCAGACTCACAAGTGGTCTACCACCAGTAGATCATTTATCATGAAAACCGGCTAATCAAATTGTCGCCGATGACTGACCTAGGCTCTATGATAAGGAGATGTTAAAACATGATTAATATGTGACGGTCGACGCCCTGCAAACTGTTGATATTACGTAAACACGCCTAACGACGCCGCGGAGTCGTGTCACGGGCTGATGTCATCGATAAATATTTAATTTACTCATCGAATTGGATTACGGGACTTCTGTGACAGATAGATTGATTTCTTTTACAGTTAAATCAAGATTATCACGATGTCCACCAAGGTCCTTATGGTGAATTGAAATAGAATTCAAATTCGGTCGAAATGTGTCCTTGATTGCTATTTATTTGGATAAGCCATATTGTTTATACCAGCTTCCTCGTCTGGCAATGTAAGATAACAAAGAAAAATCTAGCACACAAGATATCAAAAATATTGGCCTAGTTCGTTGCATCGAGAAAGCCTTATTGATTCCATGACCTAGATGATAAATGCAATCAATCTGCTTAAATATTTTGGAATTTTGAGAAGAAAGTGTAGTTTTAAGTCCGATGTTGAAGACGTTAAGTCAGAAAGTGTCTATTGGTTTTCAAATTTAGTGACCTAAATAATAAGACACCCACTGTAGTAACAATTAGGTAAGTTAGACCTACTGTGTTCTTCAGTGCGAGTTTCTTAACGTTCTCGATAACGTAAAAGTTAACTCAATTTTGTATGCAGTTGGAATAGCGCCCCTAGCGGCAAACATGCGCAAACGATTGTAAGGTTTATTGTAAAATAATTTAACAAATAATAATAAAATGTATCATGTTAAAGTTAAGGCAATTATCGTATTGCCAAATAGCAACAATGTTGGTGGGAGCAATGGCAGTAGTGGGGACGTGACATAATAAAAAAGGCGGTAGTCTGAAAAAACGGAACAGAAAGCAGTGTATTCAGTTGCGAACAGATATCTAAAGATTTTATAAGTGGAGTTACAAATAAAGCAATAATAAGTGAACTTTTGGAACACGACTCTTACACGATCCCGTTCCATACAAATTTGAGTTAACTTTTACGCTATCGAGAACGTTAAAAAACTCGCACTAAGCACACTGACCTATTAGTTTAGGTGAATGAACCGAAAGATTGTAGAAGCTAATTGGGTTTTCAAACGAACGGTCAAGGTTCTTTTTCCGACAGCAACCGATCGGCGGCTGTTTAGGCAACGTCTGTCGTTTTACACGTAATATCAACAGTGATATGAGGTGACGTCAGAAGCTCGGTTGTTGAACGGGAATTTGGATTATTACGTATGACGTATGTGATGTCTTGATTATATTCACATCGGAAATGTTGTTTTTATTAGTCTACCCCAGTGATTCTCAACCTTTTTTTTGTTGCGGCACATATTTAACGATTTCAAAATTTGGCGGCATACAAAGAAAAAGATAAAAATTATTTACTTACTACCGAATCACATACATTTGCCAATTTTAACGAAAGAAAAGGTGCAGTAACTACTATGCAACACCTTGTGAATCCCAACTATCACTAAAACAACACGTTTTGTACGCAGAAGTGGCAAGTGTGCGCCGACTTGAGACATAATAATATTCCTATTGCTATGCACGCCGCTTCATCATAATTTGGCACTAAGAAAAACCGCGTTGCAAAGCAAATAATAAAATAATTTATTTTTTTGTGGATTTAAATATATATTCATGTTAAAAATATTTTTCTTTTTAAATGATATAATTTAATAATATTAACATTATTATATATTTGCAAAATTTGGAGGCACACAAAAGTGCCGCAGCACAGTGGTTGAGAATCACTGGTCTACCCATTACACGACGGTTATTTGATGAAACAATGTAATCAACCAAGCCATTGATATATTGCGATCTGCCAACCGTGAGCACTCGTGAACATATTTCTAATGTTGTAGTGCTGATGATTAAACACAAGATGACGTACGGTATGGCTTATGGTTGCAGACCACATCTCTGACCCTAAATATCGGAAACTATTAGGGGTTGGATTAACAAACAAAATAGTTAAGTTCTTATTAGCGGAAAGAAGGGCGGCAGGGAAGTAGTAGGTATTACTTGTAGGTGTACTATAAAAACTGAGAGCTTAGAACTCATGTTTCAAGGTAGGTGGCGGCATTTACGTTGTAGATGTCCATGGGCTCTGATGACCTCACCAACATCAGGAGGGCCGTGAGGTCGTCCACACACCTAAGCAATAAAAAAAAGATGACTGTGATTAACAAACGGGCATAATCTATCAGAACTCCCTAGATCTCATATTGCAATAGTGAAATGGCCTTTATGTCTACGCCGAAAAGTCTTATGTCTGGTCGTGAAGGTAAAAAAACTCATGAAATGACGTAATTATGTATATAATTTTTATTTTTTTAATGATAGGATGACTTGCATTAATCTAGTGTAGTCATGTAGATGTTATCGATTAAGTATGTTTCATAGCTAATGCTCTACTATAAATGGCATAGTCTTCCAATAGTTTATTAGGTAACTTGAATATCTTAAGACTACCGCATAATCTCTGTTATTAATACAGACAGCGTTCATGTGGCACCATGTTTGTAGGCTCAATGCACCCTGCCAACAACAGCTTTGTAAATTATTGCTTGTGTCAAATATAATCTCAGAGGTTGAGGAATATTCAAATGAGGCTTACGGAGAGTGGTATCATACCCGATCCTGTGGACCGAATGGTAAACAGTCGACGTCGCCCTAAACACGTCATTACGGATCCTCCCGATCCATTAACAGTGTTGTTTGGTACCTCAAGCACCGGTCACCGGCGAGTAAATTAATCCATAGATACAGCCCACTGAGTTTGTTGCCGGATCTTCTCAGTGGGTCGCGTTTCCGATTCGGTGGTAGATTCTGCGAAGCACTGCTCCTGCTAGGGCCAATGTTAGCAACACTCCCGGCTTGAGCCCCGTGAGCTCACCTACCTACACGTCAAAGAGAATCTGAAATAGCCTCTCAAGGCTACCAGCATAGATAGGTTTAAAAAAAAGCGGTAGACAGTAGCTTGGCTGTGCCCCAGCATTGCTGACGTCCATAAACGACGATAACCACTCAACATCAGGTGGGCAACATGCACGTCTGCTTACAAGGGCAATAAACTATTGTAGTTTTTACCTAAATAAATAATTAGGTTCGATTAAAACACATCAAGTCGAGTAATCAAAAATATCTTCGCTAAATATTGAAAAACTCGAAGTGATGCCATGTTATAGCTATACCAATGAAGTGTAAAACGAACTGAAAGATAATAATAGCATGCTAACGATCGAAGCATAAGTTCCGCCATGTAGGGGCGTGGTATCAATCGTGACGTACATGTGTACGTACCGACCAATTTTCTGAGTATATAGTATTATAGTAAGTTGTGTTTATATGGAATTATGTAAAAGACATAATATAATAAGTATGCGCACACCGGAACCACCACCCCGCTTATTTCTGCCACAAAGCCGTAATGCGTCCCGCTTTGAATAGTGGGCACGTTGTTATACTAAGAAAAAAGGCTTCGTAATCATGTCTCAAGCTTGGGAGGCGGCATTTTAGTGCCGTGTGTGACTCGCGAACTCCCATGATCATTGTTAATAAAAAACTTGAATCCGCGGCGTCATGGTTCTGAGTAATAAAGTAACTACGTATAGCACGACACACTAGCAACAGATTGTTCCGAGAAAAAGTAAATGAAAGAATCGTAATCAGTGCATAAATTACAAACACATAGACGTATTTCGCACGTCCAGATCCAGTGACGAGGTGAGTTTGGCGTGACCATAAAACCCCAGGTACAATAACGAAGTTTAATTTGATAATTTTAGGAAATTAATGCGCGGTCTCCTCATCGCAGAAAGCGACTCATCACTGCCGAAAAGTTTGACAGTATCGAGTCGTGGCGGCCGAATCTGAAAATCTTTTAATGCACCATTTTGCAAAAGCAGTGTAGTGCGAGAGAGGGCGCTCCTGCCTCTCAGTGCTCGCCATACAAGTGGGGATCGGGATAGGGATCTTGCCCCAATTTTAGCCCTCCAAGTGTTGTTAGTCAAGGACGGCCGGTTTCGCATCCTGTAGGGGTAGGGTGATGAGGAAACATTCGCTTCAGACGAAACTGGTCGCCTTGCTTTCAGTTTCCAAATTCTACCTTACCTGAGGCGCGGGCGTTTATAGTTGACTGACGGGAGCTTTTAAAAGATTCAGCTCCGATATGGCGCGACAGCCTGCAGCACTCAATGCGTAGGCGGAAGTCCTCTAACCAAAAAAAAACAGAGTAGCTAAGGCGTGAAAGCATAACAAACTCACTTCCGCATGTTAGTTTGGATGGTAATGTGTCTATGTGTATGTAGAATGACGTCAATTCGTGTAGAAATGTAGGACACAGAATAACGTCAATCCATATAGCAAGCGAAGCAACTTAACCTTAACATCGGCTATTGTTTAAATCGGAATCCGTGATGATTACAAGCCATAGAGACCTGCCTTATACTGGTGAACGGTAGAAGTGCGTGCAAAAACCGGACTACCTCCAACTAATCAATAAATAACGTCACTACTCGATTTTGTTGAGCTAACACATAATTCAAATTAGACCAGATTGCATCTTTGAAACTTGACAGCGGTCATCCATGATTGGTAGGCAATATTATTGAAAACGGAGATCTGCACAAAGGAACAAGGCGTTGTTTATGCACGACAATACGAACGTAGTACCAAAATGGAAGGTACGCTGAGACCGCGCGGGAGATTCCAGGAGAGAAAGAGAGTGTGCTTTATTGTACACAAAATAAATAAACAATGAAATAATAAATACAAAAAGTACAATTGATGCTCTTTTTTTTCCTGCCTAAGCTGATAACCTTGAGAGGCTATTTCAGCGTGACCTTAACTAGTAGGTGAGCTCACGGGGCTCAAACCGGAGTGATGCTAACACTGACCCTAGTAAGAGCAGTGCTTTGCAGAATCTACCACCGGATCGGAAACGCGACCCACTGAAAAGATCCGGCCAGAAACTCAGTGGGCTATGTCTATGGGTTAATTCGCTCGTCGAGCCTTTCGTCGCAAGCGACGGGTTCGACGAGGGCGTCGACCGGTGCTTGTGGTACCTAAAAACACCGTTAATGGATCGGGAGGATCCGTAATGACGTGTTTTGGGCGACGTCGACTGTTTACCATTCGTTCTACAGGATCGGGTATGGTTGACGCTCACGGAATTCCCATCATCACGGGAAGAGCATAGCGGAGTTCTGGTGGCCTCGACTGAACGAGGGTCCAGTAAAATCGCGTCACTTGCCACGTCGCGCATAAAAATATTTTAATTAAAGCTACCCCCCTCCTCGCGTCGTTTTCCTCATTACTGAGGGTCGAGACTCCCCCGCTGCATCAGTTTCTCCCATACGACTTCCCTCCATCTGCCGCGATCCTTTGCTTCATGAAGGGCATTATGGAAATTGATGCTCAGAGAAGATCGTACTTGGTCCGACCATCTCGTGGGACTGCGTCCTCTGGGACGTTTGCCATCTACCTTTCCTGTCACCATCAGCTGTTCAAGATTGTGACCCTCTTTACGAGCAATATGTCCGAAGAATTCCAGCACCCTACGAAGGCATATAGTGGACAGTCTGGCTAATTAAAGCTACATCCAGACCATAATCATCTCACGTAAACCCTATTTCAACTAGCCACCAAGATCATGCGATTAGTCGGCTCTCTGCGAATAAATCATAAACAATTGTTGATCTCAAGGCTGAATTACTGGTGGTAGGACCTCTTGTGAGTCCGCGCGGATAGGTACCACCACCCTGCCTATTTCTGCCGTGAAGCAGTAATGCGTTTCGGCTTGAATGGTGGGGCAGCCGTTGTAACTATACTGAAACCCTTACAACTTATATCTCAAGGTGGGTGGCGCATTTACGTTGTAGATGTATATGGGCTCCAGTAACCACTTAACACCAGGGGGGGGGCTGTGAGCTCGTCCACTCATCAAAGCGATAAAAAAAAACCAATGCGTCATAGCTTCAATGCGTCAACGATGCGGCTGTAACTCATAGTTGAGTTACAGCCGCATCGTTGTGAAGACTCATCGAAAATTTCATGATGAGAGTACTGTCATCAACGTGCTTTTGAAATACGATAACAAAACAACACAACTCCATATGCAATACGAGTTATTATTTTCAAATCGAATCATAGAGCCGCCTGTCTGTCTCACTGTGACGCATTGATGTATTAAAAAAACATATATTTTTTTTGTATTAAAAAACCCATCTATATATTAATACGTGAAGCAAAAACTTTGTATCCCTTTTTACGAAAATTGCGCGGACGGAGGAGTATGAAATTTTGCACACTTATAGAGAATATAAAGAAGTGCACAATGCTAATATTTTTTTTAAAATAATGCATAAAAGATACATTAAATCAATAAAGAAAACATTACACACACTACATACCATGTATTTGACGCACACACGCATGCATACTATTTATTGTCAAACTTTTGTTCTTGACGTCTGTTGTCAAATAGAGAATAGATTAAATATTGTTTGTCTTTGTTAATATTTTTTATAATTGCGAAATTTGTGATTATAGAAGTATAAAATACAATCTTAATAGTGTACAAACTTACAATTTCAATTAATTATAGTCGAATTTCGACTACTGCGGGACCTCTAGTATTTTTTTAATAGTTAGATTATATATCAATGTTGTAACGTTAATAAATGATGTTCCGTGTATTTCGTGGAATAATCGACAATTAATCGATATATTATCGATTCCGTGAAGAAAACCCAATTCAAGTACAAACGCGACATTAATATTAAAATTGTACTATTAAAATGTTGTAAACACATATAATAAAACGGCCGTCTGGTGTAGTGGTAAGTGACATGGTCACTACACAAGGGGGTCGCGGGCTCGAATCCCGCCAAGGGAATATATTTGTATGATAAATATAAAATGTCTTTTCCAGGGTTATGGATGTATATTAAATATGTGTATGTGTACAATAAAAATCTTACATTTATTTCCGTTATCTGGTACCTGTAACACAAGCTCTTTACGAACTTACCACGGGACCAGTTAACGTGGCGTGATTGTTAGTAAATATTTATCTATACTAATCTATACTAATATGTATTATAAAGAGGAAAGATTTGTTTGTTTGTTTGTTTCGAATAGGCTCCGAAACTACTGGACCGATTTGAAAAATTATTTTTCCATTAGAAGCCGACATTGTCCCTGATGAACATAGGCTACTTTTTTTAAAAAAAAAATTATTTTATTTTTTTGGTTTCATGTGTGTTTTAATGTTTCCGAAGCGAAGCGAGGGCGGGTCGCTAGTTATTAATATTATTATTATAATTTAATTTATTTGACAATCAGAAATAGATAAAAAAAAGCTTATTATAGCGTAAAACTTATATTTGTTATCGAGTCTAAGAGTCTAATAAGAAGTAAAGTCGGGAAAGAGATTTGTCCAAAAAATGATTAGCTACAGTCCGATACGAGGACCATTTGTCGTTACGAAGGACAAACAAAATTGATTGAAATCGACTCCGTTGCTATGGCAACGATATGATACACAAAACTTATTGATGTGCATTGAATATTCTATAAGAACTATCGTATTCTATCATACCATCAACATAATTACAATATGACTAAGAAAGGTTATTTTGCGTTTCATATAATACTCAAGTTCACCTATTCTAAAAGAAGCGGCAGTTGTATAATGCGATACTGTTATTAACATCGCCAGCATTGGAGCCTGTCTGAAAAAAAACCCAATAAAATCATTAATTATACAAACTTGAAAAAACGAGTGTTGCCATGTTGCGCGCTCCAAAAATTATTGTCGACTCGAGAGCTTAATTTAAAACAATGAAATAAAATTACTGAGGTCAAATGTCAACAGCAACAAAAAAAAAAAACAAATTAACACGATGCTATCTGTATTGAAACATTAATAATGATCTCCGTTTTTACACTAATGATTGTTTTAATTAAACAGATAATTTCTTATTGACGGTACAAAGTGCCGTGTTGTCGGGTGTCTGTCTGTCTTATCTTGTCTGACAACAGGTTTTTGTGTTTCTTTACGATGTATCTCACGTAGTTACGATCATCACTGCAATAAGCTGTTGTACCTAACTTATCGCATATGATTTTCTTTAAAGAAAGGCGCTTGGTGTGCTTTTTGAACTTTTAAACTTAGTTTACGAAGTCCACAGCGAACTTAGCCAGTCCCAGTCGTGCCCCCTAGCCAGGCAGCATCCACAATCGCAGCTCTAAGTCAATCAGGTGGCCGTTTTCCCCTGAGGCCCCTTTTCAATCCAAACAAGACAATTTTGGGTGGCGAACCTAAAAAATAAATATATGTCGGAGACGGTCATTAGTTTGGTAGCTAAACGAAACGCAGCACGATTCCCGAGAGATGGCAGCACGATTGCGGTATCGTCGGCTAACTTCGTGCTACGACAGAACCTAGCCGATGGAGGCGCGTAGACGCCATCACACTTATCAACCAGGCTTCTTGAAGAGCGTCGCCTCCGTCCTAAGAACTGTCATTCGTTTTCGTTTGCTAACTTCCAGAGAAGATTTCTAAATTGTTCTAAGACAACAAATGTGATTGGTGTACTCAATATTTCTCTTAGCTCGATATGATGTCTGACGATGGTGTTAATAACTGTAGCTTCTCCGACATATAAATGTGACGGTACCTATGATTGAACACAAGATATTTGACAGATGCCGGAGTCTCGCTAACGACATTTCCAAGAAAAATTTGCATACATACAAGTTCCGAATAACAACATTCTGACCATCGGTCTACCGTGCAATATCACCCACTCGGTGGAAGATTTTCCCATTGTCGCATACCCTCAAATCAATATAATGTATTTTATTACGTATTTACGTATAAAGTAACGTCACAGTAGGAAGTCAACAAATATAATCTTGTTATTTGATAACGCTTCCTGTGATGAGGTGCTAACAGTTATCAATGGACCGCTGATAAGCAGACGATATGCTGATAAAATCCAATAACACCGTCATTTTTATTAATCAATAGAAACATTTTTATCAAGTGTAGAATCTAGGACGCATGGGTTCGTTCGATCGGCACCGGTATCTAGTTCATTCCGCGAATAAATCTGTTTTGATTTGAACTTAGCGAAATCTATTTTTTTCCTACCCATGCTGATAGCCTTGAGAGGTTATTTCAGCTTCTCCTTGACGTGTAGGTGAGCTCACGGGGCTCAAACCGAGCGTGTTGCTAACGCTGACCCTAAGCAAGAGTTAGTGCTTCGCAGAATCTACCATCGGATCGGAAACGCGACCCACTGAGAAGATCAGGCGAGCAACTCAGTGGGCTGTAGTTATGGGAGAAATCCATGTTGTGAGCACCAATAAGCAAAAATTAAGCCTTAAAGCATACTTCAGACGAAATAACGACCTACATGGTCATCAGAGACATGAATGCTACAACATTAATGGGGCCTCCCAATCGGGACATCCTCCATCTGGCTTCAGACGTTCATAGGACCAAGTTTCAGTTGCCTTCATATAAAGACTAGTCCGCTCTTCAAATCGGAATGCGTAATGTCTTCGCGCCAGAAATAGGCAGGGTGGTGACCTGGAAACCTATCCGTGTGGGTGGATATATCACTATTACAAGATTTTTATAAGAATTTTAATAAGTAACTTTAATTTCTGACGTGATTAAAAAATTCTCATGCTTCACGAGTGCTTTCGATGTCCGGAAAATAAACTTTGAGTATCGAACTTATGATGAAGAGCTTAAGACATCATTATTGCGGAGTGACGCACTATTTAAAAAAGTAATTGAAAACAATTCCAGCAAGAAAACGTGGTGCTTTTAGGTACCACAAGCACCGGTCACAACGCTCCCGGGTTGAGCCCCGTGAGCTCACCCACACGTCCAGAAGAAGCTGAAATAGCCTCTCAAAGCTATCAGCATAGGTAGGAAAAAAAGGAAAAAAAAATTGGAAAAAAGATAACGTAAATTCTATCCGTGACTAGAAAACTCGTTTGCCAGAGCAACATTACGCACACAGTGGATAAAAGTATAAGGTGTAGCAAGGATTCAGGGGTCTGTATTACATAAATACCACAGCAATATTAATTAACGTTTATATTACAAAAAAAAAAAAACAATTGGACATATTATTTTTTTATGATTGAAGGATTATTGGTGGCCCGGAGGCCTTACCAGTTTCACCAGGACATGTGGGCGAGCAAAGGCTCAGCCAGGAGGAGTGGGATTTGCTAACAACTGTCCGAGCGCCTCCGAAGGAGACTTAACAACTCAAGAGCAATTGCTTCGCGAATGAATCTACTACCGGATCGGAATCGCGACCCACTGAGAAGATCCGGCGAGAAACTCAACGGGCTGGTGCATGGGTTAGGTTGCACGTCGACCTCTTTGTCGAATTCGACGAGTACGGTTACCGGGGTTCCTAAGCCTACTCCTAGTGTTAGCGCTGAAGACGTCTAATGCAAAGGTTATTGGATCTGATGGATCCGTAAGGACGTGAAGACATATTTGTTAAACTGCGCGTCCCAAAGCCAGCCCCATATCCTACACGTAGTCCGTTTAAAAGATCGACCGATTAAATGTTTGACGTAATTAATGTCACTGTAGAACGACTAGTGATCTTGTAATGTTGCCGAAAAAACGGTCGACGTACCGTGAACGCTGAATCATTGAGTTAAATGTGTTTTTCCTTAAAGAATTATACTGTATTAATGGAGCTGGGCACAATCTTTGCGACATTAGCGCTGATCTCTTTATTATTTTATTTTATTTTTTGGGAACCATCAGTCTAAAAAACAAACATACATAACTAATATCTATATATTAATACGTGAAGCAAAAACTTTGTATGCCTTTTTACAAAAATTGCGCGGACGGAAAAGTATGACATTTCCCACACTTATAGAGAATATATAGAGAGGGAGTGCAGCATAGTAATATTTTTTTAAAATTATATATGTAAAATATATTAAATCAATAAAAAAACATTACACGCACTACCATGTATTTGTCGCGCACACACGCGTGGATAGTATGGATACTCTTTGCTTATTGTCAAACTTATATTATTTCTTATAGTCTGTGGTCAAATTAAGAATAGATTAAATATTTTTTGTCTCTATTAAGATTTGTCTAAAGTGTGTGTAGCCTTAGCGAAATCTGTGACTATAGAAGTAGTCTTTGACAATAGAAACATAATAGTGTACAAACTTATAATTTAAATTAATTATAGTCGAGTTTCAACTACCGGGGAACCACTAGTATAAAAAAATTGCCCACATTGGAGTCAAATGGCTAAATAATAGAAATCTTAGAGGAGGCCTTTGTCGAGAGACAAGCTGTTTTGAAAACCATACCGAACGCCGAACGGAATGCTTAACTATTATAAGTTGGATTTAAATTCAAGTTATTATTAAGTCATTTCTTAAGTTAGTAATTACTAACAACCCGCCCTCGCTTCGCTTCGGAAACTGTAATTTATTATTGATCTCTCCACTATTAAATAGATGTTATTATACATATAAACCTTCCTCTTCAATCACTCTATCTATTAAAAAAAACCGCATTAATATCCGTTGCGTAGTTTTAAAAATTTAAGCATACATAGGGACAGAGGAAGCGACTTTGTTTTATACTATTTAGTGATTATGTAAAACAGCAATAAAGGCTTATTTTATTATTTATTATATAATAAAACGCTACAACAAAAATTATGACCGTAGTAATCTTTTTTATAAAACTCTTTTAACCCTTTGAGGTCCAGACTCCACACGTCTTGGACATTTGTTTTTTTTTACTCCCAGATCCACTGTCCTCACGTGTATATAAATTCACTAAAATAGCTAGGACGTGGTATATACGACATTTTAATAAAAACTTTGTATAAAAATATCACAAGAACTGAAACATTTATTTTCATCCGTGAGTTAATTTGCTAACGACCTCTTTTTTAGCGAACACTCTTTTTTATTACCTTGTGCTGTATCTATGTGTTTAAATAATTGTGTGGACGTTTATAATATTTCGGCGTAATTTTCATGAATTTTAAAACGACTGATTAACTTGAAAATTTACGCACCTCATGAAAGACTATTTTTTGTTATAGCCTATAATAATATCGAATAAAATAAAAAATCTAAAAAATAATTTTTGTTTCAGCTTTGCAATAAAGTGAAAACTAATAATAATAGTTAAAAAATAATTGATGAAAAATTGTTTATACATAATTTATTATTTTTCGTAAATTAGGTATACATTCGTAGTCGTATAGTAGACCAGGGTAGAAGCCTTTAAAAATAATAAAAAGTGAAAAATAAAAAATTGTAGGATGAAAGCCATTAGAAAAGGAGAAAAATATAATAAAATTGAAAGGAAAATTTACGGGCGATCTGAGGTCGGGAAGGGGATGGGGGTGAGTTTTTAAGGGTAAAAAACGGTTTTTCTCGATTTCCGACCAAACTAAAAGTCCTATGGAAAAAAGTAAAATGGCAAAGTTGTAGGTAATAAAAAGATCTAAAACTTTTGTATTTACACTTTTTTCACATAACCTCAAAATTTACCGATATTAATTCAAAATAAGGTGAAAAAATAAATATTACTAATCAAATAAATTACAGCGTATTTGGGACATAAAAAGGTAAGTTTTCATCAAATTCGTGAAAAAAAATTTTTTTTTAAAGATAAATATAAAATACCAAAAAAAAAATTTTTTTAATTTTTCACATAAATTTTGAGGTTATGTGAAAAAAGTGTATAGCTGTTCAAACAATTCATCTATCATCTTCCTAAAATAGCTATAATATTCAAATACAACCGTATGTCTGTACATGTAACATTTTTAAGGGTTTTTGTTTTTTCCTACTTGCCTACAGAACCCTAAAAATGCTAAGCCATTCAGTCAGGCGAGTCTTCTAAGCGGCATTGAACGGAGCTTACATTTTCTTCAGTTGAACAACGGACGCGAGAGAGAGCGCATGTCGCTTGCGTGACTGCCGCGTGCTTACATACGTAAAAATAATAAGTGATTCATTTTACTTTATTGGGAGATAAACTTAAGGTACGTTATGTTTTTCGAAATATTAATAATAACAATCGTTTAATTGCAATGGCCTATTTGTTACTAATAAAATTTCGGATATATTATTATTATTAGAGAGAGAGAGAGAGAGAATACACTTTATTGCACACCAAAACACAATTTACATTCAAAAACAATCAAAAAAAGCAGATACCTTTGTACAATAGGCGGTCTTATCGCTAAAAGCGATCTCTTCCAGACAACCGTTTAATTTATAGAAATTCTGGAAAATATAAAAAATATAGCAGGTACGTTGCGGTGTACTATAGATTACATACATTATTATTATTTTTTTATAAAACTTACTGAACTTAGTAAATTTACTTGTACTCAAATTGTGACCGGCGCTTTCGATTGAATCACATTGATTAAAGTTCTATTATTGGTCGCTTTTATTGTCTGTCAGTGGAAGTCAATCAATCAAGTGAATGTTTATAGAATGGAGGACGCGAAAAGTTTTTAGTTTTATCGAAATGCAATGAATGTGTACAAAGCCTAACATTGGTCTGACTGTAATCCTAATAGAATGTAACGTAAGCTTATTTTGACGAATTGGACTGAATTTGAAGTAAATTAATCTATAACGCAAAGTTTACAAACTGAAACAGTTTTCTCACCATTGGACTAATAGTGATAACTGGAAAAATTTAGAGTAGGAAAAAATAATAATAATAATTTAAACGGTAGGCAGCGGCTTGGCTCTGCCCCTGGCATTGCTGACGTCCATGAGCGACGGTAACCACTCACCATCAGGTGGGCCGTATGCTCGTCTGCCTATAGTATAGGGCAATAAAAAAATAAAAAAAAAAAAAAACAAAAAAAAAACTTAAATTGGAGTTCGATGACTTTAGTCTTTTAAGATTATCATAAGTTTTAGTTTTTATTGCACAATTCGATTTGAGAGATTTAATCGTTATGCTCATGTTGACATTTTACGATTTTGGAGTTATCAGTGTTCGTCTAGAGCAGGGGTTCCCAAATTTATTTTGTGTACTGCCCACTTTTAGAATAAATTATTTTTTTAGCGGCCCCATTTTTTCACCTACTTAAAAGCCACTATAGCGAGAGCTCAGTCGGTGTCTAAGAGTCCTCCTAGATGAAATTATAAATCGCCTCTCAAGCTTTTACACAACGCCCCCATTTTTTCTTCTCGGTCTCTTACCCCCTTTAGGCTTGCAGCGCCCATAAGGGGGCCACTTTGGGAAAGGCTGGTCTAGAGAATACATTTTTTTTTTTAGTTATAGCTGTTTGTTTTAGTTCAAATTCATTCCTCCATACTATAAAAAACAAAACTCCAAGATAATTTAAGCTCTTCTCCAGGAAATCGATCAAACAGTCGTTATGGGGGCGTAAACGAAAATTGGGATTTCCGTTTTTCGTATTCATCATGCCTTTAGAATTGAAGTGGATTAATCCAAAATTCCTGTATTTTCGTAAAAGCCAGAAATGTAATTGAAGAATTGTAATTTTTCAGTTGCGTTTTTTATTATTTTAATCCTTAAAGGGCACACCTTAAAGTTTATGGTATGCGCTTGATTTAACCGAGACGGAAAGTGTTCTTTGTTCTTTTCTAGACTAAAATTGCAATGAATTTTAATTTTAATTTATTTAAAAAATTTATTTCTCATTTTTTTTTTTGCTTATATTGGTGGACGAGCTCACAGTCCTCCTGATGTTAAGTGGTTACTGGAGCCCATAGACATCCACAACGTAAATGCGCCACCCACCTTGAGATATAAGTTCGAAGGTCTCAAGTTTAGTTACAACGGCTGCCCCACCCTTCAAACCGAAACGCATTACTGCTTCACGGCAGAAATAGGCAGGGTGGTGGTACCTGCCCGTGCGGTAGGTACCGCCACAAGAGGTCCTACCACCAGTTAGCCACTTCAATTCTAAAGGTGCGACATGTACCATTTGTTATTGTATCCGGGATGTACCGGCACCCTATGAATGATTAATTAAAGTGATCGGTAAAAGTATGAACTAGAACGATTGAATAAATTAGTAGTATGATATACTAGTGTAGGATCGTTTTAAAATTTGGTAAAACTGTAATAAAGTTCTGTTTACACTTTACACATAAATGGGAAAGGAGAGGCCATCATGTAAAAAAGTTGACTTAAAATCCGTTGAAGTCGCGTCCCCACAGATGCTCAGCATGATGAATTTCCTATTAATCACTGTTGCTATACAACATTCCAAGAAGTTTCAGGAAGACCCGTTTGGATGATGTATCACCTCTAATTCGTAGCTTAACTGTTCAAAATGATTTGCACGGATAATACTCGGAAATAGGGATGCGACATCGCTCATAAAAATATGTTTGAAAAACATCGATGCTTAGTTTTCATCCCTACTCGGAAAGGCTGCTCTTGTTTTTACTTAAACAACCAGATTTTTATTTTTAAACTAGCTGACTCGGCAGACTTCGTAGTGCCGCAATCGATAAATAAAAGACCTAAACTTTTGTATAAAATAAACTTAAAACAAACAAAGGAGTCCGTCCGACGGGGGACATATCAAAGGGAAAACAAAATTGTAATTTTTTATTTAATTCCGAGCATTTTCATATTTATCTACCTTTTAAACCTTCTCTGGACTTCCACAAATAATTTAAGACCAATATTAGCCAAGTCGGTCCAGCCGTTTTCGAGTTTTAGCGAGACTAACGGACAGCAATTCATTTTTATATATATAGATAGAAGATAGATTATCGATATCGAACTCCTCTTTATATCTCGCCGTTATGAATCTCCATCGTCGCGTCGTATACCTTTTTTGTCATTCGAGTGCTTTGAGACTTCTCGTGTTACTAACTGCGAACCTTGAGAAACGATTATATATCTTGCGTTTTCAATTATTTTATTAATTTAATTTGCTACCGTATCGGATGTAAGTTTTATACAATTTTATAAAGTCAATTAAAATTGATTTCTATTTGTCATATCGATTTGAAATTTTGCATCGATATCCGGATTCCTCTACGCAATCGTTGGAATCGAGTTGATCTGATGACGGACTTGAAAAGCCGGGATCGAATCACTCGAAAGATTACTAAAACAGATAAATAAAATATTCTTTTGTTTGATAATTACGTTATTATTATGTATGAACGGTTGGCACTTTGATGTGTTAAAAAAACGAATTGGTCAGATATTTCCTCGGAATCAGTATGTGTCTCATGTCACCAAAAACATATTAGTTCATGAACAGTTGGATGATCATTAGACGAGGACGGTGACTCTACCACAATTATAACCCGGATAAACAATGTGGATCTTTCGGTGAAAAGACTTCGAAACTGGATATTTACAAGTCTTTTTTTCTGAATCGTGAACTGCTGGGTGAAATGATATAGGACTAATCACTGTCAGCTAGCTTAAAGCATCTTAAATTGTTTATTCGAATTCCTAAATGTCCCAAAATTATACGACATGTGACATCAAAATACCGGTACTGATTTGTGTCACCAGGCTTTTGGAGTAATGCCAAACTCTGGTCGTCCGCCGTCTTGTAAGTATGGACGATGTTAAAATTTCGGTCCACTCTCACTAATGCTATATGCCTTATGTATGAGTAGGGGTGATTGATTTTTCACATGGATGTGAACTTCACATTGGTGACGTCAGCATGAGCCCCAAATGTTTGGGGCGATTTTCGGTGAATTCGTTTTAATGATTATCTGTATTATGCGAGATTTGTTGCTATGATCCGTATATATAGCGTTCAGAGAATTTAGTTTTAAATAAGTTTAGAATACTGTGGATTTTTTCACGAACTAGATCCAATTCCACCTGGTGTTGAGTTTTTACCGAAATCCGTAGACATAAGAAGTGAGTGCCAGAAATAGACACGCTAGTGCTACCCACCCCACCCGTACAAGCTTACAATAATTACGCTTATCAAATTTTATTATTCGATAATATTGTTGTTTTTTTCGTGGAATTATTTGGTAATTTACGGAAACATTATCAGTTTGGATTTATTAACATCATTAGAATTGAATCAAACATGCGCCTTTCAAAGGACCACAACGAACCAAAAACGATGGAGACAATGTATTTTTATTATTTATTTTCCACTCAAGTTTGCCTTTCGCCAAATAAAGTATAGTGCTGACTCGTCAAATAGGCCGAAAAGTTAGATGTGCAACTTAACCCATTGACACAACCCACTGAGTTTCTCGCCGGATCTTCTCAGTGGGTTGCGATTTCGATCTGGCGGTAGATTTTTGGGAGGCTTATACGATAAAGGGAAGATCTTCCACCGAGCGGGTGATATTGCTCGGTAGACCGACGGTCCGAATGTTGTTGTTCGGAACTTGTATATATCGCTTTATCTTGAAAATGTAAGCCTGATTCAGGCATCTGTGAATTATCTTGCGTTGTGTGATGGCTACCCGCCACAGATTCAGGGCCAGCGATATCAGATTCTCTCAGGTTGAGCCCGTGAGCTCATCTACCAAACCGAACGTAGTTGGAATAGCCTCTTGAGGCTACCGGCGATTGGCTAATGAACAAAATGTACAAAACCGTTACCGAAATTTCCAAGTCTCTGAACAACAGGTATAAGATGCAAATGAACAATTACTATTCTTAGTGTAGCAATGAGTCAGCTCTTAAAGTAACTTCTGAATGTAAATCCCCAACGAAAAGCCGCGGACCGAGATCTGCATTTTCCTGTTACGTCAAATGATGACCAAACAACCCATATAGCCAGCCATACTGCTTAGAGTCGAACTCGGTGACATCACTTTTGATAGTTAAATATATTGTTACACCGGTGACAGTAACGCCATCTATCGCTGAATAGCCGAACGAATATCGAAGGATCTAGTAACATCTAGAACGCTCGAGAAGTACAACGTCATTTGTTGTCAGATAGCAGAAACACAATACTCGACTTTTGTGGAATATTCTCGATAATTCTAGGGATGTGGTATCGGCTATAAAAGCATTGTAGAGATGGCACGCAGTCAGTCAGTAATCGTAGCTACTCGAAGCGAAACAGCGAACGGATCACCTGAAGCGAAGCGGAAGAAGCGAATTGAGACTTTGAAAGCGTTTTAAGTGTTCTAAAGTGTTGAATACAGTTTTTAGTTGTTCCCCCGTAGAATTTTCATTTATCCCGAACCCCAGCGCGTAACAATATGTACGAAGCAACCCCCGGTGCAGTTTTAAGGGTAGTTTATTATAACAGCTGTTAATAAATACTAGAGGTCCCGCAGTAGTCGAAATTCGACTATAATCAATTGGAATTGTAAGTTTGTACACTATTATGATTGTATTTTATACTTTTATAATCACAAATTTCGCCAAGACTACACTATAAAAAATATTAACAAAGACAAACCATATTCTATTCTCAATTTGACAACAGATGTCAAGAACAAAAGTTTGACAATAAATAGTATGCATGCGTGTGTGCGTCAAATACATGGTATGTAGTGTGTGTAATGTTTTCTTTATTGATTTAATGTATCTTATAAGTATTATTTTAAAAAAATATTAGCATTGTGCACTTCTTCTCTATATTCTCTATAAGCGTGGAAAATTTCATACTCCTCCGTCCGCGCGATTTTCGTAAAAAGGGATACAAAGTTTTTGCTTCACGTATTAATATATAGATAATACTAGGGCAAACCATCGTGGCTTAATAAAGAACAGGCCCGTTATACTCCGTCCCGAGTGATGCGATTTTTGTTGTGCTCCAAACAAAAACGTATGTTCTAAGTAGAGAAGCTCGTATGAACCAACCGCAAGAGCCCCACCGACCAAACGAGTTGAATCACAAAAAAAATTTAGCTCCGTGTACTTTTTACCGGGCATCATTAAGTTTTTGTCGAATTTCGGCCACAAAAAGGTATCTTGAAACTAGTTTTTCAGTTGATCCTTGTATCATTGTGGTGAAAAAACTTGAACATTACTCAGAAAATGTAATTAGCCCCTGTATTCAGTTGTTACTTATATGATTGTGGTTAGTGGGAAAAACTCTTTACAAATTTTCCACCACGGCGGTGCGCTGGTTCAATATTTTTGAAGAAAGTTTTGCGGGGGCGAGTATCGCTAAAGATGCACAAAAGAGGGGAAGGCCGAGGCTAGGCTATGAGGAGTAGACGTACCTGCCAACCCGTCGCTAGCTTCTTCCAGGCTGCAGAATTCGACGCCACTGCTGGACGACGCGTAATGGCGGCGACTTGACACGGCACTCTTCTAAATTATTGTCTATAAAACTTGTATATCACTCGCGCAACGACGAATATGGTCGTCAGTAAGAGTTTGTATAATAGAGAATTAATTTGAGTCCATGAAAATATTTGTGAAAAAATAAGCGGCGTGTGCGTGTACAGCGCGTGCGGTGCGGTCGGCGATAGTCTTCTTTTTTATTTTTGACGTTTTCTTCTTATGTTTCTTTTTTATAAGTGGCCATGCGAGAGGTTTTATGTCTACTCTCATTAAAAAAGAACCAGTGGTGATAAAACTTAAACATTACTTGAACGTGACTAGAAATATAATTGGCCCCTATATTCAGTTGTTAGGTAATGGACACGGTAAATGCCCCACTTTAGAACCTTTTTTGTTTGAGGTCGGTCAACAATAATGTAAACGGTTTTAAGGCCTACAGTTACCATGACACTGAGATATCGTGTCTTGTGTGACAGTTTTTTCTGTAAGCAAACAAAGTTTTTACATTGTTCTTTTCAAGAATGCGAAACGATAATGTTTTGCGGTTTTAAGAATAAAATATCCATATCCACTACAGTATTAAAATTGAGACGATAAATTTACGATCTTACAATCCCTAATGGCTAGTAAAACAACAAAGCGAAGTTAACCTATACAAGCACGCGTTATTAGTTCATTTTAATGAATTTTCGGCTTTTCGGAAGTACATGCCTCAGTTTAAATTTATTGAGTTTTTTGCTGTCGATACGTATCCTAAAGACAATCGCGCTAATTGAAACTCCGATAATATTGGATCGTTTGGAATCCCTGGATCCACTGAGGAACTTCAGTTCTCTCTCTGTTTTATCCCGTACTTTTTTTTTCCTACCTATGCTGATAGCCTTGTGAGGCTATTTCAGCTCCACCCTAACGTTTGTAGGTGAGCTTACGGGGCTCAACCGGAGAGTTGCTAACACTGACTCTAGCAAGAGCAGTGCTTCGCAGAATCTACCACCGGATCGGAAACGCGGCCCACTGAGAAGATCCGGCGAGAAACTCAGTGGGCTGTGTCTATGGGTTAGTTCGCTTGTCGAGCCCTTCGTCGCAAGCGACGGGTTCGATGAGGACGGTGACCGGATCCCGTACTAACGACCCGCCCTCGCTTCGCTTCCGAAACTGTAATTTATTATTGATTTCTCCACTATTTAATGGATGTTATTATAGATATAAACCTTCCTCTTCAATCATTCTATCTATTAAAAAAAAACGCATCAAAATCCGTTGCGTAGTTTTAAAGATTTAAGCATACATAGGGACAGATATAGGGACAGAGAAAGCGACTTTGTTTTATACTATGTAGTGATGTCCCATGGGGAGATATTGTTTGAAACGATCCCATCATCTCCATTTTTTCAGAGCACCACTTCAGTTACATTACCTGGGAATTCCGCGCACATCCACCGTTCTTGTCCGGAGATGTTTTATGCCAAGTACCATTTGGCTTCGGAATCAAATGCCCTCCGCCGTGTTAATTGAACATTACGTTCTTCAAATGGGATTTTAGAAAGAGTTCTCATCGAAGGGCAGCGTTTCGGTTATATCCTTCGCGTTTCTGATGTCCTTCACCGTCGGTAATCATTACCAACAGGTGACCCGTATATATGCCTTAATATATGCCTGAAAGGCAATAAAAAGTGGAAACATTTCAAATGTGATAGGAAAGATGTAATAAATTACATTACAGAGTTGACTATATAAATACATTGCTGACATTGCTTATTGCTCCCCTACACGGTGTTTCCCGAGCGCTATGACATGTTCTTCTTTAAAAGAGGCTTGTGGAGAGTATTAAGCGGTGGGCAGCGACATGGCTCTGTTCCTGGCATTGCTGAAGTCCATGGGCGACGGTAACCACTCACCATCAGGTGGGCCGTACGCTCGTCTGCCTCCAAGGGCAATAAAAAAAAACAAGGTACTCTATTAGTAAGAGTCTCTTTTCGTCGAAGTAACATGTACATGTTTTCTGAATAATAATTGCAGGCATATAGTTTTACAAACTTTGAAAAGCAATCATAACGTCGGATAACCTTTTCAGATACGTTGTACAAAAGCCGATCTAGTCTGAAAAGAATTCTTCAAAGGCTTTACATTGTGAGCCCGAAAACTGTGTGGAAAGCTTTCTTCGAAGCTAGCCATGACCTTTCAACGTCGGCGTGGGTCGCATCGCTACAAATGTTATGAAAGCTTTCGTGAAAAACTTTGAAAATTAAATTCGTTGAAAAGTTTTGTTATACATATTTGTTGGAATGAAAATGAAATTCTCTGAAAAGTTTCGTATTGTGTATTTGTTGGAATATTCGATGGAACTCATCAGACTTGTGCTCACAGCCCCCCTGGTGTTAAGTGGTTACCGAAGCCCATAGACATCTACAATGTAAAATGCGCCCACCTTCAGATATAGGTTCTAAGGTCTCAAGTATAGTTACAACGGCTGCCCCACCCTTCAAACTGAAACGCATTACTGCTTCACGGCAGAAATAGGCGGGGTTGTGGTACCTACCCGTGCGAACTCACAAGAGGTCACCAGTCAACCGTAATCATTTGTTGAGTACGTATTTCATTAGAAAAGTTGGTACCCGTTTGCGGGATTTGAACACCGGTGCATCGCCACACACGAACGCACCGGACGTCTTATCCTTTAGGCCACGACGACTACAAATTACTACAACTAGGGCATCCCTTTCCCGGCAGTAAGAGAATGGATTTCCAACTAGCTTTCGAATAACATAAACAAATTGGCTACCTTTCTCAGCGAATCATTCCAAATCAAATATGGCTAATGCCTGTTTTGGTAATTACTGTTTTTGAAAAAAAAAACAAATAATTTACTTATTATGATTTGTTTGCTTTGGAGACCAGTGACCAGGATAAGACCACTCGAACGATACCGCTAATGCAAGTAACACAGGTGGGCCGTATGCTCATTTCTTTGCTCGTCTGCCTACAAGGGCAATAAAAAATAATAATAAAAAAAAACACATCAAAATATCAAATGACGATAAATAAATCATTAAACTGCATCAAACACTGAAATTTGTTTGACAGAATATGTTCTTAACGGGGTCTAGTTAGTAAAATTAATTATTACTAAAAGAATCGGTTTTATCACATATTCTTACACCTTAGTACGTGATTGTTTACAGTATAAATTATTTCTTATAATATCTCTGCGGCCCGCGGCAGAGCAAACAATTTTAGTAGAAACTAGCGGCCCGCTCCGGCTCCGCCCGGGTCTTTACCAAAAATTTCAACGATATTTGATGTTGTTTTATTATTTTAAATAAAAGAACACTTATTGCGGCATAACTATAATAGTTAGACATATGTTGTCGCGACACTTTTTGTAAATAATAATGTGTTCTACAAAGTCGTAGTACATTATTTTATTTTATCATCAATAGTTTTCGCAGGGCACGCGATGTAAATAATATTTTAGGTAATTTTTTTACTCTTTGAATTACATTATTGGAGTTTTGGTAAGGATCCCTAATTTTTTTCAAAAAAGAT
The DNA here is from genome assembly GCF_030269925.1 of Bombyx mori. Lineage (NCBI taxonomy): Eukaryota > Metazoa > Arthropoda > Insecta > Lepidoptera > Bombycidae > Bombyx > Bombyx mori. The sequence continues at coordinate 11,782,639 of NC_085126.1, read as the reverse complement.
TATAGCCTATGTCACTCGGGAATAGTGTAGCTTCCAAACAGTGAAAGAATTTTTCAAATCGGTTCAGTAGTTTCGGAGCCTATTCAATACAAACAAACAAACAAATCTTCCCTCTTTATAATATTAGTATAGAAGTATAGATAAAAAATACTGATATAATATATTTACCATATTTTTCATTACAGATATTTTTTCACGCCAATTCCTAATTAATAAGCTACCCACGTTGCATAAATAATAATTATAATTGATTTAACTATGAGACAATCGCCTTTTGACACTTAATATTAAATATGTCAATTGACTGGCGGTCAACTAAACAGTCCAAAAATGTGTGGCCCGCAGTGATACCTCACATTGTCCTATGTGGCCCTTGACCAGAAAAGTGTGACGACGACTGGTTTATACCATCGAATTATATCGAATCGGTTTTAACACATTTCTGTCTGCAAAGACGATTGGCTTGGCGATTAGCATCACGTTAGGCGCTCAAGAATATCTATAAGGTACTAGCTGACCCGGCAGACTTCGTAGTGCCTCAATCGATAAATAAAAGATCAAAACTTTTGTATAAAATAAACTTAAAACAAACAAAAGGAATCCATTCGACGGGGGACACATCAAAGGAAAAACACAATTGTTATTTTTATTTAATTCCGAGCATTTTCATATTTATCTACCTTTTAAATCTTCCCTGGACTTCCACGAATAATTCAAGACCAAAATTAGTCAAATCGGTCCAGCCGTTCTCGAGTTTTAGCGAGACTAACGAACAGCAATTCATTTTTATAAATAGAGATTTCTTTAGCTATAGAAGGTGTTGCTTCGACTGCCTCTTAGTAACATTTTATGCTAACATGCTAATCTAGTAACCTCGAGGGGTTATTCTAGATTCGCCGAATTAGTTGGTGAGGTCACGGGGCTCAAACCTGATGACGTTGCTAACACGAACCCTAGCGAGTGCCGTGCTTCGCAGAATCAACCACCGGATCGGAAACGCGACCCACTGAGAAGATCCGGCAAAAAAATCAGTGGGCTGTGTCTGTGGGTTAATTTACTTGCCGAGCCCTTAGTCGCAAGCGACGGGTTCGACGAGAACGATGACCGTTGCTTGGGGTACCTAAAAGCACCGTTAGTGGATCGGGAGGATCCGAAATGACGTGTTGTGGGCGACGTCGACTGTTTACCATTTGGTCCGTAGGATCGGCTATGTAGTTACCGGCGGCCACGATGAGAGGGTTCTCGTGTCGTGCCGCATTATCGAAATGAGCTAACATAAGACGTGCTCCATTGTATGTATATTTTTGGTTCCGATGTAAAACTATTATGCTAGAACATTCGATGCCTATAAGTCACGTGGCAAAGGTGTTGCAAACCTATTTAAATGATCAAACGCTAATGACATTATACAAAAAAAAAAAACAAAGTAATAACCGTTTGTCATCATATTAATTATTAACGTTTAACTTTTTTTTATATTTATTAGCCATATATTTTATACGTTATCTGCAACAATGTAGACGGGCTGCAATATTTTAATTAATTTTATTACTACTGATTAAAATGTCACAACACTAGTGGCTTATTGTAAACACGTACATACATCAAAAAGAGAAAAAGAAACTGTAATATATGAGGTTGGTGTCTTTAGAGTTATTTTTGTTCACGGACCTCTGACGCAACTTTAAATTTACAATTGAAATAAGTGTAAGGTGAACATTACTTAATTAAGGGAGAATCGGACTATGGGCAATCTCGCCCAGATAACTTTCTGTACCGAAAAACTATATTTGAGTCGTCTATTATCAAAGGTGGCAATCTGTGCATTTGGACAAAAAAAAATTATTGATATGTCAATACAGATTGATTAGAATATAATCGTCTCCTTCAAAGAATACGGTTCAAAATCTGCATTAAATAAAGGTTAATACTTAACCTGTTATTTATCTAAGATGTCGTTCAAAAGAGTTTTGTGACTGCCAATGGAATACAAAGTCAATAATTCGTTTTTCTGATTTACCAATAATTGTCCAAAAGTCACATTGCCGGCTTTGATAATAGTCGACTCATTTAATCCCACAGCAAACTACAAATGGATAGTATAAGTAACTTTCAGCCGTACAGCATTGCAATTCATTCATTGAAAAATCAAAATATTATTGTTGGGTCCATCCATTGTCAGAATGTTGCCATAACTAAACACCATTGTTCATTGTTTCAGGTATCGACAAGGCTGACAACACTGCTACAGATAGCCGCTAAAAATATTACCAGATCATAAAACAAAAACTGCCCACCATATAAAGACATAACAGACATAGTCCGTAAGACTCAAAACTGCCTGTGATAAAAGTATTTAAAATTTTGCATTTAGCTTAGAATTGTTAAGGAGATTTCGCATAGAAAGATTTTAAGGAATCTTTAGAAGTGGCATTAGGAAGATTGGAAGTATTGGTGCACAGGAAAATGAAGGACAGCATGAGGAGTTGTGAACACGTGCTGACAGACGATGTGGAGTACAAGGAAGTGGTCGTGATAGGTGAGTGTCAAAGATTGTGTTATTTGAAAGCGTTATTTTAAAACTAGCTTTTGCCCGCGACTTCGTCCGCGTGGAATAGTTTGGCATAACGCAAAATTTTACCTGCCTCTTCATTTACGTAGAATATCATCTTTATAAAAACACCTTCACAAATAATGCTTTATTTTAGAACAGATTTGGTTAGCATAAAAAACTTTACAGAGAGCGCCATCCTTAACATATAGATCTATGCTGCCGCGGACTTTTTTTAGATCTTTTAAAGGGGAACAATTCTCTCATATATTATTTTCGCGAAACTTTCACCGTTCCCGCAGCGCACGCAGTGGAAGCTCTCAAAAAGGATTAAAACCCCGATTTTGAAACATTATTTATTGGTGATCCGCTTGCATTGGTCTTCGCGTGATGTTATATAGCCTATAGCATTCCTCGATAAATGGGCTATCTAACACTGAATTTTTCAAATCAGACCAGTAGTTCCAGAGATTAGCGCGTTCAAACAAACAAACTCTTCAGCTTTATAATATTAGTATAGATACGACAAAATTAATTCCTTTTGTCCAGAAACTAGATAGCATGAGTCGACATAATAATACATGCAATAAATTTTCAATTGAAAATTACCTTATTCATATATTAACGGCTTATTTGGGCGCCTAAGATGATCTTATAGTTGAATGCGCATTAAATAAGCCAAACAATGTCGTGTCTTCTAAAAATCATCTACATCATCATTTCATTCTTGTCCACTGCTGGGCACAATTCTCACTCAATTTGTATCACTGAACTAACAGCCTTGACCAGCCCACTCTCACTTCAACGAATAATCTTATTCCTGATCCATTAGAGAAACTGTTAGAAGCTCTGTGGGCTTAATATCTCTATAATGACATTGAATAGTCTTCACATAGTTGCATTAAGTATATATTATATACGTAAATATATGATAAAATAAAGAGCACATGTTCATATACTTGATGAATGGTTCATTTAGTATCAGATCGGTGTCGTGTTACCGGTCCTTATTCTAAAAGTGATCGTTGCGAATCCTTTAATATTCGTGATTTTGGGAATGGTCGTTACGAAAAGCGTTTTGGCTTTAATTCGTAATCGAATGCCAATAATGCATTCCCCGTAATTGAACAATTACGCGAATTCGTCTTAATGTTAATGATGTTGATGGTTTTTTTAATGATTGAGTGATTACTAGTGGACCAGAGGCCTTTTCAGTTTCACCAGGACAGGAGGGCGAGCAAAGGCCTCAGCCAGAAGGGGATTTGTTACTCAGTAGAATCGAGATCTTCGTACCTATAGAAGAACAGCAAATAAGATGGTTAATAGTAAACTGAATTTTATTTTAATCCTCATCATACCGTTGAGAGAGAAACAGTGAACTAAAAAAACACAAAACTGGACCATCGACCCGTTGAAGGTCGTGGAAATCTGCTATTTCGTTTTTTTTCGTCTAATAGTTTCTGTAAAACACGTTCGAATATTTTTGCTGAATTGTGCGTTCCGAAATATCGTTCGTAACAGATTCTGTTTACTACATAGCTAGAGCTTTCTATCTATTTAACACACTGCATATCAGATACCCTTGTAGATAGATAGAACGACGGAGGGAAGATCTTCTACCGAGCGGGTGATATTGCTCGGTAGATCGACGGTCCGAATGTTGTTGTTCGGAACTTGTATATATCGACGCTTGAAAGGCAAACGTGACTAAGCGACAATAACTGCTTTATACATAAATGATAGGCAATAACCATATTCGATGCGCAAAAAATATATTTCTAGGTCTATTAAAATCATTTCAATCCTCTATACAGCTATATTCGTTAAAATAGATTTTTTTTCAGGTATTTCAACTTTAAATTATCTACTGTAAAGTTCACGCATTGTCGCTTAGTCACGTTTGCCTTTCAAGCGTCGATATGCAAGCTTATCTTGAAAATGTCCTAAGCGAGATTCAGGCATCTGTCAAATATCTTGTGTTGTATGATGGCTACCGCTACACCCTCTGTAGCCTCCCTATTCCTTGCGACAAGATGTCGAACGTTCAGGAATGGGACTCCGTACGCCGCGTTGTCAATGTCACCTCAATTGACCCACTGTCTGTCTGCTAAATAAAGTTAGACATGACTGGTATTAAATCGCTTCGCGTCACAACATGACGATTATTGATGAAGATAAAATCCTTTATTGTTGTTAGGGTTGTAAAACGTTCTCTCAAATCCCCGGACCACATTCCTGCTATATCAGCAACATGACTTTTGTTAATCAATTCAAAAAACATGGTATCTGTAATGCGAGTTAAATTTCGTTTTTCGACCTTGTTTAAAGATGACTGCTTTACATCTTAGATATTTACATAATTCGTTTTAATGTTTAATGTCGTCTTTAATTTGTTCTAACGTTTTGATGTCCCACTTAATCTTTCTGTGATCACAATAAATCTTCTGAAGCCTTGACTCAATTAGGAACCAGTCGTAATGTTGAATTGTCATTGATAAAAACGGAAATAATGTTTGTTACCTTTCCAGCCAATGCATCGATGGCACGGACTGAGTTATTTATATTAATTAGCTATTTGCTTTTTAATAATGGGTTGTAAACAAATCTGTTGGTTAAAGATAATTTTTGTTTATGTAACACTATATAGTTTGACAAATAAAAAGATGCAGTCAGTTGTAAAGTCTCGACAGTTGACTAGCTAGGGTGGATATATATACATATTTATTGCCTCCGCTGGCGTCGAAAGAATGGATGACTCCCGAATCTATGCTAAATGGTAGCCCTGATGACTGTAGACCATGTGGACGCCGAACAAAACCTTAAGCCTTAACGGTTTATCCAGAGAAAGCCAAACAGAGATTCGTCTGAAACAATGTAATCGATCGCGCAAAGGTCATTTCCATCCCACTTGTTATTGTAGAAACTTAGATGATGGTATATTCAACATATATGTACAACTCATTTGAAAGATTCTTTTTGGGTTTTTTACAAACGAAAACAAGGCCTAACAAGTGTCTTCAACCATAAAGTCTATGAACGTCTGGCGTATGCAAACTGAAATTTACATTTAATTTTTGTGACAACTGTCTTTTTGTGAACAGGAAATGGGCCCAGCGGTATGGTGACCTCATTCATGCTGGACGGCAATGTACCATACCTCAAACAGATACCAGAAGACTTGCCAATTGACGAGATGCTCAGAGCCAGGTAATATTATCAAATGCTACTTGTTTTGTGATAACCGCCAATTGTGACCAATGCTTCAATACTCTTCATTTAGGAGCCGATGACTGTGGTTTTTATTAAGCTATTGCATAGCTTTTTTAGGGCTTTGAACGCGGTGACCGAATCAAGAAATTCCGTAACGAAAATAAAACCTAACACCCCCACTCCGTCTACCATGTAGTTCGCGTTCAACACATTCACACGTTGCGCTTGTGTAGCGTATGTGAATAAGCGCGCGGCGTGACGTCGCACTGCATGCGCATCATCAAAAGTCTGCCCATCTCTCTCTCGCGCGGTCTAGCTTATGAGTGTGAAGGGGACAGTTAATTTTTACTTTTGTTAATGTTTATAAATATAGTGTGGTCTTATTTTATTATTATTTTAATATTAAATTATTATTGTCTAATTATAATTGCAAAAGTTGATAAAAATGCTATGCAATATTTTTACCGCGGCTGTCCCCGAGTGCCACACGTGTTTTTTTTTGTCTAAACCGTACGCGATATTAAAGGAATCATCGTGCACAGTTTTTTAGTATAAGTCAACCGGTCAGTGAGTCATTTGGGTTATTACAGCGCGAAAAATAACCGAAACATCAAACGAACTAGCTATGTTGTATATATGCTATTTCTCAGTCTTTAAACCGGATCGAAAGACTGCTTCGCGACAGAAACTGGTGCCTGCCTAATTAGTGTGTGTGGGCCTAATTACAAATTTATAAAATGTGCGGTTTTGATTCACATAGCACGCGATTATTCCGTTATCGTGAACTTGCCTAGTTAGTGTTTCTTTAGAAAAAATTGGTACCCGCCTGCAGGATTCGAACACTGATACAGTCGCATCGTACGATACGGGTACCTACACCGGACGGCTTATCCTTAAGCAACGACGACTCCAATTCTCGAAGCCTGTCAGTTGCAATGGGATGGGCCATCGACGTTGCGGTAGCTATCACTTCAGACCCCGTGAGCCTGCCAAACTTTTCACTCTTTACGCTGACAGTATGAGAGAAATATGATTAAATTGTAATAACTTAACTGGACAGAAGTAAATCTTTATCAGAAAGACAGGACCTCATCAAGACTACAGCAACCTATACCATCTAATTGCCTAATTCCTATTTTAAGTACCCTTATTAGAGCATATTGCAAGCCCTTACAGATAAGCGGTAGTGGTGGCGGTAACTGACGGTCCCACCACCGCTGTACTGTTTATTTCTGCAGTGAAGCGACCAAGTGTACAAATGCCTTTGAGGTTTCAACCGTATCTCGGACAGTAAATTTCACTTAATTCATCAGCAATTTCCACTTAAGTTCACCTTCGTTCCAGACTTTCAAACCTTCCCGAAGGCCAGAGCCTGTACGACGCAGACCTCGCGGAGTTGGCCGAGGGATTGGAAGGCAGAAGTCAAAACCCGATACCTATATTGGTGAGCTTCGAAATTTTGTTGTTTCAGCACTAAGTTCTGAATCATCACCTTGTGTCTTGACTGTGGGACCATACTTGCGGAACTAGGGGGGAAATTGTTTTGGCTCGTTTAAACTGAGAGAAGGACAGCAATTTTTTTTTATTGCTTAGATGGTTGGACGAGCTCACAGCCCACCTGGTGTTAAGTGGTTACTGGAGCCTATAGACATACACAACGTAAATGCGCCACCCACCTTGAGATATAAGTTCTAAGGTCTCAAGTATAGTCACAACGGCTGTTCTACCCTTCAAACCGAAACGCATTACTGCTTCACGGCAGAAATAGGCAGGGTGGTGGTACCTACCCACGCGGACTCACAAGAGGTCCTACCACCAGTAAATAAATCTCTAAATGAGCCGCTAGAGCAGTGTAAGAACATTGCGTGTTGTCACCACTGGGTCACGAAGCTGCCCTACTAGACTGGTATTTACGAGGAATTCGATTAACAATTACGAAACGCGTTACATTGAAACAAATTTAATCTAGAAAATTCCCTATCTTAATTATTATGAAACGTATTAAAACGTAAAACATTATTGCGTGTAATTTACACAATAATTACCGCAATAGCCTTTAAAATATCGGGTATCTTATCGTCGGGGCACGCGGGGGACATATTATATATCGAGGGCCGTACTCAGGCATCCCATTGCGGATGGGAGGTAAAATAGTAAAAAAGGGCTCGATTATTTCTTTGAGGTTTTCGTGAGACATAACAAAACCGCCCCTAAAACTAGTTTTATGATTTATATTCGCTTTCTCTGTTTCCGGCTCGTTTGTTCTTCTTCAATATTTAAACATTGTGTAAACTACCGTCTAATTTAAGAAATAAAATACATATTAAAATATCATTAAAAACAAACACTACATATGTCGAGGTCGGGATATTTGTTTGACTTGGTTTTCATCTTCATGATAAGAGGATCCCAAGAGTTAGATAAGCGCCAACCACCTCTTCTATCTATTGAAATATATACATAATATGTGTGTATATATTTGTATGTGTATGCGTGTTGTGTTTCAATGCAACTTTTTTTTATTGCTTAGATGGGTGGACGAGCTCACAGCCCACCTGGTATTAAGTGGTTACTGGAGCCCATGGACATCTACAACGTAAATGCGCCGCCCACCTTGAGATATAAATTCTAAGGTCTCAAGTATAGTTACAACGGCTACCTCACCCTTCAAACCGAAACGCATCACTGCTTCACAGCTTCACGGCAGAAATAGGCAGGATGGTGGTACCTACCCGCGCGGACCCACAAAAGGTCCTACCACCAGTGAAAACCTACCATTATTTCCTCTGCATTATATTTGGTTGACTGGTAAAGAATTTAAGAACTTCAGCATTAAGTCCGCCACTGTATATCAAAACATGAAGTGTCATAAATAAATCAATTGAATAAAGGCTTAGGTATTTATTTAACTTCGTCATTTTCGTGCTCCGTATGTGAAATTAATTTGGTTTCTGTAGGAAGTATTTGGATTTTGTAAAACCTTGTAACATGATATTTACGACTCGAAAAAACTGAAGTAAATAACTCATGAATGAGTTAAGCTCGCCTTTGTACATAGTATTTAGACATTCTTTAAATCTGTTTTTATTGTATTTTCTTTTTGTGTACAATAAGTATAAAATAAAAAATAAAAGTAAATAATGAAGAGGATACATCATTATCATCAAACGTGAAATTCTTAAATGTAATAAAATGTTGCGTCGCAAAACAACTACACTAAACAAACAAAATAAAACAACAGATGAAAGATAAATATAATATAATCCAAGATTGAGCCGTAACTGACCTTCGCAAATTTTAATCAACTCGTCGATTTATCTATGGCTAACAAGACTAGGGACGAAGCAATGGTTTTTTTTATTGCTTAGATGGATGGACGAGCTCACAGCCCACCCGGTGTTAAGTGGTTACTGGAGCCCATAGACATCTACAATGTACATACGCCACCCACCTTGAGATAAGTATAGTTACAACGGCTGCCCCGCCCTTCAAACCGAAACGCTACACTGCTTCACGGCAGAAATAGGCAGGGTAGTGGTACCTACCCGCGCGGACTCACAAGAGGTCCTACCACCAGTATAATTTGTGCTGAATACGTTAATGCGAAACCGCTAACGGAATTTTACCATAGGTCAAACAACCCGCAGCGACCAATATATCATAATTTCTTATCTTCATTTATTTATAACATTAGTTTTATTTAATGATAATAGTTTTACGTTTTTTTTGTCATTTTAGTTAATTTTTTTTGTTGGTATTTCAAGTAAATATGGCTCCGAGTACCTACGCGTAGTTAACGAATCATGCGTGCAATGCATGGCGGAACTTGCCACTTGTAATCTTCAATCTTGGGTTGTAAGGCAAAATAAAAATGTACTGAACCAAAAAAATAATACTACCTGGAGTCACTACGTTCATCCATCCTACGTTTCCAGAGATATTTTTTTCCACATACCTTCCGGCTTTTAAATGAGCTTCCCTCCACGGAGCTTCCCGAGCGCTATGACATGTCCTTCTTCAAACGAGGCTTGTGGAGAGTATTAAACGGTAGGCAGCGGCTTGGCTCGGCCCCTGGCATTTCTGACGTCCATGAGCGACGGTAACCGCTCACCATCAGGTGGGCCGTATGCTCGTCTGCCTACACGCCAATAAAAAAAAATAGATTTTTCGCCCGTACGAAAAGTTTGAGAGCCTGTGGAAACTTAAATATAATCTGACGTTTAGCTACTGAAATAGCGAATGCTGCGTTCTCTAATACTATATCTAGGTCAGCTCGTCTCGACGGTATAGTTCATTGGGGATTTTATCTTTTCAGTAACTAGGTCGTTCACGCCACATCGATCATCGTCTTATAGTTTAGAAGCACGTGTAACTCGATGGCTAATCACCCGATGTAGTCGTGCCGCTATATCACAACACATAACACGTGCTTATTCATGTATCCACCGAGAAGAATTAACATTGTGTAGATATTACAGCTGCCGTTTTTACAAAACATCCGAAGAGTTGTACAAAGATGTCAGAGAGCGTTCAAATAACATTTGGGAACCAATAAACGCGAAAATATACCGTTTTTCATTAATTTTTTTTCTCCAACAATCGCCAAAATTGGAGAAAAAAAAAACAAATCTAGTGCATTAATCCACCCGGGCGTCTTGGGGTGAAATACGCGGTCTGGTTGTGGTGTTGACCGCGATAGAGTGCAGGGGAGTCGTTTAGTGGATAGGTCCCCGAAAACAACCTTGGGCCCGCGGTCTCGCAGCAGCCGGGGACCTCACAGGAGGCTAGGCTCCCGGCCAAAAAAACAAAAAAAAAGTGCATTAATCCATATTTTAGATGAAACCATTGTAAAGTTTGAGCATCACTGAACCCGCTGGGCCTACGTCATCGGCAGCTGTATCACGTATTTCGCAGACAATTAGCAGAAGACAAATATTGTGCAAATATTGCTGTCAACTGTCCATTTCGTATTACGGACTTACAACAAAAAAGCAGATCGCGGACCATCACTAGTGCTGCCTCTGCAGAGCGATTTGTGAAACTTTAGTGCATTCTTTTCCATACAACTAACAACAACTGGCTTAAAGTCGGTATTACGGATGCTTTTGTCTGCCACACGACAGCAGATATTTAGCAATTTCGTTTGTCAAATTTGCGACACCTTTTGTATCTGGTGCTGAATTGTTGCTAACTATCTGCAAGTGTAAAATTAGTGAAATTAAATTATTTTAACTTGATTTAGGTAAGTGTAATTGGTTTAGATCTTTATTTGCGTTTGTGTTTTCCATAGTATTAACATTAAATACAACGCTGGGCAATTTAAGTACATTAATAATGTTGAGGTTATAAAGTTTATTTTTTACAAATTAATATTTCTTCTAGGTATGTACTATGGACAGAGCTCAAATAATAAATGGGGCTTTGGAGTCTAAGGAAATTAGGTCGGATACATACGAATTAGTGCGTTTGCGACGCTGTCTTCGTGATCAAGCCTGACCCCTTAATCTATCGGAAAGTTTGTTCAGAACACATTACAGAATTTCGAAACATCAATATTTACAATTGTGCTCTGAATTAAAGCCGTTAATAACTTAGATCATCAAAACGAACAAGAATAGAAAGTAAAATGCAAGGTACTTATATATATATTCAATTTAACATTTTAATATGTGTAAATAATGAAGAAAATAAAAGATTCACAAAATCTTGTCTTCAAAAGTAGCATTGTTTTTTTGATTTCAGATTTATTCTTAACTAAATGTTTTAAATAACTTGTTTATACAGGTGTTAACAGCATTGCAAAATTTCATACCAGAAACCTGTGGGAATGAGCTTTTTGCATTTTGAGTTAAACTGTAGTAAATCCAATGCCATTAGGGAAGTGGCTATGGCATTAAACAATCTTCCAGTTTTATTGAAACATTTAAAGTTTCTGCAAACAGTACAATGGGTCACAAGTTATTATAAATGGGTAAGTTAAATAATTATCTTATAGTATAGAGCACAAGAGTTCTACTGATTTTACAATTTCCACGAGTCAATCATATAGATCAGTTATATTCTTGAAGCTTTATAACTATAGCTATATATAGCTATATTTTAAACAGAGTTCTGAGAAATGTCAAGTCCTGGTGAAACTGGAAAGGCCTTCAGGCCACCATTAATCTTTCCTACATAATTTTTTTTTAATTCAAAATTTGTCTTATTTTTATAGTACATAGATATTTGAACAATAATAATTTTGTGATTGAAAACATAATATAATAGTAAATAAATTTCTTTTCATTATAGGTTTTACAATAAATTTGGCTATCCTGGGGTTTCGGGGTGTATAGATGGCACTCATTTGCACTTATCAGATCTTCTGAATATGAAGAAAGGTTTTAGAACCGCAAGCATTATCATTTCAAGAATGTGCAAATACTAAGTATTTTGATGAAGCCTATCATTCACAATAACAAACATTTGATAGTACTTATCTAAAGAATTAAAATTTTCAAATAGTGATCTTAACATTTTAAGTATTGATGCAACATTTCGTGATACATTTGTCTGGCTTACCACAACTGAATATGCCTATGCAGGACCTGCACCATAATAGTGAAAAAGTTTTGTTTTTAGGCAAGTAAAACATCATGAGCTCTGTCTCAGTAACCTGACTACAAAATAATACTCAATCTAAAAGTATATTTAAAACTGGGAAGGCCGTTAATATATAGTACTATAGTAATGTTTATTGTCATACCAGGAACACTGTTGACCATTGTGAGTATTGAAGGCCAGTTGGAGATGCTTGTTGGTACATAGAGTACTGCATTATGATCATCATATGATGGCCAAGACCATAATTGTTAGCTTGTATTGCATAACATGGCAAACACACATGGGTTTCCAGTGCCCCAACTCTCTGACGAAGATGCTGAAATTGATGTTTCTTATCAAATTCATAATATTGTATTTTTTGGGAGAGAAGAGGAAACACAGCACTTAGCACCATGTCAACATTCAAGGGTGGTTCAATTGGATTGTGGAGAACAGACATTAAATTTAGTCCAACCTCTGTATTCTAGTAATTTTATGTAGATATTTTTAAAACTGCTGTTCTTAATTATGTGAAATGAGAGGGCAAGAATAGCCTAATTATTTCTGCCTATAATTTTTTAATTGTGTTTAGTGGAAATATACATATTTCCTTAACATTTTTGTGTTTATAGTAAAGGATGGATTCATAACAATTTGTAAGCAAAATTGTGAGGTTGTTTTATTAAGACAATGTTTTAATCTGTCGTGCTCAATTTGTTCTGTATCATTTTATCTTTATGTTAACCCTGTTTGTATGTTGTGTTGTTATATATATTATTGTATATACTGCTGTTTTAAATAATAGAATAGAATGAATAACAAATCGACTAGTAATTCATTATTCTTCTAGATTTTGTTGGATACTTACATGAATATTACTTACAAAATGAAAAACATAATTCATAATTTAGACAAAATGTGGATCAACCACCACTGATTTTTGTTCATTGTGATAATAATAATATAAATATAAATATTTACTAACAATCACGCCACGTTAACTGGTCCCGTGATAAGTTCGTAAAGAACTTGTGTTACAGGTACCAGATAACGGAAATAAATGTAGGATTTTTATTATACACATACATATATTTAATATACATCCATAACCCTGGAAAAGACATTTATATTTATCATACAAATATCTTCACTTGGCGGGATTCGAACCCGCGACCCCCGTGTGTAGCGACCATGTCACTTACCACTACACCAGACGGCCGATAGATAAGTTTGATAATTATTTTTTTGTGTAATTTTGTTTTATTTGAATAATAATTCTTAAATTAAGAAATCGTAGTTTGTTTGTAATACATGTCCAACTTCTTGCCGCATGAAATTGAAGCCACAATTGAAATATAATATCGACTGCCGATGACTTCAAAGAAACATAACTGAACTTGGGGCCGAGGTAAGTAGGATGATAGCAAGGTGATAGCTCTATAACCCTATAGACTAGAAGCAGAACATGCCAAATACTGTGAATACAAAATATACAATGAAGCTAAATACTGGTATTCTACTGGTGGTAGGACCACTTGTGAGTCCGCACGAGTAGGTACTACCACTCCGTCTATTTCTACCGTGAAGCAGTAATGCGTTTCGTTTTGAAGGGTAGAGCAGCCGTTGTAACTATACTGAGACCTTAGAACTTATATCTCAAGGTGGGTGGCGCATTTACGTTGTAGATGGCTATGGGCTCCAGTAACCACTTAACACCAGGTGGGCTGTAAGCTCGTCCACCCATCTTAGCAATAAAAAAATAAATAGTCATTTTGAAATGCTAAGTTGAGAGTAGTTTTATTAGCGTAAAATATGCTCATTAGTGTCATAAAATTTACTGTAGTACCAGCCTAAAGTAAAACGTACATATTTGGATTTGCTTGACTATTGTAACAAGCGCTATTTCGTTTTTATGGTAATATAAACTATTACGGACTCACACGGAAATGGTAATATAAACTATTACGGACGGAACAAAATTGAACTTATTATTTTAAACAAGGTTTTTGCCGATATTGGTCAATTCCTTGAATTTTTTTAACTGAGATACAAATATCTCAGCTGGAAGATGCGCGGCCTCTGCCTGCGTACGAGCAGCCTCTGCTGAAATGAAAGCTGCATGAGCCAGTGGTTCGCCTTAGTTTCCATTTTCTCCTCTTTCTACAACTACAGCTCACGATGGGTCTACTCTTGTTTGTTGTCCGCTATAGTCTAGATAATATAATTATTGATTAACATTCTTACTGCCGTGAGTGAGTGCAAAGAGTACCTGGTTATTGAATAAAAATTACTTACTAAATATTGGCCTGATATTTGCAATGAAGCTTCTCTTAAGATGGCTTCGTCGACGAAAAACTGGGCTAATTATACAAATAAATACTTATTTATTGTCTTAAAATATGAGATTCGTTTGTTTAAAAATAATATAGAACATTAAGTTAATGTCTGACATGCAGTTTCCTATTCACGTCATATTGCCCATGACCTTGGGTGAACATTATTTTGAATAGTCTGCACAGCTTTTATTTCCCTTCAAGCTGTGAAAGAGTGCACTATATTTCTGGTATTCAAATCAAAGCCTACTCTTTCCAAGTCAAACAAATCCACTATCTATTACTTGATAAAGAATAGCAGCATCTCGCCTAGAATATCATCGACTGGTTGTTCTAGCGTTGTCGGCCTCATGTCGGTGTGAGATGGATTTGTTACACAGTTACACGTTATTATTGATAAAACCATAAAACTAACTCATTTATTCTAGAATTTACTATTTAATTTGAAATCGTCGTGGCCTAAGCGGTGTAGTAGAGACGGCCGACTTTCTAATAAAGATGCGACTAAACCAGTGTTAGAATCCCGCAGGCAGATATCAATAAATCCAATGAAACACGTATTTGACATATATAGGTACATGGAAGACTTCCATGATTAAGGATTCATTCATCTTTTATTTAAAATCAAATTAGCAAATATTCTTTAAGAAATCGTTGGTGGTAGGGCGTTTGATTAACCCGCAAGACCACCATTCCGCCCATTTCTACCGCGAAGCAGTAATGCGTTGCAATTTGAAGAATGGGGCAGCCGTTTTGGTATACAGTTGAAACTCAGACCTCGTTTCTAAAGGTGGGGGCGGCATTCACGTTGTGAGGTCTATACCACTTAACACTAGATGGGTTGTGAGCTTATGTACTTACTTAATTGATAATGAAATTAATAAATTAGGCTATAATTTTAATCCATTCTTTTTTAAAATAGGTTCATAACGTAAACAACTATCTGATTACAAATTATCAAACGATTACAAAAACAAATGTTATCAGTGTTTGACATGACACAATTACATTTTTATAGCTATCATTCAAAATAAAGGAAAAATTATTATTAGATCACTTATTTTTAGTAACGCTTCATCGAAAAGAACAGAATTAGCAGCTCTCACTTGGCGTTTCAAACGTGAATTCCACTTAAACATTTTGAAATGTTTATAATAATATGTAACGCGCTTTTATAAAATCATTTGCCGGTTTGTTCAGCAAAAAAAAAAAAGTAATGTGGCTTTTTAGTGCCAATTATTGCTACCCGATTGCGACTGGCGCTAGTTGTATGACAGAAAACTGCAGTAAGCGGTAAGCGAACAATCGCGGTACGTGATACGAAATAATTTGACGTTTTGCGATCGGTCGCGACGCGTCTGCACAACATCTGCAAAATTGTGGCTGTCGCAAATTTTTACGTGATCAGGGGGCCGGTTACTCCAAGAGCCTTCATGAAGTATCTCTAGTCAGTAAGACACCGTTTGCCTTCGCCTTGTCGTTAAAAAAAACATCCAACAATAAAAACTTTTAAGTGACCAGACTAGAATCCTTGACCCAATACCCATTAAGTCATTCGATCGTGTCGCCACTAGACTTACACAATTGATCCTTATTAGTATGTATCATATGGCCGGTCGATATATTATTTAGTACTACCCATGGACTCAACACACTGAGTTTCTCGTCGGATCTTCTCAGTTGGTCACGTTTCCGATTCGGTAGTAGATTCTGCGAAGCACTGCTCTTGCTAGGGCTAGTGTTATGTCTCCTAGACTGAGCCCTGTGAGCTCACCTATCAGAATAGTCCCCTTAATCTAACAGCTAATAGGTATCGGAAAAAATTACTTAGTGTCACCGCCTAATAAAACTAATTTTTTACTATGTGCGTCGGTGGCGAGGGTCGATGACCGAAGATGTACTCTCTTAACCCGACCGCCGAAAAAGAAGGGTAATGCTTTTGAGAGTCTGTGCGTGTGTGAGGGTTTCTTTAATACACCATATCTTATGTATATCTGAAGGGATTTGAATGTAATCCTTGGATTGTTGGAATCCTTCATCATCTCTTTTTTTTTTCTTGGCAGTGTTGTTGTATTTTAATTTGTTATTAATATTTGCGATTTTTTTTATTTATTGCATAGGTAGGTGGTCGAAGCCCTTAAGTGGTTACCGGAGCCCATAAACAATGAAACATATCGACGCTTGAAAGGCAAACGTGACTAAGCGACAATGCGTGAACTTTACAGTAGACTAATAAAATTTAAAGTTAAAATACCTGAAAACAAAATTTATTTTAACGAATCTAGCTGTAGTAGAATCTAGCTAGTAGCTGTAGGATTGAAATTATTACAATAAACCTAGAAATATATATTTTTTGCGCATCGAATATGGTTATTGCCTATCATTTATGTACAAAGCAGTTATTGTCGCTTAGTCACGTTTACCTTTCAAGCGTCGATATAATAAAACATACATTAAACACAATAAATAAGCACATAGACAACGTAAATGCCTTTGAGATATGAGTTAAGGTCTCAGTATAGTTACAACGGCTGCCCCACCCTTCGAACCGAAACGCATTACTGCTTCACGGCAGAAATAGATAGGGCGGTGGCACCTACCCGTGCGGACTTACAAGAGGTCCTACCCCCAGTAAATCCTAGTATCTTGCCATAGAAAAGAAAACGCCACCTCGTAAATATCAGCGATACATTACATTGTTGCTATTAGATCTAAGATCACCTGAAAAACGTTTTAATCCGATTTCACCTAAATAATTTAATTTCAAAAATAAATATAATCATTTATTTATTTATTTAGACACACCAACAGCAATACACACAAAACATTCAAGCTTAAAATTAACAAGTATAAAATTAAGTCCTGGTATGTAAGCCAGTTACAGGCATGTACAGCAATCTCTTATAACAAACTATGACATGTTACAGCTATTTTACAAACAGCGGAAAAATAGGCTAAATTTAAATGTTAACAGCACGACGTAAAAAAAATTTTAAAAATAACTTGAAAACAAGAGTTAACTACTTGACATTCTCTCATCAATTATAAGCAAAGGAACTTGGATACTAGTTCGTTTTTGAGACCAGGACACGTGTCGTTAAAAATATCGAACCAGTTTTCGTGTGCTAATTCTTAATCTTAAAAAAATTTAAACAGAAACAGGCACGTGTATTATCGTAAGACATAATTTAGTATTGACCTCTTATCTACAAAACTGATTGATTTAATTACTACATTCTCGTGAAGTCTATAAATAATTAAAACGACCAGCGCTTTAACCTTGTGCGTCGGGTTATTTTAATATGGCAATCGTTTTTGTCGTTTGTTGGCCTTCGCGGAAGCAGGACTACCAACATTGATGTTTTTAAATGTTTTGGAAATCGATTTAACCCTTTGACTCCCATATCACCGGTCACCGGTGTCCTACACGGCGCACTGAAGTAATTATGTCGATTTCTGTTACTAAGACTCCTGGATTGCCTTACCCTTTGCCTTCTTTTGTTTGTTAATGTATGTCTTAGTCTATTAAGTATGTTAAAAATAGATTCATTCTAAGTATTGATTCGGTTTCGTCTTTCCCAGAGTCTACTAGATATTCCGGCGCCTTAGTACATGTAGCCTTAGTACATACAACAGAAATCGACATGATTGTTTCAGGGCGCCGCGTAGTGTACCCGTGACCTACAAGGCAGTCAAAGTGTTAATAAAGTACCAACATAGTAAGTAACAATGACAAAATCGTGGCCTAAAAGATTAGACGTCTAGTGTATTCTTATCAAGCGATGCGACGGTACCGATGTTCGAATCTCATAGATAGGTAACGGTTTTTTTTTAAATGTATTACGTACTTATGCTCACAAATTACTTTCAAAAGGAACTGTTATAATAAGAAAATGACCGTTAAATATTTAAAAAAAAAGCGTAATTATGGATGCTAGGCCGTGCATACGAGCCCCCGACCACTCGCGCTTATTGCTGTGTGACAGTTTAGCATATAATGGATACGTGAGCATACGTGAACATTTGTACATATAGTTTGAGACAAATTGTAAACATTAACAATATAACCCAGGTATCACGCCCGCGAGGCCGCTATGCTTTTCTCAAACTCATTTAAAGTCAAATTAATTAATCTCTTCTTCTTTTTCTCCACCTTATCCCACTAGGTTCTCTCTCTCTCTCTCTCTCTCTCTCTCAGGTCGTCATTCACACACTCCATCCATGTCTTCTTTGGTCGACCTCTTCCCTCTCTACCTTGTAATAAATACCATTTCCATACATCTCCTAGTAACATGCATCTTCTCCCTACGCATCACATGTAAATACCACGCTAACCAAACTCAAATTAATTAATCTATTCACAAATAAAAGTCATGACGTGATTTATTTTCTATTTTAGTTTTTGTTACTGAATTAAATGAAAAAGGTGATTCAATTGACTTCCTGAATGCTGTTTTTTTTTTATTATAATAGTATTTTAAATAACTTCCGGTCCGGTCTACAAGTCTGAACTCACGGCCATTTTGATTGTCTGGGTCTACACGCTCGCTAGGAATCAAATAAAAAGATCGAGCGAGTTTCGTGTCGCGTGAAATTCAAATTATTCAATTAATAATAATACGTGAAGCAAAAACTTTGTATCCCTTTTTACGAAAATTGCGCGGACTGAGGAGTATGAAATTTCCCACACTTATAAAGAATATAGAGAAGAAGTGCACAATGCTAATATTTTTTTAAAATAATGCATAAAAGATACATTAAAGCAATAAAGAAAACATTACACACACTACATACCATGTATTTGACGCACACACGCATGCATACTATTTATCGTCAAACTTTTGTTCTTGACGTCTGTTGTCAAATTGAGAATAGATAAAATATTGTTTGTCTTTGTTAATATTTTTTATAGTGTAGTTGTTGGGGCCCAAGGGGAAGTTTTGTTGAGTTCCGAAGAGTAAACTAAGTATGTTGTTTGAGCACCTTTATTATATTGGTTAAGCACAGATGGTAACGTGTTAACGAGTGCGTGTTGCTAAGTGCACTGCTGTAATAATATAATAAAATAACCTGACACCACAATGACGACTCACGGCGTGTCCACGTATTATTTAGGTATGTGCAAACCGTACATCTTGGCAACCCAAAAGAGCAAGAAACAATCGATTAACAATAAATGAAATAGTTCGTAAGCTTAAATAAAAAAGTAAAAAATATAAAAGTTAAAAATGTAAAGGTAAAAGTAAAAATATGTATAAAATGACATTTCACAACAAAATTACTTAAAATTTAACTTAATCAAAACTAAAGGCAAAGTTGGTTCCACTGGTGTTTACGCTTCGGGCTGGCTTCGGTGGAGGCGCGACTTGGGCTTGAACACCATCATCTCGTCGGTCGTGCCGCAGGTGAAATGTTTGAAGTTCGATATCTTCAGTGGGTGCAAGTGGATGGCTCTTCTTTTTCTTTAAGCAGTGGGGATGTTTCCTCACAGCCCACACGAGGCCAATAACCAGAGCTGCTACTAATAATAAGTATTTAATGACATACTGATGTATGTCATGCGCTGATATGATGGTCGACGGAAAGTGTTTTTCCTGCTCCTTTTGCTGAGCAATTTCTTTAGTGATAATTTTTGTTTCACGTGCTGTAGACTGGAACAGATTCGGAGTGTAGTTGTATGTTAAATTTACTATTTTGTTTACAGGATTGTCCAACGTTGTACTTGCAATTTCATAATCTAACTTCACACGGCTGTTATACCGATTATGCGCATATATCGTTAAGTCATTAGACTGAAGTACACATCCTTAATTGCCGAAATTTGTGATTATAGAAGTATAAAATACAATCATAATAGTGTACAAACTTACAATTCCAATTAATTATAGTCGAATTTCGACTACTGCGGGACCTCTAGTTACAATTAATTTAACTAGAGAATGTATGGGCCACTACAGAAATATTCAAAGAGCCTTGTTGCTCTAACCGGTTCTGTGATTTCACTTTTCGTTTTTAACTTTAGCTTATTTTGACTTCAGAAGCGCATATCTCTAACCGAATAAAAGAAAATATCTCAACAGTAAACCATAGTTTCTGACACTCGCGTAAATCGTGTATATGTTTACTTGTTTTTTTTATACCAATTCTCTGTTTTTATAAAACACAAAAAGAACGTCAATGTTAATTTGTTTTTAAGGGATTTAATGACCTGGTAACTAAGGCCTTTAGGTCGTGTCTTATTTTAATTTATATTTTTATGAAAAATGATAATATGGAGTGAAATGAAATAAAATTAAGATGATTAATTTGAGATATTAATCAAACGGGATGAAATGAAATGAAATGAGATGAGATAATATGGCATGAAATATAATCTCAGTAAAAATGGTGGTCATTTACAAAAAAAAATTCAGTGCACTTTTTGTAGGATCCCTAGAAGTTACGTCCAGCGGCTTTGTTTCATTTTTCCATATTTGTGCACTTTCACAGATATTAAACAGTTAATAAACCACCGTTATTACACATTTATACCCTGAAAAAACAGTAATTATACAAAATAAAACAAATCACACAACTTCACTCCTCGCGTTCCCGCCAAAAAGGTCGTAAAGGTTAACAATACTTTTTTTGTTTTTTTTTGTTTTTCAGATTTTGTAAAAAATTTAATGAATTATTAAAGTCTCACTACGTATCTATATTTCTAACTAAATAAATTTTACTATATAACAAATCAAAATAATTTCACATAAATCAACTCACACCGGTTAACAATTAATTTTGTTAAAGATTATGCTATAGTTAGTATAATATTAAAATGTCGAGGAATAACACTCCAGTCCTGCGTCAACACGAAAACCCTGAAGTATTCGAAGTATCGGAAATATTTTAATATAATGGCAATATCAAAACCCGAGATTAAACCGTAAAAGGGGTCTCAGTTATGTTTCTGTATACCTCGAGATGGATAGAAGATCTCGCCCGCGCTCACATCAGTCGTAGTACAATTTGTTTCCGTAAACACATGTTTTTTTGAAGTGAAACTTCTAGTGCGACTTCCAACAAGGTTGCGTTAAAAGTGTAACGCTCCTGGGGAGGGGAATAGAAAGAGACAGAGCGAGAGTGAATGCGTGACACTCGAATGCACGTGCGTAATGTATCTGTTAAAGGCCAGCGCGAGCGTTAGCAACGAGTAGCGTCCAATATTTTAACATCTCTTATACGCAACATTCCCTATTACAAGAGCAATCTGATTTAAGGATGAAAAATGAACAAAACCACAATAAAGTTTCACTTCATCCACGTGCACCAAGTTGCACGCGCACCGTTTTGTTCCTATCTATTTTAGTAATCCCGAGAGGTTATTCTAGATTCATCGAACTAGCCCTAGAAAGAACAGCGTTTCACAGAATCTACCACCGGATTGGAAACGCGACCCACTGAGAAGATCCGGTGAGAAACTTAGTGGGCTGTGTCTGTGGTTAGATTTACTCGCCGACTAGGACGATAACCGGCCTTTTTTTTATTGCTTAGATGGGTGGACGAGCTCACAGCTCATCTGGTGTTAAGTAGTTACTGGAGCCCATAGACATTTAGGACGTAAAATGCGCCACCCACCTTGAGATATAAGTTCTAAGGTCTCAGTATAGTTACAAATGTTGCCCCGCCCTTCAAACCGAAAGCATTACTGTTTCACGGCAGAAATAGGCAGGGCGTTGGTACCTACCCGCGCGGACTCAAAAGAGGTTCTACCCGCAAATTATAATTTTGCGGGTCTGATTTTTATTACACGACGTCTCATCCTTTAAGCTACGACGACTTCAAAAGTCACAGCATCGCGAATATCAATTGCAGATGGACGCTCTCCTGAGGCCTTGCGCGGACCTGGGCGTCCAGGCCGACTCGCTCATCGAGTGGCGCTACGAGAGCGACAAGCAGATAGACCATGTGGTGTTAGGGCAGGGCCCGCCGGGGGGCGCCTGGCACACGTTCCCGCCCGACGTGCGCACGCTGTCCCCGGCGGCCTGGCTCACGCTGCCCCCGCACACGGACGGCGGCGCGGAGCGGCTGTCGGCGCGGGCCGTCGCCAACTACTGCAGGAGATACGTGCACGCCTGCAAGCTGCAGGTATGGACCCCCGCCACCGTTGCACCCTGGATGGGCTCTCTAGCCACCACTGAACCCTGGATAGGTTCTCTAGTAAACGTTTCGTGAAGAAACATTAAAAATAAATAAAAGTTTAAAAAAACTAACAAAATACGCTTTTATAGAAAATCCAACTAAAAAATAGAAAATAAATTTTAATAAATTTAAAAAGCGTGGGGCGCATGGTATCAGTAGTTATAAATATTTTATGAACAGATATGAGTAGAAGGGTTATTTTGATAATATCCTGAAAAGCACCCCACGTTTTTTTTACAATAAAACATTTTTTCTTACACTATTTTTAGTTCAGATTTATTCAAATTTATTCAAATTTATTTTCTACCAGCGACCCGCCCTCGCTTCGCTTCGGAAACATAAAATTTAATATTGATAGTTGAGTCCCGCGATATTACCCGCGGTTATTGTCGTACCGCGGGTGACGCCGCGGGGCGAAGCTACTCTAAAAAAATTAGCCCAAGTTATTCCTTATATCACCAGCTGCCTATGACCAGTGAAAGTCCCGTCAAAATCGGTCCAGCCGTTTCAGAAATTAGCCGGAACAAACAGACAGACTGACAAAAATTGTAAAAAAAAATATTTTGGTGTACGTACCGTATATATATTCATATGCATGTAGTAAAAAGCGTTTATTTCAATATCACAAACAGACACTCCAATTTTATTTATATGTATAGATTTTTTCAGTTGGATTTTCTATAAAAGCGTATTTTTGTTAGTTTTTTTAAACTGTTATTTGTTTTTCATTTTTTAGTTGAATTTCAATTTATTTAAACTTTTTTTTTAAATATTGTATTCTCATCGGTCCATAATAAGTACACTAAATTTCGAGTGAAGCTGACGTTTTGATTCAAAATAATGTTCAAAGATTCCCTTACATACATACATACGTCTGAAACGCTAATAAAAGCGTATTAAAAATGTTAATTTAGTCGTCGTGGCCTAAAGGATAAGACGTCCGGTGTATTCCTGTTGAGCGATGCACCGGTGTTCGAATCCCGCTGGCGGGTACCAATTTTTCTAATAAAATATGTACTCAACAAATGTTCACGATTGGCTTCCACGGTGAAGGAATAACATCGTGCAGTAAAAATCAAACCCGCAAAACTATAATTTGCGTAATTACTGGTGGTAGGACCTCTTGTGAGTCCGCACGGGTAGGTACCACCGCCCTGCCTATTTCTGCCGTGAAGCAGTAATGCGTTTCGGTTTGAAGGGTGGGGCAGCCGTTGTTACTATACTGAGACCTTAGAACTATATCTCAAGGTGTGTGGCGCATTTACGTTGTGGATGTCTATGGGCTCCAGTAACCACTTAACACCGAGTGGGCTGTGAGCTCGTCCACACATCTAAGCAATAAAAAAAAAAAAAAAAAAAGTCCATACTCATTACCTCAAAAAAATCACGATCAGAACCGTTCCATCATTAACGACCGTTTATTATAATTCCAGCGTTATTTCCGCAACGGCGTGGTCGTGACCAGCGTCACGCTGATGCCGGAGACGGGTCCTCCTTGTGAGCACTGCTGCTGTCCGCGGAAAGCCAAGTTTCTGGTCACCGGGTAAATACATATTTTGGTCATTGTAATTGTGGATTGGTACTGGAACCGTGACAAGTGGTTACAGGAGCTCACGGACATCACCGCGCAAATGTCGCCGACTATTGTGAGTCCGCGCGGGTAGGTACCACCAACCCACCTATTTCTGCCGTGAAGCAGTAATGTGTTTCGGTTTCAAGGGAACCACTGGAACCATACCTTAGAACTTATAGATGTCTATGGGCTCCAGAAACCACTTAACATCAGGTGGACTGTGAGCTCGTCCACACAACTAAGCAATAAAAAAAACCAGCTTGGTCAAGGTCTTGATGGTACCATATACTGGCTGTCCACCCTTTTAGATCAGAACGTACCGTTGCTCCGCGGCAGACACAGGAGGATCAGCGCCATTGAGTGTTGTTTGTGTGCAGGTACGAGAAGGCGTCGCTGCGTGCGGTCCGGTACGCGTGCAGCCGCGCGGTGGTGTGCGCGGGGGGCGCGGCCCGGGGGGTGCCCCTCCCGCGCGCCGCCCCCCACGCCACGCACCACGCCGCCGCCCTGCGCCGCGCGCTCCGACACCCCGGTACGTGCACTCTGCGAACAGCACACTAGGCTGTATGGGCTATAGGCCCTTTGCCATTCAGACATTAAAAAAATTTGCGCCACGTCATGACTCATGCTTAAAAAACTTTTTGGCGGGAACGTGAAGAGCGAAATTGTGTGAATTGTTCTATTTTGACTATTTCGAGTTTCTTCATGTTTAAATGTGTTAACAGTGATTTATTAACTGTTTAGTATCTGTAAAAGTCCACAAATGTGAGAAAATTAAACAAAGCCGCTGGACGTAGCTTCTTGGGATCCCCCAAAAAGTGCACTGAAAAAGTGTCAGTAATTAACCACCATTTTAATGAGATTATATTTCATCCTAAGTCATCACGTTTCATTTCATGCCAATTGATTAATGTTTGAAATTAATTAACTTCATTTCATTTCACTCCGTATCATCATTTTTAATAAAAAAAAGAATATGAAAGATTAGGCTGTATGATATGATACCTTCGCTTCTCCAGTTTCAAAAACATAACTACTATTCATGTTTGAAGATATTTTCACACTTGTGTAGTTAATAGACGTTGTGTAACTTTAGTATCTACTAGTTTGTACTGTTACTATTCAACTAGTTAAAAAAAGCATAGGATTTTGTTACGATAAAGTGCTCTACTGGGACGAGTGAGACGCCAAGCACATAACCTCAGAGAATATTTCATTTGGTAATTTACTGGTGGTAGGATCTCTTGTGAGTCCGCATGGTAGGCACCACCATCCCGCCTATTTCTGCCGTGAAGCAGTAATGCGCTTCGGTTCGAAGGGTGGGGCAGCCGTTGTAACTATACTGAGACCTTAGAACTTATATCTCAAAGTGGGTGGCGCATTTACGTTGTAGATGTCTATGGTCTCCAGTAACCACTTAACACCAGGTGGGCTGTGAGCTCGCCCACCCAGCTAAGCAATAATTTTTTTTGAAGTAAAATTTCTTTATCGACGTTGGGAGAAAAAAACGTATGTAACCTATTTCGGTTACGCGCCATCTTAATTTCTTCCGTTACGCGCCATGTTTATTTTATTTCTATTTAGTTTGTTATCAACACATGTCACTGCACGTAAATTCAACAATTCGTGAATCTCGGTGACGAGATGTTACACAGTTGATAGTTCTCGTATTTCTCTTGCTATATCTTACCTACCAGGCGTCGGGATACCGTGAGCATGCAGGCGGTTCCCCTGGGGTGCGGCTGCTCTATTGCACTTGCACACAGACACACACACACACACACACATTGTTTTTATCATGTTGCGTTTGTTGCTGTGCGCAGGGTTGTCCCCGCTGCCGGTGCTGGTGGTGGGGTCGGGGGTGAGCGCGGCGGACGGCGTGCTGCTGTGCGCGGCGGCGGCGCGGCCCGTGCTGCACGTGCACCGCGCGCCCGCCCCCGCCCTCGCGCGCCTCGCCCCGCAGCTCTACCCGGACTACTGCCAGGTGCGTCGCCACCACACCAACACTACAGTCCAGTTGCGGAGCAGGAAGAATTTCGTATCTCTTTAGCGGTAGGCAGCGGCTCGGCTCTGGCATTGCTGACGTCCATGAGCGACGATAACCACTCACCATCAGGTGGGCCGTATGCTCGTCTGCCTGATTGGGCAATAAAAAAATAAAAAAAAACCTGACAGTGACCACTAACCTTTTTGTATTAAGTTTGGCTTACATACAATGTTTAAAGGAGAAAAAAAATTATTAGCTTGTTAAATAAATTATTATTATTATAATAAATTATTTAAATATTAAGATTTTATACTATAACAGTTATAAAATAAAATTACTAACTCGGCAGAAACGAAAAACAGAATCTGATTCCTCTGTATCGGAGTTACTGCTTGCCTTACTGCTCAAGGCCAACATGCAAACAAAAACAAACCTTACGGTCTCAGGTAAAAGGTTTACAATCCCTGAGACCGGCGGTCATTGCATCTGTGCGAGCGAGACCCATTATATTTACGCGGGAGTGACAAAGACAAGTAATAATAAATTAACGTATGAAATTCTTCCTGCAACAGACATTTCGTTTTCTCGCATTAAAACTGTATAATCTCAAAATGAGAGTGTTTTAAAGGGTTAACATGTGATATTTTTAATATTAATCATCTTTGCAGCATTCATTTTTTATTTTGTACCAGTTACATTTTCTGTCTTTTAAAGTAAGATAAAATTATGTATTAATTTTGTTAATAGTAGTCAAAACATAGAAAAACTAAAAAAAATTTAAACTTCGCTCTTTTCACAGTATTAGAAAAATACTGGTGATACCAAATGATTCCGCATATTATCTCAATATCGATTTTTTTTGAAAATTGTACACTTTTAATGCGAAAAGACGATTTATGAACGCTAAAATTCGAAAAATAATCAACTCTATTTTATAATTACTCGTGCTCACACCCAACCCGGCCCGCTGTGTAACCCGCCCCGTCTGGTTCCAGGTGTACCGGCTGATGTGCGGCGAGCGACCCGGACAAGCCTCGCTCCCCGGGTACACCTCCCTTCCGGACCACGTCATCCTGGACGTGACGCCGCTGTCCGCGGACCGCACCGGCGACGCGGACGACGAGGACCTCATCCGGCCCAAGCGGGTCCGGCTGCTGGACCCGCGCACCGACACCACCAAAGAAGTGACCGTCTCGATCATAGGAGCGTTCATCGGGTCGAAACCGGATCTGTTTTTCTTGCAAACGAATTTGAACCGTGACCGCATCGACATAAAGGCGAAATGCACGTGCGGGCGCGCGGCGGACGAGGCCAAACGGAAAATCGACGACAAACAATTCTTCCTGAAGAACCACTGGCATCACTTGAAGTCCGTCGTCGGTCAGAGCCTACAGAACTGCAGGTCGAGGTATTTCCACCACACGGAGTTGAACGGCAAGCGGGGTGCTCCGGCGGAGTGCGGGGGCGAGGGCCGGTGCTGCGCGGCGGAGGCCCTGTCGGACGGCATCGGCTTCGGCATAGACCGCAGCAAGCCCGTGGACTGCCGCGCCAACCCGCTGGCCATAGACAAGGGCACGCACGAGCTGCTGGCGGCGCCGCGCGGGCTGTACGCGCTGGGCCCCGTGGCCGCCGACAACTTCGTGCGCTTCGTGCCCGGCGGAGCCCTAGCGGCCGTCGCGCACATGCACCGCGCTGAGCGGACCAATGCTACATTGTGATTCAAATAAATTATTCTTTTTATAGTGATGCGATTTTTATTTGACAATTTTATAACGTATTATTATAACACCCGGCAGACTTGGTAGTGCCTCAATCGATAAGTAAAAGACCTATACTTTTGTATAAAATAAACTTTAAACAAACAAAAGGAATCCGTCCGACGAGGGACACTTCAAAGGAAAAACAAAATTGTTTTAATTCCGAGAATTTTCATATTAAAACTTACTCTGGACTTCCACAAATAATTCAAGACCAAAATTGGCCAAATCGATCCAGTCGTTCTCTAGTTTTACCGAGACTAACGAACAGCATTTAGAAAAAAAAATCATAAATCGAAAACTATCAAAAATCGCGGAACATACATGGGGGTGATGCGGATACCCCACGACACGAGGGACCTAAATTTTTTTTTTGGACGTCAATGTTCCGGCCACCCTGTACATAAGATTACTGTTTACATTGCTGTCATGCTTTAACTGAGTCGCGGTCTGGTGTTGACCCTAAACAGCGTCCGCGGCGGTTAGAGACGCCGCTCCGTACTACGGTCTTCTAAAATTGAAGCCCTACCCCTCGGTAGGTAAAGAAGGCCAACAGGGTCCACATCACACTGGTCCTGATCCTGTAGACCAATGCTAAACAGTTGACGTCGCCCGAAACACGTCATTACGGATCCTCCCGATCCATTAACATTATTTTTAGGTACCTCAAGCACCGGTCATCGTACTCATCGAACCCGTCGCTTGCGACGAAGGGCTCGACGAGCGAATTAACCCATAAACACAGCCCACTGAGTTTCTCGCCGGATCTTCTCAGTGGGTCGCGTTTCCTATCCGGTGGTAGATTCTGCGAAGCACTGCTCTTGCTGGGGTCAGTCAACATTCCGGTTTGAGCCCCGAGAGCTCGCCTACATTTTAGGGCGAAGCTGAAATAGCCTCTCAAGGCTATCAGCATAAGTAGGAGAAAAAACGAATGTGATGAGCAGGTTTGTTTGCTCTTTGTCCGAGTGTTTAATAACTACATATGTGTATATTTAAACGTATGTATGGCAGGCTCTGGTACCTATAACACGAAATCCTAATGTTTAGGCAGGACGACCGTGCGTGAGTTGTTCCGAGTTATTTATTTATTTTGATATTGAATTTTGGACTCTTATTAAAGTATTGTAATTGAAAAAAAAATTAAAAACATATACACAATTACAAAATTTAATATTACAATAACAAAAAATAATTTTTCATATAACATATTTACAGTAAGTATAATATAAATTACAAAACAAAACTATTACACATTAAATGTACTTCGAAGCTCTCAAAATGCAATATTCATACCGCTCTAAAACTTAATTTATTATTATCGTTACATCTAGACTAATATATAAATCTACAGTGGTTTTTACGGATGTTCCGTTAAAACTACTAAACCATGCATCCGATTGACTTGAAACTAGGTATCCGTGTAGAAAATACATGTACTTAATGGATAGGCTAATATTCATATGAGTATTGGACTACCTAATAATAATGACAACAAATAATAATATTAATTTTAAATGCCCAGCGAAGCGGGCGAGTACGGTTAGTAAATGTATAAAGGTATAAAACAGATCCTACGAGTATTATTATCTATACACGATGTCTGCATTCTGGCAACTAATTATAAAATAGCCGAAGACCAACATGTTACAATAAATACTTCTCACAAAAATTGTCAAAAGTAATGCTACGCCGGTAAGAGCAACGCCATCTATCGTCGAATTCCACAAGTGTATCAAGATACCATTCTTGAGAAGGTAGTGAAGCCCCTTAACAACACCATGTTCAATAATCAAGAATGGTCCTTCCTGCAAGACTCGGCGCCAGGTCATAAAGCTCGGTCTGCGCAGTCTTGGTTGAAAACGAACGTTTCGGACTTCATTTGAGCTTCATCAATCCGCTGGATTATGATTTATGATCAGTTTTAGAGAGTACGGCTTGCTCTAAACGCCATGATAATTTGGAGTCCCTAAAACAATCCGTACGATTAGCAGTGAAAATGTTTCCCATGAAAAGAGTGCGTGCTTCTATTGATAACTGGCCTCAACGTTTAAAGGACTGTATTGCAGCCAATGGAGACCACTTCGAATAAGCTTTTTATACTTTAAATTGTTTTATATGTATGTATTAAACTAACACACTGTAAAAGTAATAAATGTATTTGCCATAGATTTTTGGAGTTTACTCCTTTAGAATCGATTTACATATATAGGCCCGGGGTATGAAAATTATGGGGACCAAAATCGTACTAGCATGTCACACGAAATGCGTTATGCGCCTGATTGGCTCCTGATTGCGTGATGCGTGCGCGCGCCAATCAGGAGCCAACGCGCGGCCGCGTTATCGCAGGTGACGCCGGGCTGCTGCGCCGGCAGTCCGCCACAAAGCCTCGTACTGATCGCGCGTTTCTCTCATTATTGGAGTTTACTCCTTAAGAATCGATTTACATATATAGGCCCGGGGTATGAAAATTATGGGGACCAAAATCGTACTAGAGAGTATAGCATGTCACACGAAATGCGTTATGCGCCTGATTGGCCATGGTGATGCGTGCGCGCGCCAATCAGGAGCCAACGCGCGGCCGCGTTATCGCAGGTGACGCCGGGCTGCTGCGCCGGCAGTCCGCCACAAAGCCTCGTACTGATCGCGCGTTTCTCTCATTATTGGAGTTTACTCCTTAAGAATCGATTTACATATATAGGCCCGGGGTATGAAAATTATGGGGACCAAAATCGTACTAGAGAGTATAGCATGTCACACGAAATGCGTTATGCGCCTGATTGGCTCCTGATTGCGTGATGCGTGCGCGCGCCAATCAGGAGCCAACGCGCGGCCGCGTTATCGCAGGTGACGCCGGGCTGCTGCGCCGGCAGTCCGCCACAAAGCCTCGTACTGATCGCGCGTTTCTCTCATTATTGTATTTTCATATATTTGTTAGTCGTTTGTTTTGTGTCTCGTTAATTTGTTAATAATCTGTAGTGTATCGTGTTGTCGTAATATAGAACTATTTCTCGTATTGTTTCGTTTAATTTACCGACATCGTTTTGCTTGTGGCCGGACGCCGTTCGGGTTCGATTCCTGAACGTATCAACTGTTAGTGGGTTGATACCCGAATATAACCCGCTACAAATCATTTATTAATAAAGCTTATTAAATATAAACAATTCCTTCTATCAGTGAATGGACAACTTATATATTAATTGTAAAAGTGAATTATATAGACTTACTTAATTACCGCATCCACGTGTTCCGCAACTCCCGGATCATTCTCACTAGAATACGTAACTTCCATATTTTACTGTATTCAACTGACACAAATTTATATTTATATCCAGTAAACTCCAGTCGTGCGTCGGAGCGGACACACACACTTTTTTTTTGTTTTCCTTTGTAACAGTATTTATGGCCAGACTAAGTATAGATAATAGAATACATAAACGCTTAAATAAAAAAATATTATTTTCATATCTCGACACAAATTAATTTGTCGATTAATTTTGTATTTTTTTACCGAAATATTGAACTAATTTCATTTAAAATCGTGTAGATGTACATCTAGTATAAATTAATAATGATTAGAATTATTACTATAGAGAAATCTATATAATACTAACCATTACTACGAGTCAAAAAGTCATCTCCGATGTGTAATCACATCCGATCAATCCGATCAATCCTAATGTGTATCTACAAATACTATTTAAGCATTTATTGTGACTAACAGCATCATACCTACGATATACATTTCCCTGCTAAATTTTTCATGTCATCAATATTTTTTTTTAAAATTCAAGTGAAAAGACCTAGGTTTTTTTAATGTTTTAAAAATAATAAATGAAATACGTGAGGTCTTATAAGCACACTTGGCTCTGTTAAGACTCTACTAATACTAACGCTAATACTTCTCATATACCAGATCACTGTATCGATGTAACTGTGAATGCCGTGATGCCAGGCATCAGTCAGCTGAGTCTTTGAGACCCAATCTTCGGAGCGGGTCACGATTCACATTGGGTGGTAGAGGCATTTAGGTAGGAGCCGGGTTCAGCCCGGACACAATTAATAAGCAAATTCATATGAGATTTGAGACTCACTTAAAAATAATACACCAATTTCTAAATATAGCCGTTTCCATAGTTGATGATACTCGTTTAATTAAATCAATAAAAACATCATTACAAAATTGATAATAAATATTTGTTTGTTTGGCACATTATATATTGGTTTTACTTAAATATTAATCAACATTTAGGTCTTAACGTTGGCACTGTGGAATTGTTTATGAATATTATACATATGAGTCGACTATTATCAAAGCCGGCAATGTGACTTTTGGACAATTATTGGGAAATCAGAAAAACGAATTATTGACTTTGTATTCCATTGGCAGTCACAAAACTCTTCTGAACGACATCTTAGATAAATAACAGGTTAAGTTAATACTTTATTTAATGCAGGTTTTGAACCGTATTCTTTGAAGGAGACGATTATATTCAAATCAATCTGTATTGACATATCAATAACATTTTTTTGTCCAAATGCACAGATTGCCACCTTTGATAATAGACGACTCATATATCCATTTTAATTACTTCACATTACAAAAGTATGTAAATGCGCTACCCTTTTTTAACAACACTAGCTATATCTAGCGGTATTGCCTGCATTGAAAAATATCTAAACACACAATGGACTAATAAACGGTGGGAACTACGAATAAATGACTTATTATTTATTCGTAGGTTTGGACCTACTTTTTTCCTACCTATTGCTATATAGAGTAACCTCGTGTGCTGTACCTATTGTGTTAACTGCACTGGAAGTGTAGGCGAGCTTAATGGAGTCAGTCTGGGACTTTGCTAACATTGCACTCACCCTTATCGATGATTGACCAACTTTACACATTAATCACAACACTTTTATAAGCTTTATACCTAAGTCACTTAACACCCACGTGCATCCATTAAATGGTTGGTTCTAGTTAGTTTAGGAGCCCAAATACATAAATTAACATCATAACCTAAATGCCTCATCCCACTTAGAAACATAGGCCGAATTCTTAATTGGGAGACGACCATCTCACCCTTCAAAACCGGACGTAAGTACAATATGCCTTAACACCAATGCATGCTGCTTGTTTACGATGGTATAATACTCAAAGAACGATACTGCTCATTTTCCGGGGAATCGCTTAGTCGCCTTTACCACACTCAGGAAGAGATTGGGTGGTGTTCGTTCAGACAACAAGCCAAACATTGGACAACTACAGTGCAACCTCGATATGACAAATCGGAAGGGAATAAGTACACATTCGTTAGTATATCAAGTAATTTTTACTGGTGGTAGGACCTCTTGTGAGTCCGCACGGGTAGGTACCACCGCCCCGCCTATTTCTGCCGTGAAGCAGTAATGCGTTTCGGTTTGAAGGGTGGGGCAGCCGTTGTGACAATACTGAGACCTTAGAACTATATCTCAAGGTGTGTGGCGCATTTACGTTGTAGATGTCTATGGGCTCCAGTAACCACTTAACACCAGGTGGGCTGTGAGCTCGTCCACATACCTAAGCAATAAAAAAAATAAAAAAATCGGTAAACTGAATTTTGTTATAGTAAAGTTAGGTTGGCCTACCATACCGCGGAGACTGACGTCGTTGGTCGTCGACGCGATAGTCGCCACCCGTCGGTCGGGCGTCCTCGGGGTGGCGCCGCGTGTCTGGTTGTAGTGTTGACCGCGGGAACCCCCCTACTCTGAACGGGTTCTGACCCCGGACGGAGATCGGACGTCGGGTGTAAGAGTGCAGGGGAGTCGTTTAGTGGGTGGGCCCTAAAATCCTTGGGCCCGCGATCTACTCTCAACACCTGCAGATCGTTGAGTCTCACATACCCCGCGCGCCCCCTAGGCGCGGGGACCTCGTAGGAGGATCGGCCGCCGGCCCGGAAAAAAAAAAAAAAAGGTTGGCCTACCATTTGCCTACATTATAAATGACGTAAAAAAATAAAAAATAGTTTTATTCACCTCAACATTACGTACTCATCTTGTTATAATGAACAACTAAATAAATGTATACACATTTTTATCAAATTACTTACTGTAGGTGTTTTCTATTTAAAAACAATTAGGTAGATAACACAGTTTTTCTCAAACCTGTCGAAACTGATTCACATACTATGGGATTAAGGGTCATATTGGTAGGAACGATATAAAAAGGTTTTGGGTTGACAAAATTCGTTAACTAGAGGTATTTACACTTTTTTTTCTGATAGTTGAAAATTCGTTATAAAGATCTTGTTCGCAAGAAATCTTCGCAATGTAAAAGTATACATTAATTAATTTATTTTTTACTGCTTAGATGGGTGGACGAGCTCACAGCCCACCTGGTGTTAAGTGTTACTGGAGCCCATAGACATCTACGACGTAAATGCGCCACCCACCTTGAGATAAGTTCTAAGGTCTCAAGTATAGTTACAACGGCTGCCCCACCCTGCAAGCCGAAACGCATTACTGCTTCACCGCAAAAAAATGGCAGGGTAGTGGTACCTACCCGTGCGGACTCACAAGAGGTCCTACCACCAGTAATGACACTTAAATTGAGTCTTATGGACAATTCGAGGGTATAACGAAGAAATTGTTAAATCGAGGACGTCGTTATATTGAGGTTCGTTAGGGTTGCACTGTATTATCCTATTATCGAAACAGGAAAGCACAAAGATTGTCTGGCAACGAGTTTTTAGTCGCGGGATAATGAGTATCACCGCCGGTGCCACAGCGGCGCGTCGCTTATCTCAACTAGAGTACCGATTATACCACAAAGTACTTCTTTTAAACAAGTACCTTGATACGTAAGATATTATTGACACAATAATATTTTCTGTGCTAAACAAATTCATTTTGGTTTCCTTTATGTTGCAAATGATGCGACAAAAAAAAACCAGCAGCATAACGACAAGTTCTTTTATTTGTGCGAGAAAGCAGAAAGCGGGTAGAAAAAATTTTTTTTTCCTGCCTATGCTGATAGCCTTATGAGGCTATTTCAGCTTCACCCTGCAAAGCACTGCTCTTGCTAGGGTCAGTGTTAGCAACACTCCCCCTAGCAAGGGCAGTGCTTCGCAGAATCTACCACCGGATCGGAAACACGACCCACTGAGAAGATCCGGCGAGAAACTCAGTGGGCTGTGTCTATGGGTTAATTCGGTCGTCGAGCCCTTCATCGCAAACGACGGGTTCGACGAGAACGGTGACCGGAGCCGGGTAGAAATGGCTCGCAAGGCTTGTTTTATAAACACTATCCTACCCTTCGTTGGCTTTGGCTAGTGGCAGTGGCAGAAGGGGGCGTGTTAACATAGCTTAGCGGGATGGCTGGCGGCCTACCGCCAGCCATCCCGCTAAGCATCCATGCCCTAGCATGGCAGCTGACGTCACACCCGTTACAGTTAATTGAAAACGAAGCACGACCCTTTCACTGCTCTGACAAGAGTTTGGACTAACGTTTTTTTGTAGATTAAAATCCTAGATGTTAAAGATGACTTGCTATAGTACTATTTTAACGGACTTAGACTTAACCCACACTGATGCCTTCCTATCATCCAGGCTCGGCATTGGCAATCTATGCCAAAGTGCCGCGCATATGACCTATCTCGGTATTTATCTGAAGCCAGAGAGCGATCACACCACTGTGTATTCTGATGAAGACATTGTACGAGGGCGGGATGATAAGTAACTAGCCTCTACTATTTAAAAAGTTAAACTTTAAAAAATATATATGTCATTTTTAACTTCGTATCTCTGGCTACCTGTGTTCTAAATTTGAATTTGGTGACGTGAAAATTTTATTGATTTTTTGTCATTTGAAAATATATTTCGTCAAGTGTTTTCAAAATGGATAAAATTGAACAAAGAGCGGTGATAAAGTTTCTTCATATGAAGGATATGAAGGGGAAAGATATCTATGACGAGTTAAATAATGCTTAGGATGAATGTGCTCCTTCTTATGCCATAGTAAAAAACTGGGTGGCTGAGCTTAAACGCGGTCGTACATGTGTCCAAGATGAAGCCCGCCCCGG
Source organism: Bombyx mori (assembly GCF_030269925.1). Lineage (NCBI taxonomy): Eukaryota > Metazoa > Arthropoda > Insecta > Lepidoptera > Bombycidae > Bombyx > Bombyx mori. The sequence continues at coordinate 11,746,414 of NC_085126.1, read as the reverse complement.
ACGTCCAAAAAGCGTCACGACTCCGGAAATTGTCGTGAGAGTACATGATATGGTTATAACAGATCGACGATTGAAGTCATCTGATACAGCTGATACTACAGGTATCTCAAAAGACCGGGTACATCATATCCTAAGTGAGGAATTAAATATGAAAAAGTCATCGGCCCGTTGGGTGCCGCGATTGCTTATGCACGATCAAAAGAATATTCGGGTGCAAAAGTCAAAGAATGTCTGGACCGTTTCAGAGTAATAATGCCGATTTTTTACGTCGATTTGTAACAACAGATGAAACATGGGTTCGTTATTATATGCCAGAATCAAAAATTCAATCAAACCAGTGGACGCAATCGCGATGCCCGGCTCCAAAAAAGCCATGGCTGTAAAGTCGGCTGGAAAAGTGATGGCTTCCGTCTTTTGGGATGCAGATGGGATCTTGATGATAGATTACCTTCCTAAAGGTCAAACGATTAATGGAGAATACTACGCTAATCTTCTAGATAATTTTCACCAGTGTATTCAGCAAGAACGACCAGATTTGGCGAAACAAAAATCATCTTCCGCCAAGACAACGCTAGGGTTCACACATGTGTTAAAGCTATGGCAAAAATCAACGAATTGAAGTATGATTTGCTGTCCCACCTACCTTATTCGCCTGATATAGCGCCATCGGACTTCCACTTATTCCCTAAGCTCAAAACTTTTTTGGGCGGACAGAAATTTACCACAAATGATGAAGTCATAGCCGCTGTAGAGGAGTATTTTGCAGGCTTCGAAAGAAATCATTTTATGGAAGGCATTACTGCTTTAGAACGAAGATGGAATAAGTGTGTAGAGGTTCACGGAGACTGTCGAAAAATAAAATTAATTTTATCACGACAAGTTAAGTGTTTTATTGTTAGGCTAGTTACTTATCATCCCGCCCTTGTAAAACGAATATCTTTCGGTATTTGAAAATCTAAATTATAGTGTAAATGTATATTGAATAATAAAATGTAAGTCAAGGGAACAAAAACGAATGAAGTAAAAGAAATATCAAAAGAATGGCATGTTGCAATGGATATGCTAGTGAAGACATAACCCAAAGAGGTTTAAAGGCAGGCAGGCGGGTTGCTAAAGATAGACATGGAACGGCTGGACCGATTCGAATTATTTGTGGAAATCCAGAGAAGGTTTAAAAGGTAAATAAATATGAAAATTCTCGGAATTAAATAAGAATTTTTTTACAGTTTTGTTTTCCTTTTGATGTGTCTTTATTCCTTCCTTTCCTTTTGTTTGTTTTAATTTTATTTTATACAAAAGTTTCGATCTTTTATTTATCGATTGAGGCACTACGAACTACGAAGTCGGCCAGGTCAGCTAGTCATAAATAAAATTTCAGGTTAAAGGACTAATTGATTGATTGATTTCTACTTTTACATATTCGACTTTTTGAAGGTGGTCCTGTTAGAACATTTGTCAATGTCAATGAAATTGATCAAAGCTCCCTCTAATACCTACCTCTTGACCTACACATAAACCTATTTAGACTAAAAAGCAGAGATTCGGTCGACATCCCGCGATCTCTTGAACAATAATTACTTGAGCATAATTCCGTGATATTACTTCTAACTTCATACCGAACTCACAATGTTCCCCTTAATATCATACCACCCACAAAACCTGTTATTTCGTTTCGATCTCTCAAGGGGTCGTTATAATTAGGCGTTGTCCTGACGACAGCCGGGTCTCGCTCCCTACGAGGCGTGGCGACCCGTAGAAATTTTCAGGAAACTAATACATTATTTATTAGGTATTTACCTTACAAAGGCATCTTCCTATGCTAATTTTTCAACTTAGGCCACACAGACACGCGATCAATACAGATTTTTCTCTCAACGTCGTTACTAGTCGTTTGTGTGGTGTAACTAAATCTTTTAAAATCTTATAAATCAAACAACGTAATAACGTAATAAAAACCTCATTATTTTATTATTTGTCAATACCTTCATTAAGCACAAAAATGCTTGTTTAACTTTATGTAGATAAAGTGTTATTTTTTTATTTTATTGTTTAGATGGGGGACGAGCTCACAGCCCACCTGGTGTTAAGTGGTTACTGGAGCCCATAGACATCTACAACGTAAATGCGCCACCCACTTTGAGATATAAGTCCTAAGGTCTCAGTATAGTTAACGGCTGCCCCACCCTTCAAAACGAATTACTGCTTCATGGCAGGGTGGTGGTGTGCGGACCGTGTTAAGATACAAGGTCCATGATTTTTGCTCCATGGAAAGGATAAGAAAGACGAGATGATGGACGGTATTGAGAAGAAGTAGAGGAAAAGACGACCTGATACTACTGGCAATAAAGTATTCGATGTGAATACAGAGGACTTGTAAATGTGCCGTACTATGAGAGCTTTACTTCAAGCACTAAAGATACGGGTCGATGATAATTAAAGTACTTCAAACCTTAACACAAATATCTGCCGGTATCATTCTCATGACCTCTACACGGGTGCCGGGACAAACTATAAAACCTAATCCGAGAAACAAAAGCATTAACAATATTCAAACAACAAAATTCAAATTAATAGAGTCTCCTTCGAATCCCGTTGGAATAGTTATCATAATCCACAATTTCTTGGTCAATTTTATGGTAATGTATGATGTAGTACTGCTGCATTGAATAATTCAGATCGGAATGACGCAAGCGATTGCAAAAAGCGTCATGTTTTGTGGAAAAAAAAAAACAAAACACATTTAACATTTAAATCTAATCTGGTTATGCTTCCGCTGTGTGTTCGAATGACCTAGTGTACTTTAGTACTCTATACAATTACCCGATAATTAAAAACGTTCCAATTTAAGAAAATAAAACCGTGTGCGACTTATTTATGTACGCACGTAAAAAGTTATATTGCCGTAATTAATATATATCTATATATTAATACGTGAAGCAAAAACTTTATATCCCTTTTTACGAAAATTGCGCGGACGGAGGAGTATGAAAGTTTCCACACTTATAGAGAATATAGAGGAGAAGTGCACAATGCTAATTTTTTTTAAAAATAATGCATAAAAGATACATTAAATCAATAAAGAAAACATTACACACACTACATACCATGTATTTGACGCACACACGCATGCTATTTTTTTAATGTCAAACTTTAGTTCTTGACGTCTGTAGTCAAAATTGAGAATAGATTAAATATTGTTTGTCTTTATTAATATTTTTTTTAGTGTAGCCTTGGCGAAATTTGTGATTATAGTATGTAATAGTGTTCTGTGAGTATGTGTACAAACTTACAATTCCAATTAATTATAGTCGAATTTCGACTACTGCGGGACCTCTAGTACATGTAAACACGTTACTTCGTTAGATACTAGAAATACACCTCGAGAATTCAGTGGCTAACGGAACCCAGAGACACGAATGTCGCTACCCACCTCAACCCTTGAGGCCGAAGTCTCAACTGCGCCCTATGACGCTGGGTTAACTGTCATTACTGGTGGTAGGATTTCTTGTGAGTCCGCACGGGTAGATATCACCACCCTGCCTATTTCTGCCGTGAAGCAGTAATGCGTTTCAGTTTGAAGGGTGGGGCAGCCGTTGTAACTATACTGAGACTTTAGAACTCATATCTCAAGGTGGGTGGCGGCAATTACTTTGTAGATGTCTATAGGCTCCGGTAAGCACTTAACACCAATTGGGCTGTGAGCATGTCCACCATCTATGCAATAAAAATTAAATAAGCCCTCTACTCACTGTTACTTGCTCGAGTCTATTGTGATCCTAAATCAAACTGGTGCTTACATACCAGTTGTTAGCTCCCTTGTATAAGAAAAACTTTAAGAATATAAAATAAAATAAAAACCTAGAAATACACCGTTACTGGCATAGAAACAAAACTGAAGAACCTCTGATGGCTAATTATAGGTAAAACTAGACTTTCAAATGCTGATCTGTGGGTGTATGAAGATATACAATTGAACCTTGACCTGGTAGTAAATGGACATCAAATAATACATCTCAGCAAAATTATGTATATTTTATGCTATAGTTGGCTCGGTAATGATTTTTATGTAACATAACTAATATTATGAGTCAAATAATGTAATGAAAGACATAGGCTTTACATAACGACCTAAAAATTCCTTTAATAACTTAAATGGCATTATAATTTTTATGAGTTATGTAAGTACATAGATCACCGATGGACATGTCAATAACTTGTCCACTAGTCCATCCCGTGAGCCATAGTTTATAATTATAAAGAGATATAAAATATGTTTAGTAACATTTTTTTAACCTGCACATTGTGCACCATTTATAATGTTACTTACTCACAACACACTTTTATAAATAGACATTAAAAAGTACATGGAAGAATTAATGATAAAGTATTGTTTTTTTAATTTTATTAGAAAAATAATACTTATTAGTGATGCATGAGCAAAAACTGCTGTATAATTAGGACGCAGTGAATGAGATATTCATTGATTATTACTATTTTCCAAATATTGTCACCTATCCTATGAATGAGTAAAGATCTGTAGAATCCACGTGGTTCTGCAAATCAATTAAAAAAATGGAAATGTCCATTATCATAAAATTACTAAACTTATAATAAAAATTATTGTTATATTTACAAATTATGTATATAACAAAATAATAATAATAATAATATAAAAAGTTATTCCACTTAAATATCGACTGTCATTCACTATCATTAAAATATGGTACAAATATAAATAGATAAAAATCAACACAATACACAGTTAAGAACAACATTAAAACAGTTGTCGACTCAGTTAAAACTACCATTAAGGTATGCGTGCTGAAGTAAGCTCCCTCCGGATTTTTGCCACCATCTCTCGCAACTCCTGGGCCAGAACCCGAGGGAGGCCAAGTGCATCAACAGCTTCCACATTCCTCAACCGCACTGCTACACATAACATGGCTACTCTCCTCAGCTGTCGCACCGGTACAGTAATATTCCAATTAGTCCTAAACAAGACCTGACCTACAATAGGAGGTGGTCGAAATATCTCCTTATTGTTTATCACGAAGACGTCTGTGGTTGCAGCATCAGAAAACTCCCACGGATGGGTGACAAACGTATTAATATCGAAAAAGTCAGTCGGGTCGAGATTGATGTAATGCTGCTTCCTACCTTGGAAGTCCCTCCACCAGACCGCCACTGGCCTGGAGGAACGGTTCGTGAAGCGGATGAATGCCCGTCGCGACGACACAAGAGATTTCACGACCACTCGCTCTCCTTTGTCATTTACTTCGTAAATTAAATTAGAATCGGTCGTCCCGACTCCGTACATTTTGGTAACCCTGTTGTGCCAATCGAAAGCTCTTGCTGTCGGCTAACACATCTGTGTGTATATTAAAAATAATTTTACGCACTTCCGAACGTTCCCGGGTAAAGTTTTAGTCTGTCAAGGTGGCAGCTCTGAGTGACAACTCTGTGTTTTGTTTCCGATTTCAGATGTATTGATTTACAATGGCTGTGTGTGTTGCTGTTATCGGAAAAGATGTAAGTTTTTACACTTTCTTTTCATTATTGCAACTAAGAAAAAATGTTTTTAAGTCTTTGGGATTTATGTTTATCATAATTGTCAAAAATGACTGAAAATATTCAAAGAAAATCCACAAAACAACACTGTTATCAAAACTCATTAGTGACGTCATTCATTTGGCTACGTCAAAGTTGACAATGTCGTCAATACATAAAGCGAAGGGATACGGAACATACGAGAACAAAAGCAGTAAATAAAAATACTAACTCAACTTAGTCTCAGTCTCAGTCAGTACTTTAAAATATTAAGACAAATATAGATTAACACTATTTAGTACAATTTGTATCAGGGCTTGCAAAAAATATTATTTACTAGAAATGCTAACTTGAACTTGAAAGCATACAAAGGAGTTACGGGTATTAAGGATAAATGGGCAAAAAGCGGCGGAACTCATGCATGTGCTCATGCATACCCATTCATATGATGTAATAATAAAGGATTAAACTCAGCCTAAAATGAAAATTGCACATGAGTAAAATAGGTGTGCATAATTTGATACCATATTATATTGATAATATTGTTAATTTAAGTTATTTATTTGAATCAATTACATACGTTACAGTAATGATTATAAAACTAGAATTTATATTTTCAATACAGTGGACACTCACATTTAGACCACTAAAATATAAATAAAAAATATAATAATTTTAAAACATAAGTTTTAATATAACTGTACTTATCTACACCAGAATACATCGCTACTATTTTAAAGAGGGGAGTTATTAAAAGTTCCTCGTTCATGCTACTAACCGTATCATATTTTGTGTTACATATTTTAATTGTTTAAGTTTTTTTTTCTCAGCAACATCATTCTAACATAACTCCGAAATTCGTTGTATTGCTTTCAGAACTCGCCGTTGTACATTGGTGGCATCGGCAACGACACCAGCAGCGACAATGAGCTGTCCCGGCAGTGGCTCGTGCACACGGCGCTGGACGCCCTGGAGGAGAGGCTCACCACTGCGAACCCTAACAATTCAGGAACGAACACAACCACTGCCCGAACTGATCTGCGGGACTTGTATTTAGGATTACTGTTTTCCACAGATACTCATAAAATGTAAAATTAAACTAAATTAACCAATCTAAATTAAATCAAGCCGAGTAACGAATATAAATAAAAATACTTTTCTGTACGCAATTAAATGTGGCCGAACATTGATATTTCTTTCTGAAAATGGAACTGGACTGCCAGAAATCATTAGTTATTATTATCATTATCTAGAATATATATAAACTATCTTTTTTTAGTTACGGCTACGTCACAAATACTCGTATCAAACTAGTTCTGGTGACCAGCTCCACGTCGCCGAGCGGCAGTAACATCAGGGATGCCGAAGTAAGGACGGCGCTGCGCAGGCTGCACGCTCTGTACGCTGACGCCATATGCAATCCATTCCATTTACCCGGTGATCAAATTACTTCACCGTAAGTTCTGCGCTCTTTCTTTAACAAAATCAGTATTCTTGGTGATAGGACCTCTTGTGAGTCCGCGCGGATAGGTACCACCACCCTGCCTATTGCTGCCGTGAAGCAGTAATGCGTTTCGGTTTGAAGGGTGGGGCAGCCGGTGTAATTGTAACTGTACTGAGATATTAGAACATATCTAAAGGTGGGTGGCGCATTTACGTCGTAGATATCTATGGGCTTCAGTAACCGCTTAACACCAGGTGGGCTGCGAGCTCGTCCACCCATCTAAGCAATAAAAAAAAATACACCGATATTCATTACAATTTGAGTTAACCAAGATTTCTTCTTAATATTTTTTTCGTATATGCTTGTATTTTCGGGTTTGGGTAGCCATTTTTTAAATACGAATTTGCACAAACATATCTGAAATATCGTTGAGCATGTTGAGGGACAGAATCTTTATGTCCCTTTTAATGGATCTTTGTTCCAAGGGAAATAGAGATATAATCGTACATTCACTATTTCATCATCCAACACTTGTTCTAATTTATAAGTTCTCTTGTTATTCGAATTTATTCACTCGAAATTTAGAAGCTTTTAGAATCAAAATCTCTGACCTTCAGTCAAACATATAGGATTTTATTGTTGGTAAGTTTGTTGAATAAAATATTGGTATTCAAATATTACCTATTTAACGTTTTACAGGAAATTCGACAAGCAAGTCAAGAATATAATGCTCAACAATGTTTGAACCTTGAAGAAAATTAAATTATTTAAAGTAGCTAAACATTGTCTGTATTTGTACATGTCATATTGTTAAATAAAAAGTAAAATCTAACGTTCATATTTAGTGTTTACTCAAGTAAAGATTTTAAATATTTATTATAGATTTAAGTTTTGTTTCATTTAAAAGTGCTTTCCAGTATTCTGTAGGCCGCGGCTTGGCTCTGCCCCTGGCATTGCTGAAGTCCATGGGCGACGGTAATCACTCACCATCAGGTAGGCCGTATGCTCGTCTGCCTACAAGGGCAATAAAAAGAAATTGTGTATCTGCAAAAAATAAAAAGAATAATTGGTATTTACACTAAGAGTACTGCACTAAGGTTATTGATTATTTAGGTGCTTTGACAATATTCGAACTGGGTTTTGGCATTCGACAATAAATGCCGCGACTCGTTTCATTGATGTGCAACACCTTGTCGGTTCGGCACTTGTAGCTCGTACATATCTTTCTTTTTTATTGTCCTTGTAGGCGTACGATCATACGATCCACCTGCTGGTGAATGGTTACCGTCGCCCATGGACTTCAGCAATGCCAGCGGCCGAGCCAAGCCACTGCCGACCGTTAAGTACTCTCCACAAGCCTCGTTTAAAGAAGGACATGTCATAGCGCTCGGGAAACACCGTGGAGGGGAGCTCATTCCAAAGCCGGATGGTACGTGGCAAAAAAGGTCTCTGGGAACGTACTGTGGATGAACGCAGTGGCTCCAGGTAGTATGGATGACCTCTACTCCGGTGGCGGGCGGTACGATGGTAAAAACGAGATGGTGGTATCATCTCAAACAATTCCTCAGAACACTTCCCATGTAACATACGGAACAAAATACAGAGGGAACTGAAATCCCTCCGCTGCCCCAGAGATTCCAAACGATTCGTGAGAATGGGATTATCGACAATCCAAACGGCCCTCTTCTGTATGGAGTCAAATGAAGTAGCTGATATTTGGAAGCCCCGGCTCTGAGATATCTTCGACTACGGCGTCAGAACAGCGGTACCTGGGCATCTTTGCGGGTCTTTTGTTTTTGTATCAACGCGTGTGGAGTTACTCGACCATCTCGTGGTTCACACGAAGACCAATGCGAGAGGTTTCCTGAACTTTCCTGTTGGAGGCAGCTGACTACGTCTATAAGATGCCGTTTTCTTTCTCCTAGCAGCGCAAGGTTGTCTAATGCTGCCCATTGACAGAGCAACCTAGGGGCCCTAGTCAGTCACAACGACGAACTTAAAGAGTGGTTCAATGAAATCAGTTTATAGATTGACTTATGATTGCAAATCCTTTGCCTAGTTAAATGGACAAGGTAGACAAAAAATGATGTCAAAATTGTCAGAAATACACCAATTGACAGATTTGACGTTTCTATTTCTCTTTCAAAAGTTACTGAAACGTGAGGTTTCTCCGGTTCAGCGCTGAACAATTTTTGATTGAAAAGTTGTTTATCTCGGCCGGAATTCAACAAGCAACATGGTAAGCTACCTTCCCACAATTCAGTATGCATGTACGAATTTGAGAATTTATCTTTACTATTAAAATACAAACAAAATAATTTGAGGTTAGATGTCGACACGTGTTATCAATTCAATGATAGCCTATAATTTTCCTACCTATTTGTTGCTAATTGATTATGAAATATAGCTATGTTTCTTATGGCTTCTTACATTTCATACTTTTTAAATATGTATCGAATTTTAGTTTGTTCAGTTTTATCATTTGGCGCCACAAAAGTTTTTCTAATACATTTAACATGTGTAGATTAAAGCTTTAAGTATGTACCTCTTATAGCACAAGTGGAACTAAGTAGTTTTAAACTAGGAGTTTCTAATGAGTCCGCTCTATCAAAATGTACACTATGTACGGGCATTTAAATTAAATTTGCCTTTTCATTTTATCGTCTAAACTAAACATTAATACTGGTAATATATAATATAAAAGCGATGGATCTAATGCTAAAACAGAATAAATTTCACCACAGAACTTAAAACAACAATTTTTAAATGATAGAGAGAAATTATTGTCATACCATGCAATCAATCTCCTTTAGTGGGTACTACCGTGAGTCAACGAGGATATGCTATTAAATTATCAGTGAAACTTGGGCACAGTCTGTTGTAACTAACAGCGTGACTAATTATAGTATAAACTACTCATGAGCCATCAATTGCTTGTTGGCGGTACTAAGACAGAATCCTACCCTGGGGTGCTAACAACAATTTCACTAAGTTCAATCATGATCAAATGATTAGTTCAGGAATGCACAGAGGTGGATAAACAGACTTATATATCGATATGTGAAAGGTTATTTGGTTCAAGTGATATTTTTGCTACTTACAGGAGAGCCATTTAAAGTTTAAAATTTGGAACAAATATCATGACAAAAAAATGTCTTCAGCTATTAGATTGGAGTAAAGTTAAATGGCAATTCAATTCAAAACATGAAACTGTTGATGCTAATACCAAATAAAGATTCCTTTAATTAATTATAAAAATAAATATAGCATATTAAGTGAAATGTCCCTTAAACCAAATAGTCTTTTATCCCTCTATAGGATCAATTTATTTTATAACAACTAAGCTTAGGGTGCATCAGTTCCCACCTGTGACTGCACAGTCTATTTATTTCCATTCTAAAAAAATCATTAAACTTGTACGTTAGGGCTCATTAAAATACCAAATAATAACTGACGCTAGTCTTTAACAACTGATGTGACAATAAGATGCTGTGTATTTTCAGGCAGCCGCTGTAGTGTCAGGCAAAGACATTGAGAAACCCCAGGCAGAGGTCTCCCCTATCCACCGCATCAGGATCACTCTTACTTCACGCAATGTGCGCTCGCTCGAGAAGGTCTGTGCTGACCTAATCAATGGAGCCAAGAAACAGAAGCTGCGTGTAAAGGTAATTACATCTGAATTTTAATACCATATAGAATTGTCATTGATTTTTTTGTCATAGACCTAATGAAAAATCTTACAGTGTAGATTCTCATTTATTATTTTTATCTTTGCTCTGAACTGTATTGTCTGAAATTGTAAAATAATGAAAATAATAATATAATTTAGAATAAAGCATTATTATATATTTCGACGTTTGAAAGGCAAACGTGACTAAACGACAATGCGTGAACTTTAGACTAATTTAAAGTTGAAATACCTGAAACAAATTCTATTTTAACAAATCTACCTGTAGGATTTAATAGGATTTAATAGATATAATAGATTTTAATAGACCTAGAAATAATTTTTTTTGCGCATTGAATATGGTTATTGCCTATCATTTATGTACAAAGCAGTTATTGTCCCTTAGTCACTTTGCCTTTCAAGCGTTGATTTGTTTTTGAAATAAGTTTTTACTCTGTTATAAAATTAACATTATAATATTTTAAATTTAAATTAAATCTTTTCTATCAATGTCTGACTACTAATGTAAGGGGATTAGTTGAATTTCTTTATAAGTAGACTTGAATGTCTTAAAAAGTCATAAGGTACTCGTAGTAATAGTCTGTTGGGTCTACTGCGCTTAGATGAAGACACTACATTATGTATTAGTGTTGTGTTCACCATGTAAGCGCTACAGAAATGACTGCTCAAAGTGCAGTGTGCAAGTACTTAGTAATGTATTCTGCTCATAGGGTAGCTACATTTTATAGCTGTAATTAATATAAGAAACTGTAGAAAAGTATGAGTATGAATCTGCTGTCCATTGAGCCATTGTATTCAGATTTTTTGGATATAACAGGAAGACTTCACGGTGTGGGTCAAATTGTTCTATAGATTGATAGTCAAATCAACCCTCAGACACAGCCCACTGAGTTTCTCGCCGGATCTTCTCAGTGGGTCGCATTTCTGATCCGGTGGTAGATTCTGCGAAGCACGGCTCTTGCTAGGGTTCATGTTAGCAACGTCGTCAGGTTTGAGCTTCGTGAGCTCACCTACTAGTTAAGGTTACGCTAAACCTCTCAAGGCAAAAAAAAGTCAAATTTTATTGTTTGGTACTGGTGGTAGGACCTCTTATGAGTGCGCACGGGTAGGTACCACCACCTTGCCTATTTCTGTCATGAAGCAGTAATGCGTTTCGTTTTGAAGGCAGCCGTTGTAACTATACCTTAGAACTCATATCTCAGGGTGGGTAGCGGCATTTACACTGTAGATGTCTATGAGCTCCAGTAACCACTCTAAAACAAGGTGGGCTGTGAAAAAAAAAGCCTATCTAAGCAAAAAATAAAAACTTCCATAATTATATAACTGTTCTTAGCTCTGTGGTAACCGTTAGTAACTAAATGGGCTTTGCTGATCCATTCTGTCAAGAGTACATAAAGTAAAACTTGTAATTTCGTTATGGACTGTTGACAGTATCATATTATAACTACTAAATAATTTTTATAATGAATACTCAATGATGGTTCCGTTATCTTTATTTCCAGGGCCCAGTCCGCATGCCAACCAAGATCCTGCGTATCACCACCCGTAAAACTCCTTGTGGTGAAGGTTCAAAGACCTGGGATCGTTTTCAGATGAGAATCCACAAGAGAGTGATCGACCTACACTCTCCCTCTGAAATCGTGAAACAGATCACCTCAATTAACATCGAGCCCGGTGTAGAGGTTGAGGTGACCATCGCCGACGCGTAGGCAGAGCCGCCAATAAAATATTTTTGAAAAAAAAAGCTGTTTTACTTGATTGCATGGGAGGGACCACCATTAGTGCGTGCAGACCCGTGAAATATCATTATTAATTTATGTTTCCTGTTCAAAGGAAGTTAATTTCAGAAACCAGTACCAATAAGACCTAAAAAAAGTTCACTCACTTTGTTCAAACAACCTGAAAGACTGCAATGAGTTCCAGATGTTTCTATGGTACATTGACATAAAAAAAACCAAAAAAAAACAATGAAAAAGATAAAAGACGAGATTAGCAGACGTCAGCTGAGAAATTATGGTTTTGAACCAATCCTGATTAATATTAAATGAGTTTAATAATAACGCGGCGTGGTGCTTTTCTACACTTTTCGTGCAATATATCTATTACGTCCATTGCACATCCATAAGTATGCATTGCAATGTGACTAACAGCACGGGGAATGCGCTATATACATAATATAGCGTATTGCAGAAGACGAATTCAATTGCAAAATTCTGCCAGTGTCTCCCTTGAGTTTATACAAAGCTCTTTCCCCGAATCCTGATCCAGCTTCAGCGTCACCGTCGACGGCCTAGACACGTTCCTATGGATAAATCATCTTGCATTAGACGCCTTCAGCTCTAACACTAGGAGCAGGCTTAGGGACCCTGGTAACCGTACTCGTCGAACTCAGCAAAGAGTTCAACTTGCAACTTAACCCATGCATCAGCCCACTGAGTTTCTCGCCGGATGTTCTCAGCGGGTCTCGATTCCGATCCGGTGGTAGATTCTGCGAAGCACTGCTCTTGCTAGAGCTATTGTTAGCAAATTCCCTCAGGTTGAGCCCGTGAGCCCGTGCACTCAAGGGAATCCCTGAGGGAGAAATTTAAAGAAATTAAAGTTCTCACTATGCCATCCCAGTACATTTTTGAAAATTTGATGTATGTTCGTAAACATATTGAGGAGTTTCCTAAAAAGTCGGACATACATAATAGAAATACTAGGAACAAACACAAGCTTGTTGTGCCGATGAGTAGGTTACATAAGATAAGAAATTCATTCGGGTGTTTGTCTGTGCGCCTGTACAACAAAATCCCACAAGATGTTCAGAACCTACATATACATAGGTTTAAGAAAACTGTTAAAGAACATCTGTGCAATAAAGCTTACTATAAAGTCAATGATTATCTAGAAGATTGCACAAAGTGGGAATGAGTTGCTCGCTCCGGGCATTTCAATATTGTAGTAATTGTTACGTTATAATACTCATTGTAAAAAACTCATATTTAAAAAAAAATGTAATATTAAAAAATTAATAAATAATAATTGCTTATTAAAAAAAAAAAAAAAAACATGCCCGCTGAGTTTCTTGCCAATTCTTCTCAGGGCGGAGGCTAGTTCTTGTGAATTGGCGGTAGTTCTTTTGACGTTCAACAAGGATGTACTTTCATTTATGTTGAATAAAAATTTTTTGATTTGATTTGATTTGATTTGATTTGAGCTCCCCTCCTCGTCCGCGCGTAGTTGAAATAGCCTTGGACTATCCGCTAATACGTAAAGATTTTTGAGTTTATTATGAAAATTTAAAACTATACCAAAAAGCTTTACTCGCAGAATCATTTATTTAGTTACGGAAAAAAAGCAAATACATTAACACAATAAATACATACATATTCTAACACTACAAGTCCGACTGACGGGGCTTTTGTGAGTTTTTGTGAGTTCGTTGTTTCGGGCTGTTGGCGAAGATGATATAGAAATAATGCTTGCACTGATTTGTTATGAGGTTTTACTATAAAAGCGACACAATAATTAAATTAAAATACAAAATGAGTTGAGAATCATACAGTTAAACTAAGACTCGCGACTCGCAATATTTTACTGGTCGTCGTCGCGCGCGCTGAGGGCTCTCAAATATATTAAGTGTATAATCTATGCTGAGGGCGTGTTTTTTTTGCGCTCAGAGAGCTCTGTCTCAGCGGGGGGTAAGGCGGCGCGGCGAGGGCGGTATCGCACGTTCGGAAATTTCGTTCCGTTATAATATTTGCTTATTTGTGCACAGTCCGGAAACGAGATCTGAGTTCCGTGGTTTCGTGTAACACGAAAACACAAATTGTGGCCCCCCTGACTTACCGTACCCGTGCCTACGTCCAAATTATATAAGGGGAGATTGTTGTGGGGGTTGTTGTAATAGCTTTGATAATAAACTTGTATAATTTTGTTTATCGGGGCGAAGAAATTAACTTGCGAACATGAAAGTTTTCTTTGTTATGTGTGACAGTTAACCGACCGCTATAGAGCGCATTTGAGACTTCGACCTCAAGGGTTGAGGTAGCGAATGTCGTGTCTCTGGGTTCCGTTAACCACTAAAGACGTGTCGAGCAAAAGCATTGCTAAAAAGTCCTAGTATAATGCAGGATTAAAAATCGTACGCTAAAGCTGAACCGTATGCGACTTTTTGTTATTTCTGTGATGTATGGACGAGATCACGGCTCACCTAGTGCTAACTGGTTAACCGAGCACGTAGACTTCGACTACCTCACCCTTCAAACCGAAACGCATTACTGCTTCACGGCAGATATAGGCAGGATGGTGGTTCCTACCCGTGCGGACTCACAAGACACCATACGACCAGTTACGGCGAGAACGTTTGTAACGTCAGCAATACCTTTTATTAATTAACCAGATTTTTTACTTGTTATTAATAGTGTAAGTATCTTCTTAGTTTGTAATGTGTATTGTGTGCCTAATAAATAAATAAAATAAAATAAAAATGAAGTAAACAAAACGAGCTCACATTCCAATTAATAGTAAAACATTTCAAACATTATACCAGTAAAATAAAAGGTGTTGATTTAATTAAATCACTTGAAATACGGTACTTTTATGCGGGGCATTAATTCTGTGAAATGACTCACCAACAATATTTACATAAGTTGGTTCTACGAAAAATGAGATTAAAAGAAAATATAGGTACGTATAAAAATGGATATTACCATAATGCTATAAGTTCGGAATACATTACTGCGCTATTAAAAAGTGGAGCGTAACTAATATAATTCGTGAATTGAACTACCGCAGGCTATGAGCGTGAATTACAAAGTTTCTCCAAACGCACCAGCCGGCTGAGTATCTCAGTGGGTCGCGGTTTTGATCCGGCAATAGATGGATTCGTGAAGAAGCTTCCCTGAGCCGTTAGGTCTCCTTCGAAGGCGTTGGGGTAGCTGTTAACAAATCCCAACCCTCCTGGCTGAGGCCGTACTCGCCCAGATGTCTTGGTGGAACTGGAAAGGCCTATTGGGGCAGCAATCCTTCCTTCCTTAAAAAAAGAACGTTTTAACTCTCTGCCATCTATGAACTTTTCGTAAACACTCGATAGGTACGTAATCTATTAAGGTAATATTTCAAAAAAGCCACAAATGAGACAGCCATTGTTTATGTTGCTACCCGAAAAAAAGCTAATGAAATGGAAGAAAATAATCAAGACACTAGCTTAAAATTATTATTAATAACCGTTCAATCAATACTTTCGTGAACTAGGAGTTATTGATTTATTTGTGTTGTAAATCACTCAATAAATTCAATTCTAACATATTAAAATAGGTACCAATAGCAATGCATGACGTCATTCATTCGTTAGAGATCCTTATGAGATCTAAGTTTTTTTTTTATTGCTTAGATGGGTGGACGAGCTCACAGCCCACCTGGTGTTAAGTGGTTACTGGAGCCCATAGACATCTATAACGTAAATGCGCCACCCACCTTGAAATATAAGTTCTAAGGTCTCAGTATAGTTACAACGGCTGCCCCCACTTTTCATAATCGAAACGCATTACTGCTTCACGGCAAAAATAGGCAGGGTGGTGGTACCCACCCGCGCGGACTCACAAGAGGTCCTACCACCAGTAAGATTCATCGTTTATTTTGGCCCCAAATAGCGTCACGTAATGAATACGCGTTCTTTTTTTACTACCATTTTGCTGGTAGCCTAAGGGGCGATTCCAGCTCCGTTTTGAATGGTGGTAAGCTCACGGGGCTCAACCTGAAAGAGTTTGCTAACACAGGCATTAGTAGGAGCAGTGCTTTGCAGAATCTACCGCCCGATCGAAAGCGCTAAGAAGATCCGGCGAGAAACTCAGATGGTTGTGTTTAAGGGAAGCGTTCAATTGGAAATGAGCAGTTTGGTTCCATCTTATTTCTGTTTACTTCAGCTAAGGTAAAAGCACCTATTACGGAGGTATTTCGCAAAATTTGAAAGTAAGAAAGAAAAATAAGCATTTGTAAGTATTTTTAAAGGTGGAAAAAATTTTCATCGTCAAAAATGGAATTTAAATTTCGTATTACTGTTGAGTCTATGTTTCTTTTCTAGAAATTACTTATTTTAAAAAATGTTTTAAATAGCCGGGTTGATTTTCCCTAATACGGAGGTATGATTGAGGTCAGAGCCTATTACTGCGGTAGACGGTTCCTAATACAGAGGGTCAGAAATTATATTTATTATGTTCCGAACATATAATATTTATTAAGTAAATAATATAAATGTGAAGAACTTAAATTGTAAGTTTTGCATTAATTGACCACTTTTAATGAAATTTATAATACAAATGTAGTGCATTCACACAGGTTGGCTCGGAAAGGAGAGTACATTTTTACCGCGTTTAAAAGTGTTTTCGATTGTATTTTAACATGAGAATTCTAGGGAATTTCGAATGTATACACATAAATAAAATTTGAGTGTCTGTTTATAATATTGAAATAACCGCTTTTTACCACATGCATATAAATATATATACGGTACATACACCAAAATAACATTTTTTACAATTTTTGTCTGTCTGTCTGTTTGTTCCGGCTAATCTCTGGAAAGACTGGACCGATTCTGATGAGACTTTCACTAATAGATAGCTGATGATATAAGGAGTAACTAAGGTTTTTTAGACTTAAACTTAATGGTAAACTTAAGGTAAGTGAAGTTTTCGGCTCAATTCAGACATCGGTGGCAACGGCCGGCAGCGATGCGAAGGCCTACCCGATCTTGTGGACCGAATGGTAAACAGTCGACGTCGCCCTAAGCACGTCATTAGGGATCTTCCCGATCCATTAACGGTGCTTTTAGGTACCTCAAGCACCGGTTACCGTCCTCGCCGAACCCGTCGCTTGCGATGAAGAACTCGAAGAAGAAATCAACCTATAGACGCAGCCCACTGAGTTTCTCACCGGATCTTCTCAGTTGGTCGCGTTTCCGATCCAGTGGTAGATTCTTCGAAGCACTGCTCTTCGTAGGGTCAGTGTTAGCAACACTCCCGGTTTGAGCCCCATGAGATCGTCTACACATCAAGGGGAAGCTGAAATAGCCTGTCAAGGCTATCAGCATTGGTAGGAGAAAAAAAGGTGCGAAGAGCACTTTCAGCTTTGAAAGAATTTTAAACTTTATCTACATTGTTTTATAGAGCAGTATCGCTTGAAAGGATAAAACTGTTCGGTGGCTGATGCGGCGGCCGCTGCCACTGCTGTCTGAATAGAGCTATACATATTTAAGATGAACAAAATAGAATTACTTAATGGTAAATTTATTGAGGACTGCTTAGGAACAAAGAAACAGAGCATTTGCTTGACCATCTGTGAATGTAAACAAAAGATAAGAAAGTTTAATAGTTTTATGAATGAGTCTTTGTGCCTTTACCGACTCAATAGAAATATCCGTACGGGATTTCTGGGAATCTGTCATAAATGGTTCATAAAAACAAATCGCTATACCCGAAATTGACGCTATAGTATCCAAAGTCGCTCTTACCGAATGAATTTCTTACGAAAGTATGCTTTACATTCAAGGGACGTAAGTTTGACGTCGCTATAACCGAGGTCGTTATTAATGAAATCCACTGTATTTAATATATTTTAATAACCTTTCACTTGTACACTATTCCCCTCTTATACATCGTATTTCTCTCTGAAAAGGGTTTGCTGGAAGAAAACTCATGAAGAGTTAAGCTCGCCTTTGTAAATAGTATTTAGACATTCCTTACATCTGTTTTTATTGTATTATCTTTTTGTGTAAAATAAGTATAAATAAATAACCTTTCTATTATTTCTATGGAATCCTAAAACTTGTAATTTTATGTTCTATGAATATGACCGTAATAGAAGATCATAGAACCTAACACAGAGTTACCTGGAAATAACTACCACCGTAATAGGAAAACTACTCGTATTTTTTTAATCCTAATTCTGACCCATCAAAATTTCGATAAACAAAGAAAGTAAATACTTAATCAAACGATAACAGTTTTTTGGCCCAGATGTGTAAAACTCAAGTTAACAGTTATACAAAATAAATGATTTGTGATTAATTAAAATACACCTTCCTATTTTTACCCCTTCTAAGAAACCAACATTTTGCACTCGACAGTTTTCATATTTAACTAGATTTTTAATGAATAATACATACCGCAGAATATGGTTTCTAATTTACAAGATTAATAATTATTCCAACTAAACTTGAAACTAATTCAATAACTTAATAAATTGAAAGTTATAAACAATTAAATATGCCCAGTATATTCCCTATTTCGGAGTTATACCACCGTATTAGGATTAATCTATAAAATTCGTACCGTATTACGGCGGTATTTTGTTTCTTATTTTTTGAGTAAAAAATTAGTTACATATATGAAACAAGCTATTTAAAAAGTAAGTATAATAGTAGGAAAATGCTATAAATAACACATTAACAAAGTTGAACGACTTATTAATACAAAAAACTTAATTTCTAAATATTAGTGTACTTATTTTTTTGTTCCGCGTTTGTATGGAAACTCCTCTCACGTTGATGCCGTGATACAAACTGATAGATCTTGTAGTTTTGTTTATATGCTACACTTGAAAACGTCAGTTAAGTTATTAAGTGATAGATTTAGAATAAATAGATTCCGTTTTGGTGAGCTTAAACTGAATAAAACAAGAATAAATCTCGAAAATAGAAATACCACCGTAATAGGAAGCGATTTTGACTACCGCCGTATTAGGAGCTTTTACCTTAGATACTAAAACGGGCTATTACTCTGTAGTTGAGATGTCGAAGTATTGTTGATAACTTAGATTTACTTAAATACTAACATATTTCATAAGTTATTTGTGATATTAACACACTATGAGACTATGATGTCCCGAAATAAAAGATTTTAATTTTATTTTACTCATTTATTTATTGTCCTCAAAATATACACTCTGAGGTATGACTTGAGAGTTATTTATATTTAATTACATTATTACATTGACTAGTACTAGTTCATGATCCATTTGACGATGCTTACTGGAATTCACAGAGCTTGTGCGCCGCTTTCGAACCTTTTTTTTTCAGGTGACCGAACCTCATACATGATGTTTGTGTATCTAGGGGGCGCGCCGGGTATGTTGGTCTTGACAATCCGCTGATGTTGGGAGCTGACCGCGGGCCCAAGGGTGCTTCCCAACCTGATATAAGATACCACGTTCATATATCGACTATCATAGTATTTAAATAACTACTTAGTACAAAGTAGTATTTAACTTACAACTAGGAAGAGCATTGAACTTTATTTTTGAAATTCAAGGTAAATCCCTATAAAACCGTTGTTCATTCATCAGAAGATTGCAAAATATTGCAAATATTATTGTTAATTTTTCGTTTTGTTACACATGTCAATTAAAGTGTGAAGGCTTGTGCTTTTAAAAGAAGACCACGAAATTTTTTTTTTTTTAAACCAGCTTCACTTCCAATGCATTGAACGCTACACTCTCCGTTTGTGAAGTCTGTTATACCTATGTAGCGACCCAGCCAGTAACATTATGGCAAACATTATGGCAAACTTTATTTATTGTTTCATTACGTAACTGCGTCAAGCTTTGGGGCCGTGTCTTTCGGTTTGTTTTGTTAGAAATTTTCGCCAATATTCTTTAAATCTCTTGGCCTCCGACAGTAGAATCCTTTCCTCTCTGCAAATTTCACTCTCTCTTAGTATCGAAGGGCTGCAAGATCTTTTCTAAATTCAGCTTCAGCTAGCACTATCTTAGCCCTCCGACCGGACATTTGTTCGGAAGAAACTAATGTTTATGGCTTGACCTTCTTCCAAGCCACAGAGGTGACCGAGCCAACATAATCGAGAAGCTTCCCTCACCCCTATTATATTCGGCTGTGACAAAATTACCCCAATTTCCCTACTTTTCACGGTGTCTTCAGCATCGCTTTAGAACCAGTCGCAATTTTTTATTTTATTTGGCGTACCTCTTATAAAATTAGGTTCAATTGATTCTGAGTAAATTCCCAAATCGCAATCGCACCCAAATATAAGAATTTGTCAAATTATTACAGTTGAATATTATAAATCACTAATTCTGTTCATAGTTAAGCAGCTCGCTCATCTTATATATACTTGGGTAGGTTCGCCGGGTATCATAGGATGTTTTGTGTAGGTGAGCGTATCACATGAATTTCTATATTTTAGAAAGAGAGAGAGCGAGAGAGAGAGAGACAAAGAGAATACACTTTATTGCACACCAAAACACAATTTACATTCAAAAAACAGTCAAAAAGCAGATACATTTGTACATTAGGTGGTCTTATCGCTAAAAGCGATCTCTTCCAGACGACCGTTTAAATTACAGAAAATTAGGAAAATATAAAAATATAGTAGGTATGTTACGGTGTACTAAAGACAATACATTATTATAGAAAATGTATGCATACAATAAACAGGTATATACTGCTTACATATAATATGAAATATATAGCTTACTGATTTATATACCAATATACATACTTACATACAATACATACTAATATACTTACATACACATAATAAATCAACAGTATGGAAGTGATAAATATTGATGCAAATAAACAGCACTAAGCAGATAAGTAGTGTTCCCTCACCATTCTTTTAAAACAGTTTAGAGTTGGAGCACTTCTCACTGTATCCGGCAGAGCATTCCAATTCAATTATAGCATAAGCAATTCAATTATATTTTAATTACCTACATAAACTCTGTGACAAATATTAGTAAAATAAAAAAATGTTCGATCATATTTTTACGCGAATGCTTCTCTGTGTATGTAGGTACTCTCAGAGCCACATTAACATTTATTGATGAAAAGAAACTGTCTTCTCGGCTAGCCAATAGACCGAAGCGAATGTCACGATTATCAAGCATATTAAAATTTATGCTTTTAATATAACAATAGTACAAGAGTATAAGCAACTGTAGCGAGCGGAACCATGCGTTATTACGCGGAGACAATGCTCGAGACACGATGTATTGAGATTATTTTAACATATTTTTGAAGCATAATATTTACGTCAGCAGCTTCCATATCGACGCTTGAAAGGCAAAAGTGACTAAGCGACAATGCGTAAACTTTACAGTAGACTAATTTGAAGTTGAAATTAATATAAAATATACATGAGAAATACCTGAAAAAAATTATATTTTAACGAATCTAGCTGTAGGATTGAAATGATTTTAATAGACCTAGAAATATATATTTTTTGCGCACTGAATATGGTTATTGCCTATCATTTATGTACAAATCAGTTATTGTCGCTTAGTCACGTTTGCCTTTCAAGCGTCGATATGTTTACCTTACAAAGACTTATTACCTTTACAACCCGCCAAACTATCCTCCTCCTTGCGTCAACAATCCTCACTGCTGAGGGTTCTGGTCACGTTTGATAAATTTCTCCTGTATTATCCGGCGGCAGTCCTGCCTATCCTCAGCAATGGCATCGTGGACTGAAGAGTCAAGAGTGGAGCGTATCTGGCCCAAACAGCGTATTGGACTTCTGTCTTTGACTCTTTCTTCTTCTGCTTACCTTACCGAACTATAATTTCTCGTTAATTCCTAAAATTACCAGATATCATTTTTACAATATACCCTACTTCCAGAACGGGCTCCCTTCGTCTAGGGAGGGGTTTGTTACGTGACGTTGGTCGCATAAAATCACATAGTGTTTAGGCGCCTGAATATAGTCTGTGGTTTTTTTTTACCGCGCAAACTGAGCACTGCGTGACACGTTAAAATATACGCTTTAAATTTTTATCCCAATTTATATTATTTAAATTCTGTAATTCCCGAACACATAGCATGTTTATTAGTCGATGCAACAGAAGCAATGGTCCACATCGATTTCAGTTTAATTGTTCGTGAACACGCTGAGAGGCGATAAGACCAATCATATTAATTTTTGTTCTTTAATTAACTCACTGCATTGCATTCATTTTGTTTAAGTACCGTCACCGTTCACAAGGACATGAGGTCATTAATACCATATGCTTGAGCTGCAGAGAGCATCGCCATCTTTTACATAAGCAGTGATGAATTACACCAGTGTATCTCTTAAGTAAAAGATGAGGAAAATCACTGGAGAAGGAACAACAGTGGTCTCTGGCGTACTAAGATTGCCTCATTGGTATTCGTGCTGGTATTCCAGCATCCATCCAGATGTAAAGAACGGGACTGTTTTAAAATGTAATTCTTTGTCATGTCACGTCATCATGTCCATGGGCTTCTACAGCCAATTAACACCAGCGCTTGCCGACGATGAATTCGTTAACACGTCTATGCAACAAAAGAGTATTGCACATTCATAACGATTGTATTCTGTAAAAATGTGTGTTTCGTAATACCAAAATTAAGTATATGTTTAGACTAAAGATGAAGTAAACTCATAAAAACACACAGTGTTTTATACGCTCCGCCAGCAGCAAGACAATGAATCTAAAACTCATAGACGTTACGTGTTTAAGACAGTTTGCCATATAAAACTGTCGCATTCAGTTAAATAAAGCTAAATTATATAATGTAGTAAATAGTCTCTGTGTACGCCGCAGCCGGTGTGATCAATACTAGGGCTGGAGAGTTGCTATGGCGGGTCCACGACAACTGATTAAGCACACTACTTAATCAATGTTTAGTTTGACCGCAAAAGGGAATTAACCCGTGTGCAACCAATGCCATCCAGTCACCGTCCTCGCCGAACCCGTCGCTGACGAAGGGTTGGACGAGTAAATTAACTCATAGACAACCCACTGAGTTTCTCGGCGGACCTTCTCAGTGGTTCGCGTTTCCGATCCGATGGTAGATTCTACGAAGCACTGCTCTTGCTTTGGCCAGTGCTAGCAACACTCCCGGTTTGAGCCCCGTGGGCTCACCTTTTTTTTTTTATTGCTTACACGTTAAGATGAAGCTGAAATACCCTCTCAAGGTTATCAGCATAGGTAAAAAACAAACAATGTCTTAGCGCCATTTAGTAAGCGCGCATTCAAAATGGATGGAAAGGCGCAATCAAATTCAAAATGGAATGAATAGAAATTTGATTTTAAAACCCGTACAATTATAAGAATAAATTAAAATTGAAACAAAAAAATTTAAACTACTGAATACATAATTTGACAATGCACAATTCTAGTAATTCTTATAATTCTTCCATAAGGACAGTCCGACACTGACCAATTCCCGTGGCTAGAACACATGCCATAGCAATTCGTAACTTCACTGATAATAACTTAAGTATTATATTAATAGCTTCGATATTTTTACTATATGTAAATTCTGTCCTGTATTTACAGTACATTTCATAAACGGAAACAACAGGTAGTTGTCCTTTTAATTTAGTAGAAAACCTTCACTACCCTCCTACATACACACAAGCTGATTATATCAGTGAAAAGGTTAACTCCGTACCACAAATCGATAAGTACCGCGACGTATAATGTTCAAGGAAAAATTGCTCTTAAGTTACATAATAATATATGGATAAAAAGTGGAAAGATGTAGTTTTGAAGGACAAAAGGGAATGTGATGTTGCTGACGAGGATTTCGAAGAAAGAGCGAAGTGGAGGAATAAAGTAAGGAAAGCTAAACCACCACCATCTGGGATAAATAGCTCTGAAGAGAGAGAGAGTATTGGAGCTCAAATCCAACAATAGGCTTCAGCTTTTTGAATATAAATAGGTACTTTAAATGTTTGCCATGAAAACGAAACCACTGCATTTAATATTATTATATATTATTTACTTTTTTTTTATTGCTTAGATGGGTGGACGAGCTCACAGCCCACCTGGTATTAAGTGGTTACTGGAGCCCATAGACATCTACAACGTAAATGCACTACCCACCTTGAGATATAAGTTCTAAGGTCTCAGTATAGTTACAACGGCTACCCCACCCTTCAAACCGAAACGCATTACTGCTTCACGGCAGAAATAGGCAGGGCGGTGGTACCTACCCGTGCGGACTCACAAGAGGTCCTACCACCAGTGATTTTTAAAATTGCCTTTTTAGACAGACGAGCAAAGACGTCAGCAATGCCCGGGGCAGAGCTAAGCCGCCGTGACGTGACCCGCAGTAGACGGGTGGACGACCTCTCGGTCCCCCTGATGTTCCTAGTGGCTACCGGAGCCCATAGATATCTACAACGTAAATACCGGCACGAGTTTTAAGGTTCTTTTAACTACGGCCGCTCCGCCCTTCAAACCGAAACGCATTACTGCTTCACACCGGAAATAGACAGGGTGGTCATTACGCAAATCATCATTGCGCGGGTTTTGATTTTTTTATTACACGTCTGTTAAGTACGTATTTCATTAGAAAAATTGGTACCCGCCTGCGGGATTCGATATCAATCTCCAGAATCATTGGTAACCATTGTTAAGGACAGTTAAAACTGGGAATACAGTTTCACCCGCCCGCTACTTCAAAAGCTAGGACATAGTCTAGTCTCCATGCGCGGTTCCTGGCTTCGCGCATGTCAAATACTGGGTTTCATTTATTGATTTCCTGTGTTGGGTCACGTAGAGCGTTGCTATGGTAACGGGAAACCGATATGTCCCCCCGGGATCGGATGCTTCATGCACGATACTGTATCGAAGCGTCTAGAGTGATTGTATTTTAAAAGAAACTAGCTGACCCGGCAGACTTCGTAGTGCCTCAATCGATAAATAAAAGACCTAAGCTTTTGTATATAATAAACTTAAAACAAACAAAAGGAATGTCCGTCCGACGGGGTACACGTCAAAGGGAAAACAAAATTAATATTTTTATTTAATTCCGAGCATTTTCATATTTATCTACCCTTTAAACCTTCTCTGGACTTCCACAAATAATTCAAGACCAAAATTAGCCAAATCGGTCCAGTCGTTTTCGAGTTTTAGCGAGACTAACGAACAGCAATTCATTTATAGTATTTTATAGGTATATGTATAGAAAAGGCAAAATGTTTGGTAAAATTCAGACCATGAACACTCCTAGAGTCCTAGACTGTCTAATTGGTGAAAGCCGTTGTTGAAATGTCATCCGGAAACCGAAACCATAGAGTCTCAATGTAAATGAGTCACCTTGAGACATGAGGTCGAAGTTTCAATATAACTTGAATAAAGACTTTCGTGCATTTGAGACAGCCAGCGCTGTATTACCATCTCAAGCGAGTTCATAGTATTTTTCCAGTACTAGAAATGAGGGTAAGGAGGGAGTCAACTAAAAAGAACGACATTACGGATGGATAATCGGAAAAATAGCAGTAGAAGTTTTCGAGAATTAATGCGTAAGTTAATTTTTACTAGAGGTCCTGCAGTAGTCGAAATTCGACTATAATTAATTGGAATTGTATAATAAGTTTGTACACTATTATGATTGTATTTTATAATCACAAATTTCGCCAAAACTACACTATAAAAAATATTAACAAAGACAAACAATATTTAATGTCAATTTGACAACAGACGTCAAGAACAAAAGTTTGACAATAAATAGTATGCATGCGTGTGTGCGTCAAATACATGGTATGTAGTGTGTGTAATGTTTTCTTTATTGATTTAATGTATATTTTATGCATTATTTAAAAAAAATATTAGCATTGTGCACTTCTTCACTATATTCTCTATAAGTGTGGAAAATTACATACTCTTCCGTCCGCGCAATTTTCGTAAAAAAGGATACAAAGTTTTTGCTTCACGTATTAATATATAGATGGCCGCTATTTGATTTTAAGGTAAAAGGTGCCTACATCTTCACGTACAGCTTCCAATATCAGGGAATAACCTGTCATGACAATCATGTTCACAATTTTGTTTTATTCTTCGTAAATCTTTTACTGGCATAACACAAGGCTAGATTACATAACCCAGGTCTTTACGGATCCATAACTTTTGCATTAGACGCCTTCAGCTCTAACACTAGGAACAGGCTACTGGTGGTAGAACCTCTTGTGAGTCCGCACGGGTATATACCACCACCAACCTGCCTATTTCTGCCGTGAAGCAGTAATGCGTTTCGGTTCGAAGGGTGGGGTAGCCGTTGTAACTATACTGAGACCTTAGAACTTATATCTCGAGGTGGGTGGCGCATTTACGTTGTAGATGTCTATGGACTCCAGTAACCACTTCACATCAGGTGAGCTGTGAGCTCGTCCATTCATCTAAGCAATAAAAAAAAAAAAAAAAAAAGCTTAGGGACCCCGGTAACCGTGTTCGTCAAACTCGACAAAGAGTTCGACGTGCAACCTAACCAATTATCGATTCTCAAAATTACATTATTCAACTGGCTCAAATTCACATAATTATGTATCAGGAGAACTATTTTTTTATTTATTGCTTAAATGGGTGGACGAGCTAATGATTATTACGATAATTGGTTACGGGAGAACATCTACAACGTAAATGCCACCACCTACTTTAATATATGAGTTCTAAGGTCTCCGTTTTTACAGTACAACGGCTGCCCCATCCTTCAAACCGAAACGCATTACTGCTTCGCGGCAGAAATAGGCAGGGTGACGGTACCTACCCGTGCGGACTCACAAGAGGTCCTACCATCAGCATTCACAAGTCTGGAGAGTGTTTTGGTTGTCGATCAGGAGAATATGTCTCTAGATCAAAAAAGAAATAGTGCTGACGATTTAACGGGAATCTATTTATTATTACGTGAAGCAAAAACTTTGTGTCCCTTTTTACGAAATTTGCGCGGACGGAGGAGTATGAAATTTTCCACACTTATAAAGAATATAGAGAAGAAGTGCACAATGCTAATTTTTTCTTCTAAAATAATGCATAAAAGATACATTAAATCAATAAAGAAAACATTACACACACTACATACCATGTATTTGACGCTCACACGCATGCATACTATTTATTGTCAGACTTTTGTTCTTGACGTCTGTTGTCAAATTGAGATTAAATATTGTTTGTCTTTGTTAATATTTTTTATAGTGTAGTCTTGGCAAAATTTGTGATTATAGAAGTATAAAATTCAATCATAATAGTGTACAAACTTACAATTCCAATTAATTATGGTCGAATTTCGACTACTGCGGGACCTCTAGTTTATACTAACATATAAATCTACAGTGGTTTTTACGGATGTTCCGTTATAACTACTGAACCGTGCTTCCTATTGACTTGAAACTTGGTATCCATGTAGAAAATATATCTAGTTAATGGATAGGCTAATATTTATATGAGTGTTGGACTCCCTACACCAGTTGCGGGGGCATTAATGATAAGAATCTTTGTGGGGGTGAAAAATAATAATGTTAATTTTAAATGCGCACCGAAGCGGACGGGTACAGCTAGTAGTCAATAATTATAAAGCTCAAAAGATGATGTAAGACTTCTGCAGTCAATTCTTGATGAATTACATGATCCCAGATTAGCACCCAAAATTATGGAATTGTTTACTCATTTTTTTTTTAATGATATAGTACCTAAATAATTAGATTAAGAACACACGCACAAAAATAAAATAAAGGATCTCACATATAATCATTTAAAAAAGTTATCGTGGAAATACAAATGGTGCATTACTAACTCAGTACATTCAATAATCTCTATTTTGAAAATTTCATTACCGCAGCCTTTAAGTAAGCAATGAGAACCGGCTTCGAACAAGCTGGGCTGGGCGTGGGCGGGCGGGCCGCGGTTGACTCACGGATGAGGTCACCCCGTGGGCGCCACTCGCCAAGGACCCTTTATGGTTATATCACTTCTACACCTGGTGCGTTTATGGCGATTTCTATTAAAATTTCACCGAAACGGTGGCGAGAAGTTGACTGCTACAAACAAATACATCATAATGATTTCTCCAGATATTAATTTTTTATGTAAATATAAAAAAAAAATCGATAGGTGAAAGGCTATTTGCGTTAAGGTTTAAGCGACATTTCGCTTAACACGCGACATTCATCTTTATAATTAAAGGTGTGTTTTATTTGGTACCAGCGATCCGCCCTCGTTTCGCTTCTCAAACATTAAATTTTATTATTGATAGCTGAGTCCCGCGATGTTACCCGCGGGTGAATCCGCGGGGCGAAGCTAGTCTAAAAAAGTAGCCTAAGTTACTCCTTATATCAACAGCTACCTATCAGTGAAAGTCTCGTCAAAATCGGTCCAGCCGTTCCAGAGATTAGCCCGAACAAACAGACAGACAGACAAAAATTGTAAAAAATGTTATTTTGGTCTATATACCATATATATATTTATATGCATGTAGTAAAAAGAGGCTATTTCAATATTACAAACAGACACTCCAATTTTATTTATATGTATATATGTATAGATTAGCATCAACACTTCGATGTTTTAATAATTGAACTTCAATTAGAGTTTTCTTTTCATGACTTTTTTTTTCAAATTTTAAACCTTAAATGGCTCTCCTGTAAAGCTGCAAAAATGTCGCTCAAACCTTTAACTCAAGCCTTTCACCCGTCGATATAATAAATCCAACGATTCACGAATTGAATGTATGTAGTGATAACCTATGAAAATAGGCAAATTTCTGTAGTAAATTTTATTATCTTTTATTATTTCATGAAACATTTATTATTCTAAGTTTCTACTGTCACCAGAAAAAAAATATGCATTAGTACCTAGATAGATGTTAATTGAAAAGTAAACTAAATGAAAGAAACTCAAGTGGATAATATCTCCCCGACCTTGGCCCCGAAAAATAAAGTCAACACAATTAAATTATTATCCAATCATCTTTAAGTGATACCTAGGGGATAAGGGGCCCTTGGAAGCAATCAGAGTAGAACACGCTACAATTGTCCACCAAGGTTGCCGCAGTGAATGCCGCGTGGGCGTTTGTGGGCGACAACACAGTTCCTAGATTCCAGATCATCAGAAAAACATCTTTAGACCCTACCAAATAGAGTCAACTGTCCTCTAATAGCGCCGCAGACGCATAAAAGTCAGTTTTCTAAAGCTATCAGTCTCAATTTACGTGCTTCATTAATTATTGATTGTCGTCTTCACGTGACATAAGAATCAAGACGTTCTATGTTTTGAGGTTCGTGTTTTTTTGGACGTCTGATAGTATAATCTATCTATATATATTAAAAATGAATTTCTGTTCGTTAGTCTCGCTAAAACTCGAGAACGGCTGAACCGATTTGGCTAATTTTGGTCTTGAATTATTTGTGGAAGTCCAGAGAAGGTTTAAATATGTAAATGCTCGGAATTAAATAAAAATAACAACTTTGTTTTCCCTTTGATTGATCCATCTATCTTTCCATTAGAGTTTAGGTATTTTATTTACCGATTGAGGCACTACGAAGTCTGCTGGGTCAGCTGGTAATAATAATAATAGTCATTTATTTCAGACCATATTTTTGCCCATATATGAAAATACAGAGAGAGAGATAATTATCCTGCCATATGTAGGCGATTCTATGTTAAGGAGAATGGACAATCCATCTCCACTCTGTTCGCAATGAGTTGTAGGTAGCCGCTGAAGCCGCCACACACCCGCCGCATCAGGGCTGCTGCTCGTTTCTTAAGTATTCAACACCGGCGTCTGCAAACGTCCCCACGCGTTACAAAAACGCGATAGCCCCATCAGTGCCCCGAACCCATTATTATATGGGACGCGCAAGGCACTGCAAGCCAGTTGCGTATACTTAACCCATAGGCCGCAGGTGTAAAAGAGCCACTGGCGAGGATGGTGGACGAGTGGCCGGCACTGCCGCGGCCCAGATCTACAGAGCCGTCTCTTTCGGCCCCGCGTGCCGTGGGGCCACAGAGTCCACACTACGTGGCTGCTGGTATGCGGGAGGTGAACAATTCCCTCCCAAGCAAAGAGGAAATGGTGGCCTGCATTTCGCGGGCGGTGGCAGTAGAGGTCGGAAAGCACTTTGCCAGCCTTGAGGAGATGCTCCGCTCCTCGGTTGATTCCGGAGTCTGCGTCCTGGCGCCAAAAGCCGCAGCCGCCCCGCGCGACCAATCCACTCGGCCGACCTCTGCCTTTACCCCCTCTGCGAGGGTGGTACAGCGTGGAGGCCGAAACCAGAACAGTAGGGCTGCGGGTGCTCCGCGATCCCAACCACAGTCTCGTTCCCTTCCTCCTCCTCCGTCAAACATGGACGAGGGCTGGACGGAAGTGGTGAAGAAGGGAAATAGAGTAAAGGGACAGACAGCAACTCTGGCAGCTCCCCGAAGGGGTCGAGCGCCGATCAATGCAACTCAAAATACAGCGCTGGTGGCCATGGCTACTCCTCGCGAGGGTAGAGCACCGGCTGCCAGCAAGAAGAAAAGAGAAAGGAAGAAGCCGCGCGCAGCGCGGTCGGCTGCCGTCGTAGTGACGTTGCTGCCGGCCGCCGCCGAAAAGGGCCTCACCTATGATGAGGTGATGGCCCGGGCGCACGCGGCCGTAAATTTGGAAGAAATCGGGGCGGAGGAGGGTCTGCGCTTCCGGCATACCGCCAATGGGGCGAAGCTGCTGGAGTGTCCCGGTGCCAATAGTTCTGGCATCGCAGACAAACTAGTAGCGACGCTCCGCGTGGCACTGCCGGAGGAAGACGTGCGCGTGCACAGGCCGGTGAGGATGGCTGAGATTAGGATCACCGGCCTGGACGATTGCGCCACCAGGGAGGAGGTGGCAGCTGCGATAGCCGCCCAAGGTGGATGTGCCCCGGAGAGCGTGACCGTGGGTGAACTCCGCTCAGGGTACTCCGGGGCCAGGTCGGCGTGGGCGCGCTGCCCTGTGGAGGCTGCCACCTTCTTAGCCACTCCTCCGCCGGGAAGATCGACGGGGGATCCGGGGAGACTGCGCGTGGGCTGGATAGCGGCCCACGTGCGTCTCCAAGAACCGCGTGCCTGGCGATGCCTTCGGTGCTTTAGTACCGGACACGGCCTCGCCAGGTGCACCAGCTCGGTTGACCGCAGTGGTCTGTGTTTCCGCTACGGCCAGCCAGGCCATAAAGCGGCTTCCTGCACGGCCGCCCCGCACTGCGCTCTGTGCGCTGCGGCCGGGCGCAGGGCAAACCACCGGGCGGGAGGCAAGGCGTGTTTCCCGTCCGGTGATAACACCGAACGAAACCGGCGCCGGAAATCAAAGCGCCGGCAAAAGAGAAGGTTGGCCAGAGGAGCATTGGCCAACGTTGTATTCTCCGTTGCGGCGCCGGTGCCGGAGAGCGGGGGCAGCGGTGAAGGGGAGGGGGCGATGGATGTGGTCCAACAGTAATGGACCGCACCTATCGCTTCCTCCAAGGAAACCTGAACCACTCCGCCAGAGCTCAGGACATGCTGTCTCAGAGCATGGCGGAGTGGTCCATAGATGTGGCTGTGGTCGCCGAGCCGTATTTCGTTCCCCCAGCAAATGATTGCTGGTTTGGGGACGACGGCGGCTTGGCGGCCATAGTCATAAGAAGAGACGCGGCGATCCCCCCCCTGGCGATGGTGACCAGGGGTCAAGGGTTCGTCGCGGTGCAGCTGGAAGGGACCGTCGTGATCGGGGCGTACTTCTCTCCGAACAGGCCTACCGTCGAGTTCGGACATTTCCTGGACGAGATCGGGGCGATTGCTCGCCGCCTCGCTCCCCGTCCAGTGATTCTTGCGGGGGATCTTAATGCGAAATCTGTCGCATGGGGCTCCCCCCGCTCGGACGCTCGTGGTAGGCTACTGGAGAGGTGGGCGAACGCGGCCGGCCTCTGTTTATTGAATAGAGGTACGGTTGCGACGTGCGTGCGGTGGCAGGGCGAGTCTATTGTGGACGTTACGTTTGCGAGCCCGGCCATCGCGCGCCGTATCCGCGACTGGAGGGTTTTGGAGGGGGCGGAGACACTGTCAGATCACCGATATATTCGGTTCGATCTCTCCGCCCGCTCCACAGTCGCGGACGCCCGCGGGGGCCATCCCCGTGACGCGTCTCGATCATTCCCTAGGTGGGCATTGAAGCGCCTGAATAAGGAGCTCCTGATGGAAGCCTCTACAGTGGCGGCGTGGGCGCCCATGCGTCCACACCCGGTTGAGGTCGAGGGCGAGGTGGGGTGGTTCCGGGATACGATGCGTCGCATCTGTGATGTGTCGATGCCCCGGATCGGCCCTCGACTTCCCAATCGCCAGGCGTACTGGTGGTCGCCTGAAATCGTGCAACTCCGCGTGGAGTGCGTTCGGGCGAGGCGCGAGTGCGCCAGGCATCGCCGCCGCCACCTGCCGCGGCGCAACGATCCGGTTGCATTCGCGGCAGTGGAGGCTCGGCTGCACGGCGCATTTCGCGTCGCGCAGAGAGCGCTGCAGCTGGCCATCAGAAGAGCCAAGGACCGACACATGGAGGGTCTCTTGGGGACGCTGAATGAGGATCCGTGGGGGCGGCCCTATCATATGGTGCGCAATAAAATGCGCCCATGGGCCCCCCCGATCACGGAGCGTCTCCAGCCTCAGCAGCTGCGGGACATCGTCTCGGCGCTGTTCCCGCAGGAGCGGGAGGGATTTGTCGCTCCCGCTATGGACGCGCCGCCGGAATACGACGGTGAAGTCCCTGCTGAGGTGCCCCATATAACTGGGGCGGAGCTCCGTGTGGCCGTGCGCAAAATGTGCGCGAAGGACACTGCACACGGCCCGGACGGCGTCCATGGCCGGGTTTGGGCCTTGGCTCTTGGTGCCCTAGGGGACCGACTCTTGAGGCTTTACAACTCTTGCCTCGAGTCGGGACGGTTTCCTTCATCGTGGAGGACGGGCAGACTCGTGCTGTTGAGAAAGGAGGGGCGCCCGGCGGATACTGCCGCCGGGTACCGTCCCATCGTGTTGCTGGATGAGGTGGGCAAGCTGCTGGAACGTATTCTGGCGGCCCGCATCATCCAGCATCTGGTCGGGGTGGGACCCGATCTGTCGGCGGAACAGTATGGCTTCCGAGAGGGCCGCTCAACGGTGGACGCGATCCTTCGCGTGCGGGCCCTCTCGGAGGAGGCCATCTCCAGGGGCGGGGTGGCTTTGGCGGTGTCACTCGATATCGCCAATGCATTTAACACCCTGCCCTGGTCCGTGATAGGGGCGGCGCTAGAAAGACACGGAGTGCCCCCCTACCTTCGCCGGCTGGTGGGTTCCTACTTGGAAGACAGATCGGTCACATGTACCGGACACGGTGGGATCGTGCACCGGTTCCCGGTCGTGCGCGGTGTTCCACAGGGGTCGGTGCTCGGCCCTCTTTTGTGGAATATCGGGTATGACTGGATGCTGAGGGGTGCCCTCCTCCCGGGCCTGAGCGTAATCTGTTACGCAGACGACACGTTGGTCGTGGCCCGGGGAGGGAGTTTTGTTGAGTCTGCCCGTCTTGCCACCGCTGGGGTGGCGCATGTCGTCGGCAAAATCAGGAGATTGGGCCTCGACGTGGCGCTCAGTAAATCCGAGGCCATGTGGTTTCACAGGCCCCGGAGAGTGCCACCTGTCGATGCCTATATCGTGGTTGGAGGCGTCCGGATTGGGGTCGGGGTGCAGCTGAAGTATCTCGGCCTCATTCTGGACAGTCGTTGGACCTTCCGTGCTCACTTTCAGAACCTGGTCCCTCGTTTGTTGGGGGCGGCCGGCGCGTTAAGCCGGCTTCTGCCCAAAATCGGGGGGCCTGACCAGGTGACGCGCCGTCTCTATACAGGAGTGGTGCGATCAATGGCCCTATACGGGGCGCCCGTGTGGGGCCAGTCCCTGGCCGTGGGGGTGGCGAGGCTGCTGCAAAAGCCGCAACGCACCATCGCGGTCAGGGTCATTCGTGGTTATCGCACCATCTCCTTCGAGGCGGCGTGTGTACTGGCTGGGACGCCGCCTTGGGTTCTGGAAGCGGAGGCGCTCGCCGCTGACTATCAGTGGCGGGCTGACCTTCGTGCCCGGGGCGTGGCGCGTCCCAGCCCCAGTGTGGTCAGAGCGCGGAGGGCCCAATCTCGGCGGTCCGTGCTGGAATCATGGTCCAGGCGGCTGGCCGATCCTTCGGCTGGTCGTAGGACCGTCGAGGCGATTCGCCCAGTCCTTGTGGATTGGGTGAATCGTGACAGAGGACGCCTCACTTTCCGGCTCACGCAGGTTCTCACTGGGCATGGTTGCTTCGGTGAGTTCCTGCACCGGATCAGAGCCGAGCCGACGGCAGAGTGCCACCATTGTGATTGCGACTTGGACACGGCAGAGCATACGCTCGTCGCCTGCCCCGCATGGGAGGGGTGGCGCCGTGTCCTCGTCGCAAAAATAGGAAACGACTTGTCGTTGCCGAGTGTTGTGGCATCGATGCTCGGCGACGACGAGTCGTGGAAGGCGATGCTCGACTTCTGCGAGTGCACCATCTCGCAGAAGGAGGCGGCGGGGCGCGTTAGAGACGCGCAAGCCCGCCGCCGTCGAGCGGGGGCCAGGGAGGCGGATTTCGCCCAAGCCCTGGCCCTCTAAGTGTTTCGGGTCCCCCTCATATGTCGGTCTGGGGACCGGCGAGGGGGACCTAAGAAGACGTCGTGCAAGCTGCTCTGCACGCGTTTTACGCAAGAGCATCCGGGTGATGGAAGGCCGGCTATCCTCGACCCACGCTGGTTCTGACCCAGCGGGGTATTCCGTAGGATAGCTCACTCTAACCGGCGCCATCTAGGCGGGCTCCGGATAGCCTGCCGACCGAGAGGGCTGGTGGTCGTGGCGCCGACGACCGCCAGTCCGGCGTCCCGAGGGGGAGGGTGATGGGAGAGATGTGCTCCGCACTAAACACTTCACTTTCCCCCCTTTGCCTTTTCATGAGTTCTGTCTCATGTGAGGTTTGGACGTTGGTTGTTGAGCGACAGGAGGTTTTAGTCGGTTCGACTCCGACATGCTCCGCCCGCCGTCCCCAGTGGAGGGCGGAAGTCCGGCGATTTCCTCCTGACCAAAAAAAAAAAAAAGGTGTAAAAGACAGTAGGCCTTAAATAATGTGATTTTCACCTGTGCAGTACATTTCGCGTAGATGCGAGACTTTGGGTCTCGAGACGAGTGGCGCCATTTGCGTTGTTGATGTCCGTGGGCCTCGATAACCAAATAGCAAGAGTAGGGTCGTTCGTTCATCGCATAGTAGAAAAGACAAAATACTGTTTGTTGGACAAATTGTTCGCAACAGTCCGCTGAGTTTCTCACCGGATCTTCCCAGCAGGTCGCAATTCCGATGTAGTAGTAGTCGCTAGGTCTTCTTTTGAGGCGCTCGCGTAGCTATTAACAAATCCCACCCCTTCTGGCTGAGCCTTTGCTCACCCACCTGCTCTGGTAAAACTGGAAAGGCCACCGAGTCACCAGTAACTTCTCAAACATAAAAAAAGAACCAAAGATCTTAAAATCAGTCATTTACCTAGGTACCAATTAAGTTTTATTGAAGTGAACTTCTTTAAGCGCGTTGAGAGTAAAATTTAACTCGCGACAGATTCGTTACGGCTAGAGAGAAAAGATACAATTTAGGACGAGCGAGAGTGAGAAAATAGACAGAGCGTCTCGCGAACCACTCGACCGCGCAGAGAGGGAAAGGACAAAGCGAGCTATTTCGTTTCTCTTATACACAGCATCAATTATCATCACATAATTACCAGAGAAATTTGATTTAAGAATGATAAATGAAGAAAACCACCGCAAAATCCATACATCCGCAAATACCATCGCACCGCCCGCCACCGGAGTAGAGTTCATCCATACTACCTGGCCACTTCGGTCATCCACAGTGCGTTTCCAGAGGTCTTTTTTGCCACACACCATCCGGCTATGGAATGAGCTCCCCTCCACGGTGTTTCCCGAGCACTATGACATGTCCTTCTTCAAACGAGGCTTGTGGAGAGTATTAAACGGTAGGCAGCGGCTTGGCTCTGCCCCTGGCGTTGCTGAAGTCCATGGGCGACGGTAACCACTCACCATCAGGTGGGCCGTATGCTCGTCTGCCTACAAGGGCAATAAAAAAAAATAAGTTTTACTTCTTTCAAGCGCACCATTTTTTTAAATTTGAATTCACCCAAAGCTAAATATATTTAATGTTTTGTAGTCGTTACAAATTCCACTCCCTTTTCGTGCATTATCGGTATTAAGTTCACGTCGTTTGGGGCCGGTGCGCAGGGGTGCGGTGTGACGTCAACCCCGATGACTCATCGGGGGTTGTTTAAGGTATCATAAGGTTTCTGTCTCGTGTTACTGTCCTTTACATTTTAGTAAGTCAAGTGAAGCTTAGTTTAAAGACTAATATGATTAAAGAAGACCTTTTTTTTGTTTTATTGACAAATGGCTCTAACGCCTTAAGCATTGATTTTGCCAATGTCACGGTATATACAAAAATGACAGGTGCTTAGTTAGAGAAAACAAAATATCTAAAGACAAATAAATTTGATCAGTTTTTCCAGACGTGAATCTGTGGTTTTAAAGTATAGCACAAACAAATATGTTAGACTAACTATGTACTTTAAAGATAAATATTATTTAGGTTCACACGGATGCAAAGCGAACACCGTTGAAAACGACGTCCGAGTGTCGTTTTCTGGGACACGTCAAAAATAAAATAATATAGCCATTGACAGTGACAGGTTTCTTTCATTTACAGATAATATAAAAAAATCTGAATGTTAAAGATATTAATAGCCCTCTTCGTCAACTTATTTAGTTAGCCTCAAAACACTGGACTCAATATTATTAGTTTAAAATTATTACAACATCAGACTATTTTGGAAGTTCATCAATGTACATTTTTTTTTAAAGTCAATATCAGTTTTTCAAGTACATTCCATATCTTTTCTTTTTATTCGAAATCCGAAGAAGACGTACTTATATTTTTAAAAGTTTTCTTTGACTTCTTCCAGTATAACCTATTCACTTGTATTATGACAAATACCATAAGATGTAATTAAAAAGAAATCAGGAATTTTAACCCTTTGCAGAGTTCGACGTAAAACCTAGCCCACAGCATCAGTCCGCTTAGTTTCTTGCTGGATTTTCTCAGCGGGTCGCGATTCCCGTCCATCAGTACATGCATTCACGAAGCAACGGTCCATGACCTGTCAGGTCCTTCTTCAGCGACACTCCTGGCTGAGCCTATGCAGACCACCTGTCCCGGCGAAGTTAGAAAGGACTTCGAGACAATAGTCATCCTTCTTACTATTTCCTAGTTAAGAATCTTAAACAAAATAAGCTCAAAATCGAATCCTAAATGGTTACATCATGAGCGAATGCTCTCGACGAAAAACTGCCATAAGCTAAAGTTTTGGGCACAATATTCTTTAAGCCGTGTTTTTATAAAAAGCATAAAAAATGGTAGCATAAACATACCCAACACGTTAAAATACAAATAATATGTTAAGTTATATAAATGCGAATGACGACATTAATTTCGGGAAATTATCAATATAGTTTGTCAAATATAAAACATTAGTTCGACAAGGCAATA
Organism: Bombyx mori; assembly: GCF_030269925.1. Lineage (NCBI taxonomy): Eukaryota > Metazoa > Arthropoda > Insecta > Lepidoptera > Bombycidae > Bombyx > Bombyx mori. The sequence goes on along the minus strand of NC_085126.1, from coordinate 11,708,383 downwards.
AGGTATTTATTTATTTTTTTATTTATTTATTTATGTACACACAGAAAACAAGACACAGTACAGAGTAATAGGAAAATTATGTACAAAGGTAACAATGTATGAAGCAAAAAGATTTTTATTTAAAGGTAAATGAATTTAAATGACTAGGTTACGACTGTAAAGGATAGTCGTGCACACAAGTGTTAATGAATTGGCTTTTTATTTTGTCCGATATTGATAAAGTAGGTGGTAAAGTTTGATTCGAACATGCGATGATCTAAGTCCGAACCTGAGCGCTTTATACCAAGTGTTGAAAGGTCGTGAGCTAGAGCAGTTTTATACAGAAACTCATTACAGTTATGTATATACGGTGCTTTTTTTTCCTACCTAAGCTGATAAGCCTTGAGAGGCTATATCAGCGGAACCTTAACTAGTAGGTGAGCTCACGGGGCTCAAACCTGACGACGTTGCTAACACGAACCCTAGCAAGAGCCGTGCTTCGCAGAATCTACCACCGGATCGGAAACGCGACCCACTGAGAAAATCCGGCGAGAAACTCAGTGGGCTGTGTCTGAGGATTAATTTACTCGTCGAGCACTTCGTCGCAAGCGACGAGTTCGACGAGAACGATGACCGGGGATATATACGGTACAGACAACGAATAAAAACTTCGATTACTCAACGATTTCGTAGGTAAATGTACATTACGTAAACTTACGTAAATGGTGTTGCGCAAACAAAAACGCGTTGGCCGCCAACGCGAGCTTTTGAATTAAGTTTCATTCGTTAAAGCTTTTACCTTCGAGTGATATGTTTTTTGTTGTTGTTGATAATTGCGATTTTTACTTACCTCGCGGCCCACCTATTTTTTCTTTTTATTGCTTAGATGGGTGGACGAGCTCACAGCCCACCTGGTGTTAAGTGGTTAGTGGAGCCCATCGACTTCTACAACGTAAATGCGCCACCCACCTTGTGATATAAGTTCTAAGGTCTCAATATAGTTATAACTGCTGCCACGCCCTTCAAACCAAAATGCATTACTACTTCACGCCAGAAATAGGCGGGGTGGTGGTACCTGCCCGCGCGGACTCACAAGGGGTCCTACCACCAGGTTATTCCTTCACCGTGGAAGTCAATCGTGAACATTTGTTAAGTACGTATTTCATTAGAAAAATTTGGACACGCCTGCGGGATTCGAACACCGTTGAATTTCTCGATACGAATGCACCGGACGTCTTATCCTTTTTTTATTGCCTTTGTAGGTAGACGAGCATACGGCCCACCTGGTGGTAAGTGGTCATCGTCGCTCATGGACGTCTGCAATGCCAGGGGCAGAGCCAAGCCGCTGCCTACAAATCCTTTAGGCCACGACGACTTTTTGAAGTGAAATGGCCATGGGAGGACGAAATCTCAGTCGTACAGTATGACGGCTTTTCTACCCTTCAGGAAACTCGTAAGCGCTCGATGACAGGAACAGGCAAGATGTCGATACAACTGACAAAAATATGAACTGATTGTACCTACCTCTTTTTTTATAAATCAGTCAAAGTTTTTGTACACGCGATTGCATTTTGCGCATTTTTCCTCGGCTCCCTTCAAGGATCATGCCTTTAAAGGGAACCTAGTTATTACCATAAACGTAATTTCCATATATCTTGTTTTCTTTTTAAATACATTTCTTGTCTGTGACTTTCGGGTCAATATCGCGAAAGTTGCATAAAGGTTTGTTTGGCTTTTGTATTGTCCTCTTCAAGTAAGTAGATCCTCAAGCAGAAATGACGTTAAGCGATCATGGAAGTCCATTATCATCATCATTATCCTGCCATTCTCCCAGTCACCTGGGGTCGGCGCAGCATGTTTTCTCCTTCCATACTCTTCTATCATATACCATTTCTTCGCTCACTCCCCTCTTACCCATATTGTCTTTCACGCAATCCATCCATTTCTTCTTAGGTCTACCTCTTCCTCTATATCCTTCCACATTCAATTAACACTCTCTTACCAACCTCATTTTCATTTCGTCTCATCGCATGTCCATACCATCCCAAACGCGCACTTCTCAGCTTCTCTGTCACAGGTGCCACTTTCAGACTTCCTCTAACATATTCATTCCGTATTCTATCCATTCTCGTTACTCCACACATCCATCGCAACATTCGCATCTCTGCTGAATGCAATCGACCATGGAAGTCCACAGAAATATTAATTACACCGTTAATGCCCACCTTAAAGCGTCAGATTCGAATTTCCCTTGTATTAAGGATATCCTACGCCGTTCAAAGCAGACCTGCTGCAGAAAGAATAGACAGTGGTACCTTCCCGGCAGCTATAGTAACAAAACGTTATTCTTAAACCGTCAAAAATGCGTATTTACAATCATTGATATCTGTATATAACATTTCCAACATGGTATCTCTCCATTTAGTCACGCGGACTTTAAGCTCTTTTTTTTATTGCTTATATTTGTGGACGAACTCACAGCCCAACTGTTGTTAAGTGGTTACCGGAGCCCGTAAACATCCACAAAGTAAATGCGCCACCCACCTTGAGAAATAAGTTCTAAGGTCTCAGTATAGTTACAACGGCTTCACGGCAGGCATAGGCAGGGTGGTGGTACCTACCCGTGCGGACTTACAAGAGGTCCTACCACTAGTATTCGTGGTTCATACCTTTTCCAGCGTGCTGCCTCATTACACGGTATGGTGGCTGCAGTGAACCATAACCAGACGAAGCCAAGATACGCCAAAGACGTAACTCAGAAATACATTGCGGGTGTAAAATAAAATATAAAAATCCCTTGCACAAGGATATATTTTAGCTTAATACTTCATCGGTTCTTAAGCATTAAAATATTTTATTTATAGACTTTGGTCGCGTTGAGGATACTTATGACCTTGTTACGAAATGAGTTCAAAGACGAGGCAAACTTTAACTAAGAACGGAGTTCGCAGAATTATTGTGTCACTATATGGTAGTTGCGGTTAGATTTGCGAACAAGTGAACTAATTTTGAAATTCCAATAAAACATTGTATTGGATGGACGCCGGACGGCTCGCAAGGTATTATTGTTAGCATTACAACTGTTCCGGGTGATGGAAGGCCGGCTATCCTCGACCCACGCTGGTTCTGACCCAGCGGGGTATTCCGTAGGATAGCTCACTCTAACCGGCGCCATCTAGGCGGGCTCCGGATAGCCTGCCGACCGAGAGGGCTGGTGGTCGTGGCGCCGACGACCGCCAGTCCGGCGTCCCGAGGGGGAGGGTGATGGGAGAGATGTGCTCCGCACTAAACACTTCACTTTCCCCCCTTTGCCTTTTCATGAGTTCTGTCTCATGTGAGGTTTGGACGTTGGTTGTTGAGCGACAGGAGGTTTTAGTCGGTTCGACTCCGACATGCTCCGCCCGCCGTCCCCAGTGGAGGGCGGAAGTCCGGCGATTTCCACCTGACCAAAAAAAAAAAAGCATTACAACTGTGTATTTCTTCTATCATAATTGTCTATGCACGAACAGAATGCGATATTCGTTTCCTGTGCAACATATTATTATATCGTCTTTTCGCATTAAAAGTGTACAATTTGGACAAAAATTTTCGAAATTGAGATAATCATTTGGTATCACCAGTATTTTTCTCATAAATACTGTCAAAAAGCGTAGTTTAGTTTTAGTTTTTTTTTTTTAGTTTACCTATATTTTGACTACTATTAACAAAATTAATACATAATTTTATCTTACTTTAATAGACAGATAATGTAACTGGTAAAATATCACATGTTAAACTTTTAAAACACTCTTCTGTTAAATTAGTAAGTTTTGAGACTATGCAGTTTTAATGCGAGAATACGATATGTTAGGTTTGGTTTTTAAGTTACTAACATAGATTATACGTAATTCTTACTAACAAAATGTTATGGTTTGGGTTTTAGGTTTTTTTTTTAACTGCTATAAATTATTAATAATAATAATAATATATTTTGTGTATTAAATAGGCTTGGTTTCAAGCAAGCAGCCCCGTGCTGGTTTATGACATTTGACTCATCCTCAAAGGAAATGAATTTTTGATGAAAATTGCAATAAAGCATGTCGAAGTGAAATCGGTCGTTTAATGTATCTCCTCCTCCTCCTCGAGTCGTGTTCCTCATGTCTAAGGGTCGTGACCACCATCACCCATGAGCTTCAATCTTAGGATCTTTTTCCACTTTCCCCTGTCCACGGCGTCATGCAGCGCGCTGTACACTGTACTGTCCAAAGCGGTGCGGATCTGATCGGACCAACGAGTATGGCTGCCGCCTCTAGATCTGTTGCCTTCAACTTTCCCTGTGATCATAAGTTTTTTCAGGTTAATGTATCTAATAATTGCTTATAGTCTGTGATCAAATTGAGAATAGATTAAATATTGTTTGTCTTTACTAATATTTGTCTAAAGTGGAGTCTTGGCGAGATCTGTGATTATAGAAGTATAATAGTCTTTGACAATAGAATCATAATAGGGTACAAACTTATAATTTCAATTAATTATAGTCGAATTTCGACTACTGCGCGAACCACTAGTTATTAGAAAAAGGTCTAGTAAAATTAATTTATTTGCTTGCCCACATATCAACTGATAACTGATACTCTAACTAAGGCCCGTAGTATCAATTGTAGTTATAACTAAAGATTATCAAAACTTAGTTCAAGTTTGATCCATAGATTAAATTTCTTTCGTAATATAAATTCGAAAACGAACGTAGTTTTGCTAAACTGAGATAATGTTTTGACGTGTTGCAGCATTTTCCGGTCTATACATTCTTTTCAATCTTTTATCAGATTTAAACTGAAAGTAGGTACTGTATTTAACAGACGAATTTATTTGCAAAAAAAAAGTTAGGTAATTTTTACTACGTCTGTTGAAGGGAAAACACGCATTCTCAATTTTTCTAAATCAGAAACCGATTTGTTAGCAACATTCAAGGCAATACGACAATATAATGAAAAAAAAAAGATGCTATAAATTATCAGATGAAGGAAAAAAATCGGTCTAAGGTAGCCAAAGAATTCGATAGTTTGTTTGTTTTTATTTATTTGAAACATGCACAATGCAGTTTTGGACATTAGCCTAAAAATATCTTTATTTACTGAGTTTGAAACAAAACAACAGCCTGTTGATTTCGAGCGGCCATTTTGAAAAGAGCAGCCTAAATCGTATGTCATGGCTTACTCGCTCCCCCGTGGTCGCATAACCCTCAGACACAGCCCACTGAGTTTCTCGCCGGATCTTCTCAGTGGGTCGCGTTTCCGATCCGGTGGTAGATTCTGTTAAGCACTGCTCTTGATAGGGTAAGTGTTAGCATCACCCCGTGAGCTCACCTACTAGTTAAGATTACGCTGAAATAGCCTCTCAAGGTTATCAGCTTAGGTAGGAAAAAAAAGTGGCTTAAACTCCGAAGGAGAGTTAAACTATGATTGAAATTACGAGATGATCGTTAATGACCGCGTAAACTTACGATTTTGGTTTAAACAATGATCGATGTTACGGGCCTATGTCCATTATCTGGAGACAAATTTGTGGAATTTCGGAGACAAAAGGATTTTAAGAAAAATTTTGAGAAAAAAAATGTTTGTATTGTATTGCATTGTATTGTATCGGTCTGGTAAGATTTTTCCATAATAATGATGTTGGGTTTTCCCTTTACCCGTAAGCAGTGAATGTAGTATGAACATGTAAAAAGTTATAGGAATTCTTTTTTTATGATTTAGAGATTACTGGTGGAATTGAGGCCTTTCCATATAAAATGGCGTTGAGAAAATCAAACCCACTGAGTTTCTGCTGCATTTTCTCAGTGGGTCGCGTTTCCGATCCGGTGGTAGATTCTACGAAGTACTGCTCTTGCTAGTGTTAGTGTTAACAACATCGTCAGGTTTGAGCTCCGTGAGCTCACCTTTTTGTTAGGTTACGCTGACATAGCCTCCAATGCTCATCAGCTTAGGTAGGAAAAAAAATTGAGAGTCAATACGTCTTATATTTTTTTAAGCAAGATTTTATTGTAATCTATAGTAGGTATTCACTATTTAGCACTAAGTCTTATATTGTTACTTAGAAAGTAATTTAAATTTGTTTTATGTACGAGATTCTTTTTTGTGTTTAGTACCTATGTAAGTTTAACTTTATATCATTTACTGGCGACCCGCCCTCGCTTCGCTTCGGAAACTGTAATTTATTATTGATTTCTCCACTATTGAATGGATGTTATTATACATATAAAACTTCCTCTTCAATCACTCTATCTATTAAAAAAAACCGCATCAAAATCCGTTGCGTAGTTTTAAAGATTTAAGCATACATAGGGATATAGAGACAGAGAAAGCGACTTTGTTTTATACTATGTAGTGATGATTACTCAAGATTTGACTTAAACGCTTTGAAAATGGAATGCAGTCATAACTTGGTTTTTATTACCTCAAACCTTTGGGTTATACAAAGGACCCTTTTTTGTGAGGCTCAATATTCTATCCATGTGTTTATATATCGTTTGCTGAACCATGTGTAATTCTAAGTATTAGAGCTACGCCGTGCTTAGTGCGAGTTTTTTAACTTCTCGATCGCAGTTAATTAAAATTTGTATAGAGTTGGCACGGCGCCCCTACGTTTGCCGCTAGGGCTACAAATTTGAGTTAACTTTTACGCGATCGAAAAGTTAAAAAACTCGCACTAAGTACACAGACCTCATTGTAAAATATATTTTCTTTAAGGAGTTAGTAAATTACTGACGACTCTCTCGAAATTAAGGACGTTTCTCATAACGTGATCCTTTTCAATAAAGATTGCATAAAGTCCTGGTGATATATAATATACTGGTGGTAGGACCTCTTGTGAGTCCGCACGGGTAGGTATCACCACCCTGCCTATTTCTGCCGTGAAGCAGTAATGCGTTTCGGTTTGAAGCACAGAAATAAATCAAGTTTGAAGGATGGGGCACCCGTTGTAGCTATACTGAGACCTTAGAACTTATATCTCAAGGTAGGTGGCGGCGTTTACGTTGTAGATGTCTATGGACTCTGGTAAGCACTTAGTTGGGCCGTGAGCTCGTCGATTCGACTAAGCAATAAAAAAATAAAACATCCCATGTGTTTAATTAAATTTAAGCTGATCGTGTTTCTAATTATTCCACGATTAACCTATCCATAAACTCCCAAAGCCTCAAGTATCTACGTCTCAAACGACGACCTATTTACTCTTATAAATAATGAAAAATATTATTAGCAGACAAACAGCACAGTTGTAATACAATAACAATGATATCACCGTTTCAAGGCTGAGTATGGGATGACTCAAATAATTCGCAGCAATATTTGTGTGTGATTTTAGTTTATTTTTTGGTAGTTGTGGGGAGAATTTTTGTTTTCTTTTTTTTCCTACTAAAGCTGATAGCCTTAAGAGGCTATGCCAGCATAACCCTAGCGTGTAGGTGGGCTGTCGGGGCTCAAACCAGGAGGCGTTACTAACACCGGCTCTAGCAAGAGCAGTGCTTCGCAGAATCTACCAACGGATCGGAAACGCGACCCACTGTGATGATCCGGCGAGAAACACAGTGTACTACTGTCTTTATGGGCTATGTTCCCTAGGGCCGAAGGTACCAATATATCAAGAATCGCCAATAAATCGATAAGGTATGTTTTACGTAAGTATCGTCAAGAAATAACTCAAAAATAGTGGGTGATTTACGAAAACAGTGACCTCTTCTTATTTTCTCTGGCGAGAAACTCAGTGGGCTCTGGAGTGAATGTTACATACAGTACAGTGCTTTATAGACGTCGATGGGCCGATGAGCAATAAGCTCGGAGTTTCATATGAAAAATTTCGACCATTAGCGCCTACTGCTGCTGTCATCAAGAAACGCGGCGTGGATGATAAGAATCGGACCTCAAGACAGACCGGTGCGCTCAGATTTTCAACGTGCATTTAAACCTTGACTAGATAATTAAACTCTCTAAAGAAAACAAGTACAGCATATGGAACGCGAGGCCATTGGTCAAATACGCGCAAATATCAATTTTTTTTTTCCTACCTATGAGCCTTGAGCCTTGAGCCTTGAGCCTTGAGCCTTGAGAGGCTATTTTAGCTTCGCCCTAACGTTTGTAGGTGAGCTCACGGGACTCAAACCTGACTACGATGCTAACACGAACCCTAGCAAGAGTCGTGCTTCGCAGAATCTACCACCGGATCGGAAACGCGACCCACTGAGAAGATCCGGCGAGAAACTCAGTGGGCTGTGTCTGAGAGTTTATCAACGAAGAAGATGGATAGGACTTATATCGTGATAAAGGAACTGTGAACCAAACTCACAGACCACTAGTCGTAGCTTGACCGCAGGCTACCTGTATAAAAACGACCTAAGCGTTTACTAATCCAAATAAAACATACGACAATTAGAGTACTATTTAATTGAGGAAAAGCATTCAATCTAACTGTAAAAGGTTCGAATCGTCTGAAATATTAAGAGGAAAATAATATATTAAGCGCGAGATGAAATCGTTAAATAGTCGCGTCCCAGTCGTCGCATTGGGGATCGGCGACCCTGCTTCTTAGACGGGTGGACGATCTGACGACTGGTGTTAATTGGTTACCGGAACCCGAAGAGATCAACAACGTTTACAGTACAACGGCTGCTGCGCGCTTCAAACCGAAACGCATTACGGCTTCACGTCATAAGAAAATACTGATGGAATGGTTTCATTTTTCAAAAGAAAATTTTAATTTTATTTGTTTGATAGATTGTTTGTAGCGAGGTAACGCCGCATGAGTCATGTTTTTTCGTGCGTGCAGCCGGCTCCATCGAATTATAAGACGTTGTCACGTCAATAATTTATGCCAGGGTGACTCCAAAACATCACGCTATCGCAGATGTGACCGGCCATATCGGTATCCACTTGCTGAAGGTGATCTCCGCGTCTAGTCGCAAACTTAATGCACTCATTTCTATCTTCACTTGTCGATCCAAACATGGAAAAACGAAGCTTCCAATGCATCATTTATCTTAAGCAGAATCCATATTTTTATGCTCTCGGGTTTTCACCAATCGTCGGCGTGATAAGATATATGAGTAGTTCAACAGAATTCTTATTTAATTTAACTCCAAGTCCGATGTGCTTATCTGTGTATGTGTACCTATGGGTCACCGTAAATAAAAGACAATATGAGATTACGTATGTCAATATTGTTGTAATGGAAACAAATCATTTAATTTTTGAATATCATTAAACGAATTTCATTACCGAGATATAAGTTCCTCTTTTAACCTCATTCATCTCGACAAGAGGGGTTGAGGAGAGCCAAAGACCGGGCTCAGTGGTGTGGATTGGGAGAGGCCTATGTCCAGCAGTGGACAACTGTGGGCTGATGATGATGATGAAGATGATCTTCCTCGTTTGCAAACTTTTTTTTATTTTTTATTGCTTAGATGGGTGGACGAGCTCACAGCCCACCTGGTGTTAAGTGGGTACTGGAGCCCGGGTGTTAAGTGGTTACATCTACAACGTAAATGCGCCACCCACCTTGAGATATAAGTTCTAAGATCTCAGTATAGTTACAACGGCTGCTCCACCCTTCAAACCGAAACGCATTACTGCTTCACGGCAGAAATAGGCAGGGCGGTGGTACCTACCCACAAGACTCGGACTCACAAGAGGTCCTACCACCAATAATTACGCAAATTATAATTTTGCGGGTTTCACTTTTATTACACGATGTTATTCCTTCACCGTGGAAGCCAATCGTGAACATTTGTTTAGTACGTAATTCATTAGAATTTTTTTTCTTCCAAATGGTTACCGGAGTCCATAGACATCTACTACATAAATGTCGCCACCTACCTTGACATATGAGTTCTAAGGTCTCAGTTTTTACAGTACAACGGCTGCCCCGCCATTCAAACCGAGAAGCATTACTGCTTCATAGCAGAAATAAGCAGGGTGGTGGTACCTACCCGTACCAACTCACAAGTATTACTCAAAACCTGAGTATCTTGTCGAGTCTTATCTGGCTTATTTAAATCAAACCATTTTGATTTTAGAGTCCAGAGATTTTGCGCAATGCAACAGGCGGTGGAAAAATCGAATTGTTTCAAAATTAGAGAAAATCAAAAGACATTGAGCTCACGAATGGTTATAATTAATTGTTATTACGTCATAATGCTTATTTTAATTACAATCGAATGATATGTCAGTCCTGGTGCCCAAAAAAACCATTTCACTTCCGTATCTAAGCTACAGTGGGTTAATAACAATCGGCATAACAAAAAACTACCCACATTTAGAATGTTCTATAACAGTTCGCGTGACCACCCACGGGGTAACGTTATGTAAAACGGAACCAATTTTTTTTAATTTATTGAGCAAATTTAAATAATACAAAATGTGACTAAATCTTCTTCAAAAATCTTAATGTTATGAAAATCTAGATTTTGTTTTAGATCACAGTCCATGGACATATTCGTTACTTACGTTGGGACGTGAGCTCGAATTTTCTATTACGTTAGACGTATCAGTATATGAACAAGTATGACAATGGTACCTTACAAGTCCCCCTACTACCAGTAATCTTTATATATTTTTTTGCTTATATGGGTGGACGACCTCACAGCCCACCTGGTGTTAAGTGGCTACTGGAGCCCATAGACATCCACAACGCAAACGCGCCATCCACTTTGAGATATAAGTTCTAAGGTCTCAAGTATAGTTACAACGGCTGCCCCGCCCTTCAAACCGAAACGCATTACTGCTTCACGGCAGAAATAGGCAGGGTGGTGGTACCCAACCGCACGGACTCACAAGAGGTCCGACCACCAGTAAATCTGTAAATTAGATGGCTGTAGATAGATCTAATCTGTAAATTAGTTGGCTACGAAAAAATTCTGTTAGTTTTTCTAAGTTATATCGGTAGCTCAATAGCTCCCTCGAACCCCCTCGAATAGGACACGAAGAGAACAGCCGAAAATCGGACTGAAAAGTTGTTTAAAAGTCGAAATCGACACATCAAATATTGTGTGCAATTCGCATATGTATAAAAGTTTAACGATCAGAACTATTCTATCCTGTTTGGTCTTTGTTAGTGTCGCTTTTTCATTACATTGAGTTTTCACAACGGTATTAAAGTACTTTCAATACAAAAACCAATACGCAGTAGCCGTAGTTATAAATCATATGATCTAAAATATCTGCTCTACCCAGTCAGGACAGGGTATGGACTAAGCGCAGTCCACTTTTCGTCTTAATGTTTAGAAGTGTAGTACTATTTATATTTGATGATTTCATCGAAGGCGGGAGACAAATCGCGTAGGTAATCTTTTTTGTGGTACTCAAATGTTTATGTATACTCAGCCTGCACTCACAAAACCGTATTTGATTGGTGTGGGGTAGATGCAAATTATGAGATCAGGGAAGCTGTGTAGTGGGTGGACGTTCAAAATCTTCGGGCACCGAGTCTCACATGGGATACGTGCGCCTCCTAAGCGCGGGAACCTAGCATGAAGTTTGACGCGCGGCCCGAAAACTTACTTACTTATTATGGCCGTACTTGTTATGAGCAGTCAACCTTATACCGTTCATTTATTTCTACGAAGCAGTAATTCATATTGGTGTGAAACGTGTTTTTTTTTTCAATAGATGGATTGAAGAGTTACTACCACAGTTACAACTCACATGATATAAAGTAGTTTATCGACATCAGAATAAAAATGCAGCCATCTATAGAGTGGAGTCTCCATAGATAACTAATGGCAACAGTTTTATAACCAATTAGTATGCTTAACAAAAATATTCATCAAGTTTTATAAAAGACTCGTACTTAAACCACTCCGATTTATATTTAGGAATAATATCCTCGAAAATCACCGTATTTTGTCAACATTTACGATCAAAAGTCGCATGTAGTTTATCCAGTACCCGTATTAGCATTTTGTTAAGCAAAAACTAGTTCGTGTGAACGTCATAGCAGTCATTATTGAAAACAAGGCCATGTCTAAGGCGTTAACACGAATAGTACTAAATTTTGCGCTAAAAAATTTAAAATTATGAAGTAGATTTTTGTTTTTTTTTATTGCTTAGATGAGTGAACGAGCTCACAGCCCTCCTGGTGTTAAGTGGTTAGACATCTACAACGTAAATGCGCCACCCACCTTGAGATATAAGTTGTAAGGTCTCAGTATAGTTACAACGGCTGCCCCGCCCTTCAAACCGAAACGCATTACGGCAGAAATAGGCAGGGTGGTGGTACCTACCCGCGCGGACTCACAAGAAGTCCTACCACCAGTAACTCCTATTCATAAAAAAATGTGAGAGAGCCGGCCGGAATCACGCCAGAATCACACTTCATGTTCCTTTCATAGTAACACATAAGCTATAACTGTAAAAAGTAAATCGTAGTTGGTAGGTCTTTGTTTACGGTACCGACAGCGCTTTCCATCGACGAACTGTCCAAAGCCTGCCTTATAACCCCTGAATACCCAGTTAGATTAGAACCACATAGGTTAAAGCGCGGTCTTCCATTAGATCCCAAATCGACAGTGAGAGAGTTCAATTTATGGTTGTAGGATACGAGTAAAAACCAGCCTTCCGTTCTCGGCTCAGCAGCGTTATATGAGAGTACGTCTAACTCTGCATCCAAGATAGTAGACTCGCAAAAGTCAAAAGTACATGTACCTACACAATCCATTGCGGGCTATAAGAGCGTTCCATTACGTGCCAGTGACTCCAGTCTTCGGCGCCTCTCAACCCCCTTTTTGGTCATTCAGCCAATCGAATAGAGCGATCGATGCAGACGGACACGTCAAAAAATTTCCTATTCAATTAATTAAGTCGAGTAATTTATTAACAGTATCATTAACTCTGTTAGAGCTACAATCATAATTGATATCGAATATTTTATCTAGTAAGTCATTACCTGATCGAAAATCAACCATTAGGGATGGTCATTAATAAGACTAAATGGGTACAATTAATGTTTATCTATATTAAAATATCATTTATAAACTGAACCTAAGATAACCTAGCGTTGTTAACAAAAGTTCTCAGGGACGATCTCCTACCGAACGTCACAATTCCAATAGACCAGAAACATTAATAAAACTCACTCATCCTTCACAAAGAAAAAATCATCTCTTTCAACCGACCAACTTAAATTTACTATTGAAAACATTAAAAATTCATAATCGAATCGCTTTTCGGAACGCAAAAACAACTTGGCAACGTTACAAGTACCGATGACAACATCCATGTATAGAAATATAGATAGATTCCATTTCGGTCTGTTGATAAGCCTGTCTTCGTGAGTCGAAGTTGCGCGCCGAGTGAATCGACCAATCAGAGAGCGAGGCTAGATCGGTGCGCGGAGGCGAGGAGAACCTCTAAATTCCCCACCGCGCCGGCCGGCGGATCAAACCGAGCAGTGTTGTGCGAGAGTCGCGTAGTGTAGTCATATTATTGCAATTTTAATAAAATAACTTATACAAAATGAGGGAAATCGTTCATCTACAGGCCGGCCAATGTGGTAACCAGATTGGAGCTAAGGTAAGCAGATAATTCCTTTTAATTTTTGTATTAGGTACGCGTGTCGGCACCACCGTTCTTCCCTTTGCCAGAAGAATGCTTCCCGCGGCTCGAGATTTGCAAAATACACGGTAGGTATGGCCAACGCCGTAAAGCTTGCGGTTTTCGAACAAGCAAACGGTTATACCGATAAAACATAACGGTTTCCCTAAATGGAAATCGCGTGGTGCACACAAACTACTTGAAATTCATTTAGTAGGCACTCAACAAAAAAAATCTAGGTCGCGTTATGTTACGTGTTGCATACTCCCGTTCGTTCTGAAATAGAAAACTAAGATTTGACACGCGTGACAGTTCCGCGTTCGCGGGGCTGCCGCACCCCAATAACATTTGTTTAATTAACGGCAGCCGTGTCAGCCAAAACTTTCACAGAAAAAATAAATCGATAGACAAGCGCGCTTAGAAATTACTTTCGTTGCTAAAAAATCTTTGTAAAGCCATCAAGAAATAACTTTCGGTACAAACAACTCTGAGATCACATATTGAAATCGAAAATGATTCATTTCACAAAAGGCTTATGTCACTTACGTGTCGTGTGGCTTGTTTTCATTGGTCAACTTAGTTGTCAAGGACTAAAATTCAAAATGGATATTATATGTAGCTTTAATAGCTCGGAACCGGTTTAAAAGGTTGAAATTGTTTTGACAGCTGTTTTTTTTGACACTCAAGGTTATATGGATCAAGGGAATCATTATAAAATGACATGGTTGATTTTTGTCTGCCATAAGAGGGCTCACACAAATTTTCGTTGCAATATCAATTTATTCATTTATATAGCTTAAGAGCCAGGCTCACAAGATCACAACAAATCTGGACACCAGTATTGCAAACATTATAAAGTTAACTCCCAATTTTTGTGGTATGCTATTATTGCCCTTATTGGGTATTTAAATTTCATAATAATGACGAATAAAGGTTCTGAATCATAAAGCATCGATTTCGTGGTTGGGTCAGTCTGAGGTTCGAGATCGCATTCACGAGATGATCAAAATTTTCGTAAAATATAGAAACATTTCGTCTTCAACCCTTATGTGTCTGGTATCCCAGGAGAATGCCTCAGTTATCTACGCTTATCATCAACGGTGGAGCGTCATCATCGATGCATGAAGACACATACTGTAATTATTTCACTTCGGTCTATTGCCTCTGATATCAAAGAGATATCTTTTAGCACTTTCTAGTTAACTTGTTACTAGGCTAGAAGAAATAGATAGATATTTTTTTACTCATTTTACAAAGCTTAAAAGGAATATAACAAGTTAAGGGTTAGAAACTTCTGGAAAAAAAAACGCAAGAGAGCTTCGATCAGTAACAGTAGCAGTACTGAGTATTATTAATCCCAACAGGAAGGTAATACGGCTAAATACAATACGTTAAATAATAATATAAAATTTCAATTTGACGTAAGCACTTAAATGTTTACGAAAATCTATTAAAGTTTTTAAAATTCCTAAAATGCGCCAAAACATGAGCTGTCAAATGAAAAAAAAAACGTTCAGAAGTTCGTAACATTTCGATAAAACTGGTTTTTATTTACAAAGAGAATGTCGAAATGTAATTTATAGATAGTATTATAAAAAAACTCTCATATACTAAACTATTTGAATATTTCAATCATCCATTACCACTAATTCCCTACATCAATCGTTTATCAATGCCTCGATTTGTTTTCTATCTCCGACTAATTCCTACAATGCTTTATCGAGGCCTAACAATTCGAAGGAGAATAGAGGTCTGGAATATGATGCTGAACGCTTGCATTGTTATAAACGAAATCCTATGTGCAGGAGTGATTTTCTCGCGGCCCAAAAGAGGGGCAAAAGGTCAAATCGTGTCCACGCTCGCTTCCGATTTTAATTGAAAGTGATTTTGCAATGAGCACCGTAGTTATTTTTAACAGCATAATGCGTTACTCAGTACGTGAATCATTAAATGGAATTTATCAGCAAGAGAACTCATGCCGTATACGCCGTCCGTGTCAATCGCCTATAAATAACTTGATAAAAAAATATCGCCTTCTTTGTCTAATCAAGAAATATATGTAAATACGTTCGCGAAGTGATTGGTGAATTACATTTCTTAGGACAAAGCCTCTCTACAAATACTTTTCATATGAAAAAAGAATTTTTTTCACTACAACACAAAAGTATAGGAAGCTAAAGTTACGGGCAATTTCATAGGGAGGCCTCCGACCGAAACAATAGAGGAGGAACTCGATTCAGACACGTTTTCTACTCTGCTGAGCACCGCGATACGAATTTAATAAATCAAAGATGAGTCATTTAAAAATTCACCGCACAGAATCGATTAGAGAATAGGTTTTTTCATAGCGAAATTAATGTAAATTTGTTTGTTAAGCTTCACATACATTTCTATAGGTAACCTCGATTATCTTTCATTCGTCTCGCGAGGCATTGGTTATGTTGAAAACGGTAAAAATCGCAATCAAATCGGTACATAACGGATTTCTCCACAGTAAAATGATCTTAAACAACGCGAACAGTTCATTAATACGTTTGTCAGAGATTGCGGGACTTGTCAGACGTGTCAACTTTCAAAGACTGTAAGATATGCTCGGAGTCGATTTTTTAAATAATAAAAGTGAAAGGCGATCGATCTGACTGTGTTAAGGTAACTTTCTTAGTAACTAGATAAGCAAATGAAAGTTTCATGTGAACGGGGCACGGCACAATGAGCCTCTTGCGAGAGAAAATATGGGCAATGCAATTTCACCGGAACACGCGTATGCACTGACACTTAACGGTTTATGGGACGAGTGCTTGGAGCGTCTGAAGCGACGCCATGGCGAGACCGACTCCTATTTATAGATGGGCATCGACCGCCCTGAGTTCGTTGAACTTGCTAATCTAAAGCGTTATTCCTATTGCCAAACATTAGGATAAGATAAATGAATTGTTCGGACGCTCGAACTTTATAAAACATTTGTGTTGTTACTACAGTTAAATATCAGACATAAGTAACCTTTTTTTTAAATAAGTTCTTTTGATTCCATTGGATTTCAATAATACTTAAAAAGGAAATATCTAGATTTATCCATTCAAAAAGCTATGCTAATTGATGGTTCCTCGAAACTGGGTAGGTTGATTAAATAAGAGTCCAACTAAGTCATATTACCATATATGTACATATAGCGACACACACACGCACACACAGTACAGCTCGCCTGATGACATCATGCCGATAGTCGGTCGGGCGACAGAATTTTAATGTGCACAGTCGCTACTTGCCTTTAAGACCTTTTGTTGCTGTCAAGGATAGCTTGAGCATTTCGTCGGCTTACGTAAGCGCGATAAACAAATTGATTTATTATAACTTGACTCAAGATTTTGACGATTCGTCATGCATCTATCGTGAACATCTGGTCCGTGGCCCTGATGCCGATAATTATTTCAATAACATCGAAAATCGAATGGTAATGAGTTCGCGAACTACAACTAAACGTTCACCGCTTATATGGATGGATAAACCGAATATGGGACGGTCCGTGGGCGTCACCCGTCGCCGAGGCGAGTATATTGCACTCAATCGTCGAACCATTGTCTTGCGTAATCCAACTTACGGCGCCTACTATTGATCGTGTACTTTGTATCCTGTCTACCTTCACGTCTCCGTTGTTCCAATATCGATTTGAATGGAACATCGAAATGTCAGTCAGATACTGACAAGGACTGGCGTGCCCTGTGAGATTGCATTCTACGAACCGGTTCGAAAGTGCGATAGCTGTGCACTTAAATGTAATTCGAGAGCTGAGCTTTCGTGTTGGCATGTTAATTGACTGCAGTCTACATAACGCTTTAGAGATCGGTTTAAATCTAACGGAAATTCTCTTTTGTTCTAGTTCTGGGAGATCATCTCCGACGAGCACGGCATCGACCCCACCGGTGCCTACCATGGAGACTCTGACTTGCAGTTGGAGCGCATCAATGTATACTACAATGAAGCCTCCGGCGGCAAGTACGTGCCCCGCGCCATCCTCGTCGACTTGGAGCCCGGCACCATGGACTCTGTCCGCTCCGGACCTTTCGGACAGATCTTCCGTCCGGACAACTTCGTCTTCGGACAGTCCGGCGCCGGCAACAACTGGGCCAAGGGACACTACACAGAGGGTGCTGAGCTCGTTGACTCGGTCCTCGATGTAGTCCGCAAAGAATCAGAATCTTGCGATTGCCTACAGGGCTTCCAACTTACACATTCCCTCGGTGGCGGCACCGGGTCCGGTATGGGCACCCTCCTCATCTCAAAGATCCGTGAAGAGTACCCCGACAGAATCATGAACACATACTCAGTAGTCCCCTCGCCCAAAGTATCAGACACTGTCGTCGAACCATACAATGCGACTCTCTCAGTTCACCAGCTAGTTGAAAACACAGACGAAACATACTGCATCGACAACGAGGCTCTATACGACATCTGCTTCCGCACTCTCAAACTGTCCACACCCACTTACGGTGACCTTAACCACTTAGTTTCCCTCACAATGTCTGGTGTCACCACTTGCCTTAGGTTCCCCGGTCAGTTGAACGCTGATCTCAGAAAATTGGCGGTAAACATGGTTCCCTTCCCGCGTCTCCACTTCTTCATGCCAGGTTTCGCTCCCCTCACATCCCGTGGAAGCAGACAGTACCGTGCCTTGACTGTACCCGAGCTCACGCAACAGATGTTCGACGCCAAGAACATGATGGCTGCCTGCGACCCACGCCACGGCCGCTACCTCACCGTCGCCGCCATCTTCCGCGGCCGCATGTCCATGAAGGAGGTCGACGAACAAATGCTTAACATCCAGAACAAGAACTCCTCCTACTTCGTGGAATGGATCCCGAACAACGTGAAGACCGCCGTGTGCGACATTCCTCCTCGTGGTCTCAAGATGGCCGCCACCTTCATCGGAAACTCCACCGCCATCCAGGAGCTGTTCAAGCGCATCTCGGAACAGTTCACCGCTATGTTCAGGCGCAAGGCTTTCTTGCATTGGTACACCGGCGAGGGCATGGACGAGATGGAGTTCACCGAGGCTGAGAGCAACATGAACGACCTTGTCTCCGAGTACCAACAGTACCAGGAGGCCACCGCCGACGAGGACGCAGAGTTTGACGAAGAGCAGGAGCAGGAGATTGAAGAGCATTAAATCCGCAGCGGGCTAATCTCTCGCTCTACAACGTAGTGGATGCCATTTATACCGAGTTACATTTTGTTTGAGTAACCGTAATGATTCCTATACAGTGTCAGGATGAGACATGCTTTCTAACTTTTAACAGACAGCACGACTAAACTCCCGGTTATGACAAATTATTTGAACGAACACAATCTGTTCAATACATTCCTTGATATTCCACCAGGCCTCGTTGAGAGCTAGATCTGAAATTTGTAAAGGCTGATCTAAAATAGACACTTTTTATTTACATATGTGCAGCAGAAACAAAATGGCGGATCAAAATTCGATACCTACCAACGCTGATTCAACGCAGACACCTGTGCCATTTTGTTTTTGTTGCACAGAGTGTATAAAGTTTGGATGTTGCCATGAACGCCAAACGTTTAATTGTGACGGCTTCAGTAACCGAAGTTTTGTTAGCGATGATAATCAATAATTTAATGTATATAATAAAGATTTTTATTTATATCTGATCGTTTAATTTTCGTTTCTTGAATCATAATTTTAAAAAAAAAACAGACGTATTAACACATAAACATTTCCTTTAAGTTCTTATTTACGGAATTATCTAATCAAATCGAATATAATATATGAGAGAAACAAAAGTAAGGTAACTCTAGATAAGATAGGCACGGTGTCATGAAGCGTGAATTGTGTCATGATCATACAAGTCGAGGTGAGCAAGTTCGACATGTAAAATACGTAAAACAAATACTACTATACATATGAATTGGTAGAAAAAATTGTGTGTCTGTTTGTAATATTGAAATAGCCGCTTCTTAGTACATGCATATGAATATATATACGGTACATACACCAAAATAACATTTTTTACAATTTTTGTCTGTCTGTCTGTCTGTTTGTTCCGGCTAATCTCTGGAATGGCTGGACCGATTTTGACGAGACTTTCACTGATAGGTAGCTGATGATATAAGCAGTAGCTTAGGCTTTTTGAAGTGAAACTTCCTTATCGGCGTTGGAAAAAAATTTACCGTCACATTTTTCGGTTACGCGTCACATTTTTCCGTTACGCGCCATCTGTTTTGTATTCATGTCTATGATAATAAAATCCTTTTGTTTAAACTTTATCTAATTTAACTTTTTTGTATTCATGTCTATGATAATAAAATCCTTTTGTTTAAACTTTATCTAATTTAACTTTATTTAACCAATTTCTAGAAAGTTGCATGTAGATCATTTTTCGAAAAATAAGGCCATAAACAAGTTTCACTTCTTACGTGTGTACACTAGTACACGCACACATTTTTTTAGAATAGCTTCGCCATGCGGCATCAACAGCGGTACGACAATAACCGCGGGTAGCATCGCAGGACTCAGCAAGTAGTTTACTTGATTAACCCCAAACAAGATGGCTACATCACTCATCGATTCTCCTCTCTTCTCAACTTTACTCTTCTACATAATAGTGCTCTTATTCGAAATTACTAAATAACCCGAACTATCTAGAAAGAAAAACAACAGTTGCTGTCTGTATCATAACAGAAAAAAATGTTGAATAGGTACCATAGAACTCAGAAAAGTCTAATTAGCGTCAGATTAGGACTGCAGCGGCTACGAATGTCTGAGTAGGTGAGCAGGCGTCCATGCTACAGCATAGTAAACTATTTTTTTCGTGGACTGGAATATAATTACAGATTAAAAAGCCAGAGCTACGTCTCTGGAACGATACAAGTGTACAACAGTCTTGCAATTACTAAAATCAAAGCTTGTATCCATCTTTATGTAATAGTCTTTCAATTTTATTTCCCCGACATTAAGAAATCTAATCAACTTTATATCAATGAAGGACCGAACACAAAACACTAATTTCAGTACTCTGGTCCAATGTAATAGCAGGATAAAAAAATAATAATATTCAGTGCGGCTTGCTACAGACGCCTGTTTTTTTATTTATTAGTTATATTTATTTTTCTGATCACGTTCTGATTATTTCGTTTCGCATGATTTGCGATGGCCGTGGTCACCCACTCACACCAAACTCCAGCTAAGAAGATGAAAAATAGGTCTAATGTTTGGAATTTAAGTCAATCCAAAAGCATACAAAAACCACCTGACATCATCGAACTAAAAATAGAAATGCATTCACACAACCAAAGGTTTAGAACCCTGACATATCCCGTCAAACGATACAACCGAAACAGACGTAACTAACACAAAGCCGACAGGTAAAATTAGCTTCAAATCCACACTAATACGGCCTACATTTCTATGAAAGTAAATGGGAATATACTAATTTTTTGTCAAAGAAATGTACACTCTATTTCTCTATGATAAAATAAAAAATGCATTGAATATAAACGATTACTTGACATAAAGCCGCCCGAACAGAGTTCAATGTAAATTGGCCAATTGATAAGCGACATGATGTCATAGAATTTCTACTTCACAAACAACGATTATATCACAAGTGAGTCGTCTATTATCAAAGGTGGCAATCTGTACATTTGGACAAATTTTTTTTATTGATATGTCAATACAGATTTATTTGAATATAATCGTCTCCTTCAAAGAATACGATTCAAAACCTGCATTAAATAAAGGTTAATAGTTAACCTGTTATTTATCTAAGATGTCGTTCCGAAGAGTTTTGTGACTGCCAATGGAATACAAAGTCAATAATTCGTTTTTCTGATTTACAAATCATTGTCCAAAAGTCAGATTGCCGCCTTTGATAATAGTCGACTCAAGTTAAAGTTAAAATATCATGTAGATCTTAAGAGCTGATAAGAAAGTAATAATTACAGCAGAACAATAAGGGATAGGTCTGCCATTTTTAAAAATAATCGATTTTGTCAACCGACACACGTCATTACTGAAATTGAAATTACTTTAATGGATTTACCAACCAAAAAGTTTTCATTCAGTAGATAAATGAATTTATTGTTGATGTTTTATCGAAAATAAATTGTTTTTGTTTTCTTATTATTATTGGCCTGGCCATATTATTATGGAGGTATAATAAACTAAGTTTTTTTTTATTTTATTTTATTGTTCAGATGTGTGGACGAGCTTACAAATTATAATTTGCGAAATTACTGGTGGTAGGAGGACCTCTTGTGAGTCCGCACGGGTTGGTACCACCACCCTGCCTATTTGAGCCGTGAAGCAGTAATGCGTTTCGGTTTGAAGGGTGGGGCAGCCTTTGTAACTATACTGAGACCTTAGAACTCTTATCTCAAGATGGGAAGGCATTTACGTTGTAGATGTCTATAGGCTCCCGTAACCACTTAACACCAGGTGGGCCGTGAGCTCGTCCCACGGTCTAAGCAATAAAAAAAACACATTTATGCTTCGTAGTAGATACAGGCGGAATGTTGGTAAGCGTTCTATGTTTGTGAGTACCTACGTAAGTAAAAATTCTTTTTGTTTAAGGTAAAACTGCGAAAAATTGTAAATAGTAGAAAAAAAAACGATTTTACCTTTAATGTGAATGTTTTAAGATTGATATTTGTAAATCTAAGTTCATAGTAGCTACAGTGCATCGAAGTTTAGTCTTTAAACCCTTGAAATTAAAGTACACATTTATCATCTCAACGATAATGCTTTTTCGTTACGTGATGATTTCTCTCAATCAACAACTTCAATCACTGAAATATATATATAAATAGAAAAAGCCAACAAAGTTAAATACATTTTTTTTCTGTTCTGCTTGAGAATCGATCGTCTTTTCTTTGCTTGGTAACTGCTGACGAGGTTTTACCACCATCAGCCCATAGACCACTGTTGAACATAAGTCTCTCCCTAAAATGGCTACATTGACCCGTCACTACACCGAGCCCATAATAATTTTTTAAGACAACACCTTTTCTGCCTTTTTCTAGTCTGTTTGTCAATGAATTTTTTTCAGTAATAATTTTTTTTAGTTCATCTTCATTGATTCCAAATTAAATGTGCTAACCCGCTCACGGCTCACTTGGTACTAAGTGGTAACAGGAGCTCCTACAAATTAATTATGTTTTACAGTACAACGGCTGCTTAATTTTAACCGAAACAGATTACTGCTTCACGTCAGAAATAGGCAGGATGGTGGTACCTACCCGTGCGGACTCACAAGACGGCAGTATTTACGCAAATTATAATTTTGCGGGTTTGATTTTTACTACACGATATTATTCCTTCCATATTATAATATATAAGTTTCCAATGCGCCTCAGCACTACATGCGCGCGGAGGAGTTTCGAGTTCTTTGGACATATCGCCAGAAAGAGAGGTGACAATCTGGAGAAACTGCTGGTGACAGGCAAGGTATGCGGGAGAAGGCACAGAGGTGCAGAGGAGAAGGCACAGAAATCCAATGCGCTGGTCGGACCAAATACGCTCCACTCTCAATACCTCAGTCCACGTTGCTATCCACACAGCCGAGGACAGGCAGGATTGGCGCAAGATAATGCAGGAGAAAGTTATTAGAGGAGGCCACGACCCTCAGCACTGAGGATTATCGACGCAAGGAGGAGGATTATTCCTTCACTGTGGAAGTCAATCGTGAACATTTGTTAAGTACGTATTTCATTGAAAAAATTGGTACCCGCCTGCGGGATTCGAACACCGGTGCATCGCTACATACGAATGCAACGGACGTCTTATCCTTTAGGCCACGACGACCTATTTATCTATTCCGTGGGTACCACCACCCTGTTTATTTCTGCTGTGAAGCAGTATTGCGTTTCGGTTTGAAGGGTGGAGCAGCCGTTGTAACTATACTTGAGACCTTAGAACTTATATCTTAAGGTACGTGGCGCATTTACGTCGTAGATGTCTATGGGCTCCAGTAACCACTTAATACCAGGTGGGCTGTGAGCTCGTCCACTTATATAAGCAATAAAAAAAAAAAAGTTATCGCTTACGTCATCTGTCAGGTGTGACGTCACCAAAACAAACAATTTGTCGCCCTCGACACGTTTTCAAAGTCAAGAAATAGTCGAACGAGCAATTTGAATAATAACATATAACAATAAAGTTGAATGTACAAATTCTTGCATTCTTGAGTTATTACGTTTTTAGGTCACGTTTCATACGAAAATTGCTCACAAGAGACTGGATGTAGTATTCAGCACCACGGTGGAAGTTTAGGGTATCCTCTTTGTATTGGAGTTGATGGATACAGAAACTCCTTTTTTTCCCCTACCGACGCTGATAGCCTTGAGAGGCTATATCAGCTTCTCCTTGACGTGTAAGTGAGCTCACGGGGCTCAAGCCGGAAGTGCTGCTAACTCTGGCCCCAGCAAGAGTAGTGATTTGCAGAATCTACTACCGGATCGGAAACGCGGGTCGCATTTACGTTGTGAATGTCTATGGGCTCCAGTAACCACTTAACATCAGGTGGGCTGTGAGCTAGTCCACCCATCCAAGCAATAAAACAAACAAAAAAAAATTGGAGACGCTTTACGGTTTTGGCACACACCGCCGGGAGTCGGCGCAGCCCTGTCAACAGCAGACGCTATGAGCTTCTTAGCCCACTGAGTTTCTCGCCGGATCTTCTCAGTGGGTCGCTTTTCTGATCCGGTAGTAGATTCTGCGAAGCGCTACTCTTGCTAGGGCTAGTGTTAGCAACGTCGTCAGGTTCGAGCCCCGTCAGCTCACTTACTTATTTTTTATTTTATTTTATTTCTTATATGGGTGGACTAGCTTGCAGCCCACCAGGTGTTTTGGTTACCGAAGCCCATAGACATCTACGACGTAAATGCGCCACCCACCTTGAGATATCAGTTCTAAGGTCTCAGTATAGTTACTAATTTGGTGAATCTCGAATAACCCCTCGGGGTTACTAGAATACCTATCATCCGACTTTGGAATGAGCTCCCCTCCACGGTGTTTCCCGAGCGCTATGACACGTCCTTCTTCAAACGATGCTTGTAGAAGAGTATTTAACGGTAGACAGCGGCTTGGCTCTGCCCCTGGGATTGCTGAAGTCCATGGGCGACGGTAATCACTCACCATCAGGTGGGCCGTATGCTCGTCTGCCTACATGGGCAATAAAAAAAATCGTTACCCTACTACCAAGAATATGTTGTTGTGTAAGTGTAACATACATAATATCGGTGGCAACGTCCTACTGTATTGGTGTCTGTGTGCACCACCCGCTTCGCGCCGCAGCCCTAGCTGTTAGAGCGGAATCTTCATTTATGCTACTACCGAAATACAGCTTTGCTACAGTAATTCGAAATTTTGCATTGCATTATACGATCATTGCCTTTGCCCGGGCAATTAAAAGCACATCAAACAATGGTTAAGTATACAATGTTTACACGCACTAATAACTCAATTGAGTCGTACGAAATCTCGGGTTAAATAGATCTTAACGCATCTCTTAAACTTGAAGTTTGAACCGATATCCGTGTGCTTAGTGCGAGTTTTTTAATATCTCTATCGCTTAAAAGTTAATTCAAATATGTATGTATATATGTAATTATAGTTATAACTTAATTTTGGTCGAGGATTAGTCGCGCGGTGTCACAATAGTTAGAATAGAATAGTTCACAAATAATGATCTATTTTAGAACAAATTTGGTTAGTATAAAGAACGTTATAGTGAGCCAAACTTAACATACAGACATAATATGCTGACGTGGACTTTTTTTTAGATCTTTTAAAGGGGAACAATTCTGTCATACATTACTTTAGCGAAACTTTAACCGTTTCCGCAGCGCACGCAACGGAAGCTCTCATCTCAAGGTGGGTGGCGCATTTACGTTGTAGATGTCCATGGGCT
This sequence comes from Bombyx mori, assembly GCF_030269925.1. Taxonomy (NCBI): domain Eukaryota; kingdom Metazoa; phylum Arthropoda; class Insecta; order Lepidoptera; family Bombycidae; genus Bombyx; species Bombyx mori. The sequence goes on along the minus strand of NC_085126.1, from coordinate 11,682,921 downwards.
CCAGCGACCACTTAACACAAGGTGGGCTGTGAGCTCTTCCACACATCTAAGCAATAAAAAAAATAAAAAATAAAAAATGCAAAATATAAAAGTATCCATCACAAAAAGTATCTAGTGTGTTAATGCAAGTTATTTATGATCTTTGCACAATTTCATTCAAAGCTTTTTATCCATTTTTTACGTGACTTGCGTAAAAAGCATCCAAATACACAAACTTTCAGTTTTTAGCATAAATAATAATATAGTTTATAATGGCAGTTATCTCAGAAGATCAGTGATCTAGAATTATAACTAGACTTTCTAATCCGAACTGAGACTTACCAGCGCCACCTGGCCAATTGTTAATCTATATCTACACTAATCTATACTAATATTATAAAGAAGAAAGATTTGTTTGTTTGTTTGTATTGAATAGGCTCCGAAACTACTGAACCGATTTGAAAAATTCTTTCAATGTTTGGAAGCTACTCTATTCCCAAGTGGCATAGGCTATAATCTTTTTTGAATAAAATTAAGGATCCTTACTAAAACTCCAAAAATGAAACCCAAGGTGTAAAAAAAATATCTAAAATATTCTTTACATCGCGTGCCCTGCGAAAACTATTGACGATAGAATAAAATAATGTACTACGACTTTGGAGAACATATTATTATTTACAAAAAGTGTCGCGACAGCATATGTCTAACTATTATAATTCTGCCGCAATAAGTGTCTTTTTATTTAAAAAAATAAAATAACGTCAAATATCGTTGAAATTTTTGTTAAAATCCGAGCGGAGCCGTTGCGGGCCGCTAGTGTACTAGATAAAGTCAATCAAATTCTCAATATATCTTGAAACTAAATAATCCTAAAACAATTGTAATTTATTGTATTATATTATTGATATTATTTTATCCAAAAGCAGTGTTTCCTAGCTGCTTAAGGCTTGAGAGAGCCACTAGCGTAAAAATAGGTTTTGTAACATGATTAAAGCCATAATTATCAGAGAAGAAATACGACAAAAAGCTGAATGTCACATTAAAAATTACCTCTAATGTGGCTTCCAATTTTAGGGACAACCACTAACATCAGTCAATAGACTCAAGAGCTCACAGCGGGCTCTAGGACCCTCAGAATCACTTCTCTCATCGAATCAAATACTTTAGCAACGTCTTGAGAATTACCACAAGTAGTAACAAATTGGATTTAATGATTGGTCTAGGAACGAAGCAGTTATCTCATCAAATATTGCGTGCAGTTTGTCTTCATTCAGAAACAATGCATTTCCTGCTCGCTTAGATCTAGGAATCTTGACACAGTGTATGGGAACTGGAAATAGAATATCAGTTTCACCCACAGAGAAAGATAAGACGGTTTTTGAAACAGATATAGATTTTGGTTTTAAACTAATCCGGTCCTTCCTTCAGTGATTAGATAAATCGGTAAACTCCCGTCATGACTTACGCGAGTGTGGTGTTCGCTCACGCGGCCCGCACGCACATAGACACCCTTCAATCTCTACAATCCCGCTTTTGCAGGTTAGCCGTCGGAGCTCCGTGGTTCGTGAGGAACGTTGACCTACACGACGACCTGGGCCTCGAATCTATACAGAAATACATGAAGTCAGCGTCGGAACGGTATTTCGATAAGGCTATGCGTCATGATAATCGCCTTATCGTAGCCGCCGCTGACTACTCCCCGAATCCTGATCATGCAGGAGCCAGTCACCGTCGACGCCCTAGACACGTCCTTACGGATCCATCAGATCCAATAACCTTTGCATTAGATGCCTTCAGCTCTAATACTAGGGGCAGGCTTAGGGACCCCGGTAACCGTACTCGTCGAACTCGACAAAGAGGTCGACGTGCAACCTAACCCATGCATCAGCCCGCTGAGTTTCTCGCCGGATCTTCTCAGCGGGTCGCGATTCCGATCCGGTAGTAGATTCATTCGCGAAGCAGCTGCTCTTGAGCTGTTAGGTCTCCTTCGGAGGCGCTCGGGTAGCTGTTAGCAAATCCCACCCCTCCTGGCTGAGCCTTTGCTCGCCCACCTGTCCTGGTGAAACTGGAAAGGCCTCCGGGCCACCAGTAATCCTTCAATCATAAAAAAAAAAAAAAAAAAAAAAAAAATAAATCGGTAAACTATATCCTAAAAATCCCTGTCGGAGCTTTAACTGCGCCTGCGATAAAATACTCCTTCCCTTCAAAACTCATGGCCGTGTGATTTCGAGTATTGTAAGTTATATGCACCCCGTGGTCACACGCATTAATAAACTAATCAAACTTGCTTCGGCCATTGTAAAAAATATGTGGATTCGCCTGGTGAAAGAAATCAATGAACACTTTCGCATCAATACATAAATAGGAATCAATAAAAAAACTATTTATATGATTTAGGGTCTAGGGCCCATAAATACAAATATTTTCTTTAACATAATACATTGTAGTATTAATAAAACCCGATATATTTTCTTAAAAAGGAAGAAAGTAAACAAAAATAAAAATATTAAACTGTGTTCATCCATATTAGTAATGTAATTTTCGCGCGCTTATTCGTCGGCCATTTTGGGAGTTGTGAGAAAGCCAAGTGACTCACAGGAGATATTTTGCGAAATTCGCATCGTAAGAAGCTGCGATTTTATCTCTTTTTATCATGTGTAGTACATTGCTGTGTGTTTGAAATAAATAAAAATTACATGGCTTTTGGTGGTTCTGGTACCGTACCGCCTGTAACCTGTACCGCCAGTATTTCCATTAGAAGATATTTTGTTTATAACTGATTTTGCCTATAATATTGTTATAAGTCAACTGCTGCATATATAAAGCCTTGCAGTATCAAAATCTTACACCTCATTTCGGATCACCCGGATCCACTAACGGTGCTTTTATGTACCTCAAGTACCGGTCACCGTTCTCTTTGAACCCGTCGCATGCGACGAAGGGTTCGGCGAGAAAATTAACCCACAGACAGCCCACTGAATTTCTCGCCGGATTTTCTCAGTGGGTCGCGTTTCCGATCCGGTGGTGGTAGATTTTATTTTTATCTGTGTTTTATTGCTTAGATGGGTGGACGAGCTCACAGCCCCCTGGTGTTAAGTGGTTCTTCTTCTTCTTTGTCGTTTCCTCATTACTGAGGGTCGTGACCACCTTGGTCCAGTTTTTGCACCAGCTTCCTCCAATGTTGCCTGCATTCGGCGTGCTTAATGGCGCCCGGGACGCTGGTGTTTGTGGCCTCCTTGATAATGTCCGTCCATCTGGTTGGCAATCTTCCTCGACTTCTCTTTCCTTCCACGTGACCTACAACTATTAATTTTTCCAAGTTCTCAGGATTTTGTTAAGTGGTTACTGGAGCGTAAATGCGCCACCCACCTTGAGATAAAGTTCTTAGGTCTCATTAATTACAACAGCTGCTCCGCCCTTCAAACCGAAACGCATTACTGCTTCACGGCAGAAATAGACAGGGTCGTGGTACCTACCCGTGCAAACTCACAAAAGGTCCTACCACCAGTAGTAAGTAACAAGAGCAGAGCGAAGCACTTAATTGGCTCACTTTCAGCGGACACTTTCTAATACACTGTGATGATACTTACTTCTACCCTCCATAGACGTTTCGAATAGTTTACAATTTTCGTGGTCACGGATGTCTGTAATGAAAATGGTTGCGCTTTTATTAGCGCGACAATAACACCGACAGTGACAACGCACGAGAGAGCAGAGCGGAGCACTGCTTTTGCTCGGGGCTAGTATTAGCAATGCCTCCAGGTTTGAGTCCCGTTAGCTCACCTACACGTTAGGGTTCCGCTGACATAGCCTCTCAAGGCTATCGGCGAAGGTAGGAAAAAAAAATCAGCAGCAATGGATATTAAACAAAAGTAAACAGACACCAGACGTCCCACCGCCCTCGGCGCCGTGTGGTGAAATTCGTGCTTATTTGGTATAACAAGGGTTGACCAATGTCTACGTTTGATTTATTTCAGAAAAAATCGGTTGTCTGTAAAGTCGGTTTACTGACGATAGTTGAACGTGACAACGTCATAAGAAAATACTGATGGAATGGATTCATTTTTCAAAAGAAAATTTTAATTTTATTTGTTTGATAGATATTTATGTAAATGTATTATTGTATAGCAGCTGTCCACGCGGATGCATCGCTCACTCAAGTAGGAGAGAGACAGATGTCGAACGCTGTCGAACGCGGAGGCCGATTGTGCCTCTTTGTCGCTCGTTGAGCGCTCTCGCTTGCACTTCAAGCCTTAAATGGAACGCCTCAGAGAGTGGTAACGCCGCATGAGTCACGTTTTTTCGTGCGTCCAGCCGGCTCCATCGAATTATAAGACGTTGTGACGTAAAAAGTTGAAATAAAATGTTATTGGATATTCTCCGCATGAGTTTCCTGTTCCAAAAACGCCAATAAAACGTCTCTCCTCTTATTCGTATACACAAATAAAAAGCTATTGATAACCAGCCGTAATAACGAAGCTTTAATTTTCTTGTCATCTTCTCTTTCAACTTCGAAATAGATATATGTACATTTAATGAAGAGGCCGTCATTTGATATAAAAATTTTGAAATGAGATATTTTAATTTCAACTGAAATATTTTCTTCGGCTATCGTAGGGGCAAGATGAAAAATTGTCCATCTGTAAACAGCAAACTATTGTTGGAAGACTCACCGAAATAGCGCTAGTGTAGGTAATGGAAATGAGAATATAGCTTTTATAAGCAGAGTGAGGTGTGCTGGGTTAAAAATTTAATGTTTTTAGTGATTTAAAAAGCAGTATTGAAATTCTCAACTATTTGTTGTAGGGACACGTAAACATTATGTTAAGCATGCGCATGCAATTATTGTATTACTGTACGCCAGTTGTCCCATAGACAATACACATAAATTAGTTATAGATAAGCAACTCAAGCACTCAACAAAAATGTTTACGGGCGTCGGCCACTAGATGGCTTCACTTCGATTAGTTATCTATTTGTCTATAACAAATAAAGACTTGTATGATTTACTAATTTATTATTTTATGTGTTTAGATATACCTACAATAATGAAATGCCTTAACTTTAACAAAATATAAGTTTAGGGGCACCCATTATAAGATGTCGCTACTTTCCATACAGAAAAATATTTGTCATAAAGTATTTCAGTTTCAGGGCCCTGTCTACATGTAAACACGTGTACCGTCTTAGACAATAAGTGGTGTTTTCATTATGTGTATTAGTCGTTTATTAATGACATCATAAACGCGGTAACAACCTCTAAAAAAAACCCAAATTTTTTTTTTTTTTGGAACGAAGTTGCTCATGTTACGATGCTGAGGGGTACCCTAACCGGGAAAAAACCTCCGTAACGTAAGATTTTTATTAGTTAGATTTTTATTTAGTAATTTTTATTATACTCGAATAATTATTTTCTTTATACCTCGAATAGAACTTAAAATTAATATTTTTATAATAAAGAACTGCGTTCCTATCCGGTGTCCCACGGCACCACACATTTTTTATTTTATTACTATATACGTATCAAGTGTTCCTTTCTTTCATAATTTAGGATCCTAATCTAATAGGTTATAGTGCTGTTGTTTTAATCATTCCACTTGTTACTATGGCGCCACTCTAATTGGCTCTCTTCCAGTGGACACTTTAAAACACTGAGATAGTGCCCCTTACTTCTATCCTGAATAGACGTTAGGAATACATTACAGTTTTCGTTGCCACGGAGGTCTGTAATGACAATAAAAGCGAGAAAATGATAATGACAGGGACAACGCATGAGAACAATAAGTCGAAAAGGTGGTTTTTATTACGCTTTTATTAGCTTCAGACGTATGTATGTATGTGTGTTTGTAACGGAATCTTTGAACATGATTTTGACCCCCTTCAAAACGTCGGATTAACTCGAAATTTGGTATACTTATGGGGTGCATGGTATCAGTAGTTATAAATATTTTATGAACAGATATGAGCAGAAGGGTTTTTTGATAATATCCTGAAAAGTACCCCACACTTTTTTTTTTTACAATAAAATCATTTTTTCTTACACTATTTTTAATTCAAATTTATTAAAATTTATTTTCTATTTTTTAGTTGGATTTTCTATAAAAGCGTATTTTGTTAGTTTTGACGGTCCGAATGTTGTTGTTCGGAACTTGTATATATGCGCTTTATCTTGAAAATGTCGTAAGCGAGATTCAGGCATCTGTCAATTATCTTGCGTTGTATGATGGCTACCCGCCACATCACTCCCCTCCGAGACTGGAGGTCGTGTCGTTTTTAGTTAGCGTTGTCCGTGCTGAGATTAGCTTGCAAGGGCCAGTGCTGCTCGAAGCCTGCGGTGAGTCGAGGCTGAGCTTGAATGCTGCGTGATTGTCGCCAGTGCTGCTCGAAGTCTGCGGTGAGTCGAGACTGAGCTTAAATGTTGCGTGCGTGTCGTGCGTAGTCCATGTGATGCAGAGCTGCCACGCCGGAGATGTGTGACCCCAAGCGTTGATGATCCGGTCGTGGGCTGCGATGAACTGTAGCGGCGTGATGAGGCAGTGAAGTTGCGTGCCGTAGGACCAGGAAGCGCGGTGAGTCGGCTGCGATGGTCCTGTTGAGGCTGCGATGCTGGCTTGCTGTGGGACGACTGTCAATGACGTGCTTTTATCTGCGAGAATGCGGGGATTGTGGTAGCCGGTCATTCCGATTTGAGCAACCGACGCGCGTGGACGTGCTCATTGTTTTGTCGGAAGTGACTACCGGTGATAATAGATCATTGTTCGTGGCACATCTGTGGCCCAAGTGTTTCTCGGAATTTGTACCTGCGCCTAATTGCAAGGCATTGCCGCCCGGGAACTGTGCAGTGGTTCTATTCACTCTAATTCTATTCTATTTATTCTATTCACTAAAATTCTAAAATTCCTAGAATCGCTTCGGCCAATTTAGTGTTACCGACGCAGGGGCCTCGCCGCAAGGCGAGCGCGTGTTTAAGTCCCGGGGCCGCCCCCCCGGGCGAAAATCACGTAAAGATGGAGGAAAAACTTTTCATCGACTTCATTCGGGAAAAATATCCGTCAATCGCGCCCGAATTCGAAGCCTATAGGGCCTCATTTGGTAATTATTCTCCCCCCGCATCTCTCGCCGCCGTCGCCAAACATGCCTCGCAGGCATGCCTCGCGTGCCCCGCCGCCGGTCCGTGTTCAAGCGCACGTACGCACGCCGCCGCCGTAGCGTCTAACGCCCCCGCCCCCGCTACCCCCGCGCCCGCGTCAATCACGTCAGTTTCGTCCGTCGCGACCTCAATAGCGTCTAGTTCAGGCTCCGATACCGAATCGGAGATGGACTTCGAGTCCGCGACTAGCCCTCAACCCGGAACCTCGGATGGGTTCCAAGCTGTAACGCGCGGTAAAAAGCGTACTCGCGTCGTGGAGTCCCGGAGCTCCATGACGAAGCAAACCAAGTCCGCGACCGCCTCCCGACCGCAGGTAGTCGTAACGCCGGAGTCGGACTCTGCCCGCCGCGTAATCCCACCGCCGCGCCCAAAAACCGCGCCCGCGCCTAAAACAGTTGTCCCGCCCCCGCTGATACTCCAGGAGAAGTCAGCGTGGAATCGCGTATCCCAGGCCCTTCAGGCCAACAAAATTAATTATACCCATGCGCGTAACGTCGCGCATGGGATTCAGATTAAGGTCGCAACGCCGGGCGACCATAGGGCCCCCTCTGCTTACCTCCGAAAGGAGAACATAGGTTATCACACCTATGCTCTTCAGGAGGACCGCGAACTCCGCGTAGTGATACGTGGAGTCCCCAAGGAACTCGACATAGACTACGTAAAGGAGGATCTGATCGGTCAGTCCCTCCCAATAATTAGTGTGCACCGGATGCACAGCGGACGCGGCAGACAGCCGTACAATATGATTCTCGTCGCGCTAGAATCAACCCCGGAGGCAAAGAAAAGAATCTCATGTCTCAAAACGATATGCGGCCTCTCCGGGGTCACCATCGAAGCCCCCCATAAACGTGGTACTCCCGGGCAGTGCCACAGGTGCCAGCTCTATGGCCACTCAGCGCGTAATTGCCACGCGCGCCCCCGCTGCGTGAAATGCCTCGGCGATCACGCAACCACAGAATGTTCGCGTGTTAGGGAAACCGCGACGGAACCCCCAAGCTGTGTCCTATGCCTTAAGCAAGGGCACCCGGCAAACTACCGCGGATGTCCTAGGGCTCCGCGTAAACGCCTGAACCACCCAGCCCCCCGAACCGTCGACCCAAAGACTTCGGCGCCTTCAGTGCCGAAACCAGCCTTCGTACCGGCTGCGGTTCCCACCGTCTCGGCGTGGAAAAAACCGCTGCCGTATACGAAGGAGGGAACACAAAACGTACCCCAGCTCCCGCCTGCGACACGTCACGCGCCTCAGCCCCTGCTCGCACCTCGCCCCGCGCCCGCGTACCGCCCCCCGCAACCCTCAGTCGTCAACGACTTCGCGCTCGTGCGCGACTTCGTCACCGCGGTAAACTTTGACCGTCTGCGATCGTTCGCAGATGCTATCCGTAGGTCGGTAACCCCCGAACAGCGGCTCGCGGCCGCTTTCGATCACATGGACGTCTACGAGTCCGTGTCTCGCACGTTATAAAAATTCTTTACCGGTAATCAATGGCGCAAAAAGGTAGAGAAAAACCGTATTCCCTTACGTTAGCATTCTACAATGCTAACGGACTCGCGCGGCAACGCGATCAAATTTTCGAATTCCTCCGCGATAATCTTGTAGATATTTTGTTAGTGCAGGAGACCTGTCTGAAGCCCTCGCGTCGTGACCCGAAAGTCGCGAATTACGTCATGGTTAGGAATGACAGACTCACCGCCTCCAAAGGCGGGACTGCCATTTACTATAGGCGGGCTCTGCACGTTGTTCCTCTCGATACTCCCTCGCTCTTACATATCGAGGCGTCAGTGTGCCGTATCTCGCTGACGGGACACCAGCCGATCGTCATCGCATCCGTTTATCTCCCCCCGGACAAGCCCCTCCTGAGCAGTGACATCGAGTCACTGTTTGGCATGGGAGACTCCGTCATCCTGGCAGGCGATATAAATTGCCACCACACTAGGTGGAACTGCCATCGTACGAACGTTAACGGTAGGCGTCTCGACGCGTTTATAGACGACCTCACTTTTGAAGTAGTCGGTTCCCCAACTCCAACATGTTATCCGTATAACATCGCGCTCCGTCCGAGCACTATAGACCTGGCATTGCTTAGGAACGTAACTCTGCGCTTACGTTCCATCGAAGCACTGTCAGAGCTCGACTCAGACCACCGACCTGTCCTTATGCAGCTCGGTCGCCCTCACAACCCAGCCACTGTTACGAGGACCATGGTGGATTGGAATAAGCTGGGCACGTGCCTAGCCGAAGCCGCTCCGCCAATCCTCCCTTACGGCCCGGATTCGAATCTATCCCCCGAGGACACCGTCGAATCCATAAACATCATTACCGATCACATCTCTTCCGCGATCATTAGATCTTCAAAAGAAGTCGATGTGGAGGACAGCTTCCACCGCATCAGACTGTCCTCCGAACTTAGGAATCTCTTAAGAGTTAGGAACGCGGCAATCCGGGCCTACGATCGTCTTCCCACGCATTCAAACCGGATTCGGATGCGTCGTCTACAACGCGAAGTCCACTCCCGCCTAAGTGACGCGCGTAACGATAATTGGCATAGTTATTTAGAACAACTCGCGCCCTCCCACCAAGCATACTGGCGACTAGCTAGGACTCTCAAATCCGAAACTACCGCTACTATGCCTCCCCTCGTACGCCCTTCAGGCCAACCACCGGCATTCGATGACGATGACAAGGCTGAGCTGCTGGCCGATGCACTGCAAGAGCAGTGCACCACCAGCACTCAACACGCGGACCCCGAACACACCGAGTTAGTCGACAGGGAGGTCGAGCGCAGAGCTTCCCTGCCGCCCTCGGACGCGTTACCCCCCATTACCACTGACGAAGTTAGAGACGCGATCCACAACCTCCAACCTAGGAAGGCACCCGGCTCCGACGGCATCCGCAACCGCGCGCTAAAACTCTTGCCAGTCCAACTGATAGCAATGTTGGCTACAATTTTAAATGCCGCTATGACGCACTGCATCTTTCCCGCGGTGTGGAAAGAAGCGGACGTTATCGGTATACATAAGCCGGGCAAACCGACAAACGAAACTTCTAGTTACCGTCCGATTAGTCTCCTCCCGACGATAGGAAAAATTTACGAACGGCTCCTTAGGAAACGCCTCTGGGATTTTGTTACCGCGAACAAAATTCTCATAGACGAACAGTTCGGATTCCGCTCTAAACACTCGTGCGTACAACAAGTGCACCGCCTCACGGAGCACATCCTGATAGGACTAAATAGGCGTAAACAAATCCCGACCGGCGCCCTCTTCTTCGACATCGCGAAGGCGTTCGACAAAGTCTGGCACAACGGTTTAATTTACAAACTGTACAACATGGGAGTGCCAGACAGACTCGTGCTCATCATACGAGACTTCTTGTCGAACCGTTCGTTTCGATATCGAGTAGAGGGAACTCGTTCTCGTCCCCGTCAACTGACTGCCGGAGTCCCGCAAGGCTCCGCGCTCTCCCCGTTATTATTTAGTTTGTATATCAATGATATACCCCGGTCTCCGGAGACCCATCTAGCGCTCTTCGCCGATGACACGGCTATCTACTACTCGTGTAGGAAGATGTCGCTGCTTCATCGGCGACTCCAGATCGCAGTAGCCACCATGGGACAGTGGTTCCGGAAGTGGCGCATCGACATCAACCCCACGAAAAGCACAGCGGTGCTCTTCAAAAGGGGTCGCCCTCTGAATACCACTTCGAGCATCCCACTCCCTAATAGGCGCGCAAACACCTCCGCCGTTAGCCCCGTCACTCTCTTTGGCCAGCCCATACCGTGGGCCTCGCAGGTCAAATACCTAGGCGTCACCCTCGACAGAGGGATGACATTCCGTCCCCATATTAAAACGGTACGCGACCGTGCCGCCTTCATATTAGGACGTCTCTACCCTATGCTTTGCAAGCGAAGCAAACTGTCCCTCCGTAATAAGGTAACTCTCTACAAAACTTGCATACGCCCCGTTATGACGTATGCAAGCGTAGTGTTCGCTCACGCAGCCCGCACCAACTTGAAGCCCCTTCAGGTTATTCAATCCCGATTCTGCAGGATAGCCGTCGGAGCACCATGGTTCCTGAGGAACGTGGATCTCCACGATGACCTGGAGCTTGACTCTGTCAGTAAGTATCTACAGTCGGCATCGCTGCGCCATTTTGAGAAGGCGGCACGACATGAGAACCCTCTCATCGTAGCCGCTGGAAATTACATACCCGACCCAGTAGACCGAATGGTAAACCGTCGACGTCGCCCAAAGCACGTCATTACGGATCCTCCTGATCCATTAACGGTGCTCTTAGGCACCACAAGCACCGGTCACCGTCCTCGTCGAACCCGTCGCTTGCGACGAAGGGCTCGACGAGCGAACTAACCCATAGACACAGCCCACTGAGTTTCTCGCCGGATCTTCTCAGTGGGTCGCGTTTCCGATCCGGTGGTAGATTCTGCGAAGCACTGCTCTTGCTAGGGTCAGTGTTAGCAACTCTCCGGTTGAGCCCCGCGAGCTCACCTACAAACGTTAGGGTGAAGCTGAAATAGCCTCTCAAGGCTATCAGCATAGGTAGGGAAAAAAAAAAAAAAAAAAAAAAAAAAAAAAAAAAAAAAAAAAAAAAAAAAAAAAAAAAAAAAAAAAAAAAAAAAAAAAAAAAAAAAAAAAAAAAAGTGGTAGCCGAAGTTCTTGATGCGCTGATGATGAATCAGAAGGTTGCGTGTTCAAATCACGTCGGGGTCACCAGTTTAGTAGGAATATATACGACGAAAGGAAGATCTTCCACCGAGCGGGTGATATTGCTCGGTAGACCGACGGTCCGAATGTTGTTGTTCGGAACTTGTATATATGCGCTTTATCTTGAAAATGTCGTAAGCGAGATTCAGGCATCTGTCAATTATCTTGCGTTGTATGATGGCTACCCGCCACATCACTCCCCTCCGATCCCAGTTTAGTAGGAATATATACGACGAAAGGAAGATCTTCCACCGAGCGGGTGATATTGCTCGGTAGACCGACGGTCAGAATGTTGTTGTTCGGAACTTGTATATATGCGCTTTATCTTGAAAATGTCGTAAGCGAGATTCAGGCATCTGTCAATTATCTTGCGTTGTATGATGGCTACCCGCCACAAGTTGTTTTAAACTATTATTTATTTTTAATTATGCCTTTTTTTTATTGCTTAGATGGATGGACGAGCTCATAGCCCACCTGGTGTTAAGTGGTTACTGGAGCCCATAGACACCTACAACGTAAATGCGCCACCCACCTCGAGATATAAGTTCTAAGGTCTCAGTATAGTTACAACGGCTACCCCACTCTTCGAACCGAAACGCATTGCTGCTTCACGGCGGAAATAGGCGAGGTGGTGGTACCTACCCGTGCGGACTCACAAGAGGTCCTACCACCAGTGATTACGCAAATTATAATTTTGCGGTTTTGATTTTTATTACACGATGTTATTCCTTCACCGTTGAAGTCAATCGTGAACATTTGTTGAGTACGTATTTCATTAGAAAAATTGGTACCCACCTGCGGGATTCGAACACCGGTGCATCGCTACATACGAATGCACCGGACGTCTTATCCTTTTAGGCCACGACGACTTCAAAATACTACTACTACTAGAGTAAACCTACTAGTACTAGAGGCAAAAAAAATGTTATAACGGAAGAATGTTTTATTCAAAAATACGCTTCGCTTGCGTATGGCAGCCCTGGGCGTGCTCATTTCATAATACTATTCATGTATATATTTAAGACGAACTTAACAGATGGTCGTTTGATTGAATGTATTAATCCGTTTCCATACATGGAGTATGTGCACAACGAATATGGGTCGACCAGTCTTTATATCAGGTTTTGCAAATGACACTACTATCGCCTCAACAGAATAATAAATTCTTTTTGTTTTTTAAACAATTTTTGTAATGAAATACGTACTTAACAAATGTTCACGATTGACTTCCACGGTGAAGGAATAACATCGTGTAATAAAAATGAAACCCGCAAAATTATAATTTGCGTAATCACTGGTGGTAGGATCTCTTGTGAGTCCGCACGGGTAGGTACCACCGCCCCGCCTATTTCTGCCGTGAAGCAGCAATGCGTTTCGGTTTGAAGTGTGGGGCAGCCGCTGTAACTATACTTGAGACCTTAGAACTTATATCTCAAGGTGAGTGGCGCATTTACGTTGTAGATGTCTATGGGCTCCAGTAACCACTTAACATCAGGTGGACTGTGAGCTCGTTCACCCATCTAAGCAATAAAAAAAATATTGCATAATTGCTAAATCTCAAAGGTTCGAGTGGTAGTTTTCATCTTTGTTTTTCGATGTAGGTCCTTTGCTCTTAAACTAGGTATTTCTTTCATGGCAATACCATGTGTCATGCGACGCTAATAAGCATATACATAGTTAAAATATCGGTCATATAATTGTATTTTGTTTTCGGCCAAATAAAAATTAATACATTAATTCGGTTTATTCGCAATTATTTTCATTATTTTTTTATTGCTTAGATGGGTAGACGAGCGCACAGTCCACCTGGTGTTAAGTGGTTACCGGAGCCCATAGACATCTACAACGTACCTAAATGCTACCACCCAACTTGAGACATAAGATCTCAGTTTGTACAGTACAACGGCTGCCTCGCCTTTCAAACCGAAACGCATTACTGCTTCATGATCATAGCTGAAATAGGCAGGGTGGTGGTACCTACCCGTGCGGACTCACAAGACGTCCTACCACCAGTAAGGATTCCACATAGTAATTTTCAAATTTTTATTCCGTAACTCTTGCAACCTGCAACTGACTAATTTCGGCTATATTGTAATTTCACCTCACGGCAATTTCAGTGAAATTACAAAAAAATAATCTTTACCCAGCCCTGTTGGGTGTGTCTAGTGTCTATCGCAATGCACCATACTGCGGTGATTACATTACCTAAGTGTAGTTCGTGACCAACCCTGTCTGGGGCGTTGACTTGCAAGGGGAGTGTGAGGGTAAATAGTAGTATGTCAACTGGGTCAAATGAAATTCAACTATTATATATTATGTTACCTTATCTAATGAAATAAAAGCTGTTCACAGAAACCTTATTTTTCTACCTGAGCTGGTAGCCTTGAGAGGCTATGTCAACGTAACCTAACAAGTAGCTGAGCTCACGGGACTCAAACTTAACGACGTTGCTAACACTAACTCTAGCAATAACAGTGGTTCGCAGACTCTACCACCGGATCGGAAACGCGATTCACTGAGAAGATCCGGCGCGGCGAGAAACTCAGTGGGCTGTCTGTGGGTTAATTTACTCGCCGAGCCCTTCGTCGCAAGCAACGGGTTCGACGAGAACGATGATCGGTGCTTGAGGTACCTAATAGCACCGTTAGTGGATCGGGAGGATCCGAAATGACTTGTTTAGGGTGACGCATGAACAGGAACCGTGAATATGGTATGGTAATTTACATAATATATAGGATTAAGTGTAGGGGATACTTTCCTAGGTGACAAAGAAAAAACAAAATTTAGGCATAGTTGTAATGTGGTCTAATATTTTATTAGTCAATTTGACCACGCGTTTGAATCATTTTTATTATTAAAGTAAATGGAATAAAGAGCTTCTACCATAAATAAAATTTGCAGATTTGTATTGTTTTTATATACTTAAATGATCAGACATGTCTGCGCGGTTTTAATACGTAGGCATTGAGATAATAATATAATACTCATGTCTAAAGGTGGGTAGCGGCAGACGTTGTTGATGTCCATGGGCTCCGGTAACCTTTGATGCCTGGTGGACCGTAAGATTGTCCACATATCTAAGCAAAAATATAAAATATTTAATACATACCTACTCACTATTGAACAATGCTCACAGCGAAATGTTGCGATGAATTGTTATCTAATGAGTCAAATATGTTTCTTTTTAATTAGGCGATTTAAAACAACAAGCAAGTAGAAAAAATGCATGAGTTACCTAGTTTCTGTAAAATAATTTCAAAACGCAAATGTCACGAAAAAAACCTCAATTATTTATAAGTGCCAACTATATCAATAGTTAAATAAACGTTAAAAATTTCAATATGCAAACAAACAAAACACCAGTTTTCATATTATTTTATTGTCTTCGTGACGAAAACATGGAAATTAGCGTAACAACTTATTATGTACAAATTCTGAGTCATATTCGTAATATTGATTAAAATTTACACTATGTCGTTCTTGAAAACACGGCAGCTGTCAAGGTGACATGACCAATATATTAAATCAATAAATAAATAAATTTATTTACAAATATTACCGGCTAAAGGGCAATTCAAATTATTTTAAACGTTCTAATCGATTCATCTATTTCCAACAGGAGGTTCTTTAGTGTCAGACTCGGACTAAAATATCTAAACACTTCCATTGACGTTGTGTACTTGTAATTTTATGTGTATTGTTGTAATCGTATTATCTTTTGATAAAAACAAAAGA
Source organism: Bombyx mori (assembly GCF_030269925.1). Lineage (NCBI taxonomy): Eukaryota > Metazoa > Arthropoda > Insecta > Lepidoptera > Bombycidae > Bombyx > Bombyx mori. The sequence continues at coordinate 11,667,338 of NC_085126.1, read as the reverse complement.
TAAACATTGTTTTGTAAAACTTCCCGATGACACTAATATAATTTTTAATTTAAGTATAAAAGTAATTCTCATAATTTCTACCAAAAGATAGCCGGCCGGCCGCGCCGGCATGTCGCCATATTGACATACTCAGAGCCATAGCCAACATAACAATACGAACCATCTGTGACATATTTACAAGATTATTACCAGTACCATGACTAGATCTTCAATTATTTTACTTTTCAGGGTTCCTCTAATTTTAAAAGGTGCTTATTTTTTCTTTTTCATGAGTGAGAGATGTTAAGAGAAGAATGGACACATAAATGGATTGTAACATTAGAACCGTGCTCGTTCTATCAAGTTGGTAAGACTGGATCCGCTTAAGGCCCTTCAACCAATAGGAACGCAAGACAATATTTAGAGATGCGACATATATCGCAAATTTTTTACCGATATTTTTTCGTCATTAAACGAAAACTGTCAAAATCATTGTCGTAGGAGTAATTAAGGATCGAGCTTGCCAATGGGGCAGTATCAACAGAAGGCACAACCCCCAGGTCAAGAAGGCTAGGAAGAGGAAATTCAAACAAACAAAAATCTATATATATAAAAATGAATTGCTATTCGTTAGTCTCGCTAAAGCTCGAGAACGGCTGGACCGATTTGGTTAATTTTGGTCTTGAATTATTTGTGGGAGTCCAGAGAAGGTTTAAAAGGTAGATAAATATGAAAATGATCGGAATTAAATAAAAATAACAATTTTGTTTTCCCTTTTCCCTTTCCCGCGTAGGACGGATTCCTTTTGTTTGTTTTAAGTTTATTTTATACAAAAGTTTAGGTCTTTTGTTTATAGATTGAAGCACTGTGAAGTCTGCCGGGTCAGCTAGTCCACAATAATGGTTGCAAAATAGAGAATGGGTTCTTCCTACAATTATTTTAGGCCCTTGTAGTCTTGTACGGAGATATTACTCGTAGCATTGAGTTCAAAGAAGACTATTCAATTTTTAAAGATTACAGTGGTGAAAGAAGAAGCAAGAATTCGTCAACGATGGCCGATTGTCTAGTTTTGAAGGATGAAGTTTCATTACGAAACTAACGAAAAGTAACAAATGCTATCTATGGATTACTAGCCGTACCAAAAATCAGCCACATAAGAGGAAGTTATTTTGCGATCCTTCACGATGCTGAGGCTCGTGGCCTCCCTTAATAACTTTCTCCTGGACTATCCTGCGCTAGCCTTGCTTATCCTAGGCCTCGCGCATGGCAGACTACGGCGTTCAAAGTAGAGTATATTTGGCCCGAGCGCATTGGACTTCTACGTCTGGGCCTAGTTCCACATACTTTACCTGTTACTAACAGTTACATAACTATTCAATGATAAATATTCCCATCACGATTACACTCACAGTAAATCAAAATAAATGGTTTGTTTCATTTGATCTTCTTAAATGTTAAGTAATGATACGTGAATATTATACGTGAATAATCTATGTAATACTCTATGTTAAATAATAGATATTAGGCGGCCGAACCTGAACTGCCGCAATGCGACAAATTTCTATCGATATTTTTCCGCGCACTATCCACCAGCACTATCGATCCGATAGCCTAGCTGGATCGGAGAGCACGGAACGAAATTATTCTTCAAGCGACCACGACAGTGAGTGGAGCGTGCGGAGCAGATTTTTAGTGTTAAGTAATTTATAGTTCACATAAATAAAACAAAATGAGGGAAATCGTACATATCCAAGCTGGTCAATGCGGCAACCAGATCGGAGCTAAGGTAATTTTGATATTCATTTGTTATTTCTTTAATAGATATTCCATTTTCGAAACGGGTGGCGGCCGGCATTTTGTGTGACGCTCGTGTTCTCGATTCGAAAAACTAATCTTGACAATTGGTTTTTTTTATTTGACTATTGTTTCATTTATTTTAACAACGTTATTTCGAATTAAATTAAATTAGACTCTGACGTCAGTTACAAGTACGATGAGCTAAGAGATTTTTATTTCGCCTTTAGTAGCTACAAATATATGTACAGTAAATCGATTTTAAAATGGCGTCTGGAGAAATTAAAGTGTAATTACATCATTTTATGGAACTTCCAAACGAACCCTGCCTTTGAATATGTTTGAACTTTGAATATGTTTAAACGAGACTGCCAGCGTAGTCACGCATTCCACGTGTTTTATCGTCATTAGACTACGATGCCGCGGTATTACTCATTGCTTTTTTTTGACTAATCCTACACTTAATTTCCTACGAATTTATCTTTAAGAAAATGTAGTACAATAACCATATTTTCCCCGTTTTTTTTCAAATGTTTTCTATTTTGTTAATGTGATTTATAATGTAACATAAATAGATAAATTAATTTAAAGAGAAACCACTGAAAAAAATAATACGGAAACAGCAGAGTTGAAAAAAAGGGAAACCGTTATTAAAATATCCGTTACATTAACGATGCGTGTTTTTGAATTACGCGTCAAGGTCGCCCTCCGCGTCCCTTGATAAGGACCGACCAATAGCAAGCCACGGCTCTATAACGTTCGAGATGCATACAAAAAGACCAAACTGAATGTAGGTAGCCTGCCGGGTAGCAGCTGTGTTGTGTTCAAACAGAAAAAAACGAATGTAGAGTTGTCAAAATATAAAATTTTCTTAATGAAACTTTTTATTCAAAATATCTGCTAATTAAAAAAAGACCAAATCAAGTGCGTATTTTTCCACGCATATTGAAAAGAACTTTTAACGTTCAAAATTGAATTGAAGGAATCTATTTTGTTTAATAAGTGGATTGACATTTTAATTTCTGTTGAAGTCTTTGTAACAGATTTTCTAAATTTCAAATACCTACCGCTTATAACTTTAGTTCTTTACATTTTTTCTTGAGACTTCTATAATTCAACCCTTTTTTTACTGATTAAATTTTTAATCTTTTACTTTACTACTTCGGAAGCCTATATCTCACCAGTTATCAACGTCAATAAAAATAAATGAAACCGCTACATCGCTGGTAAGACCTATCCTAGGATACCCCCTCCATCGGCAAGGAAAGGATCATAGCGGCAATAGTTCCATCAATTCTCTATAAAAGACACTGTAAAACAGGACATGAGCTTAACAGGCGCGTTTGGTAGACGGTGGCACGTTCCTAGCATCGCAGATGTCCAAGAGCGCAAAGATGATACACTCTCCATTAGATATGCACAATACATGCTAGTTTTCTTTGAAGGCAATAAAATAAAAGCGATTTCAGTTAGACATGTACTTTCTAAAACGGCCATTTCACATCTCAGACTGATTCTTATGCAGTAGACGCGCGTAAAAAATGTATTTAAAAGTAAAAACTGATGAACGCAGTTCGATGACCGTAACCATTCCTTCCGTGTTGGCGAAAATAGCCGAACGCATGTATATTGTTTTTATTATGAAAAGACTATTTTAGTGTGAAAATGGTTTGCTGTCTTTTTGATCATAAACCCAGTATATTTTACTGGTGGTAGGACCTCTTGTGAGTCCACGCGGGTGGGTACCACCGCCCTGCCTATTTCTGCCGTGAAGCAGTAATGCGTTTCGGTTTGAAGGGTGGGGCAGCCGTTGTAACTATACTGAGACCTTAGAACTTATATCTCAAGGTGTGTGGCGGATTTACGGTGTGGATGTCTATGGGCTCCAGTAACCACTTGACACCAGGTGGGCTGTGAGCTCGTCCGCCCATCTAACAAATAAAAAAAAAATGAAATATAAAATAAACTCTTCGATACTGAGAATATAACTGTAGATTTTTGCATGAATTTTAAAGACTACATTAATAAAGACACTGCAAACATTATAAACATAGCCAGACTTCAATTTGAAAAACGATGAAATATTAACAAAAATGAACATCTTGGAAATTATTCTGAACCCTAGAATAATGATGCACAAGTAAACATATCCCTCTTTTATACTAAGTGTTACTGCATACTGAGCGATAAAAGCATCGACAAAAATAAAGTATGATAAGTGATTCGATTCATTACTGCCCACGTTTTTGATAGATAAAACGGATAATATAATACTTCCAGTTAAATTGACACTTATAAATAGAGAAAATGTGAGTCAAACAACTAAATCTCCTACGAATTATTCTAAGAATCTCACAAAGTGGAAATGAGAGGTAATGTTTGATTATTTCAAGTCTAGCAGCAGCACTGGTCTATATCATGTATTTTTTGTCTGCTGATCCCATATCTTCTAATGTAAATAACATAGTATGCTACATTGAATGTTAATAGAAAAACTGCAAAGATAAATTTGAAAAGTTAAAATAAGCTATGCTATTACAATATTCCAGTTTTTGGCAAGATTCCCAAAAGTTCTCCAACGTCTTGAGATCACCAATAGTTTAGGAAATGCAGTCGTAACAAAAAATGCGGATACAAATACTGAGATACTTTAAAATTTATAAATAACTTTTCATAACATATCTTCACAGTTCTGTAGAAAGAATGAATAACTTGAAACAAATGCAGTAATTGTTCCAAACATAAATTAAAACTATTTTCACTGTTTAACTTCGCGGTTATGACTTTTGTTTTATTATTGACATTTGGAATACTTCAGCTCTGTTGAACACTGAATACTAAATTTCTCATTCGTCAATTTGAATATTACGCTAATTACACCGTAAAAGTTGTAGAAAGTATTAAGAGCTCTTAAATTGACATTTAAATGTTCAAAATTAGATATAAACTAATGTCCTGGTACTTTCACTAGTCCCCAAATATCAATTAACACAAATATACCCTTAGAAGACAATATTTAAATCAATAATATTTCAGGTCCATAATTTTCATAAAACAAATATTTTTCTCCCAAATTGGTTAAAAAGAAGCCCAAATATGATAATTTCCACTAAGAAATCAACTATATCACTAGGAGGTGCCATAGAAAAACTGGATGCAACATAAAAATAAAATTTCATTTGGATTTTATAGTTGGCTAGACTAATATGCTGTTATATACGTACTCAAATAAACACTATGTAAAATTAAATTATGTGAAAAACATTGAATAAGCAGCTGTCGTTCTTGTGAACTATGAATGCGTCACCACATGACTCATGGTTGATAACTTATACTCAAAAGGAAACTAACACGCCCATGCTGAAAATAGCATTACAATAATAATACAATAGATATCCTCTATAGGTTATAACTACTTATTGTTCAAAGCTTCCAATAATTCAATCAAGAATAAATAGCTGAATCATCAGAAAGTTTGATCGAAACATGATAGATAATGCTTTTTTTTTGTTTTATCATAATGGAAATAAAAATCTTAATGTATTTCGTGTGCCACAAACAAATAATGTAACCTCACTGATAGCTTATTTTGCCGTTTGGTTGAAAACATGATCCAATTTCTTTTTTATTGTTCAAAACCATATGATGCATACACACGATTTCCAGTATAATTGTAGTACCTACGCCTCCGAAAATCTATTTTGGCTCTATAAATATGGTAACATTGTGGAGGTGGTGTTTGTATACCAGTGTTACTATGGAAATAGTGACTCACGTTTCTACATAGCTAAGAGTTGCTAATAAATTAGCCTTGAATCAATCTGTGATCAAATTTTTGGTTTGCAAACTAAATAAAACTAATTTTTATTTTTTCTCTTTGTTTTAGTTCTGGGAGATCATCTCCGACGAGCACGGCATCGACCCCACCGGTGCCTACCATGGGGACTCTGACTTGCAGTTGGAGCGCATCAATGTATACTACAATGAAGCCTCCGGCGGCAAGTACGTGCCCCGCGCCATCCTCGTCGACTTGGAGCCCGGCACCATGGACTCTGTCCGCTCTGGACCTTTCGGACAGATCTTCCGTCCGGACAACTTCGTCTTCGGACAGTCCGGCGCCGGCAACAACTGGGCCAAGGGACACTACACGGAGGGTGCTGAGCTCGTCGATTCAGTTTTAGACGTCGTTCGAAAGGAAGCGGAATCGTGTGATTGCCTCCAGGGATTCCAACTGACACACTCGCTCGGCGGCGGCACCGGTTCCGGTATGGGCACCCTCCTCATCTCCAAAATCAGAGAAGAGTACCCTGACAGAATAATGAACACATATTCAGTTGTACCATCACCTAAAGTGTCGGACACAGTAGTAGAACCGTACAACGCCACACTTTCAGTTCATCAATTAGTTGAAAACACAGACGAAACCTACTGTATCGACAACGAGGCTCTCTACGATATCTGCTTCCGCACGCTAAAACTATCCACACCCACATACGGCGACCTGAACCACCTGGTGTCGCTGACCATGTCCGGCGTGACGACGTGCCTGCGGTTCCCCGGACAGCTGAACGCCGACCTGCGCAAGCTGGCGGTCAACATGGTGCCCTTCCCGCGTCTGCACTTCTTCATGCCCGGCTTCGCGCCGCTGACGTCACGCGGCAGCCAGCAGTACCGCGCGCTCACCGTGCCGGAGCTCACGCAGCAGATGTTCGACGCCAAGAACATGATGGCCGCCTGCGACCCGCGCCACGGCCGCTACCTCACCGTCGCCGCCATCTTCCGCGGCCGCATGTCCATGAAGGAGGTCGACGAACAGATGCTTAACATCCAGAACAAGAACTCCTCATACTTCGTGGAATGGATCCCCAACAACGTGAAGACCGCCGTGTGCGACATTCCCCCTCGTGGTCTCAAGATGGCCGCCACCTTCATCGGTAACTCCACCGCCATCCAGGAGCTGTTCAAGCGCATCTCGGAACAGTTTACCGCTATGTTCAGGCGCAAGGCTTTCTTGCATTGGTACACCGGCGAGGGCATGGACGAGATGGAGTTCACCGAGGCTGAGAGCAACATGAACGACCTTGTCTCCGAGTACCAACAGTACCAGGAGGCCACCGCCGACGAGGACGCAGAGTTTGACGAGGAGCAGGAGCAGGAGATCGAGGACAACTAAGTCCTTTCACTAGACGCTCTCGTCTCTATATTAAATAACCCCCTTTCCATCTCTCGCCTTTCGAGAGATCCACAATACTTTTGCTTTTCGTATTTATATAGTAACTTCAATAGTTTCAGACTCCAACATGCATGATAAAATAACCTAGGAAGTACACGTTATGTCGCGGTAACAGGTTGTGTTTACATTCCCGGTGTTTTTCCTTGACTACGAAGGGCAGCTCTGGAATGTTTATTGCAGTAAACAGCTACCCTCAACGACGCGAGCCCTTCAGCTGAGCATGCGCGCGGTGCTGTGACACTATCACACAAAGGGAAAAGATCTTTTTTTTTATAAGGCTGAACTTGATTTTAATATCTAAGATGTAATTTTAGTTCTTCGTTTTGTAACCAGTGTGATGAGTTGTTGGCTTTTTCTAATGAAAGCTAATTTATATCGTACAACTTTTTTTTTTCGAGGTCGATCAAAGTTTTTGATTATATTCCATCTGATAATAAAACTACATTGAAATAGTGTTGTTCTCATTTTGCCACGCTGAATAGGTATGTAATACTTATTCATTCCTTATCTAATAAATCAATATCTTTAATACAGTAACAAAGTAAAGAAACCTTCACTCACAATTGTAGGTGGAAGTAAGTAGATAGGTATGCGAGTTAATCTTATTCCGCATCTTTTTTTTTAAATAGAGGTAGGTAGCTGGTGGCCTCGAGCATGTCACTAGGAGGGGTGGCTTTCCAACTGCACAGCCCAAATGCTAAATGAGCCCCAACTGCCCGAATGCTGAATGAGCCCTAACTGCCCGAATGCTGAATGAGCCCCAACTGCCCGAATGCTGAATGAGCCCCAACTGCCTAATTACGTGTAGCTATTCGAACGCAACTGTCATCGGATTAGAATCGCGACTCATTAAAAAGGATGGGGAAACTATCATTAAATATCATGTCAAATTCTTTTGAAAGAGTTAAAATACCTACTGCTAAGTGGTTGTGGTTCCCGTGGACTTCGCAACGTGAGTACCCACTTACTAGTGCAGTCGAGATCTCAATTTAATTGTTTAACGGCTCTCTATAAACCGGAAGACTGCTTCACGGCAGAATGATGTATTAATCCGAGCGGCCTTGCTACACTCACAAGTAGCAAATAGGTAAGAAGGTACTTTATTCATGGCAAGAATGAAAGTGATAAACTACAAAAGCAAGGGATTATTTTTCTGTAAGATTAATAGATAGGTACCTACCTACGTTTAGTGGGTACACCTAATTTATTTCTAGTACCTAGGTAGGTATGTACCTAGTTAGGCACTTCGTAGGTAGGTAACGTTAACACAAACTAAATTTGAATGAACTTGCGCGACAATAAAAATACAGGTAGTGATGTAAGAGTAACAAATGAGTCTTAATTTTATATATAGTTACCTAGCTCCAATAGCTCTGTTGCAAGATAAATCTAGACTAAATATTCGGTAGCTTTGCCCGAGAGCAAAACAAATTTGGACATAATGCTCTGGAAATTATTTACAAGACCTACAGTATACTTATCCAATATGGAGGAGTAAATGGCTAACCTATTAAATCAATGAGGCCGGTGTCTACGGCGGCAGCTGAGCTGAAACTTATTCATGCGTCCTCCTCACGTCGTTTCCTCACTACTGAGGGTCGCGACCATCATATTTCGACAGGATTTTACTCCTTGTAATGTCCCTCCAACGCCTCCGATCATTCGCCACGAGAAGGGCTTATTCACGCGTACACTCTTAAAAATCTCATGGAAACCAATTACTGAAGAACCAACGACAGGAGAGAATCAAGTCATTAAAATAAGTCTATTAGGCATAACAATATTCGGGGAGTGCTCTGAGGAATTGTTCGAGATGATACCGACATCTCGTTTTTACCATCGCACCGCCCGCCACCGGAGTAGGGTTCATCCATACTACCTGGAGCCACTGCGGTCATCCACAGTGCGTTTCCAGAGATCTTTTTTGCCACGTACCATCCAGCTATGGAATGAGCTCCCCTCCACGGTGTTTCCCGAGCGCTATAACATGTCCTTCTTCAAACGAGGCTTGTGAAGAGTATTAAACGGTAGGCAGCGGCTTGGCTCTGCCCCTGGCATTGCTGAAGTCCATGGGCGACGGTAACCACTTACCATCAGGTGGGCCGTATGCTCGTCTGCCTACAAGGGCAATAAAAAAAAAAGGTACAGACCGTGGACATACCGCTGGCTCATTCGACTTTACTTTCATAACGAAATTGTCTCAATTCATATCTCGAGTAGGTACTTAATGAGGGCGTTATATGTTTGGTTTCGAGTCTTGTCGACACCTTTTTTTTATTGCTTAAATGGGTGGACGAGCTCACAGCCCACCTCGTGTTAAGTGGTTACTGGAGCACATGGACATCTACAGCCTAAATAGGCCACCCACCTTTTGCGCCACTTCGATAAAGCGGCACGACACGAGAACACTCTCATCGTGGCCGCCGGTAACTACATTCCCGATCTTGCGGAAAGAATGGAAAGCAGTCGACGTCGCCCAAAACACGTCATCTCGGATCCTCCCGATCCACTAACGGTGCTTCTAGGTACTTCAAGCACCGGTCACCGTTCTCGTCGAACCCGTCGCTTGCGACGAAGGGCTCGACGAGTAAATTAACTCTCAGACACAGCCCACTGAGTTTCTGGCCAGATCTTCTCAGTGGGTCGCGTTTCCGATCCGGTGGTAGATTCTGCGAAGCACGGCTCTTGCCAGGGCTCGTGTTAGCATCGTCGTCAGGTTTGAGCCCCGTGAGCTCACCTACTAGTTACGGTTACGCTGGAATAGCCTCTCTAGGCTACCAGCTTAGGTAGGAAAAAAAAGAGATAAGTTCTTAGATCTCAGTATAGTTACAACGGCTGCCCCACCCTTCAAACCGAAGCGCATTACTGCTTCACGGCAGAAATAGGCAGGGTGGTGGTACCTGCCCGTACGGACTCACAAGAGGTCCTACCACCAGTAATTACGCAAATTATAATTTTGCGGGTTTAATTTTTATTACACGATGTTATTCCTTCACCGTACGTATCTCATTAGAAAAATTGGTACGCGGCTGGGATTTGAACACCGGTGACGAATGCACCGGACGTCTTATCCTTTAGGCCATGACGACTCCAACACCTACCGTGTCTTTGTTACTTGGGCCGCTAAGGGCATCTGTTAGTCTTAGATAAGCCAATAAAACTTAGAAACTCTTGCTTCAATCTATCAACGGACACAATAAACTTCTGTTTCGTCTGTCGATTCAAAAACCACATTTATGCAAAATGATCAATTTGCATGCAACGGATGTTGTGTTTCCTCATTATCAGGAAGGCCCGGCTTTGTGTGGGTTGGTATAATTTAGGTTAGAGAAAGGGACTAATTAACGGGGCTATTTTCTACTTTAAGCTAACTGTTCTGTGCGTTTTTCGTTATTGTTGTAATGTGTTAATTGCATGTAGATGTTAGAAGTAGAAATCATTGGTAAGTGTGTCGGTTTTTTTTTACGATAACAATATTCAAAAGAAATCCGAAATGATGTTTTGATGTATAAATTAAAAATAAATTTGAGTGTTTTGTTTAAAGTCGTGATAACTTTAATTGACAATTGACTGTCAATGTGCCTAGTGTGAGTTTTTAACGTTCTCGATAGCGTTAAAGTTAACTCAAATTTGTATGAAGTTGGAACGTATGCTTACGTTTGCCACTAGGGGCGCTGTTTCAATAGCATACAAATTAGACTTAACTTTTACGTTATCGTAAACGTTAAAAAATCGCACTAAGCACACTGTTCTTTTTCGAGAAGTATTGATACATTTCGATGAAACTATAGTTAAAAACTTTCGATTTGAAACAGGTAATTTTTTTTTACTACCTATACTAAGATTTTATGCTGAACCCGCTCCGGGCTGAGGCGCCAAATGTGGCCATGCGTTTTGGATTGAGTACTGAGTGGCATTCACATTGCGATGCCCACGCACTCCTGCATCGATGGGCCGTGAGCTCACTACCTTAAAAGGATTGTAAAAATCATAATGCCAAAGTTTGAGATATTTTTACCTACCTAGCCTTGAGAGGGTCTTTCAGCTTCGCCTTGACGTGTAGGACAATACCATCTTTACCATAAGGGCACACGGGGCCCGTACCCAGGGCCCCCATTCTCAGGGGGCCCCGAAAGACTGTCAATTTTTCTCACACGTTTATTCTCAAAACATTTTTATCGGGCACATTACACTTTTTTCACAAATCAGTAATCAGAAGGTATTTACATGGCATATACTATGCCTATAATAGAAGATTTTGATCAGAAATCCCGAAAGAAACCGTTATCGAAATCGTAACAAAAAACCAGCAGCATTCTAATATCATTAATGACATATTATATCATACTGTATTTGATTACCTATAATAAATGGTCATACTCAGTAAAAAAATGTTATTATAATTCGCTTTTTTTACTTTCCAAAAGGGCCTCAAATTCTTGTGCCCAAGAGCCCCATCCTAATTTAAGACGTCCCTGGTGTAGGAGAGCTCACGGGGCTCAAACCGGAAGTGTTGCTAGCACTGGCCCTAACAAGAGCAGTGCTTCGCAGAATCTACCATCGGATCCGAAATGCGACTGACTGAGAAGATCCGGCGAGAAACTCAGTGGGCAGTTTGAGATAGTAACGTAAGTTAATCAAACGACATTTGTTCACAACCAAATAAAATGCAAAGCTAGGTCCGTTTGTCATTGTAAAATAATTGAAGAGGTACACGGCATCATCATTTATTGAGGAATCATCGACGGTTTATCCTCTTCAAATATCTCTCCTAAACCCACTCCTCCACAGACACAGTTTCCGTCGATAGATTGAAACAATCCTTTGTAAATAAAACGACGTCTGAGAAATCACACACTCAGATAGGTTAATGTTTAAAAAATATAAAGGTTTTGCATTAAAAATAGCTTACTGTCTATCTAACAAGTGTATAATCTATGTATCTAACAAATGGTTAGCATAATTAAAAACCTATTAGTAGAAGTGTAAATTTCTGTTAGAAAATAGAATAAAACAAAAAATGTTCAACATTTTGTATTAAGAAAAATAGATATAAACAGACATATTAAGTAACATTTTATCAATTTGATGATTTAACAGGAAAAATACTGCGCGTAGTAGTAGCGCCATCTAGTTTCAAAAATTATAAGCACTGACCAATTACAATTAACTAGTGGACAGATTTAATATCTACTCCAAATTATCTTTCGTTCCAAATTGGCATTCCTTTATATGATCAAATATTAATTCGACTGTGTCATTGTCAATTCTACCCGCTTTATGAAGCATTCTCACTAAATTAGTTAATGTGAAAAGTGATTTCACTGTAATACCATTCGCTTCGAGTACACTAGCGCCACCTTGTTCCCGCTCGAGTACTATTACGGCATGTGTAACTATCAAACCTTCTTTGCGTAAAGTTTCAACTGTTTCTAGCAAGCTGCCGCCAGATGTCACTACATCTTCAACAACAAGGCACGTCTGATTTTTTTGATACACGCCCTCCAGTAATTTCTTTGTGGCATATAATTTTGTTTCTTTTCTCTTCATGATCATTGGTCTGTCCGTGTTGATGGAGATGACTACTGCAAGAGGCAGTGCAGCGTATGGAACTCCACATATCATATCGTGATGAACGTCTTTAATGAGTTTCTCCAATTGATGTGACACTGCTACCTGTGGACAAAAATATAAAAACTAAAATATAATCGTTTCCATTACATACTTCTACCCTTTTGATTTTTTGACATTAGGGTTCAATTTTCGAAATCGTTCGAAATCTTTGCAAGAAACCAATCGCCATACTTAAAAAAGAAGAAGAGTTAGTGGAATACCTACATTAAATTATCGGTATATTAGACAGATATTTTTATCTATAGTCCAATGACAAATATGAAAAATCAGGGACTTTTTGGCGGGAACTCGAGAGGTGAAGTTGTGTAATTTGTTTTTTTTGTATATTTTGTGTTTCTTCAGATTTAAATGTGTAATAACGATGGTTTGTTAACTATTTTTAATATCTGTGAAAGAGCACAAATGTGGGAAAATGAAACAAAGCCGCTGGACGTAACTTCTTGGGATCCTCCAAAAAGTTCAATGAAAAAATCTCAGTAAATGACTACCATTTTACTGAGATTATATTTCATCCCATATCATCTCATCTCATTTCATTTAATTTCATCCCAGTTGAAATGTATCAAATTAATCATCTTTATTTCATTTCACTCCATATTATAATTGTTCATAAAAATAAGAATATAAATTAAAATAAGACATGACCTAAGGGTCTTAGATACCAGATCATAAAACCCCATAAAAAAATTATTAAAATATGCCATACCAAAAATAATTTTTCTTCGTGACGTAAATAAGCAAAGGATTTCACGACCACGCAGACACGCAATATCGAAAGATTTCGAAGTTTTACGTTAGAGTTATTATGAATTATTTGTACGATTATTACAGGGAGAGAAAATTTGTGATAGGTCACGGTCATATTTAAAAAGGTTTTTAAGTTCTCGCAAACGATTTAGCAGGTCAATACATTATTATGCCTGCAATAGCCATGCGTATAGGTAGTATCGCGAAAGCATCGGTATCGCAGGATCCGACTGATGCATGACCACGACCACTCTGTCAAGAGTGTACGAATAGGAAGAATAGATAGTTTTTTTTTATTGCTTCGATGGGTGGACGAGCTCACAGCCCACCTGGTGCTAAGTGGTTACTGGAGCCCATGGACATCTACAACGTAAATGCGCCACCCACCTTGAGATATAAGTTCTAAGATCTCAGTATAGTTACAAAGGCTGCCCTACCCTTCAAACCGAAACGCATTTTTTTTTATTGCCCTTGTAGGCAGACGAGCATACGGCCCACCTGATGGTGAGTGGTTACCGGCGCCCATGGATTTCAGCAAGGCCAGGGGCAGAGCCAAGCCGCTGCCTACCGCTTCGTTATTACTGCTTCAAGGCAGAAATTGGCAGGGCGGTGGTACCTACCCGCGCGGATTCACCTAGAGGTCCTACCACCAGTATTGGCTAGTACAAATTTTACCATCAGCTTAGGGTGCGAAACGATGACTCGTAGGTCGAAGTAGATGGGGGTTCGCCTGCCGACCTTCGCCTCTATGTCTTCAAGTCGAACTGCTCCTGCGTCGAATAACTGCACTGCCAGATCCTGTAGAGTGGACGTCATGTTACTGGAACAAGAAAGAGGTTTGTTTTGATTGCCCTTGCCTGAATTTGGGTAGAGTATGTAAGCGTTTTATCTCTAAAACTAGAGCGTCTTCAAAATTTCTGTTTAAGATCTATATTTGGCTTACGAAAATATGATCACGTCTCAGAATTTCGCGCTAAGCTCAAGTGGCTGACAATTCGCCTTCGTCGGAATGCTCATATTCTTTCTTTGCTCTATACTGTTCTATTCAATCCTTCTTCTCCTTCTTATCTCAAAAGACGCTTTGAGTTTATCCGTGATACACATACCATATCCCTGAGATCAACGGACAACATGCAATTAATGATGCCAGTGCATTCTTTTTTTATTTTTTTTATTGCCCTTGTAGGCAATCGAGCATACGGCCCACCTGATGGTGAGTGGTTACCGTTGCCCATGGACTTCAGCAATGCCAGGGGCAGAGCAAAGTCGCTGCCTACCGTTTAATACTCTCCACAAGCCTCGTTTGAAGAAGGACTTGTCATAGCGCTCGGGAAACACCGTGGAGGGGGGCTCATTCCAAAGCCGGATGGTACGTGGCAAAAAAGACCTCTGGAAAGGCACTGTGAATGACCGCAGTGGATCCAAGTAGTATGGATGAACTCTATCCGGTGGCGGGCGGTGCGATGGTAAAAATGAGATGATGGTATCATCTCGAATAATTCCTCAGAGCACTCCCCATGGAATATACGGTACAAAATACAGAGGGAACCGAAATCCCTCCGCAGACCCAGAGGTTCCAAACGATCCGTGAGAATGGGATTATCGACAAACTCAAGCTTAAGCGGAATTTGTAGGTAATTTTATTGCTCAAGGTTGCTCTGCCACAAAAAACATTCCAATAATACCCCATACATCCAAGTCTACTCTAACATTTAAAAGTTATTGTACAATAAATAAAATTTCCCACATAATGTGTACATTAACCCTTTGTTTGGGTAGTAATCTAGTGATTTAGGAAGAAAATTATACAAATACTTGTTTTCGTTAAACTTGTTAAATTGTGTTAAGCATGAGTCCATGGACATCAGAACGTGAACGCCAGTGTCCATATTGAGACACAAGATCGAACTCTGAATTGCATTTATTATTGCGATGATCACGTAAAAAGCTTCTAGAAGTTTTAGATGATCGGAAAGTAAACCAAAACCCGGTTTTAGCTCTCAAACAAGAATGATAGTGATCAAACTTCCACGTTACGTAACTAGATCATACGATAAAAACAAAATAAACTTGATTTTGTTGTCCAAATTCATAAACGTCTAAAAATAATTTAGAATGTTAATATATAAACTTGTTTTTAACAGTTAAAATTAAATGTTACCTACAACCTGCTTATGAAAAATAACTAAGTATAAGTCACAGTCTATTATTTTAAACCATTTTAAACCACAAAATATATGAGGCAGTCAGCGCAAAAGTAGCCTAGTCCACAATTCATATTCTTCCTGTTTTTTATTGCTTAGATGGATGGACGAGCTCACAGCCCACCTGATGTTAAGTGGTTACTAGAGCCCATAGACATCTACAACGTAAACGCGCCACCCACCTTGAGATATAAGTTCTAAGGTCTCAAGTATAGTTACAACGGCTACCCCACCCTTCGAATCGAAACGCATTACTGCTTCACGACGGAAATAGGCGGAGTGGTGGTACCTAACCCGTGCGGACTCATATAAGTTCTAAGGTCTCAGTATAGTTACAACGGCTACCCCACCCTTCGAACCGAAACGCATTACTGCTTCACGGCGGAAATAGGCGGGGTGGTGGTACCTACCCGTGCGGACTCGATTTCTTATGTATTGCAATTAACTTAAAACATAATAAATTTTGATGCAAAATCGGCCTATCCACTAGATTCATCCGTAGATAACAGATGCCTTTGTAAACATAATTTTAGCGCATAATTTTATTTTTTTTGCCTAAGAAGTATTGTAAAGGTGAATTCGAACCACATTATCTCCATTACTAACTATTGTAAGCTTAGGCCAATTTTGCGCTGACGGCCTCATAGAATAACGGACAAGAATTTTAGATTTCTAACTCAACATCATGATTGGTCTTTTGATCTGTCAACTAGCTTCAAAAATCGTCGCAACGGTTGTCGAAAATTATTATTAACAGAGAATTCCAATAGTTTTTAGGTGAAATTCGAAGGAACAAACAAACAACCTAACTGGTTTGTTAATTTAAAAACGATAAACAAATGGAAAGCACTAAATAATTTGTTGTTTCATGTTAACTGTTAGGCAGTCATTTTGGCCAATGTCAGAGGGAAAGCAAGGCCGCAGAGCACTCTTCTCAAATCTCGGCCGAAGGAGGACTAGTGCGTCAGCACTCAGGGAACTTCCGTAGCTTTGAAGGTGGAAGATGACCAGACCGTCTCCTACAGTACCTCATCACAATAAGCACCTCTGAAACCATAACCTAATTTGCCTTTGTAAATACTTATACCAGTATTATATGTAGAATGTTTTTTTTCCCAACCTATTCTATCCTCGAGAGGTTGTTTTAGATTCGCCGAGCTTGTAGGTGAGCTCACGGGGCTCAAACCTGACGTCGTTGCTAACACGAACCTTAGCAAGGGCCGTGTTTCGCAGAATCTACCACCGGATCGGAAACGCGACCTACTGAGAAGATCCGGCGAGAAACTCAGTGGGCTATGTCTGTGGGTTAATTTACTCGCCGAGCCCTTCGTCTCAAGCGACGGGTTCGACGAGAACGATGACCAGTGCTTGAGGTACCTAAAAGCACTGTTAGTGGATCGGAGGGATCCGAAATAACGTGGGTAGAATGCGTTATTATTACAATGCCATAAAGAAAAGTAGGTACGATTGAATTCGGAGAATGAAAAACTGAAGCCACGTGCAATTCAGATCAGGTAGAAATGGAACCTGCAATGTGCTTAGTGCGAATTTGTTAACGTTCTCGATAGCGTAAAAGTTAACCCAATTTTGTATGCAGTTGGAACAGCGCCCCTAGCGGCAAACGCACGCAAACGATCCCATTCCATACAAATATGAGCTAACTTTTACGCTATCGAAAACGTTAAAAACTCGCTCTAAGCACACAGATCTACTCCACCTCACTCTCACGCAAATTAATTCGTATCGATGATACGTTTGTCTCTTTTTAACCTTCGATTTCCTTTTCGTCGTTTCAATAAATCTATACTGCCAATAAATACGAACGCTGTTTTTTAGATTCTCACGAATTTCGTCGCGGAACCCCAGTGAGGTATTTAGGGGGCACATTCGCGAGGGGGGGCTAGTGCCCTTCCTCATTCCTGCAATATACCGAGTTAGGAAGGAATGTAGTCCGTCTGTCTTAGAGACGGGAAGCTGGTTAGTGCGTTAAGACCCTATTATCCGTTTGACTGTTATACCGGTGTATTTCGATCGCCAACTGGGTCTTGCTGGTGGGATTTAAAGCCCGCACGGATAGGCACCACCGTCCGGCCGTATTGTAATATAATTGAGACGTCGACCTCACGCCTCAAGGTCGGTGACTTCATTGACTTTTTGATGTCTATTAGCGAAAGACTGATTTGCTAGTCACTATTGGCTCTCGATGATAATTAAACAAAAACATGTTAAGATGCGATAGTCGTGTGTGTTCGAAGGTAAGGCAGAATGTACCTACTAGAAAAATTATAATACTCCTTTATATATTTCAGTCGCGGCGAGTTAAAAAATTAACTATGCGAGAACTCTGCGTTGTAAAAAACATGTTTCACAATCGGGAAAATTCCGTTAATAAAATTAATTTAGAGTCAACTTGAGATGAATAAGTTGAATTTCTGAAGGAACCCACACGCCTGGTCGGTATAAGCCGCAATCAATCCCATATTCCAAGAGGTGTCAAGAAATATTTCTCAAAGAAATTGCATTCGGTAAGTCCTAAGTGTTACTCGTAATGTAACTGTAAGTTCGCTTAGGTTAGACCAGTCTTTCCCAAAGTGGGCGATAACGCCCCCTAGTGGGCGCTGCCAGCCTAAAGGGGGGCGGTAAGAGACCCAGAAAAAAAAATGAGGGCGTTGTGTAGAAGCCTGGGAGGTGATTTGTAATTTCATCTAGGAGAACTCTTAGACACTGGCTGAGCTCTCGCTATAGTGATTTTTAAGTAGTTGAAAAAAGGGGGTCGCTAAAAAATGATTTATTCTCAAAGTGAGCAGTAGACAAAATAAGTTTGGGAGCCCCTGGATTAGACTTTAGGTTTAGATACCAAATAAAAGACTATTTTTTCTTTTTGGCGAATGGACTAACGGCTCACGTGTATTTAAGTGGTCACCGGAGCCGTAGGCATAACAGCGTGAATTCCGCTACCTCCCTCATACCACTAGGATCTCAATTACATCCTTGAAACATGAGGGCGGAGTTGCAATTATATACTACATCGTTTTCTTCATTTCTCAAACCGAAATGTGTCATCGCAACATGTCAATAATTATTAATTAAAAAAAAAAACAATAGTATTCGCATGATTGATATTTAATTTGATTAAATTATCTCCCAAACATGAACAGTACTGATATGTACATTTTTATGATCACAATACAATAGGGCACTGGGGAAATCTCATTCGGCTAAATACCACTCGAGGTGTGACGTTTTTTGGGGGGAAAAAACAATTGAATTATAAATAATACAGAACAATTAGCCAAGTGTGACATCAGGCGTTGTCACTGTTAGTGTCATGGCGGGCAGGCGGGTACCAATTTTTCTAATGAAATACGTACTTAACAAATGTTCACGATTGTCTTACGCGGTGAAGGAATAACATCGTGTATTTAAAATCAAACCCGTAAAATAATTATTTCCGTATTTACTGGTAGTAGGAGACCTCTTATAAGTCCGCACTGGTCCAAGCGGTAATGCGTTTCGATTTGAAGGGTGGGGCAACCGTTTTAGCCGTAAAAATTGAGACCTTAGAACTCATATCTCAAGGTAGGTGGCGGCATTTACGTTATAGATGTCTATGGGTTCCGGTAACCACTTAACATCAGGTAGGCCGTGAGGTCGTCCATCATCCTAAGCAATAAAAAAAATTACAATATATTTTTTTAATTGCTTTTGATAGTGACCGCTAGTGACAGTTTTGGTTTAATCACCATTCCTAATGATAAACTACTTTTTAATTTGTTTTCACATCAATGTCCAATTGCCTATTGTATCGGAGGCAAGATAAATCAAGAGAAATAGCAACTTGATAATAAATACATAGATTCGTTTTCAAACAGTGTTAGTTGTGTCAAATATTGCGCAACATCTATATTTATAACAATTTTAAAGCTTTAAGTTTTTTGTTGTTTTAATTGCGCAGCGTCTGTGAGTTCACACGGGTAGCACCACTATCCAGCCTCTTTCTGCCGTGAAGCAGTAATGCGTTTCGGTTTGAAGGGTGGGACAGCCATTGTAACTATACTGAGACCTTAGAACTCATATCTCAAGGTGCGCGGTGGCATTTACCTTATAGATGTCTATGGGCTCCGGTAACCACTTAACACCAGGCGGGCTGTGAGCTCGTCCACCCATCTATGCTATAAAAAAAACTGGCATGGGACCCGGACACGTAACACTTGGAAGTCACCTAGTGTTACTTTTTTTTTCCGCCCGAGGCTGATAGCCTTGAGAGGCTATTTCAGCGTAGCCTTAACTAGTAGGTGAACTCACGGGGCTCAAACCTGACGAACTTGCTAACACGAACCCTAGCAAGAGTCGTGCTTCGCAGAATCTACCACCAGATCGGAAACGCGACCCACTGAGAAGATCCAGCGAGAAACTCAGTGGGCTGTGTCTGTGGGTTAATTTACTCGTCGAGTCCTTCGTCGCAAGCGACGGGTTCGACGAGAACAATGACCGGTGCTTGAGGTCTAGTGTTACGTGGTCATCAGAGCTATTAATATCAGACTGACTGAGAGCGCACGCACACACCAAATTGTAATGGATGTTCAGGTAACTCTTCTATTACACGGTATTATACAACACGGTTCAACTCTAACACGAAAGAAAATTTCCCCAAAACCTTCTTATAACACGGTAATTCTACACGGTAATAATACAACACAAAAACGAGATTTTTGTTCATAATTATTTAGAATATTACACTAAGCATTATTAACACACTATATATGGGGATAACCGAAATATTACTGCTTATTTTTTATGTCTATTAGGTAAAGAAATACATACAGGTACATAGTCCAGTACTCACCTTTTTGTACTGACTTTTAGCCTTATATAACACGGTTTTCCACAACGCTGAACTTTGTAGGGACGTATCTACCGTGCTATAGGTTACCTGTGTTTATGTTTGTTGGCTAAAATAAGTCATAACCTACTCTACTGAATTAGTTGATCAGCAAAAAGCTCTCAAAATAGTTTAATATTGAATATAAAACAAATTAGTAAAAACAACTTACCTTGGACTTTGAGAATGTAACAAATAAAATCCTTTATGTATTAATAAAAAAAAAAACTTGGAACAGATTATAAAGCACTTCACATTACAAACATAGATTGTTAATGAGAGAAATCGAATGAACACAATTTCCTAATTTGTCAGTTGAAACAAAATGGCGTCGTATTGTAGTGTCAAACTTGTTTTAAGTTTTAGAATAAAAATCATATTTAAAAAAACAAAAAGTCAATCTATTCGTTCCGTGTTCTCGGCGTTGAATGATCGAGATTGAATGCATTAAGAAGAAATAGTATATAAATACCGGTTAACGTTATGAAGATAAGAATAATGATTTATCGATTATACATATTATATTCATTGGAAAGGGAGGTTTTTCAAAGGTTATTCATTCATCGTATTAATATTGGCTGCAGGATTTTCGCTGCCAAGTTAATTAGTTCTCCCCTTCTACAGTTATTACGGTCGTTTTGTGGGAAGACTTGATAATGGTCGGTGCAAAACCTTTCGAGAATCCGGAATGGTTTACCGCCATAAAAATCCTTTCCGACGAATGACTTATTTTTCTTTCCTACCTATACTGATAGCCTTGAGAGGCTATTTTAGCTTCACCCTAACGTGTGTAGGTGAGCTCACGGGGCTCAAACCAGAGTGCTGCTAACACTGACCCTAGCAAGAGCCGTGCTTCGCAGAATCTACCACCGGATCGGAAACGCGACCCACTGAGAAGATCCGGTGAGAAACTCAGTGGGCTGTGTCTATGGGTTAATTTACTCGTCGAGCCCTTAGGTTCGGCGAGGACGGTGACCGATGCTTGAGGTACCTAAATGCACTATTAATGGAACGGGAGGATCCGTAATGACGTGCTTAGTGCAGATTCTGCGAAGCACTGCTCTTGCTAGGGCTAGTGTTAGAAAATTCTCTCAGGTTGAGCCCGTGAGCTCACCTAGTCGTCTGGGCGTAGCTGGAATAGCCCCTTAGGCTTGCAGCGAATAGGTAAGGAAGAAAACCTAAGGAATCTTACTTAATCTAAATTAATCGCAATATGTTTATTAATTCGATTAGTTCACCACCATCTATATTCATGAATATTGTTATGAAACTTCCGAGCCCTAGTATAGTATCATTTTCGAGCCGTAGACTTATTCTAGATATATAAAAGAAAGTCGTGTTAGTTACACTATTTATAACTCAAGAACGGCTGAACTGATTTGGCTGAAAATTGGTGGGGAGGTAGCTTAGAACCAGGAGAAGGACATAGGATACTTTTTATCACGTTTCTGTGGGATGTGGCATAAAATGTGGTATATAACAAAACGCAACAGATATGGAATAACAAAACCCAACTGACAGCTAAACGTAATGTAGTTTCTGGTTAATTATAGTAGAATTTTGAAGTTGACCGGTTGACGTGTTTATTTCGAGTTCAACGGCGGATCCAGGGGGGGGGTCATGGGGTCATGACCCCCCCCTGAGCTAGTTCCAGGACTTGAACTAACTTGGACTAATTGAAGAACATCATGATTTATTTATTATCTATTGTTATCAAAATTAAATTATAAGTTCTTAACTTGCCCATGACTATGTGACCCCCTCCTGGCGCCAAAGCTGGATCCGCCCTTGTTCGAGTTTCGATTAGCTTATTGTGCCGAGATAGGTAATCATTAAGAAAGCCATGCCGCGACCAACACGATCAAATCTTTCCCGACGAAACCGTAATGCAACTAGGGTTCGAAACTTTGCGAGTGAAAGGACTGAAGAAGAACAAGAAAATATAATAATAATAACTAAAATACATGGCCAATAAAGAATCGTCAAAATACTTGCTTTTTTAATTTACATTAATTATCCAATGTAACGCGGTGAGCGGTTTTGTAGTTTTAAAAAAAAACTTTATTTTAATACACACTGAATTTATTTATCCTTTACAAAAATCTGATGTTACACGGACAGAGTTACGTTGTTATAAAGCTTGAAGATTGATGACGAACTTCTAACTTTCAAGGAGAAAGAGAATTTATACATGAATAGTATTTACTAAACAATTAGTAAATGAATCATTTAGATTATGAACCTTATTGATAAACATATTTAGAATCCTTAAGGACACAATTAGTAAATGACGGAATTTTACTAATGTGAAAGGAATACAATATTAACTAATATTCTAATTCCAAATGAAGATCTGATGTAAAGTAAACAATATACATATGATTTAGTAACATGAGGGAATAAGTATGTTATATAGTAACAATGATTTAGAACTTAAGAACTAAGAGTTAGAGTACATTATGTGTTTATGAGAATTGATATATGACTTAGGTACTAGTGTGAGGGGCATAACATAACACCAAATAAAAAATTGACCTTGATCAAAAGTCTGCTCATTTACTGCCTCTAAGGCGGAACAAAGTTCGCCGGGGTCGCTAGTCTATATCTATACTAATATTATAAAGAGGAAAGATTTGTTTGTTTGTTTGTTTCGAATAGGCTCCGAAACTACTGGACCGATTTGAAAAATTATTTTTCCATTAGAAGCCGACATTGTCCCTGATGAACATAGGCTACTTTTTTAAATTTTTTTAATTTTTTTTTTTGTTTCATGTGTGTTTTAATGTTTCCGAAGCGAAGCGAGGGCGGGTCGCTAGTATTAAATAAATAAATAAATATTTAATAACGATCACGCCACGTTAACAGGTCCCGTGCTAAGTTCGTAAAGAACTTGTGTTACAGGTACCAGATAACGGAAATAAATGTAAGATTTTTATTATACACATACATATAATATAATATACATTCATAACCCTGGAAAAGACATTTTATATTTATCATACAAATATCTTCGAGTCGGGATTCGAAACCGCAACCCCCTTGTTTAGTGACCATGTCACTTACCACTACACCAGACGGCCGTTATAAAATAAATAAATCTTTATTTTATATATCTAATACATAATATATGAAATAAATTTAAGTGAATAATATCTCAGTCGCCTGACGAAGAAAACTGTAGACTAATTAGTAAATAATTGAAATGACGGCCACAATTTAATGGCAAAAATAAAAGCGGTTTTAACTACAATCTAACTGCGCATCGTCATTGCAACTTCCCAGTTTTATTTTCCAACGCTGCTTCCCGTCTCCTAAATATGAAGTAGGGCTATCTTGATCCCGTACGGGTCTACACTGCGGCTTACAAATCTTCATAACAATCATACACTGATTCAAACTCAGAAGCGTCATAATACTAAAATGAAACTTCTCGTTATGACATCCCTAGTATTATTTCTGCCGTGAAGCAGTAATGCGTTTCGGTTTGAAGGGTGGGACAGCCGATGTAGCTATACTTGTGACCTTAGAACTTATATCTCAGGGTGGGTCGCGCATTTACGGTGTAGATGTCTATGGGCTCCAGTAACCACTTAACACCAGGTGGGCTGTGAGCTCGTCCACCCATCTAAGCAATAAAAAAAAAATAAAAAAAACTATGGTGATATGTATATCTACGCCATTAGATCATACATACATATGGAGGGGTGAAAGGCTATTCGGTTTTAATCGACATTTTTGCGACTTTGCTCCATTAACGGTGCTTTTACCACAAGCACCGGTCACCATCCTCGTCGAACCCGTCGCTTGCGACGAAGGGCTCGACGAGCGAATTAACCCATAGACACCACCAGACCCATAGACGCCCACTGAGTTTCTCGCCGGATCTTCTCAGTGGGTCGCGTTTCCGATCCGGTGATAGATTCTGCGAAGCACGGCTCTTGCTAGGGTTCGTGTTAGCAACGTCGTCAGGTTTGAGCCCCGTGAGCTCACCTACTAGTTAAGGTTACGCTGGAATAGCCTCTCAAGGCTACATACAAAAAAAAAACAACCCTCGATACGCCAATATAGTTTTTTCAAGCAAACCGTTGATTTAAGACATCCGAAATTGGTTTACGGCTACTTCGAGGCGAACCGTCGACAACAAAGTCGATTTTTAAACGCGTAAAATAAACAATTTCGCGAACTTTACGCTTCTAACTTCCTTATTGATGGGCATAAAACGTATATCTATCTATTTATAGGATGTAGTTTCATTCGGAAAGGGTTACCAATTTAATAAAACTAGTGGTCCCGCAGTTGTCGAAATTCTACAAATTAATTGAAATTATAAGTTTTAACATTATTATGGTATAGTAACCGGCAAACTTCTTAAGCAAATGACCTTGACTGCTCAGAACCGAATTTTAGATCACTTTGGGGGTGAGGGTGAGGCGCGACGGCAGGGGAAATCGTATCGGGCGTGTTATTGGTAGATCAGTCGAACCTTGCGCCCCGCACCGCGCCCTCATTCCGCTTGCTCCCAAAAGTACGCCTGCGTACAGTGAAAAGTCTATCGTTATTAATTAATAATTATACTATTGTTACAGATTTCGCCAAGACTACACTATAGACAAATACTCGTAATATTAAAGATAAACAATACTAATCTATTCTCAATTTGACTACAGACTTTAAGCAATGACAAAAGTTAAACAATAAACAAAGAGTATGTGTGTGTGTGTGTGTGTGTGTGTGTGTGTATGTGTCAAATACATGGTAGTGTGCGTAAAGTTTTCTTTATTGATTTAATGTATCTTTTATGCATAATTTAAAAAAAAAATTAGCATTGTGCACTTCTTTATATTCTCTATAAGTGTGGAAAATTTCATACTATTCCGCGCAATTTTCGTAAAAAGGGATACAAAGTTTTTGCTTCACGTATTAATATATAGATTATCGGGGTTATCTTTTTTTTGAATGCTTGTATCAAACTGAAGGAGATATCGTAAGTGTTTTATGATTGTTATTATTTTTTCCTACCTATGCTGGTAGCCTTAGAGGGCTATGCCAGCGTAACCTAGAGATTAGAGGGGGTTCTAGCCTAATGACATTGCTATTATTGCTAACACGGGCCCTAGCGGCAAACGTTCCAACCGCATACAAGTTTGAGTTAACTTTTACGCTATCGAGAACGTTAAAACACTGCACTAAGCACAGTTAAGCACACAGAGCAGAGAAACTATATTCATAATTGTTATGATTCGATGCGAGGCCAATTAAATAAATTGCATTGATCTCATGTTTTCGAAACAAACAAAAAAAATTAATCTTAAAAACGATTTTTATTTTAAACAGTAGCAACACCGCGTTTTAACATTTTTACGCATTGTTTACGTGATTTCGGTCGTTGACCCCAACGCGCGTTAGTTTGAGGCCAAAATAGCTATTTCCGTGTTTAATTAATAATAAAAAAAAAACTGGACAACGTTGTTGTTCTAATTATTTTGATTTGACCGTTTTATGTCTTTCACATTGATTTAGTTCAGATTTGTTTTTATTTCAGTTGTATTTTTGTAAGTCGCAAAGTTAATTTTTGACTTTAGACCTTACACAAAAGCAAGAAAGGGTATTTCCAGCTCTCTTAACACCTGGGCTGCTGCAAGTAAAATCATAAACCTTCATTTTACGGCGACGGGTCGAAATGCGTCCCAACGATATTTCCACCAGTGCGCGGCAGGTTTTTCTCGACACACCAGTATATATAGAGACAGACAGATAGAGATTTAAACCGGCCATCGTTCTCGTCGAATCCGTCGCTTGCGACGAAGGGCTCGACGAGTAAATTAACCCTCAGATACAGCCTACTGAGTTTCTCGCCGGATCTTCTCGGTGGTTCGCGTTTCCGATTGGGTGTTAGATGCTGCGAAAAACAGCTCTTGCTAGGGTTCGTGTTAGCAATGTCATCAGGTTTGAGCTCCGTGAGCTCGCCTACTAGTTAAGGCCACGCTGATATAGCCTCTCAAGGCTATCAGCTTAGGTAGGGGAAAAAAAAGAGATTTAAACGCTATAACTTTGCGAAAACATGCTGTATACAATTTATTTTATTTTATTGCATGTTTTTTTATTATTTTTTTATTGCTTAGATGGATGGACGAGCTACAGCCCACCTGGTGTTAAGTGGTTACTGGAGCCCATAGACATCTACAACGTAAATGCGCCACCCACCTTGAGATATAAGTTGTAAGGTCTCAGTATAGTTACAACGGCTACCCTACCCTTCGAACCGAAACGCATTACTGCTTCACGGCAGAAATAGGCAGGGCGGTGGTACCTACCCGCGCGGACTCACAACAGGTCCTACCACCACTCACAACAGGTCCTACCACCACTCACAATAGGTCCTACCACCACTCACAACAAGTCCTACCACCATGTATTTTAAGCTCGTCCACTCATCTAAGCAATAACAAAAAGTATGAAGTTGTCGGTGTCTATCTTTTCAAGTCGTCGTGGCCTAAATGATAAGACGTCCGGTGCATTCGTATCTAGCGATGCACCGGTGTTCGAATCCCGCTGGCGGGTACAAATTTTTCTAATGAAATACGTACTTAACAAATGTTCACGATTCATTCCCTATCAAACCAGCAAACCTCTACCCTCCATAGAACGACGAAATCTACCACTGCTGCTGTCACACTCTTCAAACGGGAATACGTAACTGCTTATCGTCAAGTTTTTTTTATGGCTTAGATGGATGGACGAGGTCACAGCCCACCTGGCGTTAAATGGTTACTGGAGCCCATAGACATCTATAACGTAAATGCCGCCACTCACCTTGAGATATGAGATATGGTCTCAGTATAGTTCCAACGGCTACCCCACCCTTCGAACCGAAACGCATTACTACTTCACGGCAGAAATAGGCAGGGTGGTGGTACCTACCCGTGCGGACTCACAAGAGGTCCTACCGCTAGTAAGTAAGGGCAGGAGAATTATGTAGTGTAATCTAGTTGAAGGTTATTTACCGACTGTTCTGGGAAAGCTTGTCGCCGCGCCGGCCCTGAGCCGTCAGAGTCGTTGACTCCAAACGAGGAATTCCACGGACAACCTCAGGAAACTATTAGACATTCTCGTTTGAATGTTTCTTGTTTATTTGCTTGTTTGATACATCAAGCGATTGCTGGACGTAGCCCTCTGAATTTCACCCTCTTTGAGGCAGTTTTTTGATAGTTTATATGCAAATTCGCAAACTCGGTGGTGCAGTAGTTAGCGCTTGTTGCGCCGAGGAAGCCGTTGTAAATGTCTTTGGGCTCCAGTAATCACTTAACACCAGGTGGGCTGTGAGCTCGTCAACCCATCTAAGCAATAAATAAAAATCGGTAAAAAAACTTTTAAATTAAACGGTTTTATGTGCACTGAAAACTACAAAATAAATAAATAGTTACTTACCTATCAACCTACGTAAGTGATCTCGGTCATTAATATCTCTGATGGTAGTGGTTGTCATAACATGAACCATGTCAGTGGCCGAAAGGCAGTTCATGAAAGAACACTAACACCAGGGTTTGCTTGGTAGGTAAACTAAGCAGCCCACACTATAACAAGTAGGTATTTTGACCTTCTAGTTCAGAAATATTTTAGTACTAGGCAGAATAGCTTTTAGGCATATTAGACTAAAATAAAAACGCGGGGCCCCTCTGAAATCATACCTATGGCAGAGCATATCTTATACTTTGGTAGATCATGAGCTCGGCGCTCGCTGGTGAAGCCGCCACGGCTGGTTATTGATGGTCAAAACCTCCAGTTACGATTATAGTAAGTCGATTCAGCGGACCCTGGACTCCGGAGCTATGAGGTTTCGGATGCGACCGGGATAAACCGCTAGGATGATGATGATGACGATTATAATAAGTCGATACAATCCACACTTAGTATAGTAGAAAGTAATACAGAAATAATAATGGGCCCCACGTTTTTATTTTAGTCTAATATGCCTAAAAGCTATTCTGCCTAGTACTAAAATATTTCTGAACTAGAAGGTCAAAATACCTACTTGTTATAGTGTGGGCTGCTTAGTTTACCTACCAAGCAAACCCTGGTGTTAGTGTTCTTTCATGAACTGCCTTTCGGCCACTGACATGGTTCATGTTATGACAACCACTACCATCAGAGATATTAATGACCGAGATCACTTACGTAGGTTGATAGGTAAGTAACTATTTATTTATTTTGTAGTTTTCAGTGCACATAAAACCGTTTAATTTAAAAGTTTTTTTACCGATTTTTATTTTCTTGTTTTTAGTATTTAGTGAAATTGTCTACCAAATATTCCTCATTCTATTTAATTCGTTCAGTGCATCATTATTACATGGTTTCTTACCTGATAATTTAGTACAATCTAATTCCTCAATACATAGCCCTTCCAGAGACTTGACTCGACTTAGAGCCACGTATGCTTGTCCTTCTTCAAACAATTTTGAGCCCAAATATACTACTGCATGGTCGACGGTGCTGCCCTGCATTTTATAGACGGTGAATGCCCATGACAAAACTAAGGGCAACGTCCTTCTTTCAGCCGTACCATAATTGAATTTTGCTGGAAACTGTATGGCTTTAGGGTAAATAACGTGCATGCCGTTACATTGCACGCCGGAAAATCCCGAAGTGAAAACGCTGTGGTCACCTTGATGCCATGAAGCCCGAATAATTCTAGCAACGTCATTAATACTAATGAATACATTTGGAATTTCAATTCTTTCAGGTTCACCGTTTTCAGGTATATCTGGCACACTAAGTCGTATTAATTCTTGTTCACTAATCTGGACATTTTCGTCAATGCGTACATCTCTATAAAGCGGGTTATTTCTAGTTAACCATCTTAAAGCGCTGTAGACTTTTTCGCGAGATATTGTGAATTCTCTTGTGATGTTCAAATTCTCCAAACGTTCTGTAACTACAACGATACCCACCTGGCTGGAAGATCTTGGAAGCATATTAGGTAATCTTTCACTGACCTCAAAGATATCTTGGGCAACAACACTGCTTGTCCGCGGAAACCGTACTGCCCGTATAGCCCAGTAAATTTTACGATTTTAGCAAACGGGATGATTCTACACAGCAAGCGCTGCTCTGCTTGCGTCAGCGTTTGAATCTCATCTGGTATTGAACCTGGATCCAGATTATTCGAATACGCCTTTGATGGTGTTATTGTTTTATTACTGGTCACATGTGTTTGGCAGCGCGAACATAAAAGTAATGTTGTTTTTGAAGACAGCTCTGCAGGTAGATATCCTAATGCAGCTGTGCTGTAACGTACAGTATGAATTTGGTTAGGATAACAATGCTTCGTGCAAATGTCACAAACGTGTATACACGATGTGTTAATAGCATTTTCAAACGCTTGTACATGATTTTCAGCTCTGCGTTGCTGTGCACGCTCACGTTGGTTATTTCACCTGTCGTGGCGTTGCTCAGGTGTTTCTGAAGCTTCTAACTCCTTTCGTCTCTCACGCCGTCCTGTTGGCCTGGCCTCGTGTTGCTCAGATGTTTCTGACGCTAATAGCTCTCTTTGTCTGTTACGTTTGTAATCTTAGCCTGGACTCATGACGCTCAAGTGTTTCTGACGCTATTAGCTCTCTTCGTCTGTCACGTTGTGATGCTAGCCTAGACTCATGACGCTCAGATGTTTCTCATGCTAACAACTCTCTTTGTCTGCCACGTTGTGATGCTAGCCTGGACTCATGACGCTCGGGTGTTTCTGACGCTATTAGCTCTCTTCGTCTGTCACGTTGTGATGCTAGCCTGCACTCATGACGCTCAGGTGTTTCTGACTCTACCAGCTGCCTTTGTCTCTCACGTTGTGCCATTAACCTGGTATCATGTTGCTCAGGTGTTTCTGTTGCTAACCGTTCTCTTCGTTTCTTGTTCTCTTAGATTAGTAGATGTTTAATGTCTGTTTCTGATGTTAAATATAAGGGAAGCCAAGGGAGCGGGCTCCGGGGGAGAAACAGACGGGCCTGATCTACACCCTCTCCGCTGGACTACTGTGCGAAGCTCAACCAATGCCGCCCCCCATGACGGACGTCATCTGATTGAACCTGGTCCAGTTCATATGCGATCCTCTCAACACTAAGATTGTAACAGTCTGCAGTGTCGGTTCCCGAAGCCCGATTATGGTCCTCAACTCCTTAAAAGAAGCCAGGCTCCATACTCCCCTCCAAGATATCGTGCACGAAGTGGCTCGCACACACTCAGCTTTCGGAAGTCCTAGTCTACCTGCGACCAACTCAACCAGCTCCCCGTGATTCCCGTATTTATTACGTTTCTCACGGTGGAGCTCATCAAGCGACCGCTGGCCCGAGACGACCTGCACGTCCACGATCATTCCGACACCATCCCTGGAGGCGATAATATCCGGCTTACGGAGACCCACCGATGCTCGTAGCCTAGGCTCCAGCTCAACCGTCCACTTGTTCTCTTCCATAGCTTTCGCCACGAAAGAGACAATCTTGTTATGTCGTAGAATCCGGCCGCCGTGTGTTCTGTGACACTGCTGTAGGATGTGAGCCGTCGTCTCCCTGACCCTGCAACCAGCACGGCAGGTCAACGCCGACTCACTCCCACCTCTACGCCCTCTCGATCCGCGAATGCGGGATGGGAGGGCGTTGATGTGCGTGTGCACGAACTGCACGAAGTCCCGTCCGGTTATCTGCGCGCATCGCTCCCTCATCCATTTAACTTGGGTGGTATAGCTACCGCTTACTAACGAGGTATCTAATTACCTAATTTTTTTTATCTGCCCCTCTAACGTCACACAATCTTGGACGCAATCTGTTCAATCTGTTCTCGACACGACTAATCATGCCCCCACCTAATACGCCATTTTGTAACAGCGTCCATCTTGAGTTTGAAATTTTGACATAATGACAGTATTCTGCTAGTGTAGTCCTATTATTTGATACCCATATTGTGGTGGTTGTGGAAAAATATGTACCTAGTCCGCCATATTGGAACGGCGTCCATCTTGAATTTTAAATTTTGACATAATCATCGTGTTTTACTAGTGTAGCCCTTTCATTTGATACCCATATTAAGGGGGTTAAAGTAAAATATGTAATCCGCCATTTTGTATCGGCGGCCATCTTAGATTTATAATGTTATTGATTTTACTATATTATATTGTCATCTAAATTACATGTGTGTACCAAATTTCAGATCAATCTGACAACGGGAAGGTGCTTAAATTTCAATTTCTAATTTTGACCCAAATAAATAAAAAACAAATTCCGTACGGGTCGAGCTAAATAAAACCGTTTAAAAAATAAAAAAGTCACCCGGGGTGGGCGCAACATGTTTTCTCCTTCCATACTCCTCTATCATGTACCATTTCTTCGCTCACTCTCCTCTTACCCATATCGTCTTTCACGCAATCGATACATTACTTCTTAGGTCTACCTCTTCCTCTATATCCTTCCACATTCATAGTTAACACTCTCTTACCAACCTCATTTTCATTTCGTCTCATCACATGTCCATACAATCCCAAACGCGCACTTCTCAACCTCTCTGTCACAGGTGCCACTTTCAGACTTCTTGTAACATATTGATTGGATCAATAAACTAGATTACACTACATTACAGATTAATGGCATATGGATTAAGTCCGCCACTGTACTCTTGTGCTAAGCCAGTGAAGAGTTAAGAGCTTAGTGTGTTTAATATTGCTCTCACGATAACATTGGAATGACCGCAATAGAATAATTAAATAAATTACTTGTATTACACGCAATGTAACACAAATAAAGTCAATTGTTAGGTGGGGTCAGCGAACTGGGTGGGACGCGAGAGAGCTATTTGTAAATTCATCTACCGCCACATTTTGAAGTCGTCGTGGCCTAAAGGATAAGACGTCGGGTGCATTCGTATCGAGCGATGCACCGGTGTTCGAATCCCGCAGACGGGTACCAATTTTTCTAATGAAATACGTACTTAACAAATGTTCACGGTTGACTTCCACGGTGAAGGAATAACATCGTGCAATAAAAATCAAACCCGCAAAGTTATAATTTGCGTAATTACTGGTGGTAGGACCTCTTGTGAGTCCGCACGGGTAGGTACCACCGCCCCGCCTATTTCTGCCGTGAAGCAGTAATGCGTTTCGGTTTGAAGGGTGGGGCAGCCGTTGTGACTATACTGAGACCTAGAACTATATCTCAAGGTGTGTGGCGCATTTTACGTTGTAGATGTCTATGGGCTCCAGTAACCACTTAACAGCAGGTGGGCTGTGAGCTCGTCCACACATCTAAGCAATAAAAAAAAAAAAAATCAGATTTAAATGTATTAACGTATTATGCAAATAAAATGTCACTCGCACGCTTTTTCTTCATTAAAAGGCACTTAACTTCTAAATCGGCCTGTTACCTTTAATGAAATTATTATTAAATCAAATTAGTAGAAGTATAATTGGTAAACTAATCAAAATTTTCCGCCGTAATAAACAAAAGTTTCACTTTCAAGTGAGCCAAAAAGAGATGGCAGGCGACAATTTAATGTATCCCAAATGCGTCCCTGTGTCGATGTTTGGCTCTCATCCAAACTCATGTAAGATCAGCTCCATCCCCTCGTTCTATACACTTGGAAATCACCATAATCTATGTCTTTACGAAAATAAACTTTAAAATCTTATCTTAGCTTCACATTTCAACATCAAAAGTAAAATAAAAGTAAAAATTTTCCGTTCTGATCGTCTTCTGTTTGGTATTATCACAGAAATAACCCCTTTGGTATCTTTGTACACTGACGGGATTTTTGTATTTAGAATTGAGATCTCCGTACGCCATGGTAACCATTCAGGTAGGCTACGCGGAGTTCTTCAACGGACGGAAAATAAAGATCAAATGGATACGTAGTTTGATAACGGTCGGAAAATTTTCAAGGCATCATACCGTTATTCTAACTAATATAACAAAAGAGAAAGAACCTTCTATTCTATTTCATTCAATAATTCCTACTGCGGGATATCAATCACCTTTTCCGACTTCATGAAAAACAAACATGGCGGTTGACGTTTTCGAACTTGTCAAATATGACATTGACACAGGTATTTGTAATTACAAAACTGAGTTGAACATTTTAATTATTCTTTCGTTTCATGGATGTGTGAACGAGCTCACTGTCCACCTGATGTAAAGCGATTACCGGAACCCAGACACTTTACAACGTGAATGCCACCAACACCACATTAGGACACGAGCCTCAGTTTTGTTGCATTAAGGTTGGCTCATCGTTGTAGCCGCCTTGCCTCGCACCAGAAATAGGCAAGATGTACCGTAAATTTTAATGTACATTAAAATAGATACTTTTATGTAACTAAGTCATGATTTGATTCAAAATGTATTAAGTATTATTTAAACCCAAAAAAATGCAACTATAAAGGCTAAATTACGCTTCCGCTATCCAATCGTCATTTCGGATCTTCCCGATCCACTAATGGTGGTTTTAGGTACTTCAAGCACTGATCATCGTTTTTACTGAACCCTTCGCTTGCGACGAAGGACTCGGCGAGTAAATTAATCCATAGACACAGCCCACTAAGTTTCTCGCCGGATCATCTCAGTAGGTCGCGTTTCCGATCCGGTCGTAGATTTTTTTTTATTGCTTAGATGGGTGGATTTTGCTTGGATTCTTAGATGCTTGGATGCTTGAATGCTTTGATTTTGCGAAGCACTGCTCTTGCTAGGGCTAGTATTAGCGACATCGTCAGGCTAGGGCCTCGTGAGTTCATCTACTCGTTCTGCGAATGTAGCATAACTCCTCGAGGTTACCAGAATAAATAGAAAAAAAAAAACAAAAAAAAGTATTTATTTGTAAATTAACGATGATTAACTTTATCTCGTTTTTCTTTTCGGTACCAACGCGAGGCAAAGGATGCAATGTAAAAACGTAACCCTTAAGTAATCAAACGCATGCTGATAAGGAATGAACTCCGCAGACAGACCTTGGCAGCGCTCCGTCGGTCCGCTGCGTCTCGGCGTCAATGTTTTTTGCTCATTTAGCAATCTCCCGCGCTGAGTCACCGCACGACTTCACATAACTAAATAAATAATGTATTTAGCGAGTCCCTCCTGCGAACATGGTTGGCCTGGCCGAGTTACACGCGTATTTTGTAGGAAACCTGGAAAGATTGGAAGCTCGCGTTATTATTACTCATGCGGCTCAGACTTTGGTAACATCTGCGCGACTCACTGAGAAGATTCGGCGAGAAACTCAGTGGGCAACTTTTGTAGAGTAATAATTACTTGTTTCATTTTTCTATAATAAATAAATAGCACGAGATTTGAAATAATGTGAAATTTTAAATATATCTCGTAACAAGTAGGAAGTTCTCAATTCGACTGTATTTTTATGTGTGTTTTTACTTTAGAATTTTTTTCTGGGTGAATATATTTTATTGATTACTTTTTTATTTGAAAGCTGGTATTTCCCATTTAAAAAATATAAAAAATCTGACCAGTAGTTTTCAAGTCATCCTTAATAATGCATATTTAATTGATTTTGAATGAATTAATGATTTTCTCATTTTATTCTATTCAAGTCGTGTTTATTTTGTTTTGTTAAAATTTCGATTTTATTCTATTGAAGTCCTTAATTTTGTTTAGTAAAAAAATTGTGTTATTATTATAGTCCTGTTGTTTCTCGGTGTTGAGTAATTAGAGGAACCTTTTTTTTTTTATTGCTTAGATGGGTGGACGAGCTCACAGCCCACCTGGTGTTAAGTGGTTACTGGAGCCCATAGACATCTACAACGTAAATGCGCCACCCACCTTGAGATATAAGTTCTAAGGTCTTAGTATAGTTACACCTAGTAGAACCTATAAAAAAAAGAAAAAAATATGTATAGTATGTACCTAAATATGAATTAAGGTTGTTTTATAAAGGCTTCTTTATTTATCTTTATACACGGCCGCCCATCTTGAGACTCTCTCTGCCATCTTCGAATTAGAACGCCGCGCGGGCCTGCTTCGTAGCAGAAGTAGTCATCAAAATCCTAATGTTTTTAATTGACAAATGTAAAAAATAATGTCGCGAAACAGGTAAGCTCTGTTCCGAGTGTATAATCTGTATGTCGCAGGCAGATGTTTTAATTTGCAGCTGTCAAATATTGTACGTATTGACTTTTTAGCGGGAACACGAATTGCGAGCTTGTGTAGATTATTTGATTTCGTTAATTCAGTGTTTCTTCGGGTTTAAATGTGTAATAACGGTGGATTGTTAACTGTTTAGTATCTGTAAAAGTGTACAAATATGGAAAAATGAAACAAAGCCCCTGCACACGTACCTTCACGGAACCTTCCAAAAAGTACACTGGAAAAATCTCAGTAAATGACCACTATTTAACTAAGAATATATTTCACTCATAACCATCTTGTTTCATTTAATTTCAGCCCCATTGATTAATGGCTCGAATTAATCAACTTCATTTCAGTTCATACTATATAATTTTTCATAAAACACAATATACAAAAGATTAGGCTGTATTGTGCGATACTTTCGCCTTTCCAATTGTGAAAAAGAAATTGCTACTACTGTACTATATAAATAATGTCAATTCTTATTGATGAACTTGTATTATTTTAAATTCTGCCCGCGAGTTTGCCAGTGAACGCCTTAGGCGGTTGGATAGATTTTTATGATATTTTACTGTCTTAGATAGATTAGGTTAGTTAAATGCGAGACTTTCGGCGCGCATCGCGGTACCGTAAGTTTCGTGTAGTCGGTGTGGTGGAGCTCGATGGGGCTTAGTCGGTAGTCGTTCTGCGGGGCAAGTGCTTCGCGCGCTTTTTCAAGGCGTAGTCTCCTGTGAGAAATTGGGGGAGGTGAAGGACATCGGCCCTTCTCTTCTCCCCTTCTTCCTCTCAGGAGGCGCCGGAGTCCGACATAACCCGGTCCGTTACCCCCTCGACCGGGTATCCGTAAATGGATTCCCCAGCGTTAAAAAAAAAAACAGGTTAGTTAAATCGATATATTATTTAATTTACAATAGGATAAGCTGCATCGTTGCGATCTAACTGGGTTTATTAATTTATGAACTATGATTAAGATTGGGTTCGAAGCTCAGCATTTTTATATTGCATTGACAGACTGTTTCATAGCTCAACTAATTCAATCATCATTTATGCAACAAGAGTTAGGTTTTAGAAGGACTACCACGCGACTAGTTCTCCTACCGATCAGGTTTGAAGGCAATTCCTAATTGGACTGCTCACAGTATAATAATAAAACTTACAACATCATCCTGCGGTAGAAAAATACATAAACCGTACGTGCCTATAAGCGGACAAATCAGAGATATCTTGACAAGTTAAATGGGCTGTCAAGAGGCGACATTGAACACGCAATGAATCATTTACAGTACAAAGGAGCTTCTGTCCACCCCTCGGAGTAATTCTGGACGCGGAAGTTGTGGATTACGAGGATTGAAATCGAACTTTGTTCAAAAATGTACTATTAAAACTAATTAGTATCTGATAATCCTAATATCGGTGCTTTAATGCAAGATTTTATGCAAGTGAGAGTCTCGACAAAGAGGAGGTCCGGAATATCTCCTTCGGAGTGGAAATACTCTTGTTACCAATCTGAAATATGAGACGGTAGTAGATGAAGAAAAATATTTTTTACTGGTGGTAGGACCTCTTGTGAGTCCGCACGGGTAGGTTACCCCACCTATTTCTACCGTGAAGCAGTAATGCGTTTTAGTTTGAAGGGTGGGGCAGCCGTTGTAACTATACTGAGGGCTTAGAACTCATATCTCAAGGTGGGTGGCGCATTTACGTTGTAGACATCTATGGGCTCCAGTAACCACTTAACAGCAGGTGGGCTCGTCCACCCATCTAAGCAATAATTTTTTTTTATGGTGAATAGGTTAGTTTATTCTTGTTAGCGTAGTGGACAGACGTGCTCATGATCCTTCTTGCGTTAAATGGAGAAGCACGTAGTCATCACGAAGCAAATGCTGTCACCCATCTTGAGACTTGAGGTCGCTGCCTCATCTCTAATAAACCACCCTCGTGAACCACTCCGTCCGTGGTGCGAACTTATCGCGTTCAGTCCTTCGATCAATAATATCGAAGGTTCAGTCAGACAAACTAGGCGAAGGACATTGTTTTAAAATATATAGTGATGATATTATTGCGGAAAAAAAAGAATTTGACTTCTTTAAAGCTGGAAAAGTAAGGGTTTTAATACCGGTCCGGGTTGAACAAACCCAGAGAGCCCTATTAAAGTTAATTGTCTAGGCCCAAACTTTCTAACGGCCCGTCTAATGATAAGTTAGCACGTAACGTATGTGTTAGCGCGTGCATCGACCTATGTACTAGGCAATTATGTGTATATAATTAATTTATGGTTTCATTGGCGCTTCCAGTCGCTCGTCGCTCGTCGTGAATCACTCTGTGTTGTCAGGGTAAGAAAAACAAATCCTATTTCTAACAGTTAGTAGGAAAAAATTATGATCACTCATTATAATGTGTTACAGTCATTCTGGAAGATTTTTTTTATTGCTCTTGTAAGCAGACAAGCTTACGGCCCACTTGATGGTGTGTGCAGAGTCAAGCCGCTGCGAAACGATTCCGATTCTTCGTCGTTATATTTTGGAATAATTAGTTGTACGGTTTATATGATGTCAAATGGACACCGGAGTCGATAGATGTCGAAACTTGAAAGCCACACTTATCAAGTGATATTAAAACAGCATAAAGTCAAATCTGATATCATGACGAATGACGGTAATCAATCACTTAGTTTATCTGAAAATTTATGTATTTCTGTCCCGAAGCGACCACATTTCACGGTTTCATAATATATTAAAGCAAGCATTGTGGCTTTAATTCCATACGTTTTTCTATATCCAAGTCTCGTCACAACGATCGGCATCCAGCTGATTCCCGTGATCTTCAACAGTCCTTTGATACACCTTGTGAAAAGCTTCAATACGAAATGATTTATAAGAAAAAAAATGTATATCTGGTCGACCCAAAATCGATATGAAAAATTAATGTTTATTATAAAAATGCTCAAATAGAGGCATTATATTGAA
Source organism: Bombyx mori (assembly GCF_030269925.1). NCBI lineage: Eukaryota > Metazoa > Arthropoda > Insecta > Lepidoptera > Bombycidae > Bombyx > Bombyx mori. The sequence continues at coordinate 11,628,792 of NC_085126.1, read as the reverse complement.
AGAACCAATTTGTTGAATAAACTTCATAAACCTTTTATTATTTCATTTTAGGATTCAACGTGAATATTAATCGTTAACAAAAGCTAGATTTATTGATCGCCTTCTCGATATTAATGATATAGCCTTGAAGATAAATATTATCAAATAACAACACAGAGACACTGTGTAGGTGTTCGTCCAATTCAACACCATCACTATCAGCGAACCTATATTTTCCCCCAAAACCCGACAATATTTTTGAAATCTGGGCACACTTGCACCCCGAGCCCCTACAGACTTCAGCCGCTGCCTCCTGCTTCATTTCACTCGAGCAGCCCACGCGAGTCGCCCGGCTGCGACGCACTACTGACAGGCTAATCAAACTTTTTCACTTATTAAAATAAGATTTATTTTTCGTTGTAACAATGAGGGAAATAGTGCACCTGCAGGCCGGACAGTGCGGTAACCAGATCGGCGCCAAAGTGAGTAGCCTTTTTTTTCGAATTTGCAACGTTTTTTTTTTGACAGTTGCCGCCTTCATTGTGTCTTATCGCAATTTTTATTACGAATTTATTTACGTGTTTTGATTTTTAAAACTACCCATCCATATCTGAAACACTGTTTCGTGTGAACATAAAGGTTTTTGCTAGATTTATTTTCTAAAACAAAACTGAAAAAAATATATTTGAACTGACAATAAAAAAGTGCAGAGAGAAAGACGAATTTCATTTATCCGAATATAAATTAACAGATTTCGAAATTCGATGCACGTATTTTGTTTGTTGTACAACAAACATCGGGCATTCATTTTAGAAGTTTAAACAAAGGCAGTACATACGTGTTTGTATTTAAAAAACCTGACTATGCTCGATTTGAACAGTTATTCATTTAATTGTGTTTCATTTTCAATTACTTTTTCGTATCTGAAGAATCTGTGAAATAACATCACAGTAAAAATATATAGAATAGAAGCGAATAAGGAAGGATGTAATTAATATAAAAACAAGGATAATAAATTGAATTGCATTAAGAATTCAATTTGAATTTTTTTAATAATTTAATGTCAATATTAATGTTGGCAACGTTTGCTTTAGAGTTTAATTAATATAATTTAAATTGAAAATAACCGTAATATAGTACTTAGAAGTATACTAGACACGTCTCGCGGTTCGTTTTACTTTCCATATAAACTGTATGGTTGTTTTGAACCTACCAGAAGTACTCTGAGGTCTTCGCTTTGCAGAGTATGCACTCAAGTCCCAAAATTTCAAGTTGGGGGCGTCATTCAGCCTGTCTGCGGGCTCCGGTCACACTAAACACCGCTCGGGCCGTCGGCTTATCCATCAATTAATAAAGAAATGTGTTTACATTTATTTCGTATTCGAGTGATCTATTTTATTGATTAAAAAAAATCGTTTCAAGGAATCGATATATCCGATAGTTTTAACGTCATAATCGATTAATTATTAACACGTGAACTCCAGATTAGAAACCAAACTTAGGCTAGTGGGCCACGGCAAACACCCTACGACCGACAATAAGTCGATTCCTCTTCTCTGAAAATAATGAGTAGGTAATCACTGTTTCCGCAAATCGACAATTATTTTTGAGATAAGCTTGACAAAATTTGCGAAAAAACACGTCAACGATTCTTTGTATGATTTTAATTATTTTTTATTGTTTTTTTTTTATCGGTGCGGCCTTAAAGGAAAGTACGGGGCTAATACGATTATTGTTTTTTTCGAACAGAAAAAGCTGCCGAAAGAATATTATCGATGATTTGGACAACTATAACGCCATCATGCAATTTCTTGTTTTACTTAGCGAATTTTCTACAGACATTTCTGTCAGTTTTAGAACGGTACAGTAGCAGTGACATTCACTGGGTCGCGATTCCGGTCCGGTCGTAGATGCAGCGAACCACTGCGTTTGCTGGAGCAGATGTTAGCAGTCTCGCAGGAATAGCCCCTCGAAGTTACCAGCAATTGCTGTTTCGTACCGTGATACTACCTTGACTAATCTATATATTAATACGTGAAGCAAAAACTTTGTATCCCTTTTTACGAAAATTGCGCAGACGGAGGAGTATGAAATTTTCCACACTTATAGAGAATATGAATAAGAAGTGCATGCACAATGCTAATATTTTTTTTAAATTATGCATAAAAGATACATTAAATCAATAAAGAAAACATTACACACACTCCATACCATGTATTTGACGCACACACGCATGCATACTATTTATTGTCAAACTTTTGTTCTTGACGTCTGTTGTCAAATTGAGAATAGATTAAATATTGGTTGTCTTTGTTAATATTTTTATAGTGTAGTCTTGGCGAAATTTGTGATTATAGAAGTATAAAATACAATCATAATAGTGTACAAACTTACAATTCCAATTAATTATAGTCGAATTTCGACTACTGCGGGACCTCTAGTACTTATAAAAAAAGAATGATATTAACAGGAAAAAAACTAAAATAAAAACTGATTTTTTATAATCTCAGTTAACTTTATCATCTGGTGTTCATGACGGTCCTTGCATCGCAACTAATCTCCTCCTTTCCTATCTCAAAGTTGTATTAACTTATTTTGACCATTTTGAATACCGAGAGAACGGTTAATAATTTTATTAAAAGAACTATCTTCAAGATTCTACTTAGTTCTAGTAAAATATTACTAACCTTTTTTGTCATTCACAAATCGTCGCGTTCATTATCTATATTTGCGCTATAGATAAAAATATGCTCCTTTTTTAAGTCGTAACGGATATAGACTCTCCTTTCATTTCATAGATTAAAAAGAAACGAAATATTTCATTATCATTCAGCCGGCAATGGTTTCATTCTAATACCAGAGTGTAACGGTTGCGATGATACGCCTTTTACACATTTTTATTGGAGCAAAGCAAATGATTTGCTTTCTAAAGTTGGCCGCCATGTTTTCGAACGAACCTGAGTGCTTTCATTTTGACAGCTGTCATCTTTTTGGTTTATTTTACTTAGCGTTTTTTCTTATTATTATAGACGAACAATATATTTTAAAAGAAAAGACAGACTGTCACATCCAAACATTAGTATAAGTTTTTTTTTAAAAACGTAAATAAGGAAAATGGCAAACAGATAAAGAGGTCAATGTGGTCAACTTTGGCGTGTGAAAAAATAATTTAATACTAATTATTATTGAACTTTCGGGATCAAATGGCAAATTTTATCAGTTCATTTCAAATTAGTAATCTTGCGATGTTGCCCTACTGCTTTAAACTCGAAAAAGCTAAAGTTATTTCGTTCTTGAAGATAGCATTGATTACTTCAAAAGTGAAATTGTTCATAAAATGGACCTGTGGTTCCATATCCCTTTGATCGCAAACTATCTATAGATCGACTCTCTATTAATGCCCATAAAATACCGACCATTGCGCAATTTGATTATAGGTATTAGGCATCGACCTGTACCGAAATTTTTAATAAGTTAAAAACATTTATAATACATAACCATTTAAAATTACTTTTCTGTGAATTTAGCATTGATAATTTATATTTTCTATTTAGTTTAAAGATTTTTTTATAAATACGTTATATGTACAATGATAAAATCATTACGGAAAAAAGCGCAATTGTAGCTTATTTCAAAGTGAAGTACTTTGTCGCAGACCCTTCAGAGACTGTACTAAACTGGATATTGGAGATACTGTTAACTTATAAACAAAATAATTATGGTTCAGTACAATAATGAAAACTGTATCGGACGGTTAGCGTGGTGGACGGTTAACAAGTCATTGTGATGCGTAGAGAGAATATGCATGTGACTAGGAGGTGTATGAAAAAGGTAGTGCAAGGTAGAGGGGGAAAGAGGTCGACTAAAGAAGACATGGATGGAGTGTGTGAACGACGATATGAGAGAGAGAGGAGTGAGTGTTGAGATGACGGCTGATAGAAGAGAATGGAAGAGAAACTAGCCATGCCGACCCCACCTAGTGGGATAAGGTGGAGACAAAGAAGAAGAAGAATGAAAACTGTATCTTAAATCAATAAATCTTTAGTTTTGAGTAAGCGCGTCGCTTCGTGACACCGCTACGCCATGAGCGACGCTCTTAGCTCCATTATAATTTCAGTATCCGTTTTGCCACGAATCACGTACCTACTTTAAACTTGGTAGAATTTAAATATTTTAATTAGTCTGGCAACTCTCGGACGTAAGATGTCGTTGTCAGAAACTTTATTAAAAAACGTATCGCACCTTTGCACGAAAATAATAATAAATCACGTCTCGATAGAGATTTAAAATTAAATTGAATTTGGAACGACGTGACGTTCGATTAACGGTCGGCAATTCAAAATAACTGTTGTTTAATATTTTAAATCATAACATTGACAATGACAATGCTCTTTGTTTCTACTTCTCAATTACAAGTCCGCATTGTGTAAAGTTGAAATGAATATTTCACTTGTCCCGTAAATTAAAAATAAGTAGAGGTCCCGCAGTAGTCGAAATTCGACTATAATTAATTGGAATTGTAAGTTTGTACACTATTATGATTGTATTTTATACTTCTATAATCGCAAATTTCGCCAAGACTACACTATAAAAAATATTAACAAAGACAAACAATATTTGATCTATTCTCAATTTGACAACAGACGTCAAGAACAAAAGTTTGACAATAAATAGTATGCATGCGTGTGTGCGTCAAATACATGGTATGTAGTGTATGTAACGTTTTCTTTATTGATTTAATGTATTTTTTATGCATTATTTAAAAAATATATTAGCATTGTGCACTTCTTCTCTATATTCTATATAAGTGTGGAAAATTTCATACTCCTCCGTCCGCGCAATTTTCGTAAAAAGGGATACAAAGTTTTTGCTTCACGTATTAATATATAGATAACTAAATAACGGACTAATGCCAATACATTGCAAAAAATCTGACGAAACATTCTGTGAATTGACAGAACAGTAATATTACACTGAAGTACCTATGTACGTTATCAAAATTGTTATCTTTGTAAACACACTCACGATATGTTTGACTAATTTCTATAAGCTTATTTTCGTAGATCTCTTATTTTAATCTTTCACTTTTCACTACCTATTATTAAAGACAGTAGTGTGAGTTTTGATCGAGAGGGGTTGCATTCAAATTGTTTGATTCTATCGTCGCTGTAGACGAAATAAAATAAGATAGTGTACTTACTTCCCTTTAAGTACACTTTGTTCGAAAAACAATATGTCGGCTTATAGATTACCTGTGGAAATGCGGCATAATGGATGTGGGAGTTTCCACTTTTAATTAAAAAGCTCACGGAGCTGTTAACCCTTGCATTTAACAATTATGCAAATCAAATCAAAAAATTTTTATTCAACATAAATGAAAGTTCATACTTGTTGAACGTCAAAAGAACTACCGCCAATTCACAAGAACTAGCCTCGGTCCTGAGAAGAATTGGCAAGAAACTCATCGGTCATGTCTTTTTTTAAAATATTCATTGCGATTGGTTTTAAAAATTTTATACATACACTGCGAGAGTTCTTCTTCTTCTTCTTCTTTACTTTTGGCTCCGGCACGGTTTGTGCATTAGCCAGCGTCAAGTAATAAGATTTTTATAATTCGCCATTTTAACTATTCAGTTTATGAATAATAAAAAACGAAGGAAACCCAAATTAATAAACTGAGATGAAATTAAATTAAATGAGATGACATGATATGGGATGAAATATAATCTCAGTAAAATGGTGATTATTTACTGAGACTTTTTCAGTGGACTTTTTGGAGGATCCCGAGAAGTTACGTCCAGCGACTTTGTTTCATTTTCCCATATTTGTGCACTTTCGCAGATACTAAACAGTTAATAAACCACCGTTATTTCACAATTAAACCTGAAGAAACACTAAAACGAATCACACAACTTCACTACTGGCGTTCCCGCCAAAAAGTCTAGCGAGAGTTTAGTTCAGTATTTAGTATTTTAACTGACAAAAAAACCGGATGCGACTTCCCTTTTCTCATTTCAAAGGAAACGGATGATGTGTAATAATAGACACTAATTAATGTTCGATATTATTAGTTCGCGCTGACTGATGCATACAGGATGGTGTTGCCGACATTTCTGTTCTTTTTGTTAACCGAAACATGCTCAATCTCGAACCACGACTCAAAGCAAATGAATATCGAGGGGTCAAATGGTTTAAACGATATTAAGCGACATTTATCTTTGTAATTAAAGGTGCGTTTTATTTGGTACTAGCTGACCCGGCAGACTTCGTAGTGCCTCAATCGATAAATGAAAGACCTAAACTTTTGTATAAAAATAAACTTAAAACAAACAAAAGGAATAAACAAAATTGTTATATTTATTTAATTCCGAGCATTTTCATATATATTTACCTTTTAAACCTTCTCTGGACTTCCACAAATAATTCAAGACCAAAATTAGCCAAATCGGTCCAGCCGTTCTCGAGTTTTAGCGAGACTAACGAACAGCAATTCATTTTTATATATATAGATTTTTGTTTGTTTGAATTTCCTCTTCCTAGCCTTCTTGACCTGGGGGTTGTGCCCTCTGTTGATAATGCCCCATTAGCAAGCTCGACGAACAACAATTCATTTTTATATATATAGATATAGGTTAGCAACCAGCGCTCGATATTTTTAATTGAACTTCAATTAAGTTTACTCCATTCAAATAGCTGAAGAAGCATTTTTGTTACATTTTTTCAAATTTTAAAATTTAAATGACTCCTGTAAAGTTGAAAATATGTCGCTTAAACCAAACAGCCTTTCATCCCTCGATATGTAAATTAGCGCTGAGCCATAAGCGCTACATAGATTAAAATAATTATTTAAACAGTTCGGTGTTTTATTAATCAAACCCGTATGTACAACAATAACTCGTGATTCACGTCATCGTGGAAGTCTTTGCCCGTGTTACGAATATAAAATAAAAACCTCGGTTCACAGCATAATGGCGGGACGCGCCATATTGGCGGCCATTGTCCCATAGTTTCACAGCTGACTAATATCCGGTCTTAATTATGTGGCTTATATGGTTGATACAATGAACATGGACATTTGATGTCCGTTTAAGGACTTTATTTAGGGATAATATTGCTTTAAATCGTGACTTTACTCCGACAACGAATGCTCAAATATGTCTTAAGATTATCAGTGCGTTCTTTGAGATAATTTTGGTTCCCTGAAATAAATTCAACACTGAATTCCACTCCTTGACGTATTATCTTCGACATTCAATGACCCCAAGATATGATTTTTTTATGTTTATTCCGGGAAATGTCCAAGTAAACTCGCCATAGTTGTCAATATCATTTAAGATCTTGATATCGATTGAGGATCAGTTTCCTTACCAGAGTACTTAGGGTCCCAAGAAGCTTGGTTGAAGTTTTTAAAGCAGACTGGTGCTTTAAATAGACGAGCTAATTTTACGTGCAACTGTTATATCTCTGCTCTGCCTATGTTTACACACATCAAACAAAAGAAATGCCTACATACCTTTATAATCGTGTTATCTTTCAGGGTATGGGTCACAAGTGACAGTCATGTTTTTTCAGAACGTGCGTTATGTTATCAAAATAGTTTTATTAGTAACGTTCTTTTAATATTAATTAGGAATGCGACGCAAGGAGGAGGAGGAAATTCTTAGCTGAGAATTCATCTAAATTATCCAAGCCAAATCGGTCTAGCCGTTCTCTAGTTTTAGCGAGACTAACGAACAGCAATTCATTTTTATATATATTTATTACATATATATATGTCTATATATTAATACGTGAAGCAAAAACTTTGTATCCCTTTTTACGAAAATTGCGCGGACGGAGGAGTATGAAATTTTCCACACTTATAGAGAATATAGAGAAGAAGTGCACAATGCTAATATTTTTTTTAAATAATGCATAAAAGATACATTAAATCAATAAAGAAAACATTACACACACTACAGACCATGTATTTGACGCACACACGCATGCATACTATTTATTGTCAAACTTTTGTTCTTGACGTCTGTTGTCAAATTGAGAATAGAATATGGTTTGTCTTTGTTAATATTTTATATAGTGTAGTCTTGGCGAAATTTGTAATTATAGAAGTATAAAATACAATCATAATAGTGTACAAACTTACAATTCCAATTAATTATAGTCGAATTTCGACTACTGCGGGACCTCTAGTATAGATTAAATGGTGATTTTTGTCTGTACAGTTAGAGTCTAGTTAAGGCTGAAATTCAAGGTTTTGCGTACCTACGTCAGTAATTTCTCACTATCAACGATTATAATTAGATGAATTCTCAGCTAAGAATTTCCTCCTCCTCCTTGCGTCGTATTCCTAATTAATATTAAAAGAATAACTAATAAAACTATTTTGATAACATAACGCACGTTCTGAAAAAACATGACTTACTTCTGACTCATACCTTAAGGCTTCGTCAAACAGAACGCGTAATTAACGCGCGTCAGAGCGCTATGACGCCGAGATGTGTTGTACTACTACGGTATCATACCGTCACACAGAGCGCCAGCGCTATAAGCGCTATAGTAGCGCTAGTACAACACATCTCGGCGTTATAGCGTGGCGTTAGTTTAGCGCTCTGACGCGCGCTAAGTACGCGTTCTGTTTGACGAAGCCTTTAAACTCTGAAAGATAATACGATTGTAAATAAATGTATGTAGGCATTTCTTTTGTTTGATGTGTGTAAACATAGGCAGAGCAGAGATATAATAGTTGCAAGTATAATTTGCTCGTATATTTAAAATACAAGACTGCTTTAAAAGGTTAGTTTACTGGTGGTAGGACCTCTTGTGAGTCCGCACGGGTAGGTACAACCGCCCCGCCTATTTCCGCCGTGAAGCAGTAATGCGTTTCGGTTTGAAGGGCGGGGCAGCCGTTGTAACTATACTGAGATATTGCAACTTATATCTCAAGGTGTGTGGCGCATTTACGTTGTAGATGTATATGGGTTCCAGTAACCACTTAACACCAGGTAGGCTGTGAACTCGTCCACACATCTAGGCAATTAAAAAAAAAAAGATGTCTATGGGCTCCGGTAACTACTTAACACCAGGTGGGCCGTAAGCTCATCCATCCATCTAAGCAATAAATAAATTTAAAATGTGAATAAATGCAACTAAAGTTTGCAAAAACAATGACGACCCGGTGCCATCTTTACTCTTACTAAGAATCTGTCAACTTTAATAATGCGAACAGACTTTTTAGTTTTATATATTCTGCTGAAATGTAATATGAAAATAATAAAATAATATATAATATGTATAATAATAATAATAATTTATTTATTTCTCTCTTAAACGTATAGTACAAATACAAATGGAAATTATAATTTATTTTGTAATCCTTTGAAAGAGCTGAAGTCTGTGCTAGGTTCGAAGACCTGTATTACTGATCTCCAGGCTCCCTCCTTCTTAGGATAGATTAGGTTAGGTTAAGTCGTGAACAGATGCTACGGACTAGTGTTGAGAGATCATTAGGTGTTATCATTTAAGGTCATTATGCGGGTGTGAATGTGTATGTGTGTGTGTGTGTGTGTGTGTGTGTGTGTGTGTGTGTGTGCGTGTGTATATGTGGGCGCGTGCGCGCATGCATGTTGTAGTGTGTATGTGTGAGTATCTGCATCTATGCGTGTTTATTAATACTATTACATAAGTATAAATTATTAATTGATTAATTAAAATTTAATTAATTTATAGAAATTAATTTATAATTTAATTAATAAATTTAATTGCTTAATTAAAATTTAATATTAAATTCATGATTCGTTCAAGTGGCTGGAGTTAGGGTCCTCAATGGACATTAAACATTTCATTAAAACTTAGAAATTGACCTTTCGAACCTAATCTTCTTGCATAAAAATTCTTCGTTTTATTTATAACATTTTAATTGAGTCGTCTAATTCGTCTATTACCAAAGGTGGCAATCTCCAAATGCACGGACAAAAAAATGTTATTGATATGTCAATACAGATTGAAGAATACGGTTCAAAACCTGCATTAAATAAAGGTTAATACTTAACCTGTTATTTATCTGAGATGTCGTTCAGAAGAGTTTTGTGACTGCCAATGGAATACAAAGTCAATAATTCGTTTTTCTGATTTACCAATAATTGTCCAAAAGTCACATTGCCGGCTTTGATAATAGTCGACTCATTATTATAAAGTAGAAAAAAAAAACGACTTCCTTCTTAAATAGATCGACGTCTCGGAAACTGAATATCACATTGTTTTAGTACCTATTCGAAATTAAATTCAATTGACCTTCACGCTTGTCGATTTATGTCGCCACAAAAGTATGTAATCTTATAATTCTTGAAATAACCGGGTTTCTTAGCCAGATTAACGTTTCGCTTATAAGTTATAACATATTATTATATCTAAGAGAACTAACCAAATACGAATATTTTCACTATTTTTCGTAATTTTTCATTTATCAATTTGTTAGCTTTGATCGTGTTAGCAATGCTGACGGATTCATTTGTTAGCGTAAACTTATAATGATTCGATAATGACTTTTAAAATTTCAATCATCCTGACAGGTTTTTCGTTAGTTTTTATTGCCCTTGTAGGCAAACGAGCACATTGTCCACCTGATGGTGAGTGGTTACCGTCGCCCATGGACATCAGCAATGCCAGGGGCAGAGCCAAGCCGCTGCCTCACGCTTTTATGCGTATGAATTAAAAAAAGACATGGAATTTCCTCTTTTTCGAGATCACAAGATTACGAGTGGTCCCTTAGATCTTTTTAAACCTAATCCAACATTTCATAAATACAATCAGTTCAAACACGTATTATCTACTTATCCTGTACTAGACAAAACATTCTGCTTTGTTCCAAATGCGGTTGCCGTCACTAACATTGGCTGACTACATTGCGTCTTGATAACACATTGGTAATAATATCATTTCCAAATATTCTTACAATGCAGCTTATTGTTAGCAAGACTTATGTCCTAATATTAATTAAAAATTAGTCTTCTGTAAGTTTTTAAATCTTGTAACAAATTTTGATGTAGCTTCTGATACATTTTATTAGTACTACAGACATGTCATGATGCTATGATAAGGTTTTTTCTTTTGTAGACATGTATTTTGTCTGTAATGGTAGATATATGGTCACGACGCAGTGTGATTGGGTTTCATTGGATATTATTATAATCAGCACTGAACGACAAACAAAGGAACACTAAGTCATAATATTAATATGTATACATACATACTCAATAAGCATCTACTGTTTGACAAATTGAAGCTTTTTTTTTTTTTTTTCCGGCCGAGGGCCGAACCTCCTACTAGGTCCCCGCGCCTAGGGGGCGCGCGGGGTATGTGAGACTTAACGATCTGCAGGTGTTGAGAGCAGATCGCGGGCCCAAGGATTTTAGGGCCCACCCACTAAACGACTCCCCTGCACTCTTACACCCGACGTCCGATCTCCGTCCGGGGTCAGAACCTGGACTGAGTAGGGGGGTTCCCGCGGTCAACACTACAACCAGACACGCGGCGCCACCCCGAGGACGCCCGACCGACGGGTCGTCAACTCAACAAAAGATAGTCTGCTAAATATTGAAATTATTAATCATATCCAATCCAATTCCATCCAAGCGACATTTTTTCAACTTTACAGGAGAGCCATTTAAAGTTTAAAATTTCTAAAAAATATGATAAAAAAAAAACATCTTCAGCTGTTTGAATGGGGTAAACTTAACTTAATTTCAATGAAAACATCGAATTGTTGATACTTATATCAAACTAGCGACCCGCCCTCGCTTCGCTTCGGAAACATTAAATTTTATTATTGACCCGCCATGTTGCGCGCGGTACGACAATAAGTGCGGGTGACGCCGCGGGGCGAAGCTAGTCTAAAAAAATTAGCCTAAGTTACTCCTAATATCATCAGCTACCTATTAGTGAGTCTCATCAAAATCGGTCCAGCCGTTCCAGAGATTAGCCGGAACAAACAGACAGACAGACAGACAAAAATTGTAAAAAATGATATTTTGGTTTATATTGGTACCGTATATATATTCATATGCATGTAGTAAAAAGTGGTTATTTCAATATTACAAACAGACACTCAAATTTTATTTATATGTATATAGATGTATAGATAAAACGGACCTTTAATAATTACAAAGATAATATTTGCTTAAACCAAAATTAAATACCCTATCACCCCTCGAAGCATCAATAGTAAATACGATAGTCAGTGGAAAAATTTCTGTGCCTCGAAAGAGCATTACAAATAAAAAAAAAAAACAAGCTACATAAATGTATCAATTGCGTACGGGTAGATATTGTTTGAAGCCAGTGTTTGCGTTATTACGCACGATTTCACAGTTTTCCTACAACATTGACTCGTTCCGAACCAGTAATCGGTTTACTTGTTGCAACGGCAGACGTGTGATTATATTTCCTATTCATCATCATATAATGTGAGTAAAATATTCAAGTTCACACTAACACTATCGGGTGTCGAATAAAAATGACGCAATTACAATTTTTTTTTATCGAGTTTGCTTCTGCAAGAAAGATTGTGGCACCAAATAGTAGTTCTTTGGAGAATCGAGAGCCATAGATTTAATAAACACCCACAATATACACTATTTAATTCTGAGACATCATACACAGGTACATATTGTGTTACATATCCACTGTCAACATATCTTATACTACCACAAAAACAACAACAGATGAGCTCTTACGACTTGTGGCTTGTAATTTAAAACTGACTACCTATATAACAAAAGGAGTGTCGCAATAATACGTTTTTAATAATATACACGTACTGCATTGCGTCATAAATACATTTCCAATAACGATTGCAACGAGGACTGCTGTTTTATAAAACAGTTTATGTATACATTTTGTAAAAAGACTTTCTTAGCGTTTCGCCATCTTGCGAAATGTTGCCATATATGAAACCGCTAAATGCTAATTTCGTTCGTTGAATAATCTGTGTCTTTTGTACTGTCAATTTAATATTATCAGTATTTTTTTTCATGGAATCTGTACATTTGTTTTTATTGGTAAGAATAACGTTCGTATAAAACTTGAAAACTTACTCCATGCGAGACGCCAACTAGGCACGTATAGCTGAAAACCATACATTATAATAATTCATGTATTAGTTTGCCACTTCGATAAAGCGGCACGACACGAGAACCCTCTCATCGTGGCCGCCGGTAACTACATTCCCGATCCTGCGGACAGAATGGAAAGCAGTCGACGTCGCCTAAAACACGTCATCTCGGATCCTCCCGATCCACTAACGGTGCTTCTAGGTACTTCAAGCACCGGTCACCGTTCTCGTCGAACCCGTCGCTTGCGACGAAGGGCTCGACGAGTAAATTAACTCTCAGACACAGCCCACTGAGTTTCTCGCCGGATCTTCTCAGTGGGTCGCGTTTCCGATCCGGTGGTAGATTCTGCGAAGCACGGCTCTTGCTAGGGTTCGTATTAGCAACATCGTCAGGTTTGAGCCCCGTGAGCTCACCTACTAAAGTTAGGGTTACGCTGACATAGCCTCTCAAGGCTATCAGTTAGTTTTGGTTTTGGTGGTGTCTGAGATTCCCTTCTTTGGATGCCGTTACAGACGTCGAAGATCCATACCCATAGATTTTACTAATCCGTGCTCGCATTTCGTTGCATCAATACTCAAGATTAAACCACTTAGTTGATCACCGGATCTTCTCAGCGGGTCGCGATTTCTATCCGGTGGTAGATTCTGCGAAGCACTACCCGTAATAGTAGGACTAGTGCTAACAAATTCTCTCAGGTTGAGCCCGTGAGCTGACCTACCCGCCCGGGTTTGTCTAGAATAGCCCCGTAGGCTACCAGCGAATAGGTAGATTAAAAAACAATAATTAGTTGTCTGTAAAGTCTGTTTACGGACGATAGTTTTACGTGATAACGTCAGTAGTAGAAACTATTCGAATTGCTAGCTCTGACGTCACGCGATAAGAGAGACTATGTGTTACAAGCCAACGCTTGGGCCGATCGTGCTTCTCTATCGTTTGTTCCGCACTCTCGCTTGCACGCTCAGGCTCAGGCGGAACGTGACACTTTTTCGTGCGTGCAGCCAGTGCTCAACCGATTTATGACGTTATCACGTCAAAAACTCAAGAAAGTAGAAAGTGACTTCTGAGCAGTAATATACCTACTAATATCATTTTAGACCGTCTGCAATAGTCATGCAGCGTAAGAAGATCCTACTTAAGATATACTTTGTTATGACAACCCTGATTCAATTTTGTAATATGAATAATTAGTCGCAATAACAGTACGTCATATTGGAGGATAATTAACCATTATAATATGTATTCTTACGTTTATATTTCTTGAAATGTCAACAACAATGAAAACCGTGAATATTCGTGTCATCATGGATAAAGTGGCTTGGTGTGGTTGCGAGAGATGCGACACTGGCCAGGTTTAAATCATAAGTGATATTATACAAATTAATCTGATTCCGAATCGTTTTAAACTTAGCAGATATCTGCATATGCTGTGTGGATCACGAATTTATGCACTATTATTCAATACAGTTCTTATCATAACCGTAAGTGCTCGCACGCCTACATCGACGCGTATACAGATTGGTCACTCGCACAACCAAGGGCGGCGCGCAGTCGCACTTTGCAACAACTATAGTACTATATAGGTTGGTAATAGGTTCTTAGACATTTGATGACTTCTTTATTTCGGGGTGTTGCAAGCGTTATGGTCACATTAATGCGTTTCGGTTTGAAAGATGAGGAGCTGGTCTTGTACTGGCTAAAACGGAGACGTTAGAACTGATGTCTCAAGATGGATGGCGGGATGTATGCTGTAGATGCCTATGGGCTCCGGTAACCACCAAGTGGGTCGTGACCTTCTTCCTAGCGTTTTCCCGGTCTAATGCCAGGGTCGGCTTCCTACTTAAAGTCCTCCATTTTGCCCTGGTCCTCGGCATCGTTCCGGGTGAGATTATTCTCCGTACCCGCCTTTACCACATCCAACCAGCCTTACTTAGCTCGTCCACCCATCTAAGCAATAAAAAGAAAGACAAATCTGTGTGCATTCTTTTTTGTGGTCGTTTTTTTGGTCTAACCACTAAGTTCGTTGAATCGTCGATTGTAATAATGTTCTAATTCGGTTTAATGTACGCTATAAGTGCTCTCAATGAACTTCCACCATGAAGGAACAACATTGTGTGACCAAAATCAAACACGAAGTCTTTAAATCGTCATTCCTGTAAACCTATTACCAATACTGGTGGTAGGACGTCTTGTGAGTCCGCACGGGTACCACCGCCCTGCCTATTTCAACCGTGAAGCAGTAATGCGTTTCCCTTTGAGGGTGAGGCAGCTGTGGTAACTATACTCAGATCTTAGAACTTATATCTCAAGGTGGGTGGCAGCATTTACGTTGTCTATGTCTATGGGCTCTGGTAACCACACAACACCAAGTGGGCTGTGAGGACTTCCAGCCAGGTATGCAATAAAAAATAATTGTTTAGAGTTTGTAGAGACATCGACCTCAAGCCTCAAGGTGAGTGTCATTAACGCTGTCATACGTACTAACACGGTTTGATAAACTTAACACCGAAGTCGTAAACGTGTCTGTCCGTTTGCCACGAAAAAAGCGGCAACTTCACAGTAAAAATTCGTGACTTTTTTTTTTGCCCTATAGGCAGACGAGCATACGGCCCACCTGATGGTGATTGGTTACCGTCGCTCATGGACGTCAGCAATGCCAGGGGCAGAGCCAAGCCGCTGCCTGCATTTACCAAGCGAGAAGTATCTTTGAAACTAAAAGAAAGTTTAAAAAAAAAAGCTAACAGCCACATTCAATCTTTCTTTATATTCGTAATCCATCAACCCATATTGTTTTCGAGCTGAGAACCTAAAAACATCTTATGAGAACGTTACAATGTTAGTCACAGAACGTTTCGGATTACCAGATTCTAAGAAATATTTGTTTTTTCATCCTTTAGTCACGCAATATCGCGTTAAAATCAACAAAAACAATGTTCTTTTGATAGTGTGCAACGTTTTTTTGGAAACCATTCCGACAAGTTCATGATTTGGAAGAATTATCCGTGACCTTGGCTATTAATAGCTAAGAAATTAACTATATATCTAGAGTTCTGTATGGATATGTGGCGGGTAGCCATCATACGACGCAAGATAATTGACAGATGCCTGAATCTCGCTTACGACATTTTCAAGATAAAGCGCATATATACAAGTTCCGAACAACAACATTCGGACCGTCGGTCTACCGAGCAAATATCACCCGCTCGGTGGAAGATCTTCCCTTTGTCGTATATCTCTCCCAAACTGGTGACCTGCGACGAGATGTGAACAACGCAACCTTCTGATTCATCTTCAGCGCATCAAGAACTCCGGCTACCATAATCCCCGCATTCTCGCAGATAAAAGCACGTCATTGACAGTCGTCCCACAGCAAGCCAGCATCGCAGCCTCAACAGGACCATCGCAGCCGACTCACCGCGCTTCCTGGTCCTACGGCACGCAACTTCACTGCCTCATCACGCCGCAACAGTTCATCGCAGCCCACGACCGGATCATCAACGCTTGGGGTCACACATCTCCGGCGTGGCAGCTCTGCACACATGGACTACTGGCGACACGCACGCAGCATTCAAGCTCAGTCTCGACTCACCGCAGACTTCGAGCAGCACTGGCGACACGCACGCAGCATTCAAGCTCAGCCTCGACTCACCGCAGGCTTCGAGCAGCACTGGCCCTTGCAAGCTAATCTCAGCACGGACAACGCTAATTAAAAATGACACGACCTTCAGTCTCGGAGGGGAGTGATGTGGCGGGTAGCCATCATACGACGCAAGATAATTGACAGATGCCTGAATCTCGCTTACGACATTTTCAAGATAAAGCGCATATATACAAGTTCCGAACAACAACATTCGGACCGTCGGTCTACCGAGCAATATCATCCGCTCGGTGGAAGATCTTTCCTTTCGTCGTTAAGACTACCAAAGATATAATACACGCACTGTATCATATATGTTGGCAACAACTGAGATAAAAGGAAGAGAAAAAAAACAGATCGCTTGAATCTTTTTTTTATTAATTCTAACCTATGCTGATAGCCTTGAGGTTATTTCAGCTTCTCCTTGACGCTTAGGTGAGCTTACGGGGCTCTAACAGGGAGCGTTGCTAATACTGGCCCTAGCAAGAGCAGTGCTTCGCAGAATCTACCACCGGATCGGAAACGCGACCCACTGAGAAGATCCGGTGAGAAACTCAGTGGGCTGTGTCTATGGGTTAGTTTACTAGTCGAGCCCTTCGTCGCAAGCGACGGATTCGACGAGGACGGTGACCGGGGCTTGAATCAAAAATAATCTTGAAAGTAAGTAAAAAAAGCTGGTGCTGCTAATAAGGCTATATATACGATCGATCGGACAACCACGTATTGTTAATCCAAGGCTTTTATTTGTCCTTAAACAGCGCGACGTTTATATTAAAATCGAATGAACGCCGACCACTTCATCGATAACAATAACAACTTCAAATACAACAGAGTTAGTTTCTCTATTAATACAACCAAGAAAACGGCTAAACTCTAAAAACACTGCCGAAACAGCCCACTAAGTTTCTCGTCGGATCTTCTCAGTGGGTCGCGTTTCCGATTCGCTAGTAGATACGGTCGGTAGGCAGCGGCTTGGCTCTGCCCCTGGCATTGCTGAAGTCCATGGGCTACAGTAACCACTCGCCATCAGGTGGGCCGTATGCCCGTCTGCCTACAAAGGCAATAAAAAAAAAAAAGATACAGCGAAGCACTGCTCTTGCTAGGGCTAGTGTTAGCAAACTCTCAGGTTGAGCCCGTGAGCCCTCCTATCCGTCCGGGGGTAGCTGGAATAGCCTCTTAGGCCAGCGAATAGGTGGGAAACTGCCAAATGACAATGAACACCGAAATGATTCAATCAACAAGATTAAACACCAAATTACTAGTTCAATTACCGGCTGCGACGACTCAGAGCGCATTCCGGAGAATTAGCGGAATTATTCAATTACATTACTTGTATCATGACCACTACACCAACAACTTTTAAGATAATGTGTTTAATAATTTAAGTTAGGCACACCGAAAGAAAACGATTAAAGCATGTTCTTGTGTTTTAATATGAACTAATAAATCGATTTACCTAATAATTCTATCTAATAATAACGTGGACCCTATCGTCAAGCCACATGTTAATTAATATTATTAATGTCTCAAAAAAGTCACTCATAAAACTATAAACACAGTCGAATAACGTAAAACAAAATTAAAATCTGTTCATAAATATGTGATAACCCATAAATTGTAAATGCCAACACTTCCGTTGCGACTAAGTTACGTGCCACCTTTAGGATATTAACTATATTCATGCCGCCACTGACCTTGAGACGTGCCTTTATTAAGTAAGTTAAGTACCCCATTTATTTGAAAAGATAATAATATTCATTCTCAATACAAACTTACATATTATTGATTGATTTTAGGTACCACAAGCACCGGTCACCGTCCTCGTCGAACCCGTCGCTTGCGACGAAGGGCTCGACGAGTGAATTAACCCACAGACAGACAGCCCACTGAGTTTCTTGCCGGATCTTCTCAGTGTGTCGCGTTTGAGATCCAGTGGTAGATTCTGCGAAGCACTGCTCTTGCTAGGGCCAGTGTTAGCAACACTCCCGGTTTGAGCCCCGTGAGCTCACCTACACGTCAAGGAGAATCTGAAATAGCCTCTCAAGGATATCAGCATAGGTAGGAAAAAAAAAATAAAAAAAAATTGATTGAGTACAATTTTATAGCACATTCAATGTATGGTGCATACGTATAAGTAGCTTCAACTAATATATTCACAAACAGTTTACTAATGTCAAACATGACACTAATTGTATGAAATATATTAAATTAGCTGACCCGGCAGACTTCGTAGTGCCTCAATCGATAAATAAAAGACACATCAAGGGGACACATCAAAGGAAAAACAAAATTGTTTGTTTTTATATAATTCCGAGCTTTTTTTATATTTTCTCAGCTCTTAAACCTTCCCTGAACTTCCACGAATAATTCAAGATCAAAATTAGCCAAATCGGTCCAGCCGCTCTCGAGTTTTAGCGAGACTAACGAACAGCAATTCATTTTATATATATAGAGATAGATAATTCAACATTAAATTATAGAATGCGAATTGTCGTGGTCTATAATTTGTACACAGCTTCAAGAACAGACAGACTTAAATAGACAAGTACCTAATGACGAAATTAAAGGTTATTAAATCGAAATTCATAAATTAATTCAAGAATATCATGGCCTCATTTTTAATGTCAATACTCTCAACTGCTTCGCTAGTGTTTACAGGATTTATCTTAGTCAAACGCGAGGACACGAATCTCGTGATGCTAAAATAGCATTTCACTATAGTAAGTCATTAGTACAGTCTTTTATTTTGCGAAATATTTCACTTCAACGCAGTCTTAAGTTCAATGACCGCTTTGTGAGTTGATTGTTTCTGAAGGTATGGGTTTACGTAAAAAAATATTTTAGTTTTTTTTTTTTTTATTGCTGAAATTTGTGGACGAGCTCACAGCCCACCTGTTCTTAAGTGGTTACTAAAGCCCATAGACATCCACAACGTAAATGCGCCACCCACCTTGAGATATGAGTTCTAAGGTCTCAAGTAAGTTACAACGGCTGCCCCACCCTTCAAACCGAAACGCATTATTGCTTCACGGTAGAAATAGGCAGGGTGGTGGTACCCACCCGCGCGGACTCACTCACAAGAGGTCCTACCACCAGTAATAATTTAATTAGTACGAAGCGATATGATCTAACATAAAAATCTGTGAGAACATTGTGCTTAGTGCGAGTTTTTAACGTTCTCGATAGCGTAAAAGTTAACTCAAATTTGTATGGAGTTTGAACAGAGCCCCTAGCGGCAAACGAAGGCAAGCGTTCAACTCCATACAAATTTGTGTTAACTTTTACGCTATCGAGAACGTTACAAAACTCGCACTAAGCACACAGAGCCTGTTAAGCACGTTATCAAGCTTACTGTCCAAGGACAGTTGAACATTTGTCTAATCCAAAAGCTCGCGTGTACATGATGAAATTATGCGTAAACACGTCAATTGGAATCACAACGCTACGTGATGAACAACGATTCCGGAAGATTAAAAATCTGTAATATCGATTTTTTCCCCTCCCCAATCATTGCTAGCCTAAGGGCTATTCCAACGCGGACCCGAGTATCGATATCCTCTTCAACGTGCCGTGTAAAATGACTTCCATCCTCATCAGGTCATGAAAATTGGACATACACACGATCCCTCTCCGCGTAACGTTAAATATTAGTTGGTTCAACATGGCCGTCATTCGTCTGAGAATGTGAACAATGTACCTTTTTTGTCCGATTTTCCTGTTCGTGATGGCGTTCTAATTATTAAATCTAATTGTTTTTTTTACGTCTGTCTGCTTGTGTTGTTTTTTATCGTCCAGGATAGAATTTCCTGTTTATATTGTTCGTTCTTGATTGGATTGACGAAAAAAATTGTTTATTTTATTTTATTGCACAACATCATTGCCTGTAATTCTGTTTGTCATTATCATTTAATTAATTAATCTTATTCAAACTAGCTTCATTTCTAAACGATTATTTTGACAGGTGGCAACGTCAAAAATAAAATGGCGCCCTCTTCCTTTTTTTTTTAAGGTAAACAAGTAATGTTTACATAGTGCCTCGTTACAATATGCCTGTTAACGTAAGCTCTGTTTATTGTTTTTTACATGTTCCAAAAAGTTTGTGATGACGAATACACAACATTTATGGTGTTGTTATAAATAATGGAACGAGTAACTTCACGAACAAGCCGCCGTTTTAAGCTAATTGTTGCCAAGATATGAATTGTGGATACTTTTAGGGAAATACAAAGTAATTATGAATTTATAATCTTTACAGTAAGTGACATTGTCTTTTCTAAGCGTTTATTGTTTAATGAAGCCGAATAAAGAAAATTAAAATCTCTTTCGAAATAAGTTAAATAGAAAACGCATTATTTTTGTATAATGACGATTCTAAACCAACACCAGCATTGCGAGAAAGGGACATAGTGCTCTCTCATAACCCAATTGACAACTTTATAATCATATTACTCAACTGTTATTCCTTAAGCTTACTTTACTGTGGCTGACGAGCTTAAAAGCGACCGTCAACTATATATACCACTAGACTATCAACAGCTTTATCTTATAAACACACTTTACGTTGCATAGATACAATCTATGTCCAATTCTTCTCTAAGTCGTATGCACTCTTGGCAGAGTGGTCGTGGTCATTACTTCCGGTGATGGTACGCTTCACCACCAGACGTCACCATTCCTCGCGTACCGCGGCCCTTCTTGTGCACTTCTGTGTACAGTTAGGTATACTAAAAAAATAAGATATCGTAATGTGTAAACCATTGCCGTACAATAAAGGATCATGCTACTGAGTTCTGAGCTCACGACCACTTCGATAAAGCGGCATGACACGAGAACCCTCTCATCGTGGCCGCCGGAAACTATATTCCCGATCCTGCGGACAGAATAGAAAGCAATCGACGTCGCCCCAAACACGTCATTTCGGATCCTCCCGATCCACTAGCGGTGCTTTTAGGTACCTCAAGCACTGGTCATCCTTCTCGTCGAACCCGTCGCTTGCGACGAAGGGCTTGACGAGTAAATTAACCCTCAGACACAGCCCACTGAGTTTCTCGCCGGATCTTCTCAGTGGGTCGCGTTTCCGATCCGGTGGTAGATTCTGCGAAGCGCGGCTCTTGCTAGGGTTCGTGTTAGCAACGTTATCAGGTTTGAGCCCCGTGAGCTCACCTACTAGTTAAGGTTCCGCTGAAATAGCCTCTCAAGGCTCTGAGCTAGGAAGGAAAAATAAAAAGAGCCCACGAGCATCACCTTCCTTAAGACAGATCCCCGTCAGCAGTCGCATCTCTTCACAGTACCACCCGCGCGGACTCAACGCGCCGCCATTAACCACGTAAAACTATTTTCATCGCGTTGTTTTAATAAATCGCTTTGAAACTTTAATCGTTATTCATCCGCCTCCATGTTACAACTCCTTCATCAAAGAGAACGCAGTACTTAAACTCCCGAGTTACGTTCGTTTTATGGCAACACTGAAAATGTTTATCGATGGGTTTATTGACTGTTCTTAACGTTCATAAAGTGCGCTTATAAAGGCACGCGGCTAAGTCGCAAGTAGTTAGGGCCGTATTTGGGCTGTAAAGTATGAAATTTTGTTTGAAAATTTTAAGTTCACATCATAACAGTAATTGGCATGTCTAATATCATGGCCGATATCTATACTAAAATATATAGATCTACAGTGGTTTTTACGGATGTTCCGCTATAATTACTGAATCATGCATCCGATTGACTTGAAACTTGGTATCCATCCATCCAAAAAAATATAATAACGTTAGATTGGATTATGCTGTGCACTGTCAATTTCCACGAGCTATGATTGCTTGAATTACTGGATCTACTTTTTTGAATCTAAATAGATAATTACTACATTTTTATATCTAACTAGCTGACCCGGCAGACTTCGTAGTGCCTTAATCGATAAATAAAAGACCTAAACTTTTGTATTAAATAAACTTAAAACAAACAAAAGGAATCAGTCCGACGGGGGGGGGGCATCATCAAAGGAAAAACAAAATTGTTATTTTTATTTCATTCCGAGCATTTTCATATTTATGTACCTTTCAAACCTTCTCTGGACTTCCACAAATAATTCAAGACCAAAATTAGCCAAATCAGTCCAGTCGTTCTCGAGTTTTCGCGAGACTAATGAACAGCAATTAATTTTTATATAAAGAGATAAGATAACGATCAACATTTGATGTCCATTACCTCCAACAAGCGATTAACTTCGCTGTGCCTGACTGTGACGTCATTTGCTCGACGGCATCGTGGATAAAATTAAATTGAAAATCTAACTCAGAAGCAATGTCAGTCATTTCCTCTTTAAAACGAAATAAAGTAACATTAAAAGAAAACAAACTCAGCGGGGAGATTAAATCTTAAATAAACTCACTGTCTCGGGTTTCACGGTGTAAATTTAGTTTCATAAATATGGCAACACTCCCGCCGACTGGCCAAAAATAAAATGCATCGGGATGTCAACGTCCAGCCGGCAATGCAACAAGAAAATTAAAAAAAAAAACTACTTCTATTTTAGAATCGCTGTGGAGAGGGCGCTTGTCAGATTAACATAACACTTACTTATTCGAATATTTAGTTGGGAGTTTGTAAACGGACTGATATAAAATAAGGACGCAATAAATATAATGTCATTAACAGTCAATATTGAATTCAATATACTTTTACCGTTTTAAAACTTTTCTATAGAGCAACATATTTAGTAATAGTATAGTTAGCGCAATGTTCTCCGGTCATCGTTCTCGTCGAACCCGTCGCTTGCGACGAAGGGCTCGGCGAGTAAATTAACCCACAGGCACAGCCCACTGAGTTTCTCGCTGGATCTTAAAATCTTCTTAAAAAAACGGTAGGGAATACAAAAAACTAATTGTCAAAAACGTACCATGCTACAAAACCCGAGGTTGGCAAAAAAAATAATAATAAAAAAAAAACAATATACGAAAATTCTACTTTATAAAAATAAATAATATATACAAACGTTTAAACAAACTGCCTTTTGCTGTAGTTTATGTGAAACTTTTGTCTACGACAAAATGATGAATTACTCTAGATCGTGCTTAGATTTTCGTGACCAGAAAACTTTCTCTCACAATCAATTTTTTTCCATTAAAACTTTCTCTTAATAACAAAAGCGCTCTGAAAAGTTTCATGAATCACGTAATAATTGCTTTTTTTTTCTTGTATCTAAATCATAACGACTGTGATTCACTGCGACTGATGTTAATATTAAAATGCACTCAGTTTTTGAGACAGGCTCGCTGGGCTAGCATATATCAATAGTATAGAAGGTATGTAAAAATAATAGGCAAAAATTGTAGGCAGCGGCCTGGCTCTGCCCCTGGCATTGCTGAGGTCCATGGACGACGGTAACCACTCACCATCAGGTGGGCCGTATGCTCGTCTGCCTACAAGGGCAATGAAAAATAAATTAAAAAAAAAAAACGAAAAATGAAAGACTATTTAGGTTAAGGGAAATTTTTGCAACATTACAGGGGAACTATTTGAATTTTAAAAT
Organism: Bombyx mori; assembly: GCF_030269925.1. Taxonomy (NCBI): domain Eukaryota; kingdom Metazoa; phylum Arthropoda; class Insecta; order Lepidoptera; family Bombycidae; genus Bombyx; species Bombyx mori. Next base: position 11,604,542 of record NC_085126.1, on the reverse strand, counting down.
TTGGAAAATATATCATAACAAAAAACTTCTTCAGCTATTTGAATGGAGTACACTTAATTGTTCGTTCAATTAAAAACATCGAACTGTTCATGCTAATGCTAAATAAAACGCACCTTTAATTACAAAGATAAATGTCGCGTATTAACCGAAATTACGCTTAGAACAAATCGCCTTTCACCTCTCGATATGTGCAGCTTAAAAACTAAAATACTAATTATTAAATCTCATCAATCATCTTTATTTTGATCATATTGATACTAATCAAAATGAAATTATTGTATTATAATCGGAGCTTGAGATGTGCGTACAAATTTAAAATGTAGTCGTTCTTCTTGAAGCCCATAAAGATGACGTTCAAAGATTTTGTTGTATTTTTTATTTATTGCTTAGATGATGCGACGAGCTCACAGTCCACCTGGTGTTAAGTGATTACTGGAGCCCATCTACAACGTAAATGCGCCACCCATCTTGAGATATAAGTTCTAAGGTCTCAGTATAGTTACAACGGCTACCCCACCCTTCGAACCGAAACGCATTACTGCTTCACGGCGGAAATAGGCAGGGTGGTGGTACCTACCCGTGCGGACTCCCAAGAGGTCCTACCACCAGTGACTGTATTTAAACAGACATGTACAAATCAACCTAATAAAGGCGTTTTAAAGACAAACTTTCAAGTCCACAACATGAGCCATGTGTTTAAAATAAAAAAAAAAAATCAATGATGATTTTTACGCATTAATATTATAAGCCTGCATTAAAATAAGTTTCTCTTGTAAAAAGCTTATCGATTCATCTTCGTTCGCCTGACTTTGGCCCGACGCTCAGTAACGGTAACACGGTGTTAATACACCGTTACTATCTTTATTTACGTAAATAAAAACTGTGGGTATTGTACAGTCTTTGACTGATAAAGTACATAGCTGACTTTATTTTTTCCTTATCTATTCGTTAGTAGCCTACGGGGCTGTTTCAGCTACGCCTGGATGGGTAGGTGAGCTCACGGGCTCAGCCTGAGAGAATATCCTAACATTAGTCCTAGCAAGAGCAGTGCTTCGTAGAATCTACCACCGGATCGCAAACGCGATCCACTGAGAAGATCCGGCGAGGAAGTCAGTGGGCTGTGTCTGTGGGTTAATTTACTCACCGAGCCCTTCGTCGCCAGCGACGGGTTCGACCAGAACGGTAACCAGTGTTTAAGGTACCTAAAAGCACCGTTAGTGGATCGGCAGGATCCGAAATGACGTTTTGGGTGACGTCGACCGTATTCGACCAAAGTAGCTGATGTATAGATGAGATGATAGATTTGTAGAAGAAGTCTTCGTTTAAAGATATATGTGATTTTCGTGGAGAGACTACCTATGTGAAAATTTCTTAAGCAAAAACTTATTTAGCACCGTTATGATTTGAAGCTCTATGAAACGTAAAAGCGACACTAGAAAGAGACAAACGTATACCTGTATCCTGCAAGAGAATGAGATTTCTTATGGAAGTTCCTTTTTTTTTTTGCCTACCTAAGCTGATAGCCTTGAGAGGCTATGTCAGCGTAACCCTAACTTTAGTAGGTGAGCTCACGGGGCTCAAACCTGACGATGTTGCTAACACGAACCCTAGCAAGAGCCATGCTTCGCAGAATCTACCACCGGATCGGAAACGCGACCCACTGAGAAGATCCGGCGAGAAACTCAGTGGGCTGTGTCTGAGAGTTAATTTACTCGTCGAGCCCTTCGACGCAAGCGTCGGGTTCGACGAGAACGGTGACCGGTGCTTGAAGTACCTAAAAGCACCGTTAGTGGATCGGGAGGATCCGAGATGACGTGTATGAAGTTCCACAAAAGCGTTTCTTTGCACGAATGTTTTTATTTTTTGTTCATTTTATTGTACCACGCTTTTGTAACTTCAAAAAATGTTTCCTTAAGAATAGGTCACTGACTTCCTTAAGACTTACGGTATGCGTCGTCACAAATGTAATAAAAAACAATACGATTCCTTGTCTAAACTATTCAATAACGTTCATTAGAACGATTCTTGATGTTTTCGGCTTTAAGATATAAGTACCTAAAGTTGCCTATATTTTCCTCAACCCACTATCCTCAACCTATATCTGATGTCCCATTACAGTAAGTGGGAACGTGCCAATCTTAGGAGTTACTATAAGCGTAGGAAACAATCCTGAAGACAAATAAATCTTTTCTACTTAGTGGCTCCTTACACGAAATAAGAAAGCATCTTGTAAAAGTGAGCAAATTAGGCACGCTGTATAGAAAAACTTTGTCTATAAAACTCTTCATGAGTCATAGTATTCATTTACCTACCTGTACCTGATCGATAACTGGCCGGCGCCGCGTCCGGCGGGTAATTAGGGAAGCCCTATTCGTATAGAGTGGGGAGACCCAGGGTGGATGGCGCCCCCCGTGTGCTGTATGATGCATACTTATTACGGGCTAATTTCCAGTTCGGAGGGTGGGTTAGTCGATATACAATTCTCCGACCTCGTCATGACCATGGGAATCGGTAATCGCTTAGCAACCAGACGACTCGACATAATGAGCAACAAGAAAAGCATTTTTGTAATTCTTCTTTTTCTCACTCTTGACGGAGTGATCGTGATCGTCATGTCTGAGGGGGCAGATTCGATGCGTTTCATTTTTGTAATCACTGTACCAGAAAAGAAATTCTTGCCCAAAATGAATGTACTACATTTTTATAGCTGACCCGACAGACTTCGTAGTGCCTCAATCGATAAATAAAGGACCTAAACTTTTGAATAAAATAAACTTAAAACAAACATAAGGAATCCGTCCGACGGGGGACATATGGCTAGTTTCCAGTTCAGGGGGTGGGTTAGTCGATATATAATTCTCCGACCTCGTCATGACCATGGTAATCGGTAATCGCTTAGCAATCAGATGGCTCGACATAATGAGCAACAAGAAAAGCATTTTTGTAATTCTTCTTTTCACTCTTGACCGAGTGATTGTGATCGACAGGTTTGAGGGGACAGATTGGATGCGTCTCATTTTTGTAATCACTGTAGCAGAAAACAAATTTCTTGAAAAAAAAAAATGTACTACATTTTGACTCGTATAAACTATAGCGGCCGGCTCCGCTCGGGTCTTTAACAAAAATTTCAACGATGTTTGACGTTGTTTTATTTTTTTAAATAAAAGAACACTTATTGCGGCATAACTATAATAGTTAGACATATGCTCTCGCGACACTTTTTGTAAATAATGTGTTCTACAAAGTCGTAGTACATTATTTTATTCTATCATCAATAGTTTTTGCAGGGCACGGGATGTAAAGAATATTTATAGGTAATTTTTTTACACCTTGGGTTACATTATTCGAATTTTAGTAAGGATTCTCGGGAATAGTGTAGCTTCCAAACAGTGAAAGAATTGTTCAAATCGGTTCAGTAGTTTCGGAGCCTATTCAATACAAACAAACAAACAAATATTTCCTTTTTATAGATAATAGTATAGAAGTATAGATTGATTACTAGCTGACCCGGCAGACTTCGTAGTGCCTCAATCGATAAATAAAATACCTAAACTTTTGTATAAAATAAACTTAAAACAAACAAAAGGAATCCATCCGACGGGGGACACATCAAAGGGAAAACAAAATTGTTATTTTGATTTAATTCAGAGCATTTTCATTCATTCATCTACCTTTTAAACCTTCTCTGGACTTCCACAAATAATTCAAGACCATAATTAGCCAAATCCGTCCAGCCGTTCTCGAGTTTTAGCTAGACTAACGAACAGCAATTCATTTAAATATATATATATGGATAGAAGAGAGATAAATTTCAAACCGACACACATGGCCACAAGTTATTTTAATTTTCATATATAGTGAGCTGGTGAGGTTTGTCGCGACTGCGATGAGTAATGAGCTGGATGTGTAAGTCTAGACATTGCTTCGATCTGTCTTGCGACGCGACGAATCCTGACTAAGCGGCATCATGTAACACTCGAAATAGGCCTAGCGTGCGCTGCCCATGCCGAGCCGGAAATCTATCATGTCATCTATATATTAATACACGAAGCACAAAATTTTTACCCTTTTTAACGAAAATTGCGCATTTTAGTTGTTTTCGATTGAAAATAATATTTCCCTTGGGTAGTGACGTTGAAACTTTATAAAAAAAAAAAAAAACAACGCTCATCATCCAACGACACGAAACTAGAATTTTGAACTTAAACCATACGGAATAAGGACGTTCGATGACCGGGGTCTGACCTGAATCACTAATGGACCATGTACATTACACGATTAATATCATCGCGTGAGGTCGGACGATGGAATTATGGTTCGTAGAATATTAAAAAGAAATTACGTTACTTGTAACTTAAAAAAAAAAAACCTTAGTTGGGTTGACGAGGTCACAGCCCACCTTGTGTTAAGCGGTTACCGGAGCCCATAGACATCTACAACGTAAATGCGCCACCCACCTTGAGATATAAGTTCTAAGGTCTCAGTATAGTTACAACGGCTGCCCCGCCCAAGTTCTAAGGTCTCCGTAAAATTAATTTTAAATAAGTATAGCAAAACAATTTGGTGACGACGAAAAATGACTTAGAATTCCACTTTTCTAATTTTCTCGTACAAAACATATTTTGCATAGTAACTGAAATCGACATAAGTACTTCAGTGCGCCGCGTAGGGCACCGGTGACCTACAAGGCTGTCAAAGGCTTAAATATCGGAGTTACCAAAGAACTAATAAAGAATCAATATTGTTCCGATATTAAACCAGCCCAAGCAGTGTGCTTCGACTTTACAAACATGTTTACGTGATTTTAATTTAGGACTTCGATTGGTTGACAATAGTGTTCAATTGAAAATAATTAGAATTATATCGCGTCTGTCTCATGCGGGCCACCACTGAAACTAAATGACTACAGTTCTTTTGCTATATAGAAGCGATGGTTTGTGGTAGGCAGCGACTTGGCTCTGCCCCTAGCATTGCTGAAGTCCATGGGCGACGGTAACCACTCACCATCAGGTGGGCCGTATGCTCGTCTGCCTACAAGGGCAATAAAAAAAAAACAAAAAAAAGAATGTCATGAAACAATTTGTAATAATTATAATTCGGTATGTTGATTTTTCTTTTATTTCATTCACATTATCATTAAAATAATTATATGTTAAATAAGTATTTTTTTCCTACCTATGCTGGATAGCCTTAAGAAGCTATTTCAGCTTCTCCTTGACGTGTAGGTGAGCTCACTGTGCTCAAACCGGGAGGGTTGCTAACACTGGCCCTAGCAAGAGCAGTACTTCGCAGAATCTACCACCGGAGCTGAAACGCGACCCACTGAGAAGATCCAGCGAGAAACTCAGTGGGCTGTCTCTATGGGTTAATTTACTCGCCGAGCCCTTCGTCGCAAGTGACGGGTTCGGCGAGGACGGTGGCCGGTGCTTGTGGTACCTAAAAGCACCGTCGACTCGGGTATGATAAGCACTAGAAGATATACATTTTTTATACGATTCTTAAAACTGCAACTCTTTCCTTCTTCGCGGCATTAATAGATAGGATCAGTTAGTCAAATCAAAAGTATTTTTTTTTTTAAAAGCTTGTTTCAGAAAAATATGTACTTCTATATTACCCAGTTCTGAATTCCTATGCTTTATTCATTCCTACAAACTTGTTCAACGAAAACAAACGTCAGCACGTTTCTCCGAGCTATCAGATGTGTTAGGGCAGGGCTATCCAGCCAGGACTATAGTCACGGGTCGCAAACGAAGATGACATCAACAAAAATTAACGATATCTTCTCACATTTTTTGATGTGATACCGTCTTATAAATCAATGAACACCGGCTGCACGCACGAATAAGTGTCACGTTCCGCCTGAGCCTGAGCGTGGATGCGAGAGCGCGGAACAAACGATAGAGGGACACGATCGGCCCAAGCGTTGGCTTGTGTCAGATTTATCTCTCTTCTCGCATGACGTCAGAGCTAGCAATTCAAATAGTTCTGCTACTGACGTTATCATGTAAACCGACTCCACAGACAACTAATATTTTTTTGTTACAAAACTGAAAATTATTGTAAATATAGTTTACCCTATATAGCAAAACGATTTTTTTCTTCTTTCATTTATTGATGCACAAAACAAATTACAATCATTACCGTACATATTAGCTAAATCGTACAAGTAGTACCTAGATCTAATCTGGATTGCAATCTAAATGGTATGTGCACTCAGCAAATACATATTAATGTACATAGCTTTGGCTATTAAAAAAAAAATTTACAAATATTGATAAATAGCCATATTGATAATAGCCATTGTTAAATAGGATATCCTTCACACATCTGACAAATCCCCTGAGTCTAGGTTCAAAGATATCAAGGTCATCGTGACATTTAGCCAAATCATTATACTGCCTGACCATTGTTACCATAGGGTTATAGTATGATATGTTATTTGAAATATTTTACCCACAATTCAGAGCTGCGGACCAGAGTTTGAGCTGCCCTGCATTAGCGCATTTCAAAGAATACATACACGTCTTGTACTATTATTATTTCAATTTGAAACGAGGGGACTTTGCGAACCGAACGTTCCCTAAGATTTTATATAACGTCTTTTCGCATTAAAAGTGTACAATTTCCAATAATATTCGAAATTGAATTAATATGCGGAATCATTTGGTATCACCAGTATTTTTCTAATAAATACTGTCAAAAGAACGTAGTGTAGTTTTTTTTTTAGTTTACCTATGTTTTGACTACTTTTAATTAACCAAATTAATACATAATTTTATCTTGCTTTAAAAGACAGATAATGTAACAGGTAAAAAATAAAAAATAAACGTTGCAAAGATGATTAAAATTAAAAATATCACATGTTAAACCTTTAAAACACTCTCCTGTAAAATTAGTAAGTTTTGAGATTATACTGTTTTAATGAGAGAAGACGATAACTGTTTATTTTCCTTGCGAGTATATTCCACGGTTCGTCTACTCACCTAAAATAAGTTTAGTTTATTGTCAGCAAAAACTCATTACCTATAATACTTATTTTCCCTAATTAAGAAGTAAACTCTCAGAGAACCTTGTTGAGTATGATATAATCTTGAATCTTGTTTAGATTAATAAAATTATGTGTAGCGGTAAACGCATACACAAATGTAATTTTAATATGAAACTGGCGTATCTGGTCTTACAAGTTCCAAGCCCATTTCTCGGCAATATCACCCTCTCCTTAGAATATTTTTATTTCCTTTGTCGTTTTTTAATTATGTTTTTGACCATACAATTTTTTTCGTGCGTCCCTTTCCCACCGAGCTTTGAATTATTTTAAGTCCAATCAAAACTACAAAAAAATTAATTATAATGATTCTAAAACTATAACCGAATACAACATACTTTTGCACATCAAAAGAAAATCAAAATTGTTATTTTTATTGAATTCCGAGCATTTTCATATTTATCTACCTTTTAAACCTTCTCTCTTAAAAATTCGCCAAAATCGGTCCAGCCGTTCTCGAGTTTTAGCGAGACTAACGAACAGCAATTCATTTTGATCTACATATTATTATATATAGATTTGTGTTCAAATATCGTTTTTACTTTCGCAGTTCTGGGAGATAATATCGGAAGAGCACGGCATCGACCCTACCGGCGTCTACCGCGGCACCAGCGACCTCCAGCTCGAGAGGATCTCTGTTTACTATAATGAGGCCTCTGGTAAGTAACCTAAAACTTTTTTACTCACAAAGATCTACAACCGATCTCACTGTTGATAAATGAATTGACATTGGCATCTACCTAGTCTAAGGCTGTGGTCTAGGTTGCCGACGCTTTTTATTTTCATTGCTTAGATGGTTGGACGAGCTCACAGTCCACCTGGTGTTAAGTGATTACTGGAGCCCATAGACATCATAACGTAAATGCCGCCACCCACCTTGAGAAATGAGCTCTAAGGTCTCAGTATAGTTACAACGGCTGCTCCACCCTTCAAACCGAAACGCATTATGTACTGCTTATGTCCTACCACCAGTAATTACGCAAATTATAATCTTGCGGGTTTAATTTTACTCCGCCTCTGTAAGTATACTGCCCACTTCTAGTGGCCAATTTCCCTCGTAAACATTAACAAGGCCAAGCTTACAATTACCAGAGAAATATGTCATGGCGCTCAAAATTTGAATGGAGCTTTCCTTGCACTCGCGCAAATAAACATCCGATGAGCGAAACTGATTGAGTAACGGTACAAAACCGATAAAATTATCTTTCTAATTCAACTTTTATCAGTCTAATTAATCTAAATGTATAATTTTCTAGAAAAAAAAAAAACTTTCCGCTAACAATGCAACGATTTTAGATTGTCTACAGTCACCGTCATTATGATTAAGATTATTTTCCTGTTCAATTTGAAAGCGGTAAATTGCGTGGTCTACACGTTTAATGACTATCATTAAAACAATAATAATCGTTCGAGAGAAAGGTGATCCTTAGAAAATGTATCGGCGCCATTTTGTTATGCGGTTTATTGTTTTTTTTTTTTGCTCGCGAGCTCAGGCCTACTGTGTCATGCGGTCACCGTAATTTTAGGTACCTACTTATAAGAAAATAAATACCGGTGTCCATTGTAGTTCCGTTCGTCACGTACGACAATCCAAACCTTAATTGTATTATTTAAAAGCACACGCGTTTGCTTCGGGGTGGAAATAGGACGTTGCTACTGCATTTATTCAACACACTAGAATTGTATCTGACCTCAGTCCCAGCTAGCCATTCGTCAATTAGTTACCGGTATGCAGCGTCTGGACTGCGTCCCTGCTATTGTTGATGTCCAAGAGCGACAATGACCACTCATCATCGGATAGACAGTATGGAAGTTTGTCTTCGACTGCAATATGTTTTGTAAAGAGATATGTACCTCTATTGAACGGTTCGACAACCTTTTTGACAATTTAATTGAATTGAAGTTATAAAATTATGTGCCAATGCAAAGGGTTGCTCAAGATGGTATCTCATTCACGTGATAGTATCTATGTGCTGCTTCGGAAACCGCTTAGCATCGAGTAGACTGTGAGATCTTCTGCCCTTACATTAAAAAGAGAAAAAAAAAACTATTCTGTCACTAAGTCCCGTGAAGATATTTTTATTTGCAAGCTACACTGAGAGCGCAGCTTATAATATACTACAGGGGAACCCGCAGAGGTCGTTGTACTTTTAATGGCTGTTAAAGTCAATTGTCGAAATTTAAGGCAATTAGAAACCTCTGTTGTTATGGATTAACGGCCGCGGTTGAATTGTAAACGTGGTTTAAGTATGAAATTATTCAAATAATATTACCTTAGAACGATGGATAAATAATTTATTTATTCAGTTAGTTGTCCTATTAAAGCGATTACTAATTCAGAATATCGGTAAAATTGACACTATAGTACTTTTTTTTTTATGGCTTAGATGTGTGGACGAGCTCACAGCCCACCTGGTGTTAAGTGGTTACTGGAGCCCATAGACATCTACAACGTAAATGCGCCACACACCTTGAGATATAAGTTCTAAGGTCTCAGTATAGTCACAACGGCTGCCCCACCCTTCAAACCGAAACGCGTGACTGCTTCACGGCAGAAATAGGCGGGGCGGTGGTACCTACCCGCGCGGACTCACAAGAGGTCCTACCACCTACAAAATCAATCATCATCATCTTAGCTTGTCCATTATCCAATTGATGTCCAGTGCGGTCCGTTGCTACCTGCATTCAACGTAATCCAGCTATTTTGCACTAGGTCTTCGTTCCATCTGGTAGATGGTCGTCCCACACTGCGCTTTCCAGATACGTGGTCTCCAATCAAGGATATTTCTGCCCCACCGGCCGTCCGATCTTCGCGCTATGTGGTTTCATCAATCATGTTTTGCAATCAATGTCACCTCATAATAACGTGTCAAGTGGGTGGGTACCACCACCCCGCCTATTTCTGCCGTGAAGCAGTAATGCGTTTCGGTTTGAAGGGTGGGGGAACCGTTGTAACTATACTGAGACCTTAGAACTGATATCTCAAGGTGGGTGGCGCATTTACGTCGTAGAAGTCTATGGGCTCCAGTAACCACTTAACACCAGGTGGGCTGTGAGCTCGTCCACATATCTAAGCAATAAAAAAAAAACAAATATGTACGGCGCACCAAGATTCCTAATTGCCGCCGTAGCAAGACTTTGAATTTGATTGCGAGAACTACCCGTCTAACTTGAGTCAGGCGGTGTGTACCGCATCGTGTAACTGTACCCGCGGCGGCTAGAGTCCGGCGAAGCATATCGGCTGTGTAATGAAGGTTCTTTCGGAAACTTACAATTCACCGCCGCGTTCAACATCTTCGCAGGAAATGAATCACGGAAGGCCCCCACCGTGAAAGACTAAACATAATTAAAGATTAAGGACGTAGCGTCAGATTTCAATGATTCAAACATTTAAAAATGTAATTATAACTGAATACAGACAATCTTTGCGACCGTTTTATTACAAGATTTCTTGATTGTATTTTAATTTCAAGATTGTATTTATCGTCTAGCGGTCAATGTGGCATAGTATATTGTGAGATCGCGCGAGTTAATAACATTATCAATTTTCGTCTGTGAGCCCTCTATACATCCATATGTTTTCTCTGGATATTTAGCGTTGTTAAAGACAAAATAAATGTATAACACGCTAATAAAGAGCAAAGTCCATATCTCGACGACTAACAATTCAATCTAGGAATGCATTTTACGTCAATAAAACGAAATAACAAACGAAACTTAGCACGACTTTTTCGAGGAAAGTCTAGAATGTTCTATCAAGTTAAAAACTAACGAACGTTTAATGGTTCATTGACCTAGACGGCTGGCTACACGACAGCTTACTCCGTGAGATTGTTCTAACCTTACGTACGATTAATTTTGATATTTTTTAATGATTGTCAAACATGCCTTTATGTTTTATATAGCCTTGATTTTTGTTCGGTTATATTTTTATAACGCTTTATTGAAATAGTTCGTTCACCTTCTTTTTATACTGCCCTGGTAATTCCCTTTTTGCAACGTTTAAAAAAAATACTAATTTTGCTCGAATTTGTTTGGTCGAATATTCAAGGATGACTATACAGGAGAATATAGATACATATGTATATTGTTGTTGCTATAAATAGTTTTAATTTAATTTTTCAGTTGCGACGGCGGAGAGCGGCGGGAAGTATGTCCCCCGCGCCATCCTCCTCGACCTCGAGCCCGGCACCATGGACGCCGTGCGCTCCGGCGCCTACGGGCAACTCTTCCGGCCGGACAACTTCGTCTTCGGCCAGTCCGGCGCCGGCAACAACTGGGCCAAGGGACACTACACGGAGGGCGCTGAGCTCGTCGACGCCGTCCTTGATGTAGTACGCAAGGAGTGTGAGAACTGCGATTGCCTCCAGGGTTTCCAACTGACTCATTCCCTCGGCGGCGGCACCGGTTCCGGCATGGGCACCCTCCTCATCTCAAAGATCCGTGAAGAGTACCCCGACAGAATCATGAACACATACTCAGTAGTCCCCTCGCCCAAAGTATCAGACACCGTCGTCGAACCATACAACGCAGTTCTCTCCATCCATCAACTAGTCGAGAATACAGACGAAACTTACTGCATAGACAATGAGGCCCTTTACGATATCTGCTACAGGACTCTCAAGGTACCGAACCCAACGTACGGCGACCTGAACCACCTGGTGTCGCTGACCATGTCCGGCGTGACGACGTGCCTGCGGTTCCCCGGACAGCTGAACGCCGACCTGCGCAAGCTGGCGGTCAACATGGTGCCCTTCCCGCGTCTGCACTTCTTCATGCCCGGCTTCGCGCCGCTGACGTCACGCGGCAGCCAGCAGTACCGCGCGCTCACCGTGCCGGAGCTCACGCAGCAGATGTTCGACGCCAAGAACATGATGGCCGCCTGCGACCCGCGCCACGGCCGCTACCTCACCGTCGCCGCCATCTTCCGCGGCCGCATGTCCATGAAGGAGGTCGACGAGCAGATGCTCTCCATCCAAAACAAGAACAGCAGCTTCTTCGTCGAGTGGATCCCCAACAACGTGAAAACAGCCGTGTGCGACATCCCTCCCAAGGGTCTGAAGATGTCGTCTACGTTTATCGGGAACACGACAGCCATCCAGGAACTATTCAAGAGAATATCCGAGCAGTTCTCTGCCATGTTCAGACGTAAAGCTTTCTTGCACTGGTACACCGGCGAGGGCATGGACGAGATGGAGTTCAACGAAGCAGAGAGCAACGTCAACGATCTGGTGTCTGAGTACCAACAGTACCAGGAGGCCACCGCGGAAGACGACACCGAGTTCGACCAAGAAGACCTGGAGGAGTTGGCGCAGGACGAGCACCATGACTAGATCTAACCTCTGACCCTTACTATGACCTTTGTAACTCACTTTCGAAGCGAAATCGCATTGACGCTGCATAGTAAGGGCTATCTCGGGGGTGCTGTCATATCTATCCTTCTCGTGTGTAATTAGAGGCTAAGTCGCGTGCTGACACCAGGCCGAGTGTCCCCGGCGGACCGACGACCATCTCGAAACTTTCAATGCGATCTCGCACTACGACCCGTCATTCGTTTGACGAGTCTCAAAGTGCAAAGTAATGGTAAAAAATCATTTTAATATATAATATTATTATATTAAAAGTCTGTTTTTAATATAAGGAAACTAAAGAGTCGGAACTAATTGAACGTACCAACTTGTGCATTTTTAGCTTAAGTTATTGTCTGTACGGCTTTTATATATTAATTTATAAATAAATGTCTAAAACAAACAATCTTTTTCATTTCATGTGCACATACAGTATGGGTATCTGTTGAATAAAATTTAAATTAACCTTGTAGCCGATGCCCCATTAAGTCCCACCATGCCCCATTTTTTTTAAGAGATTTTATGCCCTGGTAACTAAGACCTTTAGGTTGTTTTATTTTTATTTTTATTAAAACTTTTTTCACATGAAAAATATTATGAAATGATGAAGTTGATTTATATGAAACATGGAATGAAATTAAATGAGATGATATGGGATGTAATATAATCTCAGTAAAATGGTGGTGATTTACTGAGATTTTTTCAGTGGATTCTTGAGGATCCCGAGAGGTTACGTCCAACGGTTTGTTCATTTTCTCACATTTGTGTTTCTCACACTTTCACAAATACTAAACAGTTAATAAACCACTGTTACTACACATTTAAACCCAAAGAAACACTAAATAGACAAAATAAAACATATCACACAACTTCACCATTTCCCTTTCAACATTCCCGCCAAAAAGTCACACCACGCTCCAAATGTCCCAAAACAAAAACAACCCTCAGTAGTCAAATACGTTTAATACTATCATTACAAATAAAACATCACTTCATCATTAGTACAATCTAAGGTTTATCGCAATCACTTCATGACTTTCTCTCCCAACTTGACTACTTTATCCAGATTATCCTTCAAGGTCTTCAGCTGGTTAAGAACGTTTGTGTCCATCAATGAGAACGGGATGTAGGCCTGCGACTGCCTCAGTTGCTTTGGTTGAAGGGAGAGCATTGTGCCATCTTGAAGCAGTATATTGCAATTGGCCATCTCGTCAGGTTGCATTCTGAAAAAAATATCTCATAAATATTAATGGGAGGGGAAAACCCACACCAGTTTGTACCACCGCCATATACATTTCTGCCACAAAGTATTAAGAAATGTTGACTTGACAACTGTATTTATTTACATTGTGATGTCTAAACATCTTCCTGTTACACTAACCAACCAACTGATCAATAGCAACAAAAAAAAACCTTCAAGACCGGAACATACATATCCCTATTTCTTAGTATTATCATGTCAGTCATTTTCAGTGTTACCATTTATGTTTCTTGTACATATATTGATCAACAAATACTCACGTGTAACACGTCGGCACCATAACTGGAGAGCCAGACATCGATACAACCATCTCTCCTTGACGGGGCTGCCTCAAAACCGTCAGGGGTGTCTGAGGGGTCACCTAAAAAACAGTGATTTATAACTAGTAGAGGCACAAAGATATATAACTCCCATGAGAGTTGTTAGTGTGCTGCGTGTGAGTTTTCTGAAAGATAGAATGCACTTCAGTGTTTTAATACATTCCCATGTCCGATAGACAGTTTTCTGCAATTCAACATGAAAAAATAGGCTTCTATTATGTATCAGGGATGCTTGAAGACAGAGATTTTATAGGCGCCATTCCAGCTCCTACAGGAAGTTAGCCAGGGCTGGTTGTTGATTACCTTATAGAACGACCTTAGTTATTACAGGTTTTTTTTTGCATGAAGAGCAGTCCTGTCTCCCTGCACAGAGGAAACTGCTGTCACCTATTGCTGCAATATATATTACATAGACTCGATCGTCTCAATCATGATCAATAATTGGGCCAACTAGAGTGTTAGCTTAGCTATCGTCTATGGAGACAGAATTACATATTATAAATTTAAGTTTTCGACAATATGCCACAATTATATTATTATGTATGTGTATCACGGTATTGCAGATTTTTATATCTCCGTTATTCAACTGCATACAGCACACACACAGAAATAACAAATAAAGACTAAGGTTTTACAACTCAATATCATTTCTGGTAGTTAAGCCTTGTAAGGAATGAAATATTTGTAATAAAAATAAATGGTGAAATAGTCATAAATGTTTCATGACTATGATCTAGCTGTATGAGCTGATAGATGGACAAATTCCAAGCCAAGTAACCTGTTCTAATATAGCATTGAAACAATTTGATGACTTCATTTTGAGATTTTGTCAACGGATATTTACATGATATTGAATTTTCATAATATTGATTTAAAGTCACATCAATCACAGACAAAATGACGGAAAATCCTTAGATGGTACGTCCATATCATGAGACGGGACGAAGATCATGTGGTGAAGGTCGTATTGGGCTTGCCAGAGCAAAAGACAGGTAGAGGTCGCCCGCCATCGACCTGGTGGTCAAACATCGAAAGAGACCTTAAGAAAGCCCAATCGCCAAAACCGACAACCCAGGACAGATCAGCCTGGCGTCGTAGAGTGAGGAGACCCGACCACAGATAACGGGAACAGGGAAGGATACAAACAAACAAACAAACAATTTATCAGCAATTTATAATGCATAGTAAGTGTTCGGTCTTATATATTAATCTCCATGTTGATGCTAACATCCTCCATATTTCAAACAAACCACCCAAAATCATACCTTAGGCGTGATTGCAGGGTAGTACGTCGACGCATTCTTATTGCAGGCGGGGGTGCGGTACACGGAGCGCGAGCGGCGGCGGGGCGCGCTGAGGGAGGGGGCGGCGGTGGGGCGGGGGGGGCGCGCCGCCGAGCGCGACCGCCGAGGCGCGGCTCGACTCGCAGACTTCGGTACCGCTGTCACAAGACAAACTTTTTAAGACCAAATGTATCGGACACACAGGAGTCCATCTTAGAGTAGACCGTTGTGACTCCATCCAGTGTTACTACTACTTTACCATCTTCGGTCTTTTTTTTATTGCTTAGATGGGTGGAAGAGCTCACAGCCCACCTGGTGTTAAGTGATTACTGGAGCCCATAGACATCGACAAAGTAAGTGCGCTACCCCCCTTGAGATATAAGTTCTAAGGTCTCAGTATAGTTACAACGGCTACCCCACCCTTCAAACCGAAACGCATTACTGCTTCACAGCAGAAGTAGGTGGGGTGGTGGTACCTACCCGTGCGGACTCACAAGAGGTCCTACCACCAGATCCTAAGATTGTTTTGTAAAGTAATGTTCCTTATAACTTCCATTATAAATACAGATTTTACAGCACCAAGAAAACACATTCATATCAGTACCGTACAATACACACACTATATACATACAGTATTACTATTCTCCATTAAACTGTCACAAAACAATACTGTATTCTGAGAAGATGTGAAGATAATGAAATAAAAAAGCTGATAAAGCATCCAAGCATACTCACACAGATATTTCTTGGAGACTCTTTCCCCGGAGCCCTGTGATGAGTTCTCGGTGAGGTAGCCTGCCCCAAGAGCACCCGGTTAGTGGAAACACATGAAACGCATGTACTTGTTAGTGCGTGAAAAGGATTATATATTCAAGAACCAATGGACCCAATTTGTGATTCAATTTTCTTATAAAGAAAATGGTTAATTTGTGCATAAAACTTTTATTTGAGCCTTTTATTCAATCAAAATGTGCTAATGCTGCCATTACAATGGAATTTATACAATTATTGCTTTTTTTAAGATTTAATATAAAATTTTCATACCACTTTTTTTTTAATATACTGTAAATTCCAGAAACTTTGCTAAACTTTATCTCTTTTATTAATGTGGGTTTTTCATTAAAGGTCTAATGAAGACAGAATATTTGGAATAGTTTAGATGATAGAAACTGTACAATTAATATAAATGTATTTCAAGTTATATTACCATCATCATGTGAGGCAGATCTGCTTGAATTCCTTGTTTGCCTTGTGTTCGTCGTTACTTCTTGGAGGTGTAATTCTGTTTTCTATACATATACAACATCATTAATTTGTGTTACTAAATCAATGTCAGTCAGCTTCTATGATGCAACATTTCTGGATTAAATAGTTCGGTGTAATAACTTTTGTATTTGCATTCAAAATAGCATCACTTCAATGAAAGAATATTCTAAAGTTTCACTGTATGAAATCTACAAGTGTTCTAAGTGGATACCTATTATTTACCATACTGGATCTTAAGACTAGTTATTGGCTATTAATTGTTTGAAGAGCTAACAATCAATGGAAGTATTTATCACCTTTTCTTCTTTGGTATATTGTGAGCTAGCTATTTATGGCAAGAAACAGTCATGTTCTAGTTTCGACGGCAAAATAGTCTTTGTTATAATTTTAATTGAAAAATTTGCCTTGCTACTTATGGACTCTGATTCTAAGCACATAATAATATGCTAATCCATTTGTGTATAAACCACAGAGAGTTTACAAATTTTATATGTATACTTACTAATTCACCGACAGTCTTTTGCAAGTACTTATTGCTGATCGAACCCAACAGAATCTTGAAGGCCAATTCAACATTACGTATTTCCATTTGTGTCCTGGAGTCTATAACGTTCTTTTCATCGAGTACTGTGAATTATTTTGATTAGTATTAATTACGATGATTAATTTTGTTTATTTGTTATTAAAAATGATATGTAATTAAAGTAAGTTTGATTTTTTGCTCATTGACAAAAATATTGCTAAATTTATATTTTCTGCTTTGCATGTAATGTAAGACGATTAAAAAACACCAGAAACATAATGTACAGGATCATCCATCTGAGCTTACAAAGTCAGAAGCGTCATGTTTGGATTTTTTGTAAACAATAGGTAGATACGTTTTATTTATACAGTGAAGAAAAGCGCACTGTAGCTGACGGACTTCGACATTGTTAAAGGCGGAGCCAGTTCGCTGCCTATAACTCGTAGTAGTATTGGCGTAGTTCCATACGGTTGATTGTGTGCACACAATAATGGCAATTTTTTTTTATTGTCCTTGCAAGACGAGTGTACGGCCCACCTGATGGTAAGTGATTACCGTCGCCCATAGGCTTCAGCAATGCCAGGGGCAGAGTCAAGCCGCTGCCTACCGAATATTCGGAAATAGATAAAGTTGGGCTAATACGACGGACTAAATTGAAAAGAGACATCCATATCATTTTCCCTCAATGCGTAAATTTGAATCAATACATAGTAGTGGTATTAAATTAATGAAAGATTTACCAAGTTTGTTCAACTTTTTCAATGTATCATCATCTTCAACTGTTTTGTCTTGCTTCCGTACAGGACGTTTGGTTCTAGGCATGTTTTCTAAATTTTATTATAAATTTATTAGAGTTACTTGATTTTAGTCTATTCTCCTATAATCTATAGACAATATAACACGCTTAAAAGTTATTAAAGCACTAGCTCCCAATTATGAACCCGAAATCAAATGTGAGTGTTAATTTTTCAAAACAAAACACAACCGTCCATTTTTGAAAATTTCATATTTTTCTTTGATTAAACTAATTGAACATGCTAAGGAAAAAATCCATACAGCCAAGGATCAGAGTGTATCTTTTAAAATTGAAATGAAACGGTATGAAATGAAGTTCATACACAGAATTTAAGAAATGATGGAAAATAACTACTAAGTAAAATCGTCGAAAAGTACTGTAACTTCCATGAACTTTTTGGTAGAAGCCGAGAAAATACATTTTTGTTTTTATTATTACTTTTAAGGGTCAACGAACTCCTCCACCACATTTTGGCTTCTGGTGTCCTATTAACAATATCAACTTCATGCAGACATGTGTTTCGTTTTGAAAGGTGGGACTGTGGCTGTACAATGCAATTAGGCCGTCGGTTTCAAGCGTGAATGATTGTTTTGACGTAATATCTACGGGCTTCGATATCTACTTACACTTGATAGATTGTGAGTTCATTCACTCGTCAGTGAAACCAATACGAATTAGAATTTGTAAGTCCTGATAATTTTACGGCTATTGTGTCAAATAAAGTTTTTTTTTTGTAAAAAAATGTGAGCCGTCACGGGACGCCTGGCAGATGTGAAACATCGACATTATTCTGCATAAGTAATATGCAGAAAAGAACAGATTGTGATAGGAACTAAATATGTCATAATGATAAAATAAAATATTACGAAAAAAAGTGTGTGTGTCCGCTCCGACGCACGACTGGAGTTTACTGGATATAAAAAATTAAACGAAACAATACGAGAAATAGTTCTATATTACGACAACACGATACACTACAGATTATTAACAAATTAACGAGACACAAAACAAACGACTAACAAATATATGAAAATACAGTAATGAGAGAAACGCGCGATCAGTACGAGGCTTTGTGGCGGACTGCCGGCGCAGCAGCCCGGCGTCACCTGCGATAACGCATTTCGTGTGACATGCGCAATCAGGCGCATAACGCATTTCGTGTGACATGCTAGTACGATTTTGGTCCCCATAATTTTCATACCCCGGGCCTATATATGTAAATCGATTCTAAAGGAGTAAACTCCAAAAATAATTTGTTTTCAAGTAAAACACAGAGAGAATCGCATAGTCGATTGCGCATGGCGACGCGTCGCCACACCGTACACACTACTGCATATAGACTGTATAGATATACCATCATATAGCGACGCGTCGCCACTGCATGCGTCGCCACGGCATGCGTCGCCACGCCAAAAATCGTTTTTACGTGCGGCTATAGATGTTTCACATCAAAAACTGCGTGTCCATTTGTAGGTATGCGAAAAACGCGAGATCATATAATTTACCAATGCTACCAAAGTTATTTATGAAGTGTTTTCCCGTTTTCGCTCATAATACTTGCAATCAGGAGGCATATCACTTACGTGTATAAATAATAAAGTGTGTTTCACTGAACTAAGAGACAAGGGCGGATCCAGCTTTGGTGCCAGGAGGGGGTCACATAGTCATAGTCAAGTCAAGAACTTATAATTTAATTTTGATAACAATAGATACAAGTAAAAAGTAGGTTTTTTATTAATGGACGTAAGTACTGTACTTAAAAATATTTATTCTTTATTGTACACTTGAAAAACTTAACACATAATAACTTGTACATATTTAAAAGCTTTTATTTTTAAAAGCATTAAAATCAATGTGGTCACGACGATACACTTGATTTCATTGTGTGAATTTATCTAAGATTTTATTAGGTTGGGTTAGAAACCTTATGCTCTTCAATCTCTCTCATCCAAAAAATATATATAAGTAGGTACATAAGTCACGCAGGACTCTTTCAGTAAGTAGGTACCTTTTTTTTTTAACGCTGGGGAATCCATTTACGGATACCCGGTCGAGGGGGGTAAGAGACCGGGTTATGTCGGACTCCGGCGCCTCCACAGAAGAACAGGGAGAAGAAGAAGACAGGGGTCCTCCTCTTCTCCCAATTCCTGCCGGGAGACTACGCCTTGAGAAAGGCGCACGAGGCACTGCACGGCGTCAGCCACCAAGAGCTACCCCGCAAAACCGACTACCGACTAAACCCCATCGAGCCCCACCATTCCGACTCCACGAAACCCACGGTACCGCACAGTGCGCGCCGAAGGCTCGCCGTCGCCGGTACCCATCCTGTTAATAGGACGGCACTCCATTCCCGGGAAAATCCCGCAAGACGTCGTCTCGGACACACCGTGAGCGGTGCACAGGAGCCACCTTGCGCCGCCTCACCACCGGACCAACAGCCGAGTACCGGGCACCCCCGCACCCGGCACCCGACAGCCCCTACGGGAGATGAACGGGAGCTTCGCGCCCGTGCCGTCCATTCCGCCTTCTTCGCTGAGAAGCCGAAGAGGGATCCCACTCCCTTTCGCGCTCCTCAGCCTCACGGAACGCCATGACCAGGTCGCAAAACCTGGTCATGGCCTCCCAAGAATTCTGGTCCTCTAGCATGCGGGCGATGACAGCCCGCAAGGAGAGGTCTCTCCCCAGCACCGTGATGAGGTCTCGCCGCGAGCGCTCCCAACGCGGGCACCCTTCGAGTGTGTGCTGAGCGTCATCATCCGGATGCCCACACTGGTGGCAACCCGGATGTGGCTCTCTCCTGCAAACCTTCCACAGGTACCTCTCGAAGCAACCATGCCCCGAGAGGACCTGCGTTAGGTGGAAGGAGAGCACGCCGTGTCGTCTATCTAACCATGCCTCCAGCACGGGCACCAGGGCCTCGAGGGTGCGTCGGCGAGTGAGTGAAGTTTGGCCAAGCTCCTCCAGCAACCGCTCCCTCCACTTGGCGTACGCCAGATGACGCGCAGCACGCCTCCACCGACAGACAGCCGAAGGGCCGGGCGTCCGTCCCCGACTCAGGGACTGTGTTCTGCGCCGGTATACCGCAGCTGCTACCTCGGCCTCGAGATCCCAAGGAAGGGAACCGGCGAGGGCGCAGGCGACCTCCCGGGAGATCGTACGGTACCCCCTGATGACCCTCACCGCGAGCACCTGCTGCGCTCGTAGCAGTAAAGCTGCATTGCGCGCAGAGAGTGCGGGCGACCACACGGGAGCGCCGTACAAAGCCATACTGCGCACGACCCCCAGGTACAGACGCCGGACGCCGGCGCTGCAACCACCGACGTTGGGGAGAAGACGGGCTAGTGCACCCGCCATCCCCAGCAGCTTCGGGACTAACTCACCAAAGTGGTGGTCGAAGCGCCATCGACTGTCCAGCACAAGGCCCAAATATTTGAGCTTCGGCTGGACAGCGATCGATACTCCGCCGACTATGAGATTCGCTCCCGGAGGAGGTCCCCTCCGGACTGGGTGAAAGCACACCGCTTCGGACTTGCGGAGGGCCACCTCAAGACCTAATCTCCGAATGCGACTAACGACGGTGGAGACCGCCGCCGTCGCAAGGATCGCTGCGGCTCTGTAGTCAGCTCCGCGGGCCGTCACCAGCGTGTCGTCGACATAGCACACTACGTCGACGCCACGCAGGCTAGCACCGCGCAATACCCAGTCGAAACCGATGTCCCACAGGAGTGGTCCAAGTACCGACCCCTGCGGGACCCCGCACGACACCGCTTTCCGTCCCCACCCCCTCCTCTCGGGGAAGACCACATTTCGCCCTGAGAGGTAATCCTCTATCAGGGTGCGGAGACTAGGGGGGACGCGGTGAAACCGGAGCGATTCCACGATCGTGCTCCAAGGGATCGTGTTGAAGGCGTTGGCGATATCAATCGACACAGCCAATAACACGCCCCCCTCGGAGCACGCACGATCGGAGAGGTGGCGGACGCGCAAGACCGCGTCCATGGTGGAGCGACCTCTCCGGAAACCATATTGGTTAGGAGCCAGGTCAGGCCCAACGCTTTCGAGGTGCTGGACGAGGCGACTGGCGACGATGCGCTCGAGGAGCTTACCAGCCTCGTCCAGCACGACGACTGGGCGGTACCCGCTTGGCTCGTCACGTGGCCGGCCTTCCTTAGGAATAAGGACAAGCCGACCAGTCAGTAAGTAGGTACCTACATATCTACCTATGAGGTACTTTATGAGCATTAACAACAATAACATTTAAGTTAAAACACACACACTGGGATAATGAGAAACTGATTACTTGCCATTTCTTGTAATTAATGAATTTACAGTAACAATTTTTAAGAATAGTCATAAAGGTACAATTATAACACATTAAAGCTAGAAATAAATTTTAGTTTTTTAACTTAGAACTATGTTATGATATGTTGAAGTTTAGTCGTTCCGATTCCGATTGAGGTTAGGATTCAATTTGAGGTTAGGCCTAGCTAGACGTTACGTAGTCGACAAGCGCGCGCGAGTGTGGCGCGGTAAAATTAAAAATTTTCGATGCGTTCGTTCCCAAACAATTGCCATCATACAAAGTTATTTTAATATATTAAATTAATTAAGGAGCAACAATATATTGTGTCCTAAAATCATTATGTTCAATATGTGGTCCACCTAGGTCCTGGAACCAGCTCAGGGGGGGGGTCATGACCCCCATGACCCCCCCCCCTGGATCCGCCCTTGCTAAGAGAACTGTGGAAAGTTTTTAGCAAATTGTGCTGTTCCGAGGGCTCAACTAGAATTGACTCAGTCGACCTGGTGAAGCTGTAGAGGCTTCCAGGACAACACCAGTCCCTCCTACTACAGTGAAAAAAAATATTTCTATGAACACTCGCAACTCATGAAATAAACAGAAAATAATCTAAAACATGAATAATCTAAAACTTGAAGTCGTCGTGGCCTAAAGGATAAGACGTCCGGTGCATTCGTATCGAACGATGCACCGGTGTTCGAATCTCGCTGGCGGGTACCAATATTTCTAATGAAATACGTACTCAACAAATGTTCATGATTGACTTCCACGGTGAAGGAATAACATCGTGCAGTAAAAATCAAACCCGCAAAATTATAATTTGCGTAATTACTGGTGGCCTACCTACGTGCGGACTCACAAGAGGTCCTAACCTCTTGTGAGTCCACACGAGTAGGTACCACCGCCCCGCCTATTTCTGCCGTGAAGCAGTAATGCGTTTCGGTTTGAAGGGTGGGGCAGCCGTTGTGACTATACTAGTTGTGACTAGACCTTAGAACTATATCTCAAGGTGTGTGGCGCATTTACGTTGTAGATTTCTATGGTCTCCAGTAACCACTTAACACCAGGTAGGGCTGTGAGCTCGTCCACACATCAAAGCAATAAATAAATAAAATAAAAAAAACATTTTATTGGATTAGGATTCCAATATTTTTTTAAATTATTATCGATGTGTTTTTGTTTGTTTGTCCTTCTTTCTTTTCGAAATGAAGTAATGGATAAAGAAACACAGTATCATGATTTTATTCCAAAGTGATAGTATTTGGTCAGGAGAATAACATAGGTTACTTTTTATACCGAAAAAACTTAAAATTCCCATTGAAAACTATACCTACTGACAGTTTTCTTGGACTTTAATAAGACTTAATAAAGACTAATGGTCTTAGTTACCACGTCATAAAATACCTTTAAAAAAATGCTTTGTATGGTTTTTATTTGCTCTGGGGTTTAGAAAACATCCAATTAAATCAAAATAGTAACTTAGTATTCGACATACCACTAAAAAAATATATTAGAAGAGGACCGTATTATTAGATAAAATAATCTAACTGCGTTATTGGTGACAATAATTTAGGAATTTCCTTTGACTAGCGCAGTTTATTGTTATGATGAATAGAGAATGGCGGACTCTGTCATATTTGGATATCTGTTCATATTTCTGTTGATAAAGCCTAACTATGGTAAGTTTTGATCATAATGTTACATTTAATTAAGTATGAATGCAGTGACATGTGTTAACCACTACAAAGTTTCTTGAGTATGTATAAAAAAACTTAGTGGACACCAGCTATCCAAGCTTCGATGTGTGTATATTTACTGCTTTTTTCATTAAAAAATGATGCTTCAGAGTTGTGTTTTGTTTGTAGTGACAGGCTTGTCGCATATATGAATATGTTAAAATATTCCCACGAATTCACAAAAATGATAAATATCAAAGAAAATCTACAAGTATATACAAAACCCACGCAACATGCTTTTGTTTATAAATGTGTGTTTTAGAAATAAA
The DNA here is from genome assembly GCF_030269925.1 of Bombyx mori. Taxonomy (NCBI): domain Eukaryota; kingdom Metazoa; phylum Arthropoda; class Insecta; order Lepidoptera; family Bombycidae; genus Bombyx; species Bombyx mori. The sequence continues at coordinate 11,580,395 of NC_085126.1, read as the reverse complement.
AATTAAATCAAATTTAATTTACTAGAAATACATTTTGCCATAAATATGTCAGCATAAGATTGTTGTATTGATTTTAAAAGTTATTGTTCTATTTTAAATGTTGAATTCATTCTACTGATAAAAGATGGATTATCACTACTTGCAATCCAGTACAATATCTTTTAGCCTTATAATTTTTTTTTATGTATTAGTTTAACTAATAAAATCATAATCAAAATTGTTTATTTGAATGTTTTAAATGTGCAAACAAGTATCATTTTTTGTCCTCAGCAAGTCTCCCCAATTTGGATGCATTGGTCCAAGATGGACAGGGCAGGGTCCTACAGCAATTGGAAGATCCGATCACACTCGAAAAGATGATGGTACACCCCCCAAAGTAAGGTTCTTCTGAAATATATCTGAAACTCATAAAATAACTTAAATGAATGAAACGATACAGAAAAGTTTAGAGTATGAGACATCCATTGTTAAATTGCAATTGAAATTTTCATAATCTAGCTTGTTACTGTGACTTAAATTATGGCTGAATGATTTGACCCAATAATCTTCCTGCCCATAGATGTCATTTAAGATGATTAAGGACTTTATTGAACTGCAGAAAGGCTGTTTTAAACCTAATTAATATTGACCTCATTACAATACTCAGGTTATATTTATTGTCTACGAGTTTTAGAGATCACTTAACACTGAGCATGCTCACCCAAATGTGCAATTTGATATGTCACAGCACATAAGGGTGACTATGTATCAGGTATGGTGACTATTTAATACGAGATTGACTCTGGACTGCTTGATATATAGAATACAATAAAAAAACACCATTAATCTATCATAGGCTGTATTATGATACAGTCAAACCTGGGTAAGTGAGAACTGGATAAGTAAGAAAACTCTATAAGTGAGAGTAATAGCAAGGACCCGTCATTTTAAGCTCCCAAAACCTCTATTAGCGAGAAACAGAAACCTCTGTAAGAGAGAGTAGTTTTTTCCTCATGGACCTCCGTAAGTGAGACTGCTACCTATCTATACCTCTATAAGCGACAGCCGAGCTTTATTTATATTATTTAGGAGGAACAAATGACAAAACAAATTACCAATTTAACATCTGCTATTTTATGACTCATTTTTAACTTTCGTGGAACTTCTTATCATTGTTTTTCTATTGTTTTCTCGTGAATATTGAACTTATTCTATTTCGTGGAACTAAATAACGTTGTTATTTTATCGTATTCTTTTATCGCATTATTTTCGAATGGACACGTGTGCCTGTGTACTGTCCTGTTTGTCGGACTTACTCAGTTTATCGTTAATCAATTGCGAAGGAAAGTTCTGTTCTGCATCATGTAAAAACGGAAAATTAAAGTACTGTCATTAAAGTCATAAACTTAAAATAGTGAATGGATTTGAATGCGGAAAATCGCGAATCGAAATTCAGAGGGAGCATTAGCGAGAAACTCGGGTTAGTGAGAAACCTCTATAAGCGAGAATGAGATTGTGCTCCCTTGAACTCTTATATTATCCAGGTTTGACTGTATATGACTAATGATATTATAGAGTAGTAACAATATATTACTGTATCAGTATTTTAAATTAGTTTACTCAAATTTTATAAGTAAACAGTAACATTAACAATTTGAGTTGTTCAATGATTTTCTCTTTTTATATTAAAGCATATATATATATATACATTGTTTATGGTAAAAAGGGACTAAAGGTAATTTTAAATTTACTAACGTTTATTGTTATGCACACTAAGGAGGGACAGATTTCAAAAGAGGTAATAATCATATATTTTACTTGTATCGTTGTTAATTTGGCGCAAAGGATAAGATTCTTGCTTTTTTATTTGTATTAAGTGATGTGACTATGCCAGCTCTTAAATCATGTTACTAATGATGCTAAATTGTACCTTTGGAATATTTCATAGAATTCCAACCCCGATCAAATATTTATATGTTTTCAATAATAAGCTCATTAAAATAAATATTAGATAGATTAAAAGCTCCTTATTCATGCTTCCTTCATTCGCGTTTTCACTATTCGCGCATTAAAAAATGCAACCCAAATCCTATGTTTGCGGCTAAAGATTACTTTATTTGATGGATCTAATCGGTACATTCACATTGATAAAAAGGATTCGAATATGTAGGTATTCAACCAAATATCCTTTGTAAACGTTAAATGATATCGCCGCTGTATTAGTTCCTGCAAACATAACTAACATTGCGAATGGAATAGAACGAGATGGTTCAACAGATAGAATCAAGTGACATTCAGAAGTTGCTTAGATATCAAGATGATGATTTGACAGATTTTGGAGGAAATGTTAAATTCAAAGCCCATTGAAGAAGAAGCTTCAACAAGCATTTGAAAATTCTCAGTGAAGGTTTAAGAATGTCAAATGAGCTTTGCGATTTCTTTATGAAAATTGATCCATAGTCTTATTTTTCTTATTCCATGAAACAAATGGCTAATGCAAGTGCTCAATATCAGTCTGAATTGACAATGCTTTTAAAAACGGACAAGCAAGAAAAAATACAAAATTCTTTAAACCAATTTCGAAACCTGAAGATAATAATTAAATTTAATCATTATGGTCAAGAACTTTAATTATTTTATATACATGTTTTTTATTTTGTCACATATGGAACGTATCTCCTATAATCACATAGTATCTAAATTACATTATAGTATCTAAATTACCATTCCATATTCGCAGTTTTAGTATTCGCAGTATTTTGTATTTGCGGCATATTTACGGAACGTATAGTTAATTATATAGGAAATTAAAATGTTTAGCAATCATAATGATTAATAATTAATTCAAGATACAAATGTCACCTCTGCGAGCCCCCTGACTGCGAATCTGGTGTCCAGAACATATGCGTCGACGCCCTATATTGCTTCAAGTCCTCGGTGAGGGAGTCCAATGGAGAGCTGCAGCACTCAAGGGGTTGCTCCGATAAGAACGATCACTACCAGTTCATATGTCGCTCAAGTACGAGGCAAGGGTGAGTTTGAAAAATTACATAGATACTATTTCCTATTATTATAAGTACTAGCTGACCCGGCAGACTTCGTAGTGCCTCAATCGATCAATAAAGGACCTAAACTTTTGTATAAATTAAACTTACAACAAACAAAAGGAATCCGTCCGACGGGGGACACATTAAAGGGAAAACAAAATTGTTATTTTTATTTATTTCCGAGAATTTTCATATTTATATACCTTTTAAACCTTCTCTGGACTTCTACAAGTAATTCAAGACCAAAATTAGCCAAATTGGTACAGCCGTTCTCGAGGGTTTAGTAAGACTAACGAACAGCAATTCATTTTTATTTAAATAGATAGATTACTAAAATAAAGATAACAAGCAAAGAACTAAAGATCCATCATGACTGCAATAAAAACTTGTGCATTACCTAATTACGATTTATTCATGGTTAATAATCTATTATTATTATTGCTACGTATGCAGAAGATGAGCATACGGTCTACCTGATGGTAATTAGTCACTGTTGCTCATGGACATCAACCGTCCAAGTCATCATTCAATTCAGCGTGGAAGTCAATCGTGAAGATTTCTTAAATACGTGTTTAATTAGAAAAATTGGTACCCGCCTGCGGGATTCGAACACCGGTGCATCGCTACACACGAATGCACCGGACGTTTTATCCTTTAGGCTGCGACGACTTAAATTGTGTCGATTTGATTATGATGGGCGTGTGAGTGATATAATATGTTGTCGTGTCGTGCAGGGTCCACAAGCGTCACGCCGGTCAGCTGAACGTGACGTGCTGCACGGGGGACATGTGCAACTCGGGCGAGTTCCCGGCGCTGTGGGAGGCGGCGCGGGCGGGGCGCGCGGCCTGGGAGCCGTGGGCGGGCGGCGCCGCGGCCGTGCTGCTGCTGGCGGCGCTGCTGACGGGCCTGCTGCTGCTGCTGCAACGAGCCCACAGGTCGGTCACGACCCCTCCCAACCCTCCAACCCTCCCCCTACATCAAACCGTATTTTTTCTTTCCTACCTATGCTGATAGCCTTGAGAGGCTATTTCAGCTTCACCCTAACGTGCGTAGGTGAGCTCACGGGGCCCAAACCTGACGACGTTGCTAACACGAACCCTAGCAAGAGCCGTGCTTCGCAGAGTCTACCACCGGGTCGGAAACGCGACCCACTGAGAAGGTCCGGCGAGAAACTCAGTAGGCAGTCCTCAAGCCGTAGGCAGCTGTCTTGCCAATTATAATTGGGTTTTGTTATTGGTTTGGAGTTTGGAGATGTTAAACGACGAAGGGAAGATTTTCCACTGAGTGGGTGATATTGCTCGGTAGACGGACGATCCAAATGTTGTTGTTCGGAACTTGTATGCAGACTGATCTTGAAAATGCCGTAGGTACACACACAAATTTATCCGAACAAAACGTCAGCGGGCGTTTTTATTTTTATTTATTACTTTGATCCATTAGAGCATCCATTACAATTTAGGCGTGTGCACTCTCAGTCCGTCTGATATGAATAGCCCTGATGACCACGTAACACTAGTAAGTCACCGGGTCCCACGCCAGCTCTTTTTTTATAGCATAGCTGGTATGCATTTACATACAGAACACATCTACATTTTATTTCGACACAAATTTCAGCAGTGTCGATGCGCACTAGTTGACTACATTGGTCACGCGCACCAAAAACCGGTTTGCTGTCACTTCAGCCAAGACCCAACCTGCATCGACTAACGGTGGTAGGTCGTCTTGTGAGTCCGCACGGGTAGGTACCACCACCCTGCCTATTTCTGCCGTGAAGCAGTAATGCGTTTCGGTTATTAAGGGTGGGGCAGCCGTTGTAACTATACCTGAGACCTTAGAACTTATATCTCAAGGTGGCTGGCGGATTTACGTTGTACATGTCTATGGGCTCCAGTAACCGCTTAACACCAGGTGTGATGTGAGCTCGTCCAATCATCTAAGCAATAAAAAAATAATCGTATTGGATGTGTGTCCCAGGCTGCGCGTGTCGCGGACTGCCCTGGACAAACTCCGCTCCGAGGCGAAGTACTTCTCATTTAACGTCTACAACCAGCACATGAACAACGCTTATTACGAAGGTCAGTTTGTATGTTTTAGTTTTTGAAGTGAAAACTTCTTTAGAATCGTTGTGATTTCAAACCGGATGCAACGGAAAAAACGACAGGTAAGAGACACAAATACAAAAATGTGTAGGATGAAGCCAGCAATGAATGAGACAGAAATATACATACTATTTAATACAGCGCCATCTGTGAGGTTTTTTAATACTAACGTGTGTATGAAAGCTCTTGTAGTGAATTTTAATTTAGGATTATACGTGAAATTAAAATACCAATTCACAGAGGGCGCTACCTTACAATTATTTACTAATGACAAAATTTTACATATACTTAAGACGTTTAGGATAATTGTATTTTAATTTTGGAAGGTTTCACTTCTACCGCGTGTGAATTGCACACAAGTATTTTTTTATTTCTACCGGACCCCCGCGATCACATCCAGTACACCAACCAATCAATACCAGTTGACTTGCTCGGTGTGAATGAAACCACTGTAACCTCTATACCTACTCGACTCGTTGAGTGATGTGGTAGTGACTAACGTGTACGTGGCGGACAGGTGCGGAGGGCTCACAGCCGGGCTGCGTGGCGGTGGCGGCCGGGGACTCCACGCTGCGCGAGTACCTGGAGGGCTCCCTGAGCTCGGGCTCCGGCTCGGGCCTGCCGCTGATGGTGCAGCGCACGCTCGCCAAGCAGGTCACGCTGTACGACTGCGTCGGCAAGGTCATTTTTTTTATTGTCCTCATAGGCAGACAAGCATACGGCCCACCTGATGGTGAGTGGTTACTATCGCTCATGGACGTCAGAAATACCAGGGGCAGAGCCAAGACGCTGTCTACCGTAAAGTTTTAAAAAAAAAAAATTATTGGTTAGATGGGTGGACGAGCTGACAGCCCACCTGGTGTTAAGTGGTTACTGGAGCCCATAGACATCTACAACTTAAATGCGCCACCCACCTTGAGATATAAGTTCTAAGGTCTCAAGTATAGTTACAACGGCTGCCCCACCCTTCAAACCGAAACGCATTAACTGCTTCACAGCAGAAATAGGCAGAGTGGTGGTGCCTACCAGCGCGGACTCATTAGAGGTCCTACCACCAGTAATTACGCAAATTAAAATTTGCGGGTTTGATTTTTATTACATGATGTTATTCCTTCACCGTGGAAGTCAATCGTGAACATTTATTGAGTACGTATTTCATTAGAAAAATTGGTACCCGCCTGCGGGATTCGAACACCGGTGCATCGCTACATACGAATGCACCGGACGTCTTATCCTTTAGGCCACGACGACTTCAAAATATAATAACATAATAACCGTGTCTCGTCCCCAGGGCCGCTACGGCGAGGTGTGGCGCGGCTCGTGGTACGGGGACAGCGTGGCGGTCAAGATCTTCTTCTCGCGAGACGAGGCCAGCTGGAAGCGCGAGACCGAGGTGTACAGCACCGTGCTGCTGCGCCACCAGAACATCCTGGCCTACGTGGGCAGCGACATGACCAGCCGCGGCAGCTGCACGCAGGTCCGCACCAGGCTCACGTCGTGGAGACTAAACATTACCCATTTAACATGAACCTTCATTGATATTCCAATGAATATTCTTTGGTCCTATTAGAGGCTCTAAGAATTCTACACAACGCGAAGTCAACTCCAGTTAAGGACTTAGTTAAATGTGTTTTTTTTGTATTGCTTAAATGGGTGGATGAGCTCACCGTCAACTTGATGTTTAGTGGTTATTGTTAAGGAAATCTTCAAACGCTTCACAGTAGAAATATGCAAGATGATAGTAGCTATCCTTACGGACTCACAAGGCGCTCTCCCAGCAGTGTTTCCATAGCATCTAAAATAATAATGACATCCAGCCCCCTTTGCTGCCAGATCTTTAATTTAGTCCTGATACAATCGCTTTCAAACTATTCCCTACTAATGTCATCAATATTGATCAATCCATCTCGTAGTCTACAGAAAGCGCGCCTGCTTCCACACACCTCCAGACTTTGAATATGTCATGGTCCGGTGACGTCAGAACCCTCACCCCCGCTTGTGGTTCCAGCTGTGGCTGATCACGCAGTACCACCCGCTGGGCTCGCTGCACGAGCACCTGCAGCGCGGCACGCTCTCCCGCCAGCAGCTCGCCGCGCTCAGCCTGTCCGCCGCCAGCGGCCTGCTGCACCTGCACACGCAGATACACGGCACCCAGGTGACCCTCACTTATTACAATACGAACAAGACTCCAATTTCAAAAGTCGACTAAGACATCTGTTGGACTGCAGTATATATGTACCTACCTATGCTGATAGCTTTGAGAGGCTATTTCAGCTTCGCCCTAACGTGTGTAGGTGAGCTCACGGGGCTCAAACCGGAGTGTTGCTAACACGAACTCTAGCAAGAGCAGTGCTTCGCAGAATCTACCACCGGATCGGAAACGCGACCCACTGAAAAGATCCGGCGAGAAACTCGGTGGGCTGTGTCTGTGGGTTAATTCGCTCGTCGAGCCCTTCGTCGCTAGCGACGGGTTCGACGAGGACGGTGACCGGGCCACACGACAACAAACAACATCACTAGTTTGTATGGAGTTGGAACAGCGCCCCTAGCGGCAAACGAACGGAAGCTGTTCCAACTGCATACAAACTTGTGTTAATTTTACGCTATCGAGAACGCTAAAAAACTCGCATTAAGTTTGTAGTAATGCTGCTAACAGCTTGAAATTGTTGGTGAAAGTTAGTTTGATGTAGTTCCAATACAATTGACAAAGCCACTTATTAACTGAAATTGATTTCTGCATTAAAAAAAAAGTTAATTATTGATTTAATCATTAAATCAATGATCATCTCACTCAATGTGTTGATATATTATAATATGTAGTAATTAACCAAAATTCATATTCACATTAACCAATTCTCTTATTAGTAACACAAGCCTTGAGAATGGGGAATAGAATACAATAAGACTGGGAGTTTTTTCACGGGAAACCTCAGCAATGATATTATCCAAAGAGAACAAAATTTATTGACATAGTGTGCTTGAATAGAGAACAACCAAGCATAATTTATTACACTGCAAATGGCTGGTCTAATCTGAATGGAATTTATGAAGATCCTGATGATGATGATAAAAAGCGGCAGCAGGCAACGGCTAGGTCTGCCCCTAGCATTGCTGAAGTCCATGGGCGACGGTAACCACTCACCATTGGGTGGGCTGAATGCTCGTCTGTTTACAAGGGCAATAAAAAAAATAAAAAAAATATTTCCAGGGTAAACCTGCGATAGCACACCGGGACATCAAGTCCAAGAACATCCTGGTCAAGGTGAATGGGGAGTGTTGCATCGGAGACCTCGGGCTCGCCCTCACCGCGCAGCACATCGAGCAGGGCCAGCAGCTGCACAACCCTCGCCAGGGGACCAAGAGGTATATGAGCCCCGAGATGCTGGACCACACGTGAGTACTCCGGTACACTTTTTTGTAGCTATACAGTAGTGTAGGCTCAGGCCACATGGGCCTCTGTTGTACCTTTTTATTTATTTATTGCATAGGTGTGTGGACGAGCTCATAGCCCATCTGATGTTAAGTGGTTACCCGAGCCTATAAACATTTACAACGTAAATGCCGTCACCTACCTTGATATAATAGTTCTAGATAATAGTTCTAAGGTCTCAGTTTGTACAGTACCTGTTTCTGTCCAATCCAAGAATCACTTCTCCGAGCTTAGAATTTGATCTCATGTCTCAAGGAGAATGACATTCTCGTCGTGGTACATGTTTATGGGCTTTAACTACAAAGCTATATCGGGTTAATATAGCCCATCTGAATCCAAACTAAAACATGTTCCGTGAACAGTACTTGTCTAGACAAATCTAGGGAGCCTGAATCCTATAATTACTTAATAGACCATCAACAACGATCACCAGACGGAGGTATCTACCTAATTATTAAACCATGAATCCAAACTAAAGACTCAACTATTAAAAACATGTTCCATGAACAGTACTTGTTAAGACAAATCTAGGCAGCCTGAATTCTATAATTACTTTTAGACCATCAACAATGATTACCAGTCTGGAGGTGTCTTGATCAAATTGATCAAATGAAAATGTATTTCACAAAATAATGTAATAACCAAAATGGTTTTTTTTACGTCAAACTGAACATTAACTATGGCGTCATACGTGGCTGATCTATTTGTTAACATTAAAATAAGGACAGTAATTCGACAGCAATTTTTATTCTCAAAATTTAAAAACAGTTGAACTATAGTAGAATTATTTTGTCCGTGCAGTTTGGGTTATAGATAATCGGAGCAGTGAAGCGAGTATTTCGCTCTCTCTTCCACTCACGGTCCTTATGGACAGGCATAGTGATGCGCATTACTGTTGTCGATAAGCGTTATCGATAGTGTACTTAGTTTTGTAATTTTGTGGGTTAGTTATAAAAATGAAAGTAAAAATCACTAATCGAACACTTACACCACATATCGCCGCAGCCAGTTAACGAGAACGGCAGAAATGAACAATTTGTAACCTTTCGGGACCTTTCGGAAATTTTAACACATTGTTGATAATAACACGTGCTTGTGTGCTGGTATATTTTTGCCAACAAGAAAAATATTTGAATAAATTCTGCCATTTTGGTACAAAGCAGAGGAGTAGCCATTGTGTCACTAAAGAAATTCAGAGAGCGAATGCACAAAAACACAATTTCTTCGACCTGCCTTGGATGACTCATTTGTTATTATCGATAATGGCGTTGCGCCCGCGCAACATGTTCCCCGCCCTAGCCGGACTATGTTTTATGACCCAAACTGCACGGACAAAATAATTCTACTATAGTTGTGTTTGTGTTCCAGCATGCAGACGGACTGCCTGGACGCGTACCTGCGCTGCGACGTGTACGCGCTGGGGCTGGTGCTGTGGGAGCTGTGCCGCCGCGTGCCCCCCGCGCGCCCGCCCGCGCCCCCCTACCACCACCGCGCGCCGCCCGACCCCTCCTACGAGGACATGCGCAAGATCGTCTGCGTGGACCGGGACCGACCCGAGCCGCTGGACTACCACGATCATCCGGTAACTTTTATTGCTTAGATGGGTGGACGAGCTCACAGCCCACCTGGTGTTAAGTGCTTACTGGAGCCCATAGACATCTACAACGTAAATGCGCCACCCACCTTGAGATATAAGTTCTAAGGTCCCAAGTATAGTCACAGTATGTAATTCGTAATTTCCAGACAATGGTCTCAATGTGGAAACTGATCCAAGAGTGCTGGCACCACAACCCGTCGGCGCGCCTCTCCGCGCTGCGCGTCAGGAAGACCTTACTGAAGATTGCAGCAGCGGACGAGTCCATACACCTCAACGAGGACAACGAGGTGTCCCTGTAGCCCACGGGCCCAATGCTCTCTGCCACAAAGAGAATTGTGAGTCTGTGTATGGATGTGATCGAGACCACTGACTTCGTCTTCAACATGTCAACTGGCTTGGCAATAAATTTGAGTACCTTGTGTACGTACAACTGACTTATTGTAAATAAGTATATTATGATAAGATTATAACACTAATTAATAGTGTGTTAGATATTTTTTTTGTATTTCACGTGTTAATTGTGAGTGGCCGCGCTGGGGACGCTTAGGCGGCTGCACTAGCTCACGGTTCAATAAAGGCAATGTCAATGTCATTATCCGTTTTGACATACGAGGTTGAGGTTCTAATTGTACTGTACACCGACAGCCCCGCCCTTTAAACAGAACTGCACTTTTGCTTCGCGGCAGGAGTAGGCGGGGCAGTGGTACCTACCCGCGCGGCAACGCCTGAGCTCTACCACCAGACTTCTATTGTCTTTGTTTTTTTTTTCTGTTTCTCAGTCGCGGTACGATTTATTTAGGTTGTATTGAAATCGTTTCCAAAACGACTGTAGGTTCTGATGATCCCTAATACGGTTAAATATAATTTAAATACCTTTGCGCTTCATAGAGCAAGCACGTTTATGAGCTGTCGACGCGTTCGAAGGCTCACTGAACATACGCTCATAAATGGTCACATGCATGTTTTTTTTTATTGCCCTTGTAGGCAGACGAGCATACGGCCCACCTGATGTTGAGTGGTTACCGTCGCCCATGGACCTCAGCAACGCCAGGCGCAGAGCCAAGCCGCTGCCTACCGCCTAATACTCTCCACAAGCCTCGTTTGAAGAAGGACATGTCATAGCGCTCAGGAAACACCGTGGAGGGGAGCTCATTCCATAGCCGAGCTGTAAACGGTTACCGCTAACTAAACCAGTAGTCAAGTTTCGGCTCCAATATCAATGTATCCACAATTTCAAAATTTTCAATACATCGCTCGCTATGTTCTAGTATAACAATTCTGTGAATTCTCTCGCTAACCGAACGAGTCATCGGCGTCTTGCTATTTGACTGGTGACGGCGTGTCACGAGCTCGCCCGGTTAAGTACTACGAGCCTGCCTACTTCTGCCGCGATGCAGTCCTGCCTCCCGGTTTGAGAGGTGGGGTAGTCGGTGTATAGTTGAAACTTTGGAAGTCTCAAGTTGGGCGGCGATATTCGCGCACTGATATCTATGGGCCCCTGTGGCCGCTTAACACCACGTGAACTGTGAGTACATTCACACGTCTGCGTTATAAAAGAGAGACGGAAAATCACCAAGTCGGTTCGTTAACTTGAACAATTCAAATTGTAGACAAATATACTGGGTGTTAGGAGAATACTTCCAAAATTGAAGATTTGTACCTATAAAGTTGTACATTTTGGGGATCGCGGTCCCCGCCGCGCCCGGGCGTTCGTTGACCCGAGCATCAGCTGTTTTTGATTTTGTGTTTCATTGCTGTCTTTTTTTAAAAGTAAAATAATTAATCTTTTATGGAACTATCATTTCATTTAGCTGTAGTAACATGATGAAGCGTAAATAATGCTAATAAAACGTTTTAAAAATGTTTTTTTTGAAGTGAAACTTCCTTATCGGCGTTGGAAAAAAATTTACCGTCACATTTTTCGGTTACGCGTCACATTTTTCCGTTACGCGCCATCTTTTTTGTATTCATGTCTATGATAATAAAATCCTTTTGTTTAAACTTTATCTAATTTAACTTTTTTGTATTCATGTCTATGATAATAAAATCCTTTTGTTTAAACTTTATCTAATTTAACTTTATTTAACCAATTTCTAGAAAGTTGCATGTAGATCATTTTTCGAAAAATAAGGCCATAAACAAGTTTCACTTCTTACGTGTGTACACTAGTACACGCACACATTTTTTTTAAAATCAGGATCGATTTTTTCCGTCCCATCATCAAACGGCCGTCTGGTGTAGTGGTAAGTGACATGGTCACTACACAAGGGTGTCGCGGGTTCGAATCCCGCCAAGGGAAGATATTTGTAAGATAAATATAAAATGTCTTTTCCAGGGTTATGGATGTATATTAAATATATGTATGTGTATAATAAAAAAATCTTACATTTATATTCGTTATCTGGTACCTGTAACACAAGTTCTTTACGAACTTATCACGGGACCTGTTAACGTGGCGTGATTGTTAGTAAAAAAAAACATTCATTAGTACTATCGTCTGTCTTCGTTTTCGGAAGCGGTCTCCTAACACCCAGTATGAGGGGTTGTCATTCGTTTGATTTTGACCAACGGCGAGTAGCTTTCAACTAAACGGAGAGTGCTTCGCCGTTGAGTGGAGCGGGTGTAGGTACCCCCCACTGCTCCACTCCCAAAAACATTTAGGTTAAATGAGGAGCAGCTAGTTGAGCTAGTTGAGAGTATATCACTCCCCACTGGCAAAGAGGGGAGCGTGCGGACATTGACCCCCCCACTGAAATATTTCAGAAATATTTTTTCGTTGTATATAAATGTGTGTATATAATAAACATGTAAGTTTGTTATTAACGTAGACTGACAGTGGAGCTGTAATAGTTATGCATTTAATTAGGAGATGCCTTTGTGAAGTCATCAGCTGAACTCACTGTGACCGATCGTAGCGTGTCCGGCTGACTGTTTACTGATGGTAGGACCTCTTGTGAGTCCGCGCGGGTAGGTACCACCACCCCGCCCATTTCTGCCGTGAAGCAGTAATGCGTTTCGGTTTGAAGGGCGGGGTAGCCGTTGTAACTATACTGAGACCTTAGAACTTATATCTCAAGGTGGCTGGCGCATTTACGTTGTAGATGTCTATGGGCTCCAGTAACCGCTTAACAACAGGTGGGCTGTGAGCTCGTCCACCCATCTAACCAATAAATAAAAAACGACTCCGGCGAACCTTAGGAGAATACGCACGTGAGCCGACCGGGTCCGAGTCTATACGATACGATTGGGGATCTTGTATCATCACTAGGTGACTCGGAATAGTATGAGTTATATGAGCACGCAAACTTCCGGCGCGCAATGTAAACTTGCCGGACGCGACGTACATTGCGCGCTCGACATGTGTTTTCTCAAACTAACAGGTTTTACTGCGAACTCTGTTTGTTTTTAACTATATAAGTTTAAATTAATCTCGTGCGTCGGTAGGGACGTGCGATCGAGTGATGCAGTCACGTGTTTAATTGTGACAAATTTTGTATTATCCAAGTCTAAAACGCATAATGAGATCGTGTTCAGTTTAAATTGTATATTATTAATATTATAGTCATTGTTAAACTAATTAAATAGATAATAATATTGTAAAAAGAATAAAAGTATTTGTATATTAATTTCGTGTTTTATTCTTGTTGGAATACATGATGTTTGCTTCGCTGCGATAAATTGAGGGTAGAAGTAAGGAGCGCCATCTTGTATAAGGGACAAGTTGAAAAAGTCCACCTGTCTACAGCAAGTTATTGTTGGAAGACTCATCGAAATAGCGCTAGTGTAGGGAGTATATAAAATGAATAGCAGTTTTAAACACAATGAAGTATGTCGGAGTGACAAATTTAATATTTTTCATGACTTGTGTAGTTAAAAAATATGCAATATGTATTGAAAATCTCAAAACTATTTATTTTTATTACTATTTACGTAGGAAGCGTTTCTGTTCTTAATTTAGTATCTTACTCTAATATTTTATGGCGCTGTTTTTTTCTTTCCATTTGCTACAGTGGCGTCATCTTGAGTCCCTTTTAGCGAACACTTTAATACACTGAGATTGTGCTCATTATTTCTACCCTCCATACTCGACATTAAAAGCAGCTTATAAAATGGCTTCACACAATATCATGCAAAAAAAATGTTACATCGCATTCTGTTCGAGTTAAAATTTGATGCAGGTGACACCAGTGCTATAACTACGTCAAGATATCAAAACAAATTAATTTTGCCAGGGCAGATCCCAGGCAGCGGCGCAGTAGACGCTGTTGCCGATCGCGGGTTCGATGTGGTATTTAGTGTTGCCAATGCAAAGTTCCTGTTTGAACGCAATGTTGCCAAAACAAGTTTTTTAATATTAGTTGCAAAATTTACATTGCTTCTTTTCTAAATATAGAGGTGATAGTTTCTTTGAGCACATCATTAAATTTACGGAAAAATCAAAAAATTACGAATTGCGCTGAAAGTCCCGCCAAAAGTTAACAAACACTGATCTAAATTATAAACTCTACATTACAAATTTAATGCATTACAATGCTAAGGCGTTTTTTTATTGATATCCATGTTTTCCTAGCGTCTGCTCGACTTCCTTGACGTACTTCTCAGATACCTTCTGCTGTCTCATGGCGGCCACCTGAATTTAATTAAATCAAGCGTTTTAAAAACTAAAAACTTAATAAATAAACAAGAAATAATATAAATAAACAGTTTTTACTTCGCTGACATTGGCAGTGACCATATTTGGATAAGTCTGAATTGAGGCTAAATTCAATTGATGATGACTTTGACTACTTGTTAGAATGAATAATTGCGTGGAGGCAGAAGTAAGCTTGACTTCTATACTAACTAGACTAACTAGACTGATATAACTAAAAGTGATACCTACTTTCAATGGGTGGCGGCAACCACATTATGATATTTATGGGCTGTGCAAATTACTTAATAGCCAGGGCCGTGTGTGTGATTGGCAGTCTAGAGCAAAACCCTCTGCTTTAAAAACACGGCATACTGACACCAAATTTTCATATTTTTTTTCCTACCTAAGCTGATAGCCTTGAGAGGCTATTTCAGCGTAACCTTAACTAGTAGGTGAGCTCACGGGGCTCAAACCTGACGACGTTGCTAACATGAACCCTAGCAAGAGCAGTGCTTCGCAGAATCTACCACCGGATCAGAAACGCGACCCACTGTGAAGAACCGGCGAGAAACTCAATGGGCTGTGTCTGAGGGTTAATTTACTCGTCGAACCCTTCATCGCAAGCGACGGGTTCGACGAGAACGACGACCGGTGCTTGAAGTACCTAAAAGCAACGTTAGTGGATCGGGAGGATCTGAAATGACGTGTTTTGGGCAATTTTCAGAAGATTTACCTTCTGCTTAATGACATTTCTTTCGTATTTATCCTGCTGTTGCTGCTCCATCCTGAGAGCGACTCCTTCCCTCTGCAGCTTCTCCCTCAGCTCAGCACGAGCGCGTTCCTTCTCGTTAATCTGCCGCATGATCTCTTGCCTGTGCTTCTCGACGCGAGCTTTACGTTTCTCATCAAGCTTTGGGTGAATAAGAGTTTTCATTATTAATATTAATAATTTATTCTCGAAGTGGGCAGTGGAGCCAGTCTTGTTGCTTTTATTATTAAATCACATTTTAATAAGAATACTAATAAAATACGAACATTCAATGGCTCTAAAGTTTTTTTTTGTGTGCTGTTAGTGCACAAGATCCGCTGAGGATCTCAGTGGGCTGTATCTGTGCGTTAATTTGCTCGCCGACATATTATTTACGTACGCGTTAAAAGGTTAATACGAATTCAAGTAATTGTGCTCAAACCTAATTTGAATTTAACACAAATTTTTCGAAATATCTGTCAACTACATTTATGTACAAACCTCCTTCTCTTTCTGTATGAACTCTTCGTTCTGTCGGGCGGCGTTGTTGAAGCTTTGTTCATCTTTCGCAATCTCTCTCGCAATGAGACGATGTATGTCTTTGATCTGTGAGAACAAGGGTCATTTTTGTTATAAAAATCATGGCTGTCATTAAATTATGGAGTGTAAGGAGAAAGTTTCCCACTTTCAGTACAAAATAACAGTTCAAAAATCCACCAGAATGGCGCTAGCATAGGCACAGGGTATGATATGAATTGAGCAGTCGTTAACTGATTGAAGTATGCTGAGTTAGAAAATTTAATATGTTTAATGACCAGAGTAGTTAGTGACAGTGTAATATATAAGACCTCACATGCTTACGTAGTCCAAACCAAATTCGTCAATATAACCTAAAATTATTGCTGTGGTAAAACGTGGAGACATCGATTGCATTTTCTTATCAGCTTTAAATAAAACACTTTTTCTGATTTTGTAGTGCTTACAGTTCTTTCGTCCTTTTTTATTTCTCTGTCTTATTCTAATAGCACTCAGCGCCTTTTTTTAAATTTACCCGGTTGCTACTGTAGCGCCACCCTTATTTAGCAGATTTTATCGGACACTTTTAAAACACAGAGATGGTTCTCCTTACCTCTACCCTCCATTCATTAAATGTATCTACGCAGACCACAGATAATACATTTAATATGACGCAGGCGTGACATTTAGTTATCAAATTATGCCTGTCTATTTCTGGCGGGAAGCAGACCTGCCTTAGTATTCGAATTGTAGAAAAGCACTAGGTACAACACGAACAAGACTCCAATTTAAAAAAGTCGACTAAAATCCGTCTGATTAACGGTATCACCTTGAGTGACATCTGTTGGATTTCAGGATATATATTTTTTTCCTACCTATGCTGGTAGCCTTGAGAGGCTATTTCAGCTTCGCCTTAACGTGTAGGTGAGCGTACGGGGCTCAAATCGGGAATGTTGCTAACAATGGCCATAGCAAGAGCAGTGCTCCGCAGAATCTACACCGGATCGGAAACGCGACCCACTGAGAAGTTCCGGCGAGAAACTCAGTGGGCAGATATATATGCCACGTCACCTGGACTATCGCACCAACAAATAGAAGTGCTATACTGTCATAGAATATTAACTCAACTTTAAGACAAAACACAGCCAAATGCTGTCTTTGTAAAACCCTTAGTTAAGCGAATGCACTAACCTGCTGAACCCTAGCTTCGTGTAATTGTTTCATCTCCTTGTTCCTCTTGATAGCGGCGTCCCTCTCTTTCCTCCTGTACTCCCTCTCAACGTCCTCCTGTATCTTCAAGTTCCGTATCCTCTCTAACTCTTCTTTCAGCTCTTGCTCTGCCTATATCGTGAACTGTTCATATAAACCACGGCAGCGCACATGTAATAATCTTTCCGACTATTAGACTATTACATACGGGTATATTAGACCCCAGACTGCTTGAGCTATGAATAATTTAATAATCCACGGTGAAGGAATAATATCGTGTATTAAAAATCAAACCCGCAAAATTATGATTTGCGTAATTACTGGTGGTAGGACCTCTTGTGAGTCCCAACGGGTAGGTACCACCACCCCGCCTATTTCTGCCGTGAAGCAGTAATGCGTTTCGGTTTGAAGGGTGAGGCAGCCGTTGTAACTATACTTGAGACCTAACTTATATCTCAAGGGGGATGGCGCATTTACGTTATAGATGTCTATGGGCTCCAGTAACCACTTAACACCGGGTGGGCTGTGAGCTGGTCCACCCATGTAAGCGATAAAAAAAAAAGATCAGTTCGTACTAGTATTTTAGTAACCTCAACTCAACCTTCCTACAAGTCTGCTCCTGTCCAATCTACGTGAAGCCAACATGCCCCTCTGTTAGTAGACCCTAGTGACCATAACCGTCGCCCAGACAATAACTGCCACCCTCTTACTTTCTGCGCCTTAGCGATGTGGTCGATGCCCTTCTGCTTAGCAGCCTTAACGGCCTCAGCATCAGCCCTGGCTTTGGCCTCTCGCTCTTGCTTCTGCTTTAAGAAGTTAGAGATCCTCAAGTTCATTATACGTTCCTCTTCGTTTTGTAATTGCTTGAAGTAGAGAAGTTCTGCGTTACCTGAAGGACAAAATAATTTCCTATGTTATTTATCAACTCATAAGCCGGTAATCTTTCGCGTAGGAGAAGAGGTATTTTGAGAGCACCATTCTTCTTCTTGAAGTACTATTTTGTAACAAAGACATACAATTATCGAGTATTGTTTCATTGCTATAATATCTACAAGAGTCGCTTAAGTTTTTTATTTTTTTCATTGCTTCCGCCCCACTACTGGGGATGGCGGGCGGAGCATATCGGTGTCGAACCTACTAAAACCTCCTGTCGCTCAACAACCAACGTCCAAACCTCGCATGAGACACAACTCATGAAAAGGCAGAGGGGAGAAAGTGAAGCGTTTAGTGCGGAGCACATCTTTCCCATCACCCTTCTCCCGGGAGGCCGCACCGGCGGTCGTCGGCGACACGAGCACCAACCCTCTCGGTCGGCAGGCTATCCGAAGCCCGCCTAGATGGCGCCGGTTAGCGTTAGATATCTTATGGAGTTCTCTCTTTATATATAGATGATGCAATTAATATGTAATTATCTCACCTTGATCAAGCATTTCCTTGAGCTTCAACTGCCTCTCGTGCTTCTCTTTGAGTTTCTGGGCCTCATCGATCTGCATCGCTATGTTGGCTTGGTTCACTCGGATGCTTTCCTCTTCAATACGCTCAGCCTCCATTATCTGATTAAATATGATGCAATGGTATCCTCTATTAGTAATTAAAGAGAATGTAGGACAATGTATCCCCAAAAAGAATATTTGATATGTTTGTTAGTGATCTATAGACGCATAGGTCTGTTATTCAGTTAAGCTCAATGTATTTTCGACAAATGCCAGAATCGCGCTTATCACGTTTTCAATCTATCTATATATATAAAAATGAATTGCTGTTCGTTAGTCTCGCTAGGGCATGATAGAGGGTACAAGACCGCGCGGCAGATCACCGTTACGATGGACCGACCAAATAAAGGCAGCTCTAAACGGTCCCGTTAACGAGTGCACAAGAAGGGCCGCGGTACGCGAGAAATGGCGACGTCTGGTGAAGCGCACCACCAACCCAAGTGATGACCACGACCACTCTGCCAAGAGTGCATACGACTGAGAAGAGAAGAAGTCTCGCTAAAACTCGAGAACGGCTGGACCGATTTGTCTAATTTTGGTCTTGAATGATTTTTGGAAGTCCAGAGAAGGTTTAAAAGGTAAATAATTATGAAAATGCTCGGAATTCAATAAAAATAACAATTTTGTTTTTCCTCTGATGTGCCCCCCGTCGCCGCGTCGGATGGATTCCTTTTGTTTGTTTTAAGTTTATTTTATACAAAAGTTTAGGTATTTTATCTATCGATTGAGGCACTACGAAGTCTGCCGGGTCAGCTAGTATTACATACAAATAACATGCACGTTTCAAACAATAACATTTGGGCCGTCTTTCTATCAAGCAATCACACTGCTTGGTAGAAGATCTTCGCTTTGTCACATCAGGTTTGCTCATCTGCCTTCGTAGACAATAACAGAAAGGGCCTTTCCGAAGACGGATGATTGTGTTGAAACGCTAAACTTGAACCACTTTGCCGGGCCTTACCTTGGCTTGTTCGTGAGCCTGAATCTGTTCTTTCAGAGCTGCCAGGTTCTGAAGGCGGAGGTGATGCCGACGAGCCTCCTCCGTCTCCGAGCGGTGTACCGCCTCTTTACGATTCTCCTCCATAATGGCGTCGAGTCTGTTAATACCACGGATTTTTTTGAAAAACAACAATGATGTGGCGATGCGAATAAATTGGGGTCTTAAGAACGCATCCAGTGTGCTTAGTGCGAGTTGTTTAACGTTCTCGATAGCGTAAAAGTTACCTCATATTTGTATGTTCCAACTGCATACAAAAGTGGGTTAACTTTTACGCTATCGAGAACATTTAAGAACTCGCACTAAACACACTGAACTTAGTAGGTGTTATGGTTAATGAACTGGACTGCTACTACACTTAGTCCGGGTTCTATTCTCGTCTCAATATTTCATAGTCTTGCAATCTAGCAAGTAGACTTTCGCCATCGAAAATTCTAGTTCGGGGCAATTGAACGAGAAAATTTAAGAAATAATTGCTTAATAACAAATTTTGAGTGACTCTGTGGTACAGTAGTTAGTCCCTGACCGTTGCGCCAAGGGTCGTGGGTTCGATCCCCGCATCAGGCAAAGATTCGTGTGACGAACAGATTTGTTTGCTCTTCGTCTGAGTGTTTATTATCTATATATGTATATATTTAAACGTGAATAAGTATGTATATCAGTCTCTGGTACCCATACCACAGAAAATCCTAAATTGGGGCTGAACGACCGTGCGTGATTCGTTCCCAGGTATTTATTATTTATTTATATTAGATGTTATGCTGCGTTCAAAGTATACCTCTGTTGTTCCTCATCGAGCTCCTTCTTGATGAGGTCCTTCTCCGCGATCTGAGCGTCTCTGATGGCGTGACACTTAGACGCCAGGATGATGCGGTTGCAGAGACGAGGACCCTGCATGTTGTCCGCCCGCAGTACTGTATATTAAAACGATTTTTTTTATTGCTGAGATAGGTGGACGAGCTCACAGCCCACCTGGTGTTAAGTGGTTACTGGAGCCCATAGACATCTACAACGTAAATGCGCTACCCACCTTGAGATATAAGTTCTAAGGTCTCAGTACAGTTACAACGGCTGCCCCACCCTTCAAACCGAAACGCTTACTGCTTCACGGCAGAAATAGGCAGGGTGGTGGTACCTACCCGTGCGGACTCATAAGAGGTCCTACCACCAGTAAAAATAGACCACCAAACTTTAATACAATGATGTCTCTTGATGATGACATTTGGGTTGAGGGTCGCTGGTTTGCTTACAGCATCGGGTAAACCGATGAGACGAACACTTTTGTTGGCTCTTTGTCTGAGTGTAAGCATATCAATGTTTGATATTTGAGCATGTATATAAATGATGTATTAACATAAATGTCAGTCTTGGATTTCCATAGCACAGAGCATCATTGTTTGGAGGCAGATGGACATGTATGACTAGGTCACTGTCCTCTCTGCTTCTGTCACAAAACCCGCTCCGATTTGAAGAGCTAGAGAAATAGAACACACCCCGAAACCCCAAGTCTTACAGTTTGTTGTGGAATGCCGGGTACTGTGGCCTTGAGGTCTGGAGATCATTAAACAATAAACCGGCCGTAAGTTTGATTTTGCGTCGCTACAAAAATAGATAGGGTTTTACTCTCAGCTCTTGACAGGGTGTGAGCAGTCTGGTCCGGCCCTTCGAGTTCCGGGTCCGCGGCGCCGGTAGCCGTCTCGGCTCCGGGCTGCGGCATGAGTTTCTCCTTCAGAAGCTGCTTCCGTGCCTCGGACTCTTTGGCGGCCTTCTGGATTGCCGCTTCTTGATCGTGCATGGCTTGGAGGAGCTCCTCTTGGGTTACGACCTGGATAGATAAGACTGCAATAACTGATAACTGAATTATTTTAAGAAGGAAGGTTGCCCGAAGCTTTGTCAAATTTCATTGGGACCGGGATAATTGTTATTGAAGATTTGTATTATTTGATTTGCAAATTCCGTGTTTGTTTGTACGTTTGTTAATTCGGGTCCTATGCCCTCGCATGTCAGGTATCCGATTAAGCTTTATTGACACTTTAGCGAAGGTACATTATTTCGAACATTTAACGGTAGGCAGCAAGTTATTTGGCATTGCTGACGTCCATGAGCGACGGTAACCACTCACAATCAGGTGGGCCGTATGCTAGTCTCCCTGCAAGGGCAATATTTTTTTTTTTATGAAATTACGGTTGTTTCAATAAATAACGCGCTGAAATGTGCATTATTTAATAATTAATTGAATAAGTTAATTGGCCCTACCAGGCCGCCCGGGCGATGCCGCTGGTGTTCCGGGATACCCCGCTAGGCCAGAACCCGCGGTACGGCGCAGCTTCAACCCTCTCAGGTCGACCCGTGACCATCACCAGGAAGAGACTGCCTCCTAAGAGGGGCCGGAGCTGGACGAACACCCTTCTCCGACCCCTGATGACCTCATACCTCAAGTTCGAAACGGCATTCACGTTGTGATGTCTATGGGCTGTAGTAACCACTCAACCCTAACTTGTCGACTTGTCTCCCGTTGTAAAATCAAACCACATTTAGAGATGCGACTATTACCATTATTTACAAATACGCAAAGGGGAAGACTAACTTTAGCTTGTTTCTTCAACCTTTCGAATTGCTCCTTATGCATGATAGCTGGATAGAAGTTCGGTTCGGTCTTCGGCACTAACAGAGGACGCCAACCACCGATTTGCGGGACCATGGTGTACTCTCTTTTCGGCACCTCGCATTTGTGGATGGAACGCTTTGAGATTGGGAATTTTAGGCGGCATTGTGAGGGCCTGCAATCATTGAAAATGTCCATCGCTAACATTTTCCATTTGTTAGCACACTTATATCTACTTTGTGCTTTAATAAATTACCATAGCTATAGGATTTCATAGGATACCAAAATGTGGTCAAATAATAATTGGGATACCGATGTATTAATGACGGTGAAGGTACAAGGTTTTTACTGGTGGTAAGATCTCTTGTATTTTTACCGGTTACCGTTGCCCATAGACTTCAGCAATGCCAAGGGCAGAACCAAGCCGTTGCCTACCGAGAACCAAGCCGCTGCCTACCGAGAACCAAGCCGCTGCCTACCGGCTCTTGTGAGTCCGCACGGGTAGGTACCACCACCCTGCCTATTTCTGCCGTGGAGCAGTAATGCGTTTCGGTTTGAAGGGTGGGGCAGCCGTTGTAACTATACTTGAGACCTTAGAACTTATATCTCAAGGTAGGTGGCCGCGTTTATATTGTAGACGTCTATGGGTTCCGGTAACCACTTACCATCAGGTGGGCCGCGAGATCGTCCACCCACGTAAGCAATACAAAAAAAACAGTGCAGATACTACTGTGAATTCCACTGCAGACACTGAACTGTGACATTCACTTTGTGAAGTATTTGGGCGTGTCAACGATATTCATATAGTTGCGTTTGTATTTAATTTTGCCCAAAACACGTAATTGCGGATCCTCCCGATCCATTAAAGGTGCTTTTAGGTACCACAAGCACCGGTCACCGTCCTCATCGAAACCGTCGCTTACGACGAAGGGCTCGACGAGTGAACTAACCCATAAACTCAGCCCACTGAGCTTCTCGACGGATCTTCTCAGTGGATCGCGTTTTCGATCCGGTGGTAGATTCTGCGAAGCACTGCTCTTGATAGGGCCAGTGTTAGCAACACTCCGGTTTGAGCCTCGTGAGCTCACCTACACGTTAGGGTAAAGCTGATATAGCCTCTCAAGGCTATCAGCATAGGTAGGGAAAACAACCGTATTTAATAATAATATTAGTATGGTCATTTTACAAATGTGTGTGTGCGTATGTGTGTGGGCTAGCTATCCAATTAAAGGACCAATGCACGATAGGAGACAGGATAATTAGCTATCAAAGTTTCGACCTTCTTCCATCTTCTTGAGGAGGGCGATCGTTGTGGTGTCTATTGTTTCTCGCACATTTTGTGGACTGCGGGCTTGATTTGTTACACGTTACATTACATTCATGTTATAAGATCATGATTACGAATTATGTATCATAATAAAAAAAAGAGTTTAAATAAGTAAAATAAAATTGACCTGTGAAGTTGGTAGCAGCCAGGGTCGCTTCCTTTCCTGACGTTGTGGTAGGGTATGCCCTCGTGAGGATCTTTCGCAACTTTAGGCATTATAATTGTTACAAAATGATAAAACAACTAGGTACGAAGAAACTATAAAATGACGCTATCTGATTTTGGTTGCTAGGCAATGAAATTATCGTTTTGCCAATTTTAATCTATATGTATAAATAAAAGGCGATGTGTGTATATTCCCCTATAGACTCCAAAACGGTAGACAGCTTTCAATTAAATATTCAGCAAATCTTTTGTGCAATTTGGTGGCGATTGCAAACCTAAGGACCGAGCAATAAAGCAAGTCGTGCTTGGCTAGACAAATTTAAGTTTCTATATCCGCAAAAAAAAACCATTTCATCTAAAGTGAACTATTATTTAATATTTAATTCACATTAAGAATTATGCTTTTAAAAATCCACTCTGTATGTTTAAAACATAGATTACATTTGACAGGTCTAGAATCCTTTATTAAAAGCTGTGTTATTTATTACTTCCGTAGGACATAATGGGGGATCTTTTATTTGCTTGATTAATACATGAGCATAATAAATGAACTGGATCTTGACTCAAGTTTCTGGAGAGATATTTTATTTTTAAGCATTTGAGGATCTTGAATAGAAGTAGGTGCTTAAATAGTGCATATACGATTGAAAGACATCCTTAAAAACTATATGCATTCAATTTGAAACTAATTTTTCAAATGGTACGAGACTTTTTATCATACAATACGATAATACAGTGAATGTCATGTATGCGGCCAAATAAAGTTTCACTGTTTTCGTAATATTTATTATAATTAAACCTACCTCGTTTTACGATTACAGTCTTAAACAATTTTCCGTTAAAAATAAATTGGGGTGTTTAAGTAGGTAGGTACTTACTTTAAGCTATTAGATCACTCTTGACTCCGTCAACGTCAGGATTATCAGCGAGACTTTTTGGCGGGAACGCGAGGAGTGAAGTTGTGTGATTTGTTTTATTTTGTCTATTTAGTGTTTCTTCAGGTTTAAATGTGTAATAACGGTGGTTTATTAACTGTTTAATATCTGTGAAAGTGCACAAATGTGGGAAAATGAAATAAAGCTGCTGGACATAACTTCTCGGGTTCCTCCAAAAAGTCCACTGAAAAAATCTCAGTAAATGACCACCATTTTACTGCGATTATATTTCATCCCATATCATCTCATTTCATTAAATTTCATCCCAGTTGATTAATGTTTCAAATTAATCATCTTCATTTCATTTCACTCCATATTATCATTTTTCATAAAATTAAGAATATAAAGTAAAATAAGACATGACTTAAAGGTCTCAGTTACCAGGTCATAAAATCTGTTAAAAAAAAAAAAAAGGATTATCAGCTGTTCTGTGACAATTTGTATCAAACAGATTTAGGTTATACAATAAAATATAGGTTAATTTAAGTTCAGTTGTATCATATTTAAACTGACAAAATACTTAATTGCTTAATTAATTTTGTAGCGTAATTCAAAGAAAAAAAAACTAATAAAATATCTATATTACTTTAAAAAAGTCAAGTATAAAAAACCGGAACTATTTGATTGTTTATAGTACGCATATAATGCAATTTTTTTAAATTAAATCTATAATGATGGAGAAAAATGAGACACAGTCAACAAATTCACCCTATCTGGCTCCTCTCCTGGTAAGTTTTATCACAGTGCTCATTTAATTTTGCCATAAACTTTCTACTTTAAATGTTAAAATTTTATTTGCTAATCTTGATTGTTGTGATTGCGCCTACCTGTTCTACCTATTTCCGGAATAAAGCAATCGTGGGTACTATTTTAAAGGTTTTTTAATAACGATTTATAGAGAAGGGTATATTGTCGGTTAAATCCATTGAACTAAGATTTTAACCAAGAAACAAATGTATGTAACTGCAAAATATCAAAGGGTTGTTTGTCTGCCCATTCAAGCTATAACCAACATGTTAAATGCACTAATTTATTTATTTAAATTTATGCATTAGAGTACAGTGGAGGATTTAATGCCTAGAGCATTCACAGAGTTTTATCTTAGATGCATTTGCTTTATTGAAAAATAAATAATTTATTGTATAATTGTACAAAAAACACACTATATTTATACATACATAAAACACCGTCCATATTATAATATCATAGAATACAAACATAATATATATCTTTATTCTTGTATATATAAATTCAATAGAGACATTTATATCGAACATATTAAACATTCATTGAACATGGAAAAAATAATTTAGCTAATTTCTTAAAGCTACAGCAAGATGGATAAGATAATGGAGCTAATAGACATCCTGGTGTGATTTTTGCAATCCATCTTAAGACTGTAATCTGAAATTTCAATAGTTTGCGCAATGACTGCCCCATCCTTCGAATAGGATGATATTATACTATATTAATACAATATGTCATTGATATATCAACAGGCTGGAGCTATGGCTGGATTGTCCGTAGATTTAACATTATATCCTCTTGATACACTGAAGACACGTCTACAAGCAGAGCAGGGCTTTCATAAGGCTGGAGGATTCCGTGGAGTTTATAGAGGTAAATCCATATAATACACACCTAAAGAAGAAGAAGTACAAATAAGATATTTGTTCTATGTATTGCTTTATTGTACTGATAGCCCATAAGATGTACAGCTAAAAATCAAGAGCATGCACCCTTGACTTCCTTACCCAACTTTACTGGTGGTAAGATGTGAAGCAGTAATGCGTTTCGGTTTGAAGAGTGGGGCATCTGTTGTAACTATATTGAGACCCTCGAACTCATATCTCGAGGTGGACAGCAGCATTTACGTTGTAGATGTCTATGGGCTCCAGTAACCACTTAACACCAGGTGGGCTGTCACCTCGTCTGGTCAAAAAACACTGGTGGCAGAGTATGTGGCCTCTTTGAGGTTTTTATATTGTCCTGCTTAACATATAACTATTGACCATGAGTGTATGCAAATTAATAAACAGTTTAAAAATCTCTTTCTAGGTATTTTGACAGTCGCTTCGACTTCCATGCCAACGACGGCATTATTCTTTGTGTCCTATGAAACTACGAAGACACTATGTATACCACACATGCCGGGTTCATACTCGTCGC
Source organism: Bombyx mori (assembly GCF_030269925.1). Classification (NCBI taxonomy): domain Eukaryota; kingdom Metazoa; phylum Arthropoda; class Insecta; order Lepidoptera; family Bombycidae; genus Bombyx; species Bombyx mori. The sequence continues at coordinate 11,553,446 of NC_085126.1, read as the reverse complement.
TAGTTCACATGTTTGCTGCAAGCATCGGTGAAATTGTATGTATTATTATATTTGTTTGTATGTTGTGTTTAGATATAAGAAGTGATAATCGAATCAACAGGACTAAATAGTTTTTTCATTTGAAAGATATAGTTGTCATTTTGTCATTGGGTGTTCAAACTGGAAGTACATATCTCTCATTATTTACAAAAGTTATTTTCGGTAAAAATGTCCAATTTCTTCAGAGTCTTCAATAGAGCGAAGCTATTTTACTCTTGGACAAAGACTTTTGCCCTCCCTTACGGTCTTTCCCCAGCATTATAACTTGTAACAACTTCAAATGAGGCTTATGGAGAGTTCATCCATACTACCTGGAGCCACTGCGGTCATCTACAGTGCTTTTCCAGAGGTCTTTTTTGCCACGTACCATCCGGCTATGGAATGAGCTCCCCTCCACAATGTTTCCCGAGCGCTATGACATGTCCTTCTTCAAACAAAGCTTATGGAGAGCACTTAACGGTAGGCAGTGGCTTGGCTGTGACCCTGGTATTGCTGACGTCCATGGGCGACGGTAACCACTCACCATCAGGTGGACGGTATGCAACAGGCTACAAGGGCAATAGAAACTACCATTGAACTGTTGCATATGACATTTCATTAAGTATATCTCATAACAAAAGGATCCCAATGATTGAGTTAAAGTGTCTGATTGTTTTAATATACCAGCAGACCAAAGCATACTGTAAAAGAATTACTTATAATATGATTTTTACATATTTATTTGTTTATTTGGTTCACTATATAGATTTTAATGACCTAGATAGGCAGAGGCAAGTTTGTGTTATATTAAAAAATTACTTCTGGGGAGATTTTAAAGTTTGTTTTTATTCTTTAATTTCAGTTAGCGTGTGTTATAAGAGTACCAACGGAAATAGCAAAACAGAGAAAACAAACGTATGTCGGGACCAAGAAGACAAGCAGTATATCAATACTATTTCAGGTAGTTTAAATTATTGTGATTCGGGGTCTGGTTTATTTGGTTCATAGAATCATAGATCCTCTCAGTAGTCTCAGTAACTTCTAACATCTAAGAGCATAAAAGTAAATTTAAAATTTATTTAAACACTTTTACAGTTGGAAAGCACCCAATAATAATATTAATCATTTGGGATAAATTGATGTCCAAAATTATGTTGCTAGAAAGTGATGATGATCTAACATTGATACTAGGTTCAGATTCAGAACAAAATCACAATATTCAAATTTGGGCTTGAGTGTCTGTGACACAGTACGGGATGCATCTTAGCTCAGAGTACAGTAGCATAGACCTGCTCTAGTTATACTTATATTATATTTAGATAAATGTAGCGACGAGCAAACCCGTATTGAAAAATAAACAAGCTATGAATCTCTTGCAAATTCCTCTCAGTATTGAATTAGTATTAAAAAATAGGAGCTAAGTCTTGAAAAAATATAAACATTTTGATTTTAATGCTTGCAATTAACTGCCTCGGTGACTGATTGAGTAAGTTTACTGACGCTTAGGTTTTGTTCCTTCTTCATTGCGAATTTACTAAAACAGTAAAATATTCCATTAATTGAATAAGTATTAATTGAATTAATTGATTCCATTAATTGAATTATATATATATGTGGAGTATTTTTTAGAATTTAATTTTATTTAAATCTGACAACCCAAATTTGTGGATGGTCTGTCAAAGTCAGTAGGTAGTTAGAAAAAAAAGATTAGTGTGTGTGGTGGTGGTAAGATGTAAAAGTGATATGTTGTTGTTTCTTTGTGTAAAAAATAAAAAATAAATAAGGTGAGATCCATTTCTCGTTATTCCGCCATCCTACATATATATATATATAATGTATTATTTTATTTATATCAAAATACAGTTTAGCTTAGTAAAACTATAGCACAAATTGAGTTGCTCTTATAAAGAGAAACAACATTTAAAGCTATTGCTTCACCACTGTTTTTATATCTTTTTATATTTTAATATTTCAAAATGCTTTAATATTTTTAATGTTCCTTCTAAATATTCGAAATTCTATTTATGTCATCTTTATAACATACTAGCTGTCCCGGCAAACATTGTTTTGCCATATATAAGATTTCTAGGGAATTTCTAGTGTAGAAAAAAAAACTAACTTATTGTAAGTGTGTAAGGATGTGGTAAATAAGTGAAAGAGGCATGTAGCGCTGTGAACGTTGAGGGAATATATAATAAAAATAACCAAACCTCATTCAACCACATAATACCTCATTATAACAAAAAAAAAAGTCCAAATAAAAAAAAAGATGTTAGGGGTGGACAACCTTAATCACTTAGGGGTATGAAAAATAGATAGTAGCCGATTCTCAGGCTTACTGAATATGCATAAAAAATTTCATGAGAATCGGTCAAGCGGTTTCGGAGGAGTATGGGAACGAACATTGTGACACGAGAATTTTATATATTAGATTAACCTCTTTTAAGATTAATCGTATAGAAGTTACATATATATAATTAGTTTTCTATTTATGTCATGATATGAACATTTCGATTTTGGACTTTCATAAGTTGATCTCACTTGTAGGCATACAAAACGGAAGGTTTTCGCAAGGGCGTATACAGAGGATTTGTGTCTACAGTCGCTAGGGATTTACCGTTCAGCTTCATAGAGATGCCCGTCTGGGAGCTCCTGAAGACGACCCTCAGGAACCACAACGACGGACAACTGTCCAGCTTTCAGGTACGTGACGTGTGGAAAATTCATTTGGTCATTTTTATAGCATTTTTTAAGTCAGCATTTAGGGTAATTAAAATTTAACTCGCGACAGATTCGTTACGGCTGGTGTGAAAAGATACAAGAGACATAATTTTATTGTTTGATATTAAAAACAATTCAATAAATAAAAAAAACAAAACATAGTGTATGTTAATATATTTTTTTAAACTGTCCATATTTTTGGTCATTTAGCGTTCAATTGAATGTCAAATGACACACATGAGACAATGTCTTTTACTTGAGGTAAGACCTCTTGTGATTACTGGTGGTAGGACCTCTTGTGAGTCTACATGGGTAGGTACCACCGCCCCGCCTATTTCTGCCGTGAAGCAGTAATGCGTTTTGGCTTGAAGGGTGGGGCAGCCGTTGTAAATATACTGACACCTTAGAAATTATATCTCAAGGTGCGTAGCGCATTTACGTTGTAGATGTCTATGGGCTCCAGTAACCGCTTAATACCAGGTGGGCTGTGAGCTCGTCCAAACATCTAAGCAATAAAAAAAAAGAAATGTCACTGTTAATGGCAATGCGTGGTGGTGCTCGCGTTGAGCTGGTAAGGTATTGTGTGTGCAGACAGCGCTGTGCGGGTCCGCGGCTGGTGGGTTCGCGGGGGCCGTCACCACGCCTCTGGACCTCGCCAAGACGCGCATCATGCTGGCCCCGGACTACGCGGTCACGCGGAAACTGAGAATACGTCCGGTCCTCGAGGAGATATACTGTCGCGGCGGCGTCCGGGGCCTGTTCGCGGGCGCCACGCCGCGCCTCCTCGCCTTCACGCTCGGCGGCTTCGTATTCTTCGGCGTTTATGATCTCACGAAGAATCTTTTTGAGAGAAATACGTCTCGGTAGCAATGCCTAATGGAGCAGTTTTTCCCCTACCTAAGCTGATAGCCTTGAGAGGCTATATCAGCGTCGCCTTAACTAGTAGGTGAGCTCACGGGGCTCAAACCTGACGTCGTTGCTGGCACTAGCCCTAGCAAGAACAGTGCTTGGCAGAATCTACCGCCGGATCGGAAACGCGACCCGCTGAGAAGATCAGTGTGCTTAGTGCGAGTTTTTTAACGTTCTCGATAGCGTAAAAGTTAATCCAATTTTGTATGCAGTTGGAACAGCGCCCCCTAGCGGCAAACGCACGCAAACGATCCCATTCCATACAAATATGAGTTAACTTTTACGCTATCGAGAACGTTAAACAACTCGCACTAAACACACAGGAGAGAAACTGCTCCGGAGCATGGACAACGGTCCGCCATATTTGGGATGCGACTCAACAGTTTATTAGAGCAGCAGGGTAATTAGTTTTAGGGTTCGATTCTAGTTTGTAAATTGTTTATAATAATAAAGCCATTTAATTCTGAACTACATGCATGATGCAATTTACCATTTTGTGTTTATACATTTTATTTCTTACTAGCTGACCCGGCAGACTTCGTAGTGCCTCACTCGATAAACAAAAGACCGAAACTTTTGTATAAAATAAACTTAAAACAAACAAAAGGAATCCGTCCGATGGGGGGGACATCAAAGGAAAAACAAAATTGTTATTTTTACTTAATTCCGAGCATTTTTATATTTATTTTAAACCTTTTAAACCTTCTCTGGACTTCCACAAATAATTCAAGACCAAAATTAGCCAAATCGGTCCAGCCGTTCTCGAGTTTTAGCGAGACTAACGAACAGCAATTCATTTTTATATATATAGATGATATATCTCGCAGTTCTACATGTCCTACATCTATTCTCGCAGTTTTACATGTCCTTCTTCAAACGAGGCTTGTGGAGAGTATTAAGCGGTAGGTAGCGGCTTGGCTCTGTCCCTGGCATTGCTGAAGTCCATGGGCGACGGTAACCACTCACCATCAGGTGGGCCGTATGCTCGTCTGCCTACAAGGGCAATAATAAAAAAAAAAGTTCAGCGAGCCTCGTGACATAGGTCTCCTCCATTGAGCTCGGTCCTCTGCAAGTCTGGTCCAGTATGGTCCTAGGGTTAGTTAGTTAGTGTTCATTGTTTACCTTACTGAAACCATTATGACTTAATACAGTACGGGCGAGGCCCGGATCCACTTGTGAATTATCTATGTCTGTTAATGATGAATTATACCAAAACCTAATCTGTGTTATTTGAAATTGTTTGTCTATTAATAAAGTTGTAGATGAATGTTAACACTGTTGGAAATTTATATCTGTGTGACAGATTGTTGAACTTAGAAATTATGTTTTTTTTTTACATTTTGTTTGTTTTTAACTTTTATTGGATCAAACGAATCTGTGTTTACTGGTGGGGGCGTATTGCGGGCCCCCTCAGGCGGGGACTAAACCAGAGCAGTCCGTATACGATATAGTTCTAACATCGTGTGTCAAATTACAAAGTTGCATATAGGTGTATAATGCATTTCAAATAAAAATGTGCATGGATCTGCGGTATATAGTGACGTCATAGCTTTACTGGTGGTAGGACCTCTTGTGTCCGCGCGGGTAGGTACCACCGCCCTGTCTATTTCAGACGCGAAGCAGTAATGCGTTTCGGTTTGAAGGGCGGGGCAGCCGTTGTAACTATACTTAGACCTTAGAACTCATATCATTCAAATATATATGATTGTTTTTTTTACATCCATGTAATTAATTGATTAATAAAAATCTATTCTCAATATTTTTCTTCAGATGTCAATGAAACATTTTAAATCTTGCTGTATTTTAAACGTTCTTTGGAACTGATATATTGCCATAATTTCAATTTAAAGAAATAGTATATTGTTACGAATTAGTATCTCACTGAATATATTATTATGTAATAAGGACAACAATTAAAATTTACTGCAAGTGTTGTGTTGTTGTTTATTTGGCTTAGTCGCGTTTCATTGTTATTGTTGTTTTATTGTTATTTGATTTTGTTAGTTGATTTTATGTAAATTTCAAAGTGTTTACGTAAGAAATATCATTGTTTGTTTGTGTTCAATTTCGGTAAGTGGTCTAATGAATGATTGTACTATTTTTTGTTTGAAGTTATAATCAAAATAAAGATTTTCTTTTTGTGCAATAAGAATGGTTTTTTTTTTATTACATGTATTTTGTTAGCTTTGTATGTTTGTATGTAGGTAACGAAATCTTTGAACGTTATTTTCACAGAGTCCTAGATTTTAGTGTGCTCAGTACAAGTTTTTTAACTTCGCGATCCCGTAAAAGTTAACTCAAATTTGTATGAAGTTGGAACAACTACCCTTCGTTTGCCGCTAGGGGCGCTGTTCCAACTCCATACAAATTTGAGTTAACTTTGACGCTATCGAGTAGTTAAAAAACTTGTAGTAAGCACATTAATTAACTTAAAAATTCGCCCAAGCATTAAGGATGACATTGCAACAATTTGATTTTAACCAGTATCAAGAGGATAAAAAATAATTGTTATTTTGACGTGACAACATCTTATAAATCGAATGATGAATACTGGTTGCATGTAATTTATTTTGTCACGTTCCGGCTGAGCCTGAGCGTGCAAGCGAGGGCGCGGAACAAACGATAGAGAGGCACGATCGGCCCAAGCGTTGGATTGTGACACATTTATCTCTCTTCTCGCGTGACGTCAGAGTTAGCAGTTTAAATAGTTCTGCTACTGACGTTATCACGTAAAACTTATTGTCTGACGAAACCGACTTTACAGAAAACTAATTAATGTTTTATTAGTTCGTTTTGCTATTAAAGCCTTTCTTATTTAAATTATAAACTACTTACTTATTTTGATTGGAACTTTGTAACAAGCCGGACGGTTTTGTAAAAGTCATTAATGACAATACAATGATTTTATAACTTCACTCTAATACCGTGGCCTGTGTTAATAAATTAAAAAAAAAAAATGTGTGCGTGTACTAGTGTACACACGTAAGAAGTGAAACTTGTTTATGGCCTTATTTTTCGAAAAATGATCTACATGCAACTTTCTAGAAATTGGTTAAATAAAGTTAAATTAGATAAAGTTTAAACAAAAGGATTTTATTATCATAGACATGAATACAAATAATACAATTATTTCACTTTACCTTTTTGCTACTAAGATTATTACAGCATTTTAATAATACATCTCTTTGATATCATAATACCCTGGTACTTTTCTTCCTATAAATTAATAATAATAGCACGGTCCACGTGGTGTTAAATGGGGTTCCTGAGGTTCGTGAAGTTTGACCCACCTTGAGACATGAGGTCGATTTCTCAAATCCGAAACCATGCTTCAGAACATACCGCCGTTAATTATTAATAAATCTCTTTGCTATCATAATACCCTGGTACTTTTCTTCCTATTATTTTACGTAATAACAGTAATAAATAGCACGGTCCACGTGATATTATTAAGTGGGCTCCCTGAGATTATTGGAATTACAAAATGATTTCCGTAATCCACCTGGAGACATGAGGTCAATTTCTCAAATCGGAATCCATACTTCAGAACATACAGCCGTTAATTAATAAAGAAGGCTGTACGTCAGAGTAAAGTTATAATAATACATCTCTTTGATATCATAATACCCTGGTACTTTTCTTCCTATTATTTTACGTAATAACAATAATAGCACGGTCCACGTGATATTAAGTGGGTTACCTGGGATTATTGCAATTACAAAATGTATTCCGTGACCCACCTTGAGACATGAGGTCGGTTTCTCAAATGCGCATCCATACTTCAGAACATACAGCCGTTAATTAAAAGATGGCGCGTAACGGAAAAATGTGACGCGTAACCGAAAAATGTGACGGTAAATTTTTTTCCAACGCCGATAAGGAAGTTTCACTTCAAAAAAAACAGATGAAATTAACAATAGTTGGGTTTGCTGTATCAGCGCATCATGGCAACTGTCGTTACGTACGTGACGGTAGATGATAAGTACATTATTGCTAGGGTTAAGCAATGCTCTTGCTAGGGCTAGCAAATTATCTCAGGTTGAGCCCGTGAGCTCTCCTACCCGTCCGGGGGTAGCTGGAATAGACCCTTAGATTATCAGCGAGTGGGTGGAGGTAAAAACTATTAGTTATTGACTCGCACTTATGATTTATATACAGGGGAACATTAGCTACGGAGTAGTTGAGCCATAAGCTATTGTTACGCCGGTAAGAGTAACGCCATCTATCGCCGAATAGTCGAACAAATATCGAAGGATCTAGTAGCACCTAGAACGCTCGAGAAGTACAACGCTATCTATTGTGAGATAGCGGAAACTACTACTAGAGATGTGTGGAATATTCTCGATAATTCTAGGGATAAGGTATCGGCTATAAGAGCGTTGTAGAGATGGCACGCAGGCAGTCAGTAATCGGAACTACTCGAAGCGAAACAGCGAACGGATCACCTGAAGCGAAGCGGAACAAGCGAATAGTGTTTGTTGAGTGTTTTAAAGTGTTCTAAGCGTTACAGTTACAGTTTTAAGTTTTACTTTGGTTCAATTTTTATTTATCCCGAACCCCAGCGCGTAACACTATTTTATGCTGTGAAAACATTGATTTCAGAAATTGCTGCGTCTTTGGAGGATAGTTCACGCCCGCAGGAGCAGACATTTTTTTTTTTTTTTTTATACGTACTCGACAAATGTTCACGATTGACTTCCACGGTGAAGGAATAATATCGTGTTATAAAAATCAAACCCGCAAAATTATAATTTGCGTGATTACTGGTGGTAGGACCTCTTGTGAGTCCGCGCGGGTGGGTACCACCACCCTGCCTATTTCTGCCGTGAAGCAGTAATGCGTTTCGGTTTGAAGGGTGGGGCAGCCGTTGTAACTATACTTGAGACCTTAGAACTTCTATCTCAAGGTAGGTGGCGCATTTACGTTGTGGATGTCTATGGGCTCCAGTAACCACTTAACACCAGGTGGGCTGTGAGCTCGTCCACCCATCTAAGCAATAAAAAAAAAAAAGACAACATTACACATTATCTCAATATAACACGGAGCGCGGGCGCAATTCACGCTGAGAACAATATTATATTATAACTAGCGACCCGCCCTCGCTTCGCTTCGGAAACATTAAAACAAACATGAAACAAAAAAAAAAATAAAAAAAAATAAAAAGTAGCCTATGTTCATCAGGGACAATGTCGGCTTCTAATGGAAAAAGAATTTTTCAAATCGGTCCAGTAGTTTCGGAGCCTATTCGAAAGAAACAAACAAACAAATCTTTCCTCTTTATAATATTAGTATAGAAAAAACAAAATTTGATGAAACGCTTTTATTGTTTTTAACTAAATACAATACACCAACAACAACAAATTATATTTATATTTCTAATGTTTATACATCGATATACATTTTTATTTAAATATATTTTACATTTAAATAACAGCAGAAAATCGCGCCTCACAATTAAAACAGTATTAACTCAGAGGTTTGCAAAATTTGAAATTGTGGGGTCAGACAAGTGCCAACAATCTCTATGAATGTTTTTTTGATTCTGCTCTTTATTTTTTTAGTATGGCAATTCTATCGTCTAAGTTCAAGGTCATACCCGGAAAAGTTTATAATTATAGAAGATTTTTCCTTAGGATAAAGATTATTTATTTATAACGGAAAACAATATTTTTTTTGTCGAGACAACACGACACGAGATTACGAGTAGATTTTTGAGATATTCCGGAATATTGCATAGATATTTTTTTCAGTTGATACTTTTAGTTATGAGGAGCGATATTATAATCAGTCTACATGTGAATGGAGATTTGACAAAAGAAAAAAACACAAAAATAAACATTTATTTTTAAACAACAACATGGCCGACATCACCTCACTCTCCCGCCAATTCCGAAGTTTTGGATGCGATCAATTTAACATTTAAAAATACGTTTGGTTATCTTTAATCGATCACAACCAAAATAACACAGTAAAATTTATTTATTTATTAAAAATATACATTAGCAGATAATATGTAATTACAAATAAAGATATTTTGTGACAATTATATATAATTTCCTATAGATAATACCTATTCGTGCTAGTTCCTCTCTAGAAGTTTTTAAGAGTCAAATGAGGAAACATTTCCTGTCACTTTAATTGTATTTAAGTTATTGTTTTATGTATGTTTATTTATATGTATTTTTCATTATATATTAGTTTTTTTTAAAGCTAAGTTTAAAAATCATGCTTTAATACCTTTTATATTGTACACTATTCCTCTCTTATACATCGTATTTCTCTCTGCTAATGGTTTGCTGGAAGAAAACTCATGAACGAGTTAAGCTCGCCTTTGTACATAGTATTTAGACATTCTTTAAATCTGTTTTTATTGTATTTTCTTTTTGTCTACAATAAGTATAAAGATAAAATAAATAAATAAAATATAATGCAGATTAATTGTATTTTGTATTTGCTTATATATACTTCGTTCGGCTTCTCTAGAACGCTAAACTAATGAATACAATTATTAAAAATATAATGAAATGCCATTAATTTGTCATTCAATAAACTAGCTGGTCTCATTCTCATCTGATTCTACTTGCGATAAAATCACCGACTCGTACAGAAAATATATTAATGACAATTCAAAATGACATATCAACACAGATCGCGAACGCAATGATTCTAATGTCCATACATTTAAGGTACGTAAGATGGCTCGGTGATGGCGACGGATAATTTGATAATTCAACTAAAAGGCGGTTTAAATTGAAAATAAAAAATTTTGGCTTCCCGGCAAAATTGAATTTAGTTGGGTACCTTGATTAACAGATGGCGCTAGTGAACTAAATTCGTGCGTACAAGGAAGCCAGACGTGTCACTATTATTGACTTTCATTAACATTGATATGTTTTATAATGAATATTCTAGTGGATTCCTTTTCGGATGACACCATCAAATAATTAAATTTATTGATTACCTTCTGATTAATACGTACAACAACGCTTTGGAACATTCATAGCCATTGAATAATTGTTTCACATTTAACAGATTTCAACTATATAAACTATTTTATTATTAAGACTATCAGGGTATAATCTTGCTTTAACACATTCTCTTCGCACGAATTTACAATCATCAACAATCTTAGTTGTATGGACGGAGTTTATAAACAATAAAGGACGCGAATTTATACCGTAGGAATTTTTATTTTTATTTTTTTTATTGCTTTGATGGGTGGACGAGATCACAGCCCACTTGGTGTTAAGTGGTTACTGAAGCCCATAGACATCCACAACGTAAATGCGCCACCCATCTTGAGATATAAGTTCTAAGGTCTCAAGTATAGTTACAACGGCTGCCCCACCCTTCAAACCGAAACGCATTACTGCTTCACGGCAGAAATAGGCAGGGTGGTGGTAAACGCCCGCGCGGACTCACAAGAGGTCCTACCACCAGTAAAAATTATTGGATAAAGTACATGAAATTTGGACGGAATTTATTATAAAAATATAATTACAATACAATTAACATAGTATTTAACGGGTTCTTATATGGGTGTGTCTGAACGCGACATGAAACATTGAGAACTCATTGAATTTTATTAAGATGTTGGCGGTAGGCAGCGGCTTAACTGTGAATCCGGCATTGCTAATGTCCATGAGCCACGGTAATCACTCACTATCACATGGTGTTTAAGCTCTTCTGCATACACATGCAAAAAAGTCGTGGTAAGAACCAGTCTCTTAATAATGTTTGCAATGCATATACCAGCGACGGTCTAAAACGATACTTAAGCGACAAAGTGACGACAGGAAGGCGTTGTCGCGAAATTTAAGAGATATGTACAGATAAATACAATGATTACTCCGATGTCACTGGTTTGGTTATAAAGTGCATTGAATTAATTGCCATCGATTAAATATATGCCGCCGACATCTAAAGTGACAATTGTTCACTTAGATTGTTCTAAGAAGCAGTTGGTTAAATCTTAATTGGAATAACACGATGGGACAGTGATTATAATTTTTTTTTAATTACATTTATTTATTTAAATGTGACATAGTAATTCTATGATTAATCCGCGTCAAAGTAAACGTGTGACGTCACTAGTGGGGAGTCGTGACGTGTTGTATGTAAAATGGTTTGTTCCTCGCGTACCTTTTGATCCGAATTGTCGTCGTATTTTTCGTTTGAAATAAAATGGCTGCCGGTTACGTATTAAAAAAAAAACTTATTCTACCTCTGTACATAATTAATGTTGTTACTAAATTGACGAATAACCGTTCAGTGCCATCTATATATCGGGAGCAAACAAGTCCTATGTCGCATAGCAGAATTGGATGCTGTACAGTTTGTATCTCTCTCGTACCGACCAGTTGCGGTCTGCGTGAATACAACGTTCTTTCAAGAGGCCAACGATTACATACGTGGGGTAGGAGAAGTGTGATTTATCTGAATATGACGTTGTGGTCGGCGCGGTGCGCGCTGCTGTCCCGGGACGAGTGCCGGCGGAAGGGGTTCCAGGAAGGGGCGCGGCGCGGGGCGGCGGCGCGGGGGACGGGACGCGGGGTGGCGCGGGAGGAGCCACTGGAGGCGCTGGAGGCCGCTGACACCGAGCCCTCGCTGGAGGGGGGAGGTCGCGCCGCGGCGGGGGGCAGCTGCGGGGGAATAAATATCAAAATATCACTTCCTCCATCTCCTTTCTATGGGATATTTTACAACGAACTACAGTGGTGTTATAAGATTTTGATATCGCTACGGGTCTAACTTCAAGCTCAGAGTATTTCACGTAGTAAAGAATTCCGTCTGATATTATATTGAATATTCATATGTCTGTTGAGGCAACAACAACAGACTTGATTTTAACTATCTACTAGAGTTCCCTAAAATAAGCAAAATTTAAACTGACATAATATCGAATCTCATTCATATTAATTGAAACTACTTTTTTGATTTAATCTCATTCGTTTTAGTTGTTATCATACTATTTCTGACGTATCGATTATTTTAGTTTTTGTGGTTAGAACTAATAAAAAGTAAATAAAAGTCAAAGATTATCTGAATAAATCAAAAAAATTAATGGGAATATAATAATTTTTACACTATTAATTGATATGAAATGAAATGAAAAATAAATCACTTACCTTGATGGAGCTCTTATCCATGGGCGTCGCAAGCCTCAAGGTGAGCGTGTCCGCGGCCTGCTGTATCAGCCTCACGACCTCATCGTGTGAACTCCACTTGACATCCTCGTCACCGACCGAGATAATGAAATCTCCTTCCCGCATTCCCCCAACCTGGGACATAATATTGAATTTTAATGGCTAGAATCAATAAAAGCAGCAGCAAAAGGAAAAATGTTAATCTTAAAACATGAGGGGACATTTAAATTTCACAACAAAAACATTAAATAAAATTCCGTTATTCATTCATTCCAAAGCTTCGTATAGTACAAGTCGACTCCGAGTTCTGAGTGCTTTGTGCGAGCTTTTTAACGTTCTCAATAGTCTAAAAGTTAAGTCAAAATTATATGCAGTTGGAACAGCGCCCCTAGCCGCAAACGTAGGCACACGTTCGAACTCCATACAAATTTGAGTTAACTTTTACGCTATCGTATTACGTTTTTGCGTTAAAAAACTCGCACTGAGCACACTGACACTGGTTTTCACTGGTGGTAGGACCACTTGTAAGTCCGCGCGGATAGGTACCACCGCCCCGCCTATTTCTGCCGTGAAGCAGTGATGCGTTTCGGTTTGAAGGGTGAGGCAGCCGTTGTAACTATACTTAAGACCTTAAAACTTATATCTCAAGGTGGGTGGCGCATTTCCGTCGTAGATGTCTATGGGCTCCACTCGTCCACCCATCTAAGCAATAAAAAAAAACTTTACGCTACCAGTGGCACAAATCATCATCGTAGGTCTATGAATTTTAAAGTTTTGCACATGGAGCAATCTATGCCGAGTGCATTCAACGAATTCCTGCGACCATTATCCGGTTATCGGTCCACCTACTCCTACTAATTAGCTACTCTCGCTGCGCCTTACGAGGAATGTGCTTTACCCACTGCCACTTCTACGTTGTAATTCTGTCTATGGTTCTGCTGCGAGTCTTCCACTCCACAGCGTCGCTTGTTGAGCGACTATGAGCCTACGTACAAGGCTCCGTCAGCGAACCACATCGGTTCCCGTAGTCTCATACTCACATCTGCCAAGGAGTTGGGTTCGACGGCGGCTATGACAACCGGGGCGTCCCCTCTCACGGAGAACCCGAACCCCTCGTCGTCTTTACCAGAGACATTGTATTCACTGGCCGCCCTCCTCAGCTGGTCTTTCCTTCTCTCCCTCCCATTTTTCTTCCCGTTCTCTCTGTCCCCTTTCTCAGCCCTATAATCGTATTTCGACTCGTAGTCCAAGACTTTGGGGTGGTATTCGAAATTGTTATTATAGCTGTTTATGTATATCCCGTTCTGTTTCGTCACTTTGAGGAGTTTCTTCTCGTAATCTTCCGAATGCTTCTCGTCGCTTCTGTTCTGGTTGTAGTAGGCGCTGTTGTCTTCTGATCTGTCCCTTTTGTCGTTCGATCTTTTTAGTCTCTCCTGGTCTGGGTCTTCGATTCTGGAGTTTCTTCTTCTGGTGTTTTTCTGGAGCTGGACTAATCTAGGAGCGCTCCAGTGCCGCTTGGCTGAGAAAACCGCGATGGGTCCGAGGGATTTGAACAAGTCCTCGACTCGGTATTGCGAGAAGTCCGGAGGTGTAAGAGCCAGTTGAAATTTCGATGACGCTGCAATAGATCAAAGATTTTGACAATATAATTTAGGTAGACTAGTATAGACTTATCTGCTGTTATGTTTTTATTAGGAGTGGGTAATATCGGTTTTGCCGCGTATCGAATCGTATCTATATATCGAGGATCAATATCGGATATTGAATCTATATATTTTCTGAATCTATATATTGATGGATGCTAGTAGATTTTCTCGATTCATGATATTTGAGATTTGAAACGATACGCTGATATAATATCGTAGTAGATATAGATTTAAGTCAACGTTATACGGTTGGTTTTCTGATATCAATTTATAATATGATCTTAAAGTAATAAAAAGAACATGAAAATAAAAATATCAAAAAAACTTTCCTTCATGCTTTTACCAGGCTTAGGACTGGCTACATTATTTTCAGTTTTTAGTATTTTGTGACTTAATTTAAAATTACAAAATATACCAAAAGAGTGTAGATTTCAAAAGTTTAATACAAACACAAGAAATAAACTCAATTATTTGGATTCAACTAAAAATAGAAAAATGTGTACTTTAAAAATCAAACACAAAAAACTTTTAAGTATTTATAAACACTTGTCCAAAAATTCTAGTTCAAGGTCAAAGCGCGTGAAATTAAATTCTACGATGCAAATAGGCTATACTGCGTTCAAGTTAGGGTCGAAAGTTGAAACTTCTTTCCTAAATTGTATCCTGCTGATACGCTAAGAATAATCTACAGACATATGGACTTAAATATAAGGTTTACAATTGTATGGATAATGCCTGTTTCTGTTTCATTCATCACATGCTATCCCTATCGTGCGCTCACTCACTCTGGCCGATTCGATACGAACCAAACGAATATTGCTGATATTCACGAATCGGTACGATATCCCGATGCGCATCACATCGAGCAATATCGTGTATCGGCTGATATCGAAATATAGATTTCGATTCACGAATCGGTACGATATGCCGATGCGCATCACATCGAGCAATATCGTGTATCGGCTGATATCGAAATATAGATTTCGATTCACGAATCGGTACGATATGCCGATGCGCATCACATCGAGCAATATCGTGTATCGGCTGATATCGAAATATAGATTTCGATTCACGAATCGGTACGATATGCCGATGCGCATCACAACGAGCAATATCGTGTATCGGCTGATATCGAAATATAGATTTCGATTCACGAATCGGTACGATATGCCGATGCGCATCACATCGAGCAATATCGTGTATCGGCTGATATCGAAATATAGATTTCGATTCACGAATCGGTACGATATGCCGATGCGCATCACAACGAGCAATATCGTGTATCGGCTGATATCGAAATATAGATTTCGATTCACGAATCGGTACGATATGCCGATGCGCATCACATCGAGCAATATCGTGTATCGGCTGATATCGATATATAGATTTCGTGCGGGGCGATATCGGATTCAACGATATTGCTGCGATATACAGATATTGAATCTATATACGATTTATATCACCCACTCCTAGTTTTTATAGCCTTTGTAGACAGAAAGGCATACGGCTCACCTGGTGGTGAGTGGTTACCGTCACCCATGGGCGTCAGCAATGCCTGGAGCAGAGTCAACTTGCTGCCTACCGTTAAGGACTCTCCACAATTTTCCTAATGAAATACGTACTCAACAAATGTTCACGATTGACTTGCACGGTGAAGGAATAACATCGTGTAATAAAAATCAAACCCGAAACATTTTTAATTTGCGTAATTACCGGTGGTAGGACCAATTGTGAGTCCGCGCGGGTAGGTACCACCACCCTGCCTATTTCTGCCGTGAAGCAATAATGCGTTTCGATTTGAAGGGTGGGGCAGCCGTTGTAACTATACTGAGACCTTAGAACTTATATCTCGAGGTGAGTGGCGCATTTACGTTGTGGATATCTATGGGCTCCAGTAACCACTTAACACCAGGTGGGCTGTGAGCTTGTCCACCCATCTAAACAATAAAAAAAACGTCTCGTTTGAAGAAGGACATATTGGAATGTTGATGTTATCCAAGTACCGGAGTAGGACAATTAGTTGTAGTACTCACGCGTGATGTTGGGTGCGTCCAGTAGATCCGTGAAGTCGTTTTGTTCCGCCTTCGGGTTCTGTTCTTGCGCCACCTGCTCCAAATGAGCTCGCACCACCACGGACAGCGCTTCCTTGTCCCGTAACTCTCTGAGGAAATTTATTTATCTCATAATGCTCCGAATAAGAAGAAAAAAAATGTGTTTTCCCTACCTATACTGATAGCCTTGAGAGGCTGTTTCAGCTTTACCCTAGCGTGTAGGTGAGCTCTCGGGGCTCAAACCGGAGTGTTGCTAACGCTGGCCCTAGCAAGAGCAGTGCTTCGCAGAATCTACCACCGGATCGGAAACGCGACTCGCTGAGAAGATCCAGCGAGAAACTCAGTGAGCTGGGTTTATTGGTTAGTTTACTCGTCGAGCCCTTCGGTGCAAGGGTCCGGCGAGGACGGTGACCGGTACTTGAGGTACCTAAAAGCACCGTTAATGGATCGGGAGGAATCTGTGTAATGAAGAATTTAGAGATACTAATATTGATATTACAGCCTCAAGATTCAATGTGAGTGGGCATTGCATAGTGATGTCTGCGGGTTTTGCTAATTACTAGGTAAGCCGTGAATAATTTTCTTTATAAAGTCAGACATAGACTAATCTTGAAACAGCGCCATCTATTTTCTGAGGACATTAAACTAAACAGTTAGTAAGAAAATTGAGGAAAGCGTCATCTTTTGTCCACCATTTCAAACAAGCTTATCGTACCTGCACATTCTTTGTAGTCTTAACGCTTCTTCATAGAGGGCGACGGCCTCGGCTAGATGCGCCCTCCCCAGGGCTGTGAGGTCATAGTCTTGCTCTTTCAATATGGAGTTACCTGACGAATACAAAGGCACTGTTTAAATCAAAGCTAATTAACTAAACACTTATCACAGAAAATTACTCATCATCGTTTTAAGAAGATCTGAAAACGTGAATGGATAAAGAGGTTACGTACCATTTTTCAGATTTTTTATTTTTTACATTGAATGAAGGTGCTATGTGCCTATAAACAATATTGGACCTTAAAGCTACGAATTGAAAGGCTATTTTTAGAAATTGCATGTGATGAAAGAGTTATTTACGAAGAAAAAGTACAATAGACAAAAGTTTGTTGTCCATTTTCTGAAAATTAACAAATTGTATTATGTCCCCTTCATCCACTCATGTCTTCAACTATTCTATATTTATTTTAATGCTATTGAGGTTATCGACCTTGACTTAGGCATTAGGTATCACGACCCTGCTCTAATTCTGCTGTATACAAATTTCCAGCCGTCGATACTATTTTCAGCCTCAGTTGCCAGAGTGTCGGCATTCAGCTCCTGCTGTCTATGGGCTACAGCTGACGCGAACATGATTGTCAGTTAAATAAAAACAGTATTTATAATTGAGGCATTACTGGTGGCCTGGAGTCTTTTTTTTTATTGCTTAGATGGGTGGACAAGCTCACAGCCCAACTGGTGTTAAGACTGTTAAGTGGTTACTGGAGCCCTTAGACATAAATGCCGCCACCCACCTTGAGATATCAGTTCTAAGGTCTCAAGTATAGTTACAATCCTTTCCAGTTTCACCAGGACAGGTGGGCGAGCAAAGGCTCAGCCAAGAGGGGTGGGATTTGCTAACAGCTACCCCAGCGCCTCCGAAGGAGATCTAACAACTCCAGAGCAGCTGCTTCGCGAATTAAGAAACAATCCACGAACCGTTCTGCTGACTCCTGTCGTTCTCATTGGAGTACAGCGCGTCCAGTCTCTCCCTCATCTCTGCAGAGGGAGTGGAGTGGAGCAGCGCCGTGCCGCAGTACTGGTGCGCGAGCGCTGCAACCAGAGTCAAGGGTTCGTTCAATTATCCCTTTGACGGTCGTGTAGGTCACCGGTGCCCTACGCGGCGCTCTGAAGTAATTATGTCGATTTCTCTTACTACAACACGTCGGGCGTGCCCCTGACGTTGCTGATGTCCACGAACGATGTTGACCACTTACCATCAGATGGACTGTGTGCTCATCAGCTAGAACAACAAAATATTAGGCTTTGAAAGAGTGGTGGTGGCGAGGGAATCTGGAGAATGCATACCGTGGTAGAACTCAGTCTTGACGTGGACCAGGGAGACCCACGAGTATGGCACGTAGTTGAAGACACCCTCGGTTTGCATCTGGAAGCAGTAACAAAACTGTGCGTTCAGCGCGTTGACTGGTAAGCGAGCCGGGGCCCGTGGACCGCAACGTAAAAGCTGCAGCCTTGAAGCACAAGAGCGAAGTCTCTTAATTGACTCCCATTTAGCGGACGCTTTTTAATACATTGAAACGGTGCTCCTTATATCTACCTTCCGTAATTTTTTTTATTGTCTAGATGGTTAGACGAGCTCACAGCCCACCTGGTGTTAAGTGGTTACTGGAGCCTATAGACATCTACAACGTAAATGCGCCACCCACCTTGAGATATAAGTTCTAAGGTCTGAGTATAGCTACAACGGCTACCCCACCCCTCGAACCGAAACGCATTACTGCTTCACGGCAGAAATAGGCGAGGTGGTGGTACCTACCCGCGCTGACTCACAAGAGGTTCTACCACCAGTACATTGTACATGATTATACTTTTAAAAGGTACCCTTAACACTTCAGTCCACGTTAGCATCCACACAGCTGAGGATAGGCAGGAGTGGCGCAGGATAATCCAGGAGAAAGTTGTTAGAGGAAGCCACGAGCCTTAGTATTGAGGATTATCGTCGCAAGGAGGAAGACTTATTCATGAACGAAATGTATAATATTGTTTTGCGGCTTCCCATTTGGGTCTATAGCTGGTGCTCTAGGTCCCCGCGTCGCGTGGTGATGGTACCTTGGCGTGCAGCTGTCGGTAGGTGTGCGCCAGGTGCGCGCTCTCCTGCGCCAGGTCCAGCGTGACGTCACCCGCCTCGCCCCCCGCCTGCAGCTGCAGCTTCTCCAGCAGACACTCGCGGGCTTGAGCCTGCGCAACCACGACAACTATACTTGTGGACTTATGTTGCAAGACAGTTTTTTACTTGTTGTTATTTTTGTATCTTTTTAGCTTGTAATGTGTGCCTAATAAACAATGAAATGAAATGATGTGATATGACGTGATATGATGTGATGTGATGTGATGTGATATGATATGAAATTACATAAAATGATTTGAAATGATAATGATATGATATGACATGAAAAGTTGTGATATGATGTGAGATGATATGAAATGAAGTGGTTTTTTTTTTTTTTTTATGATTGAAGGATTACTGGTGGCCCGGAGGCCTTTCCAGTTTCACCAGGACAGGTGGGCGAGCAAAGGCTCAGCCAGGAGGGGTGGGATTTGCTAACAGCTACCCGAGCGCCTCCGAAGGAGACCTAACAACTCAAGAGCAGCTGCTTCGCGAATGAATCTACTACCGGATCGGAATCGCGACCCGCTGAGAAGATCCGGCGAGAAACTCAGCGAGCTGATTCATGGGTTAGGTTGCACGGCGAACTCTTTGTCGAGTTCGACGAGTACGGTTACCGAGGTCCCTAAGCCTGCTCCTAGAGCTGAAGGCGTCTAGTGCAAATGTTATTGGATCTGATGGATCCGTAAGGACGTGTCTAGGGCGTCGACGGTGACTAGCTCCTGCATGATCAGGATTCGGGGAGTAGTCAGCGGCGGCTACGATAAGGCGATTATCATGACGCATAGCCTTATCGAAGTACCGTTCCGACGCTGACTTCATGTATTTCTGTATAGATTCGAGGCCCAGGTCGTCGTGTAGGTCAACGTTCCTCACGAACCACGGAGCTCCGACGGCTAACCTGCAAAAGCGGGATTGTAGAGATTGAAGGGTGTCTATGTGTGTACGGGCCGCGTGAGCGAACACCACACTCGCGTAAGTCATGACGGGCCTTATGCAAGTTTTGTAAAGTGTCACCTTGTTCCGAAGGGACATTTTACTCCGCTTACAGATCATGGGGTAGAGTCTACCGAGAATAAACGCGGCACGGTCACGGACTGATTTTATATGCGGGCGGAATGTCATCGATGCATCCAGGGTAACGCCCAGGTACTTGACCTTCCTGGCCCAGGGTATGGATTGACTAAAGAGAGTAATCGGGGGTGTGAGATTCCTCCTCCTAATACGGGAGGAAATCCGTGTGGAGCTTCCCCTCTGAAATAGCACCGCAGTACTTTTCGCTGGGTTGATGTCTATGCGCCATTTTCGGAACCACTGTCCTAGGGCTAGGGCTGCGCTCTGAAGCTTCTTCGCGATTAGGGACTTGTTTCTACTGGAATAGTAAACAGTCGTGTCGTCGGCGAATAAAGCTAAATGGGTCGGCGGCGACCGGGGAATATCGTTAACGAATAAGCTAAATAGGAGGGGTGAAAGGACAGAGCCTTGCGGGACTCCAGCTATGAGAGGTCGCGGGGAGGAGCGGGTTCCCTCGACTCGATATCGAAAAGAGCGGTTCGACAAGAAGTCCCGTATGATGAGCACGAGACTATCCGGCACACCCATGTTGAATAGTTTGAAAATCAAACCGTTGTGCCAGACTTTGTCGAACGCTTTTGCGACGTCGAAGAAGAGAGCTCCCGTGTATAACGGTTTAGGTCGATTAAGCCCCACAAGAATGTGCTCCGTGAGGCGGTGCACCTGTTGAACGCATGAGTGATTTGTACGGAATCCGAATTGTTCATCGATGAGAATGCCCTTGGATGAGACGAAGTCTCTGAGGCGTTTGTAGAGCAGACGCTCATACAGTTTGCCTAGAGACATGAGGAGGCTGATCGGGCGGGAAATGAAGTGGTCAGTTTGTGTGTCATGTGTGAATGTGAGGGCGAGGTGAGCTCACCGTCATGAGGGTGCCGAGGACGAGAAGCGTGTCTGCGGCGAGGTCCACCGAGGGCGCGTTGGTGAAGTTCTCGTGGATGTGCCGGAGCGCGCCGGCCGCACGCAGCAGCGCGTCCACTGCGCCGTCCAGCCCGGCGCAACGACTGCGCTCCTGTAACGGAACCCCCTTGTAAACTAATCAAATTCAAATACTAGTTTTTCCATCAATGTCTTTCACTCGTCGATATTGTTTTGGGTTATTAGTCTTTTCTTTTTTTTTCCTACCGAAGCTGAAAGAAAGCCTTGAGAGGCTGTTTCAGCGTAACCTTAACTAGTGAGCTCATCACGCGGCTCAAGCCTGACGACGTTGCTAACACGAACCCTAGCGAGAGCCGTGCTTCGCAGAATCTACCACCGGATCGGAATCGCGACCCACTGAGAATATTCGGCGAGAAACTCAGTGGACTGTGTCAGAGGGTAGTCTTCTCAGGTTTAGTTTGTCAATATAAAAATCGTAAAATATGGAGCGTTGAAACGCTTTATGATTTAAAGCGACAATTCGCTTAACACGCGACATTTAACTTTGTGATTAAAAGTGCGTTTTATTTGGTCAACAGTTCAGTTTGGCATCAACAGTTTTTTTTTTTTAAATAAGCGTCAATGAAGTTTACCCCATAATAATAGTCTAAAAAGTTTTTTTTAAACTTTAAACATTAAATGGATCCCCCTGTAAAATTACAAATATGTCGCTTAAACCAATATTATTTTTGGTTATTAATTTTCTTAGGTTTAGTTTGTGAATATAAAAATTGCAAGTCATAATGTTTTTTGGTACGAAAAAAAAAGAACAAAGAAGCAAGGGTCTTATACCTTCGACTTCCACGTTCCTGGACACATGCGGACAATGAATTTGATAAAGTAAATTAGTCCCTAACGTGAAGAGAATAAAGCCCATATTATTACGTACCTGTTTAGCGCCGATCTGTGTGTAAATGCCAGCAATGTTGAACAAGACACATGCTTTCTCAAAAGCCACTGTTCGCTGACACGATGGGACTCCTGTAACAAACAGAACCATACCATCGAATTAAGCTTATTTTTGGAGCTTCCTTCTTCGTGAGTCGATATAAAGCTTCATTTATATTATTTATGAAACACGAATTTATGTTTTTTTTTTTTATTGCTTAGACGGGTGGACGAGCTCACAGCCCACCTGGTGTAAAGTGGTTACTGGAGCCCATAGACATCTACAACGTAAATGCGCCACACACCTTGAGATATAAGTTCTAAGGTCTCAGTATAGTTGCAACGGCTGCCCCGCCCTTCAAACCGAAACGCATTACTGCTTCACGGCCGAAATAGGCAGGGTGGTGGTACCTACCCGTACGGACTCACAAGAGGTCCAACCACCAGTGATTACGCAAATTATAATTTTGCGGGTTTGATTTTTTTATTACACGATATTATTCCTTCACCGTGGAAGGCGATCGTGAACATTTGTTAAGTACGTATTTCATCAGAAGAATTGGTACCCGCCTGCGGGATTCGAACACCGATGCATCGCTAGATACGAATGCACCGGACGTCTTATCCTTTAGGCCACGACGACTTCAAGTGTGAGAAATTCCATACTCCTCCGTTCACGCAATTTTCGTAAAAAGGGATACAAAGTTTTCGCTTCACGTATTAATTAATATATAGATGTAGATAAAAGTGTTTCGACGCTTGAAAGGCAATCGTGACTAAGCGACAATGCGTGAACTTTACAGTAGACTAATTTAAAGTTGAAATACCTGAAAACAAAATTTATTTTAACGAATCCAGCTGCAGTAGAATCTAGCTAGTAGCTGTAGGATTGAAATGATTTTAATAGACCTAGAAATATATATTTTTTGCGCATCGAATATGGTTATTGCCTATCATTTATGTACAAAGCAGTTATTGTCGCTTAGTCACTTTTGCCTTTCAAGCGTCGGTTTGTATGTTCATCAATCATACCTGTTAATGAATCGAACCACTCGAAGTAGACGCCCAGGGACCGGTCCGGCGGGAAGAACCGCCTCTCGATGTAGTACAGCTGGTTGTAGTACTTGAAGAGCAGGGCAACTCCTGCCGTCGAGCGCACGGGGGTCCGGATTGCCTGGGAACAGAACAACCTTCATAGTTTGGGTAACACGAGGTTGTTTTATTTTTAAGGGATTTTATGACCTGGTAAATATGACCTTTAGGTCATGTCAAACCTTTAGATTTGTGAAAATTGATACTATGTAGTGAAAACAATGAAATGAAATGAGATGAGATCATATGGGATGAAATATAATCTCAGTAAAACGGTGGTGATTTACTGAGATTTTTTCAGTGGACTTTTTGGAGGATCCCGAGAAGTTACGTCCAGCGGCTTTGTTTGATTTTCCCACATTTGCGCACTTTCACAGATACCAAACAGTTAATAAGCCACCGTTATTACTCATTTAAACCTGAAGAAACAATAAATAGACAAAATAAAACAAATCACAAAACTTCACTCCTCGCGTTCCCGCCAAAAAGTCTAACACAAGGTCCTCTGCTAGTTGCATAGATGATGCAAGACTGGTATGAACTGGTATGGATTGGTATGAACAGGTATGAACTGGTTAACTGCCTGGTATGGATGCGCAAAGCGGGGGAACATTCATTGTGGCACATTATGGGTTGGGTTATTCCATTGCGGAGACAAGGGTCTACGAAGATGTTAGCTAGAGGAGGCAGTGATTTTTTCTATTGCCCTTGTAGGCATTCGATGATACAGTCCATCTGATGGTGAGTGGTTAACGTCGCCCATGGACGTGAGCAAAGCCAGGAGCAGAGTTAGGTCGGTGCCTACCGTTAAGTACCTACTCTCCACAAGCCTCGTTTAAAGGACATGTCATAGCGCTCGGGAAACACCGTGGAGGGGAGCTCGTTCCTAAGCCGGATGGTAGGTACGTGGCAAAAAAGATCTACTGAAGCGCACTGTGGTTGAACGCAGTGGTTCTAGGTAGTGTATCGGCTGTGCCCATGAGATCACTCATGTGCACGAGCGATACTTACCATCAGGTAAGGGGTATACTTATCCACCTACTACGCATAGTCACCATTTCCCTAAGACGTCGGCAAATCCAAACCGCTGCCTGCCACTGAGGACTCTTCTCAAATCTCGTTTGAAGAAAGACATCATTGCAGTGGAAATATCAGAAAATTTGTTTTTTTTTATTGCTTAGATGGGTAACGAGCTCACAGCCCACCTGATGTTAAGTGGTTACTGGAGCCCATAGACATCTACGACGTAAATGCGCCACCCACCTTGAGATATAAGATCTAAGGTCTCAAGTATAGTTACAACGGCTGCCCCACCCTTCAAACCGAAACGCAATACTGCTTCACGGCAGAAATAGGCAGGGTGGTAGTACCTACCCGTGCGGACTCACAAGAGGTCCTACCACAGTAATAACAGAAGACCTACTTGTCTCATGTCCATAAAGTCGGAGATGGCGTCCTCGTAGTGCGCCGCGTCCTCGCTGTAATGCTCCAGGATGAAGTCCTTGAACGGGTCCCTGAAGTCCACCTCCTTCGTCTCCTTCAGGCCGAGAGGGATCATTGGCATTACGCATTCTTTGCTGTGAACATTGTATTGTCGATTTAGTATTCCCAGTTGCTTTTACGAGTTTTTTATTTATTTATTTATTTATTTATTTAATAAGTTGCACCAACAAAGTGATCATCAATACAAAACATTGACGAATTGACAAAAGTTCATGGCAGATGTCACCTCAATTATAGGTGCAATCGACATTGCATTAACATCAAAAATAAAAATAAAATATACAGCTAAGAATTGGATACATTTCATTCATTGCTTAAGATTAATTTAATTGGGAGTTGGAGTAATAACGAGTTGAGAACTTCCTGTTTTCCTACCTATTCTAGTAACCTTGAGGGGTTATTCTAGATTCATCGAGCTAGTAGGTGTGCTCACGAGGCTCAAATCTAGCTAGGGCTAGTTTTAGCAAATCCTCTCGGCTTGAGTCCGTGAACACACCTACCCATCCGCGCGTAGCTGAAATAGGCAACCAGCGAAATAGGAAACGAAATTCCTTTTTTTTTTCGACCTATTCTAATGACCTTAAGGGGTCATACTAGATTCACCGGGCATGTAGGTGAGCTCGCGGGGCTCTGACCTGAGGACGTTGCTAACACTGGCCCCAGCAAGAGCAATGTTTCCCTGAATCTACTACCGGATCGGAAACGCGACCCACTGAGAAAACCCGGCGAGAAACTTAGTGCCCTGTGTCTATGGGTTAATTTACTCGTCGAGCCCTTCGTCGCAAAAGACGGGTTCGACGAAGACGGTGACCGGGTGTTGAGAACATGTCGTATTATTGAAACGGGTATTGAGATGAACAAAATTTAGCCGGATCTGGTGGTAGGGCATCTATCACCACCACCTATTTCTGTGTTAAGCAGTGTGCACTTATTAGTGTGGTCCGCGCTGCGGATCCCCTATACTCAGGAGTTCTGGAGAGCGGGTTCCAGGTGAGCGCCTTCGCTGCCTAAATGCCCAAGGAGCTAACGTAAGTGACATACTCCACAATTTTATTGAGAAACGCGGAAAGATCGACGAAAATTATAATTTGCGTAATTACTGTCGTGGCCTAAAGGATAAAACGTCCGGTGCATTCGTGTTGAGCGATGCACCAGTGTTCGAATCCCAGGCGGGTACCAATTTTTCTAATGAAATACGTACTCAACAAGTGTTCTCGATTGACTTCCACGGTGAAGGAATAACATCGTGTAATAAAAATCAAAACCGCAAAATTATAATTTGCGTAATCACTGGTGGTAGGACCTCTTGTGAGTCCGCACGGGTAGGTACCACTGCCCTGCCTATTTCTGCCGTGAAGCAGTAATGCGTTTCGGTTTGAAGAATGGGGCAGCGGTTATACTGTAAAAACTGTTACCTTAGAACTAATATCTCAAGGTGGGTGGCGGCATTTACGTCGTAGATATCTATAGGCTCAGGTGACCAGTTAAAATGGTGAGCCGTGAGCTCCTCGACCCACCTAAGCAATAAAAAAGAACGTTGTGTTTAACTATAATAAAAATATTTGTTAATGCATCAGTGTTAGCAAGTAGCAGTTACCAGCCGACATTGAAATACCGTAATTGCGTTAATACAAGGAAAATATTCGCGCTATTTCTTTGAGGTCCGTCACCGCGTTCGAGCTGGGTGAAGGTAATTGTGGTAAAAGTACTTACTATTTGGTTTTGGTTTAATTTGTTGACATTAATTTATAGGGTAAATTAGGAAGGCTCGTGCAATCCTTGTGGTGTTACATTTAGGGTTGCCACCCGTGCTTTGTAATAAAGTATTGTACGTACTCGGGTGACCACTTAACACCAGGTGGGCTGTGAGCTCGTCCATCCATCGAAGCCATAAAAAAAAATATTTTATGTGAAAAAAAAAAATTTTTTTTATTGCTTAGATGGATAGACGAGCTGACAGCCCACCTGATGTTAAGTGGTTACTAGAGCCTATAGACAATTACAACGTAAATGCGCCATCCACCTTGAGATATAAGTTCTGAGGTCTCAGTACACATCAGATGTATCATCTCACATCATCTCAGGTCTCATAGTTACACGATAATACTTTATTTGGCATGATTTGGTTTCTTTGGATTTGGATTTTGAAAAGTTTAGTCATAGGTATGTACCTATTCTTTCGTTAACGCCACATCGCCTAAGCACTCGTTTTTTTTAATAAGTATTTATGAACGTAACTTAACCTCAAACGTCAACAATGTCACTGTCATTAATTATCACGATTTCTTATTTAATTTCTTCAATTATACTAAAAAATACGTATTTAAACGTAATAATAATAAAAAATAAATTGTACTTTATTTTAATACTATGTACTTTTTTCCCCTACCTATAATAACCAATGTATTTAATCTCAAGAAAAAAGAGGTGGCAACCCTAGTAACATTAGCTATCCAAGGGCTCATGTTAAAATAGGTAATAGTTTAAGCTTTTGTTATAAACTAGAGGTCCCGCAGTAGTCGAAATTCGACTATAATTAATTGGAATTGTAAGTTTGTACACTATTATGATTGTATTTTATACTTGTATAATCACAAAATTCGCCAAGACTACACTATAAAAAATATTTACAAAGACAAACAATATTTAATCTATTCTCAATTTCACAACAGACGTCAAGAACAAAAGTTTGACAATAAATAGTATGCATGTGTGTGTGCGTCAAATACATGGTATGTAGTGTGTGTAATGTTTTCTTTATTGATTTAATGTATATTTTATGCATTATTTAAAAAAAATATTAGCATTGTGCACTTCTTCTCTATATTCTCTATAAGTGTGGAAAATTTCATACTCCTCCGTCCGCGCAATTTTCGTAAAAAGGAATACAAAGTTTTTGCTTCACGTATTAATATATAAATGATAACATTTAATATGCGTGACAATTATTGAAATAACTTTTAGCATTAGTTTCGTGTTCCAAACAAACAATATCGTTATAAGTTTAAATATTATCGATTTCTCAATTAATGAATTTTGAACGGATAATCGATTTTTTCTGGTACATATCTAGCCCTATTTAACAGACTATATATAGCTTTAGGACTTTTTTTAAGGGATTTTATGACCTGGTAACTGAGACCTTTAAGTCATGTCTTATTTTAATTTATATTATTCATATTTTTATGAAAAATTATATTATGGAGTGAAATGAAATGAAGATGATTAATTTGAGACATTAATCAACTGGGATGAAATTAAATGAAATGAATTGAGATGATATGGGATGAAATATAATCTCAGTAAAATGGTGGTCATTTACTAAGATTTTTTCAGTGGACTTTTTGGGAGGATCCCGAGAAGTTACTTCCAGCGGCTTTGTTTCATTTTCCCACATTTGTGCGCTTTCACAGATATTAAACAATTAATAAACCACCGTTATTACACATTTAAACCCGAATAAACACTAAATAGACAAAATAAAACAAATCACACAACTTCACTCCTCGCGTTCCCGCCAAAAAGTCGCCTTAGGACTATCTACTATCTTAGTACAGACTATAGTCTCTTATATAGGGCCTGACACCAAATAGTCCACCCATTAAAGAAAAAGAAAAAAAAAGAATCTAGTGTTTACTTTGACGTCAGCATTAGCCCTATTTAACAAACTGTAGTGTTTACTTTGTCGTGGCATTCCACTCGTTACAATATGGCCGCTTCGAAGCGCGGGAACGAATGAAAACAATGGCGGAAAAAAGTTTTTTTTTAACTTTTTTTTTCTCTCGGATAGAACAATGCTAGTTTTGTGTTAATCCATTTTTTTTTTATTAACAATTAATTAGGCTTTGGTGAGAAATGCAATTGAGACTTTACTATGAAAAAATTTTATTAAGTAATTGTGTGAACTGAATAACTCTGCCATTGCCGGTCCCAAGCCCGGATGAGAAAACAGGAGGGTTGAGTAGAGCTGGACATTCCTACCGTAAAACGTCAACGCAGAGCACTAGGCGGCGGGAAATAACCCAGCCGTCGGATCCAACCAGAGACCCGGAGCGGGACCAGTTGCCGTGAATGACTAAATCCCTTCGAAATACTGATGTGGAAGGACGTGGGAACCCATCACAATTACATCCCAAGAGAGTCATGGACAGAGAAACATTTAAACTGTTTGAATGCCATGACCACGACCCTCAGTAATGAGGAAACCGACGCAAGGAGGAGGAGTGAACTGAATATCGACGTGTATTGAATAGTGTATGTGAGTCGTCTATTATCAAAGGTGGCAATCTGTGCATTTGAACAAGAAAATTTTATTGATATGTCAATACAGATTGATTTGAATATAATCGTCTCCTTCAAAGAATACGGTTCAAAACCTGCATTAAATAAAGGTATACTTAACCTGTTATTTATCTAAGATGTCGTTCAGAAGAGTTTTGTGGTTGCCAATGGAATACAAAGTCAATAATTCGTTTTTCTGATTTACCAATAATTGTCCAAAAGTCACATTGCCGGCTTTGTCGACTCATGTATTATAACATTTTAATTAAGTTTCTTGTTTAAAGACCGCTGCGTCGTCTCACACTAACAAATAATAATAATAATAACTGTGAAAAAATCACGCACGGTCATCTGGCCCCAAATTAGGAGTCGCTGTGTTATGGGTACCAAAGACTGACATACACAGTTTTTATTTATTTATTTTTATTGCTACATGGTTGGACGAGTTCACAGCCCACCTGGTGTTAAGTGGTTACTGGAGCCCATAGACATCTACGACGTAAATGCGCCACCCACCTCGAGATACTGGTAGATTTACTGGTGGTAGGACCTCTTGTGAGTCCGCACGGGTAGGTACCACCGCCCCGCCCATTTCTGCCGTGAAGCAGTAATGCGTTTCGGTTTGAAGGGTGGAGCAGCCGTTGTAACTATACTGAGACCTTAGAACTATATCTCAAGGTGTGTGGCGCATTTACGTTGTAGATGTCTATGGGCTCCAGTAACCAGGTGGGCTGTGAGCTCGTCCACACATCTAAGGAATAAAAAAAAAAATGATATAAGTTTTAAGGTCTCAAGTATAGTTACAACGGCTGCCCCACCCTTCAAACCGAAACGCATTACTGCTTCACGGCAGAAATAAGCAGGGCGGTGGTACCTACTCGTGCGGACTCACAAGAGGTCCTATATCACCATTATATAAAACACAATATTTCTTTACTGCGGTCATGCATTATTAATATTTTAGTTAAGTTGATTATTTGTTTAAAATAAAATAAAAAATTTTTAGGCTATTTCTTATTCAGATACAATAAATTGGCAAGGAAAAACAGAAAAGAACTATTGCCCCCTTTATTTCAGTTTTTTTACATCCTCTTTGAGGATATTTGCAGTAGAAAAAAAGAATTAGCGCTATCGGTCCAACCGCGCCAGCCGACCAAGGAAAATAGGGATTCAATTTTATATATTATATAGGTTTCATACCATTTTCTAATTCGAAAGGTGTCGCCAGAACCAGTAGTATATTAAGAAACTCTTCCAATAATCACATATATTGCAATATTATGGTCTAACTTCACCATAACTAAGTGCTGATGATTAGGTGAATTTTCTCTTTGAAAGGGTCACGCCTTTCATTACGCGAACGTCGATTCTTTAAACAGGTTCCCCTGTCGCCTCTCCGATATAATAGCGTAATGATACAGCGAAACGAACTGGACGGTGTGCAATCACATATGTAAATTCTGAACGCGAATTGTTTTTTTTTCTTTTTTTTTTTTTTTTCCTACCTAAGCTGATAGCCCTAGGGGCTATTTCAGCGTAACCCTAACTTTAGTAGGTGAGCTCACGGGGCTCAAACCTGATGACGTTGCTAACACGAACCCTAGCAAGAGCCGTGCTTCGCAGAATCTACCACCGGATCGGAAACGCGACCCACTGAGAAGATCCGGCGAGAAACTCAGTGGGCTGTGTCTGAGAGTTAATTTACTCGTCGAGCCCTACGTCGCAAGCGACGGGTTCGACGAGAACGGTGACCGGTGCTTGAAGTACCTAAAAGCACCGTTAGTGGATCGGGAGGATCCGAGATGACGTGTTTTGGGCGACGACGACTGCTTTCCATTCTGTCCGCAGGATCGGGAATGTAGTTACCGGCGGCCACGATGAGAGGGTTCTCGTGTCGTGCCGCTTTATCGAAGTGGTCGAATTGTAAGAATAATCAATTCTGTATTATAGGAGAAAGATTTTTATGTTTTTGTTGTCCCACTCATATCTATCCGGTAACTGGTTTTACTGGTGGTAGGTGGTACTCTTGTGAGTCCGCACGGGTAGGTACCAACGCCCTGCCTGTTTCTGCCGTGAAGCAGTAATGTGTTTCAGTTTGAAGGTTGGGGCAGCCGTTTTAACTATACTGAGACCTTAGAACTTATGTCTCAAGGTAGGTGGCGCATTTACGTTGTAGATGTCTATGGGCTCCAGTAACCACTTAGCACCAGGTGGGCTGTGAGCTCGTCCACCCACCAAGAAGACCAAGAAACTATGGCATACGTTTGGATGGTCCACAGACACAGCCCTGCCTGCAGTTTACTTAAGATACGGTGACGATTACCAGAGACCACACCCACAATCAAAATGTAGGTTAATCCACAAAATTAAAACAGCTTAAGAACGTATAAAAAACAAATCAATTTCACCACTGTACCGTTGATTTAAAGCCTATTTTCGCACGCGCGTCTGCACGTACATAAAACGTTACTGATTTGACGAATCTAACTGATTTGGTTTCCTGTTTTCGTAATTATCAAACGCATAGATATGCTAATGGGACGTCTTGATTTATGTGATTTTATAAATTGTCCTCGGTCAAATAGTGTGATTGACAAGTCAAGTTATTGCTTTAATTATGAACTAGTAAAACCTGGTATGTGTGAATGTCGTTAATTCAACGAAAATCATAAAGTTCTCGAAATTATTCTTTATTTTTATTTTTTTATTGCTTAGTTGGGTGGTAGAGCTCACAGCCCACCTAGTGTTAAGTGGTTACTGGAGCCCATAGACATCTACGACGTAAATGCGCGACGCACCTTGAGATATAAGTTCTAAGCAGTATAGTTACAACGGCTGCCCCACCCTTCAAAACGAAACGCATTACTGCTTCACAGCAGAAATAGGCAGGGTGGTGGTACCCACCTGCGCGGACTCACAAGAGGACCTACCACCAGTAAGCGTCTGAGCATTTTGCCCTAGTTTTCCAAAATAAGGTTGGTAAAATAATAGAGAACTATTTCGCGAAAAAGAGGATAATTACTGACGGAATGTCGATTAACCAAATGATACAGGATAAAGATGATGCGCGCTGCAGTTGCGTAGTCGGTTCTATATGACCCACTATGGTAGATTCATCGAAGCACTGCTTTTCCTAAGGCTGGTGTTAGCAAATTCCCTCAGGCTTAACCTGTGAGCTCATCTATCTGCCAAGGCGTAACTGGAATAGCCTCTTACGCTACCAGCGAAAAGGATTTAAAAAAAGTCTGTTTTGCGTTTTTATATTATTACAAGCGGTCCGCTCCGCCTTCGCTCGGGTCTTTAACAAAAATTTCAACAATATTTGACATTGTTTTATTTTTTTAAATAAAAGAACACTTATTGCGGCATGAGTATAATAGTTAGACATATGCTGTCGCGACAGTTTTTGTAAATAATAATGTGTTCTACAAAGTCATAGTACATTATTTAATTTTATCATCAATAATTTTCGAAGGGCACGCGATGTAATGAATATTTTAGGTAATTTTTTACACCTTGGGTTACATTATTGGAGTTTTAGTAAGGATCCCTAATTTTTTTCAAAAAAGATTATAGCTTATGTCACTCGGGAATAGTGTAGCTTCCAAACAGTGAAATAATTTTTCAAATCGGTTCAGTAGTTTCGGAGCCTATTCAATACAAACAAACAAACAAATCTTTCCTCTTTATAATATTAGTATAGATGTTTTATCATGCAACGCTCGATCGGTTGGCCACCGCTAATATAAGCTATTACATTAAAATCCATCCAGTCGTTTTTACGTGAAACATTAACAAATAAAAAACTAACAATTTCAAATGAAAGCACATGAAAAACGGTTGCGGTTTCCGTATGTACATATTTCCCTAAATGTTAAGTATTTAGTTCGGGGAGTTCCCCGTTATTGCAATCAGTGTACTTTGCCGCTAGGGGCGCTGTTCTAACTCCATACGAATTCGAGTTAACTTTAACTCGATCGAGAACGTTAAAAAACTCGCACTAAGCACGCATCATCATCATCATCATCATTCTTTCCTATTATCCTCTGCAAGGGTGTAGGGCTCGAATCAAATCCTGCCATTTACACTGGTCTTGTGCAGTCTGTTCTAACTCCTCCTACGTCATGCACAAGACACTTAGCTCCTGCTCCACTGAGCGACGCCAAGTTGTTCTGGGGCGGCCTTTTCCTCCAGACACTTTCCAGGTCAGTGCTCTCTTTGATAGGTGGGTAATCGGGTTTTCTAAATATGTGACCAATCCAATACCACTTTTTTTATTGCCGTTTAGGCAGACGATCATACGGCCCACCTGATGGTGAGTGGTTACCGTCGCTCATAGACGTCAGCAATGCCAGGGGCAGAGCCAAGCCGTTGCCCACCGTTTAATACTAACTTTAATCGTTAATCATTTGTTGTTCTTTAACTGACTTGCTGTTGCTTGACATTGTATTAACATTTCTTCTTTTTGATATGACATGAAATTTTTAGACATTTTTATTAATATTTCAACAAATAGTACTGTTTTTTTTTAATTATTATTATTGTATTCCATTTTCGAGCCGATGAATTGCCAATGCCATGTACGCCATTGTTGTCACATGCATCAGGCCATAAATTAAATAGTTTAAATTTATTTTCAACGTTAGATGTTTGTGATGTGGCAGTACTTTTTTAAATAAATAAATACTAATATTTTCCGCGTAAGGATCTCCTTCTCCATCGGTATCTGCTTGGCACTAAGCACGTAGTATTGCCAAACGAATGAGACCCAAAAACGTTTTTAACTAATAATATGCAAATGTCCAACCACATACATACTTATAAACTTTTCAAAGTTCGTTGATTTACAAATCGCGTTCAAGCCAAATCATGTAATAAAGGTACCGTGTATTATTAATTCTGAGTTTTATTTATTCAATGAGGATTCTTTACTGTTTACCTAATCAATTATCGCCTTTCTAGTGTTTTAGAATTATGCAATTTAAACACTGTCTATACATATGGTCATCTGTAGGGTTGACAACACTAAACAAGTCACGATATATTAATAGGAATAAGGTAGGAAATCGATTATTTGATATAAGTTAGAGTTCGACCTCCTTCGAACCTCCTTCGGCCTTGTGGTATTATGAAAATAGGTTAAGATTAATTACAACATTGTAAATGATGGGAATGACCTGATGAAAAGTACTAATTAATTGGAACATTTGAAACATTTCCAGTGGGTTGATGACACAAAACACACAGAAAGAGTGTCACATTGTCACGTGGATCGTTCATCTGTTGATGTGTGGTCTCCCTTGTTCATGGATGTCGCCAACGCCAGGGGCAAGTAACACAGTAAACTCCCTTTGAACATCCTTTGAAGAAGAGCATATAATAGGGATGCAAAGATGAAAACTCCAAAACCGGTAGGTACGCGGTAAAAGACCGCCGAAAATGGGCTGCAGGTGAACGCAGCGTTTCTACGTAGCATGGATGAGCTGTAAGATCAGTGCGCTTAGTGGGAGTTTTTTAACGGACTCTAAATCGTAAAAGTTAAATTAAATTTGTATGGAGTTGGAATGTTTGCCGCTAGGGGCGTTGTTCCAACTGCATACAAATTAGAGTTAACTTTATCTCTATAGAGAACGTTAAAGAGCACTAAGCACGCTGGTGACGGGATCATTTCGCACCAACCCTTAAGAGCATTCCCCATGGAGAGCATACGGCATAGAGGACTGAGTAAGCCGAAGTCCCACCGTAGACCTTAAGCTCCAAACGATCTATCAGAACGTGAATTATCATTGACTAAACGGTCGTCTTCCGTGTGCAAATTCTCCTAAAAAACAAATCGATAACCCTATCATAACATTCCAACGTATATCGCCTTCACATTTTGTCTTCAAGGCTGTCAACTTAATTTCCCACCTAAATATTTGATTAGAACGAAATGATGTGGTATAGTTTCACGAATAAAATTATTGAAACAAGTTTTTAAATAACTCATTCGATGTGTTCGTGCGTATTTGTGGATTAAAAGTTGTCAAACTAAATACGATTGTGACTATTCGATTATCTTTTTATTATTATTATATTTATTAGTATATTATTTTTTCAATTTTGTTTTTAATATTGAATTGTCATCGGTCCTTAACAAGTTTACCAAATTTCGAGTTAATCCGACGTTTTTAAGAGGGTCAAAATCGTGTTCAAAGATTCCGTTACAAACTTACATACATACGTCTGAAGCTAATAAAAGCGTATTAAAAAGTGACAGTCCTGTTCAAAACGGGACGTCTGGTCATGTTATATAACCAAACATACTCACACATTAAAATCACAGTCAGTGATTCAAGAAATTCTTTAGTTCGCCCCTTTAGGAACTTTTAGCGATTGGTAGTTTGATTGTTTACGAATTGCATACCTATCGCTCTGGTAGAGTTCGACGGAGGAGTTCAGTTCTGCCAGCTGCTCTTTGAGGAGTTGGAGGTTGGAGTTGACGAAGCTCAGCTCCAGTGCTACGGTTTCCCGCAATTTTCTGTTCGTTGTTGCCTGCAAACAAGGAATTTGGGCTTATTGTCTTGCGAATTTGCAGTCGTCGTAGCCTAAAGGATAAAACTTTTTTTTTATTGCATAGATGGGTGGACGAGCTCACAGCCCAACTGGTGTTAAGTGGTTCCTGGAGCCCATGGACATCTACAACGTAAATTCGCACGGCAAAAAAGGCAGGCTGGTGGTACCTACCCGCGCGGACTCACAAGAGGTCCTACCACCAGTAATTACGCAAATTATAATTTTGCGGGTTTGATTTTTATTACACGATGTTATTCCTTCACCGTGGAAATCAATCGTGAACATTTGTTACGTTGTGACGTTGTTAAGTACGTATTTCTTTAGAAAAAGAGTTCCGAGTGAACAACATCATGACGGGCAAAGAAAACAGTCAAAATTATTGATTTTTTATCGACTTTGGCGCAGTTTTAAATTTATATTTTAAAATTATAATTTGCGTAATTACTGGTGGTAGGACCTTTTGTGAGTCCGCACGGGTGGGTGCCACCGCACCGCCTATTTCTGCCGTGAAGCAGTAATGCGTTTCGGTTTGAAGGGTGGGGCAGCCGTTGTGACTATACTGAGACCTTAGAACTATATCTCAAGGTGTGTGGCGCATTTACGTTGTAGATGTCTATGGGCTCCAGTAACCACTTAACACCAGGTGGGCTGTGAGCTCGGCCACACATCTAAGCAACACAACAAAAAAAAAAAAAGTTTTTCTTCGGCATCGTTTCAGTTCGAAATTTTAAGACAAACTTATTATTCGATGTTTTTGTCTATTATCCAATTAGCCATACACACTAGATACAATAAAACTAAAATACCATTATATTTAATCTAAAGGACAGATCCAACTCAAACTCTGAACCAAAATTATAAACAGTAGTACCAATCTAACAACAAACAAAAACAAATACTTGGTCAAACAGTTTGGAGCCATTAACAGATCATCTATTCCCAATTCTTTTATGACTGTAAGTACTCTGTAAGTAAATCTATACTAATATTATAAAGAGGAAAGATTTGTTTGTTTGTTTGTATTGAATAGGCTCCGAAACTACTGAACCGATTTAAAAAATTCTTCCACTGTTGGAAAGCTACGCAATCCCCGGGTGACATAGGCTATATTTATTTTATTTTAAAAAAAATTAGGGATCCTTACTGAAACTTCAATAATGTAACCCAATGTGTAAAAAAATTACCTAAAATTCTTTACATAGCGAGCGCTACTTCCCGAGCGAAGCCGGGGCGGGCCGCTAGTACAGTAATAAGATTAGAATGTTGTACATACACCAGTGTGCTCAATACGAGTTCTTCATCCCCGATCCTGCGGATCGAATGGTAAAAAGTCGACGCCGCCCAAAACACGTACTTTCGGATCCTTCCGATCCACTAACGATGCTCTTAGGTATCTCAAGCACCGGTCACTGTTCTCGTCGAACCCGTCGCTTATGACGAAGGGCTCGGCGAGTAAATTAACCCACAGACACAGCCCACTGAGTTTCTCGCCGGATCTTCTCATGGGTCGCGTTTCCGATCCGGTGGTAGATTCTGCGGCGCACGGCTCTTGCTAGGGTTCGTGTTAGCAACAAAGTCAGGTGTGAGCCTCGTGAGCTCACCTACTCTCCCGGTTATGCTGAAATTGTCTCTCAAGATTATCAGCTTAGGTAGGAAAAAAAAAAGTATGTTTTTTAATTTCTCAATCTCGTAAAAGTTAACTCAAATTTGTATGGAGTTCGAACAGCGCCCCTAGCGGCAAACATTGGCAAACTTTCAAACTCCATATAAATTGCGTTAACTTTTACGCTATCGAGAAGTTAAAAAACTCTCACTAAACACACCGTCGAGTGATTGTGAAGTGAAGCCGTAACACAAACCCGAATCATGTACTAACGATCGTCTTTATAAGAATGCTCGTGTATTTCCCAAACTTACAAGGCCAGAGGTGAAAGACCGAGGGGGGTTACGGTTCGGCGGCGTTTGAATCACACGCGAAACAATAATAAGCGGTCGATGCACGTTAAGAAAAAAGCATCACGCATCAGAAGGCTTCGCCGAAATACGAGATATTTAAGTAAGATATATTTAGCGTTGTTCGACTTCTCGTTCCTACCCCACCTCTGGTGGAAGGAAGCCTTTGTGAATTATGCAGACGGGCAGACTCTCGGTAGTCCCTCCTCGGGGTACGACCAACGTGTCGTCGGCATAGCAGACGACACTCAGCCCGGGGAGGGAACCCCGTAGGTCGCCCCGCAGGACCCAGCCGTAGCTGATATTCCACAGCAGGGGGCCCAGGACAGACCCCTGCGGAACACCGCGCTCAACGGGGAAGCGGTAAACCGCCTCACCGTGTCCGACGCATACGATCGACCTGTCCTCGAGATAGGAGCCGATCAGCCGGCGGAGGAACGCGGGGACGCCGTGATACTCCAGCGCCCCCGCGATCATCGACCAGGGCAGGGTGTTGAATGCGTTCCTTATGTCCAAGGACACCGCCATTGCCACCCCGCCCCGGGTTACGGAGGGCTCCGGAAACCAGCACGAGGTGCGCGTCGAACATTTGCCGTGATCCGCGGCGCCGTATGTACTATTTTAACAAAATATCATCTAATCACTCACCGGAACCGATGACCTCGTCGTCTCACGCCGTACCACTTAGGGAGAAGGGCTTAGGGCAGGAATGGATAAGGATTAGTGATAATGCAAACCGTATCGTAGACCGTCACATATGCGGGTACCGTCCCGTTCGAGAAGCAAGACAAAGTGCCAGATGTCAAATCGCGAAGGCACCGTCAAACCGCGACCCGTGTTGCCGTGGTAAAAATTCAAATTCCAACGGATTGGTTTCGAACGTAACGCAAAAGTTTTAACCAAAGATATAATGAGTATGATCGGACTAATGGCCATCTGTGGAAGGCTTTTTTTTATTGTTTAGATGGGTGGACGAGCTCACAGCCCACCCGATGTTAAGTGGTTACTGGAGCCCATAGAAATCTACGACGTAAATGCGCCACCCACCTTGAGATATAAGTTCTAAGGTCTCAGTATAGTTACAACGGCTGCTCCACCCTTCAAACCAAAACGCATCACTGCTTCACGGCAGAAATAGGCAGGGCGGTGGTACTTACCCGTGCGGACTCACAAGAGGTCCTAACACCAGTAATTACGCAAATTATAATTTTGCGGGTTTGATTTTTATTACACGATGTTATTCCTTCACCGTGGAAATCTATCGTGAACATTTAAGTACGTATTTCATTAGAACGTAGGTTCGATTCTCATATCAGACGAACATTCGTGTGATGAGTCTGTTCTCTGTCTGGGCGTTATATATTTATACATATATAACGCCTCTGGTACCCCCTACACAGATACTCTTAAAATGAGAACCGGATGACTGTGCGTGATTTGTTCCTACTTATCATTATTTTCAATACGGTCGAAGTCAATTAAGGATAACCCAAAAAAACTATTGTTGAGATCAAGATCTCACAATTCAAATGAGAGCTCCGATGAGAAGCATCAGCTTTTTAAATTATAATAGGTATTTTAATTGTAACAATCTTAAATGTAAATGCTTTTGCTTTGGAACCTCTGGGTCTGCGGAGGGACTTCGGTTCCCTCTGTATTTTGTACCGTATGTTCCATGGGGAGTGCTCTGAGGAATTGTTCGAGATAATACCGGCATCTCGTTTTTACCATCGCACCGCCCGCCACCGGAGTAGAGTTCATCCATACTACCTGGAGTCACTGCGGTCATCCACAGTGCGTTTCCAGAGATCTTTTTTGCCACGTACTATCCGGCTATGGAATGAGCTCCCCTCCACGGTGTTTCCCGAGCGCTATGACATGTCCTTCTTCAAACGAGGCTTGTGGAGATTATTAAACGGTAGGCAGCGGCTTGGCTCTGCCCCTGGCATTGCTGAAGTCCATGGGCGACGGTAACCACTCACCATCAGGTGGGCCGTATGCTCGTCTGCCTACAAGGGCAATAAAAAAAAAAACACACCATTGGTTCGAATTGGAATAAACATCATACAATCATACACGGAGAGCTTACAATACCCTACGTGTTCAATATCGACGCTTGAAAGGCAAACGTAACTAAGCGACAATGCGTGAACTTTACAGTAGACTAATTCAAAGTTAAAACACCTGAAAACAAAATTTATTTTAACGAATCAAGCTGTAGTAGAATCTAGCTAGTAGCTGTAGGATTGAAATGATTTTAATAGACCTAGAAATATATATTTTTTGCGCATCGAATATGGTTATTGCCTGTCATTTATGTACAAAGCAGTTATTGTCGCTTAGTCACGTTTGCTTTTCAAGCGTCGATATAATAATGCGTTTAGGATGATGTTGTCACTGCCGCTCTTTTGTAGTGCATCCAAAATGTTTGCGACATCTCACACGGGTGACTTCTTTGCAATAATGTGGAAGAGAAGTGCATCGTTATTGCGGCGAGTCCGTGACAGTGTCGACAGTCTTTTGAAAATCATATCAAGCAAGATCGAGGGACTGCTGATTGATAGCCTTTGCAGCAGGCACTTGGAAGGAGAAAAAAAAAATGAAATGTAATGGTATAAAGTGTATATAATGATACTAGCTGTACCCGTCCGCTTCGCTGGGCATTTAAAATTAACATTATTATTTCTCACCCCCACAAAGTTTCTCATCATTAAAGCCCCCGCAACTGGTGTAGGGAGTCCAACACTGATATAAATATTAGCCTATCCATTAAGTACATGTATTTTCTACATGGATACCAAGTTTCAAGTCAATCGGATGCATGGTTCAGTAGTTATAACGGAACATCCGTAAAAACCTCTGTAGATTTATATATTATTATATATTACATATTATATATATATTATATATTATATATTATTACAGTCAAAATCTGTTATAACGACATCGAAGGGACTGCTCATATTCAGTCGTAAAAACCGATAGTCGTAACAACCGGTGATGTTTAATGTGTATCGTGCAAGTACAAACAAATTGATAGGGAATTATTGGAAAAATATATTTACATAATACGCGATTTTTCTTCAATATTAATTTGTTTTCTTTTTCTTTGCGACATTTTGAAAGTTTCACGAATAACTCCATAAAGTTTTGGTGTGTCTTGTGTATAGATAAGTAACAAACTAACTGAAGAGATATGAAGAAGCGGGCTTTGACTACCGCATGCACGTGTTTTGTTTCTAAGAATTAGAAAAGACCCTACACTAAAGTAAATCCTATTGTTTTCTTTCCTGATTTTAAAAGCCATTGAATACAAATGTATATACCTATTCAAATTGTTTACAATACAGCTTAGCCGGTCGTTCTAACAGATCTAATTGTCCGAAATATTAGTTAAATGTGGTCGTTTTATGAGGTATGTCGTTATTACCAATGTCGTAGAAAGCAATATTTTTAATAAGGCGGTCATATGGCATTCAGCCGGGACCTTTGTTCTTGGTTATTATAACCGGCATGTT
Source organism: Bombyx mori (assembly GCF_030269925.1). Taxonomy (NCBI): domain Eukaryota; kingdom Metazoa; phylum Arthropoda; class Insecta; order Lepidoptera; family Bombycidae; genus Bombyx; species Bombyx mori. Next base: position 11,512,292 of record NC_085126.1, on the reverse strand, counting down.
GTATTAAACGATGTCGCAGTAAACGGTTTTGACTGTATATATTTATATATTATATATTTTAATGATAGTTATGTGTTAGATTTTTTAAGTTACTAACATAGTTTACAAGTAATTCTTACTAACAAAATGTTATGGTTTTAAAAAAAAAGAAAACTGAAATAAAGTATCAATAAATAAATAAATAAAAGAAGTTTTAATTCAATAAATATTATAATTATTACAATGATGTTGAGTTGACTAAAAGCCGTTTATTCCGTTCGAAGTAATGGTGTGTGATAATAACATGTACATTAAATAATATAATAATATAACGGCTGTCTGGTATAGTGGTAAGTGACATGGTCACTACACAAGGGGGTCGCGGGTTCGAATCCCGCCAAGGGAAGATATTTGTATGATAAATATAAATGTCTCTTCCAGAGTTATGGATGTATATTAAATATATGTATGTGTATAATAAAAATCTTACATTTATATCCGTTATCTGGTACCTGTAACACAAGTTCTTTACGAACTTATCACGGGACCAGTTCCCGTGGCGTAATTGTTAGTAAATATTTAGTTATATTTAGTTAGTTGATATTGTAATTAAACTATTAAAATGTTTAGTTGAACGTGTATATTGAACGTTCATAATGTATGAAACGTGTTTTAATTAATCGACACGTGCCATTTAAGTGAAAGTGTCTCGGTATTTCGTTGCTGTGGCGTTACGTGTGTCGCGGCGATTGCTTTCGTGTTGCCGACAAATTGTTTCTCGTCGAATTCGTAACTACTAGAGGTCCCGCAGTAGTCGAAATTCGACTATAATTAATTGGAATTGTAAGTTTGTACACTATTATGATTGTATTTTCAACGCCAAGACTATACTATAGAAAAATATTAATAAAGACAAACAATATTTAATCTATTCTCAGTTTGACCACAGACGTCAAGAACAAAAGTTTGACAATAAATAGTATGCATGCGTGTGTGCGTCAAATACATGGTATGTAGTGTGTGTAATGTTTTCTTTATTGATATAATGTATCTGTTATGCATTATTTAAAAAAAATATTATCATTGTGCACTTCTTCTCTATATTCTCTATAAGTGTGGAAAATTTCATACTCCTCCGTCCGCGCAATTTTCGTAAAAAGGGATACAAAGTTTTTGTTTCACGTATTAATATATAGATGTCCGCGGTTTTTTTTATTGCCCTTGTAAGTAGACGACCGTACGGCCCACTTAATGGTTAGTGGTTACCGTCGCCCATGGACTTCAGTAATGCCAGGGGCAGAGCCAAGCCGCTGCTTACCGTTAAGAACTCTCCATAAGCCTCGTTTGAAGAAGGACATGTCATAACGTAACCAAGGATATATATAAACTTATGTACATTCTAGACAAGGAACTGGTGTTAGGACATCTTGTGAGTCCGTGCGGGTAGGTACCACCGCCCTGCCTATTTCTGCCGTGAAGCAGTAATGCGTTTCGGTCTGAAGGGCAGGGCAGCCGTTGTAACTATACTGAGACCTTAGAACTTATATCTCAAGGTGGGTGGCGCATTTACGTTGTAGATGAGAGTGTTAAGTATTAAGTAGTAGGCAGCGGTGGAGAGTATTAAGCAGTAGGCAGCGGCTTGGCTCTGCTCCTGGCATTGCTGAAGTCCATGAGCGACGGTAACCACTTACCATCAGGTGGGCCGTACGCTCGTCTACCTACAAAGGCAATGAAAAAAAAGATGTCTATGGGCTCCAATAACCACTTAACACCAGGTGGGCTGCGAGCTCGTCCATCCATCTAAGCAATAAAAAATCGGTTGTCTGTAAAGTCGGTTTACTGACGATAGTTGAACGTGACAACGTCATAAGCAAACACTGATGGAATGGTTTCATTTTTCAAAAGAAAATTTTAATTTTATTTGTTTGATAGATATTTATGTAAATGTATTATTGTATAGCGGATGCATCGCTCACTCAAGTAGGAGAGAGACCGCTTTTGTCGCTCGTTGCGCGCTCTTGCTTGCGCTTCAAGCCTTAAATGGAACGCCTCAGAGCGAGGTAACGCCGCATGAGTCATGTTTTTTCGTGCGTGCAGCCGGCTCCATCGAATTATAAGACGTTGTCACGTCAAAAAAACCTCCTCTCGGAATAGTCGGATCGTTTGAAGCTCTTACCTTGAACAGGTTTTCAGCGCCAGCCCGTAGCCTCAGCTCCTTATTGATCTCTTGGTTCAGTTGACACCGCCTGGTCTGCAGTCGCCCGCGACATGTCGCCACCCGAGGGTCAGAGCCCTGAAACAAAAGGAATTTGGTTGTTGTAATAGGTATTTACATCGAAAATGCATGCGTAATTGCTCTTAGTAAGGTTTTCATTAGCCCGCACCGGTAAATCCTTCATATTTCTGACGGGTAGCAGCGAAATATATCACATCTAATTAGTGAAAAAATAAATAATAGTTTAAAAAAAACTAACAAAATACGCTTTTATAGAAAATCCAACTAAAAAATTGAAAATAAATCTTAATAAATTTGTATTAAAAATAGTGTTAGAAAAAATGATTTTATTGTAAAAAAAGCGGCATGGTATCAGTAGTTATAAATATTTTATGAACAGATGTGAGTAGAAGGGTTATTTTGATAAATGTCCTGAAAAGCGTGGGGTGCCCACGCTTTTTTACAATAATATCATTTTTTTCTTACACTATTTTTAATGCAAATTTATTAAGATTTATTTTCAATTTTTTAGTTGGATTTTCTATAAAAGCGTATTATTTATTTTTAATTTTTTAGTTGAATTTCAATTATTTTAATTTTTTTTAAATATTGAATTGTTATCAGTCCTTAATAAGTGTACCAAATTTCGAGTTAATCCGACGTTTTGACGGGGGTCAAAATCATGTTCAAAGATTACGTTACAAACATACATACTTCTGAAGCTAATAAAAGCGTGTTAATGAATATCAGTTTGTAATCTACACGTGTTTTTTGTTAGATCGAAATGATACTCTATACTGGCATTGTTAATGTTTCGGAGAAGGTATTTGTCATCGTCAGCTGGCGTAATGCGGGGCGAGGGTAGTCTTAATAAATTATGATGAGTCGGAGCAATGCGAAATATTTACAATAAGTTCCTATCATTCATTGCGTAGTAGTGAAAGTGGTGTGGGAGCAAAAACTTCGAACGGACCGCGCATTCCAACGGACGATCACCGTCCTCTACTATATAATGCAGATAATATGGTACATACATTTCTAAACTACGCACCAAACGTACATATTATCTATATATTAATACGTGAAGCAAAAACTTTGTATTCCTTTTTACGAAAATTGCGCGGACGGAGGATTATGAATTTTTCCACGCTTATCTATACTAATATTATAAAGAGGAAAGATTTGTTTGTTTGTTTGTTTCGAATAGGCTCCGAAACTACTGGACCGATTTGAAAAATTCTTTTTCCATTAGAAGCCGACATTGTCCCTGATGAACATAGGCACTTTTTTTAAAAAAAAAAAATTAATTTTTTTGGTTTCATGTGTGTTTTAATGTTTCCGAAGCGAAGCGAGGGCGGGTCGCTATACAGAATATAGAGAAGAAGTGCACAATGCTAATATTTCTTTAAAATAATGCATAAAAGATACATTAAATCAATAAAGAAAACATTACGCACACTACATACCATGTATTTGACGCACACACGCATGCATACTATTTATTGTCAAACTTTTGTTCTTGACGTCTGTTGTCAAATTGAGAATAGATTAAATATTGTTTCTCTTTGTTAATATTTTTTATAGTGTAGTCTTGGCGAAATTTGTGATTATAGAAGTATAAAATACAATCATAATAGTGTACAAACTTACAATTTCAATTAATTATAGTCGAATTTCGACTACTGCGGGACCTCTAGTGTTAGGAAATATTTATCGCAATCCGTCAATACATTAATACGTCATTTTTTTTATTGCTTAGATTAGTGGACGAGCTCACAGCCCATCTGGTGTTAAAGTAGTTACTGCAACCCATAGATATCTACAACGTAAATACGCCACCCACCTTGAGGTATACATTCTAAGGTCTCAGTATAGTCACAACGGCTGCCCTACCCTTCAAACCGAAACGCATTACAGCTTCACGGCAGAAATAGGCAGGGTGGTGGTACCTACCCGCGCGGACTCACAAGAGGTCCTACCACCAATACGAACATAGGCTAAGGCCGTTGAAAGTTGAGCTATCTCGTCTTGTTTTATTGCCTAGACGGGTGAATGAAGTCCTGGCCTATTTCGTGTTAAGTGGTTATCGGACCCAGGCGACGGAGCAACGCAGAGCTGTCGTCGCCCGATACACTCTCAGTGCTTTTAAGCACCGGTCACCCTCCTCGTGAAGCTCGTCGACGAGCAAACTAACCCACAGACACAACCAACTGAGTTTCTTGCCGGATCTTCTCAGTGGATCGTGATTCCGATCCGCTGGTAGATTCAGCGAAGCATTGCAGGGCTAGCGTATTCCAGGTTGAGTCCGTGAGCTTACCAACCCGTCCGCGTGTAGCTGGAATAGCAAAGGTGCTATTCCAGCTACACAGACCTTGCGGTTCCTTACCTACCTAAGGTCTTACTTAGCCTAAGGAGGCTACCAGCGAATAGGTGAGGAACAGGAGTCCATCACAAAGTAAATACCTATATTGTCTTAATTGTATAGTAATTACGCAATTTTTTTCATTTTTTGTTTTCGTAGGTGTTTTGGATGCTGCATCGGTCGTGTCGCGGGTGTAGTTGTCCAGTATATTTCATACGTCTTGTACAAGTCTGAACGTCTTGCTATCTCTCGCACGGCCATTTGGTTTCAGCAGTGACGTCATTATGTCCATCCTATTCTATGAAGTTCCTATTGTAAGTACCGCCAATTGTACATTTTTTGGTATTTAATGTATCGCACTGTTTATTTGCTTTTTGGTGTACAATAAAGAATACTCTTTCTCTCCCCCCCCCCCCTCTCTCTCTCTCTCTCTCTCCCCCCTTTTCTTTATTTTTTAGTATTTTAGCTATAAATAACAGGCCGCCCACCCGATCGGAATATCAATACGAAATGAAGCAAGTCCCTTTGTAGCGCCGAAGGGCACTAAACTAGACGCTACGTGCTCCGTGATCCAACTATATGCGTGTGTGAAGATTTATATCTGCCATTTGAAATGATTTTCAAATGATCGAGTTGCGAGCTCTGCGATGCTAACAAGCTTTTTTCTGTAGTAATTTTTTTTTCTACCTAATCTGAACCTTGAGAGGCTATTTCAGTGTAACCTTAACTAGTAGGTGAGCTCACGGGGCTCAAACAGGAGCGATGCTAACACTAACCCTAGCAAGAGCAGTGCTTCGCAGAATCTACCACCGGATCAGAAACCGAGACCCACTGAGAAGATCCGGCGAGAAACTTAATGGGCTGTGTCTATGGGTTAATTCGCTCGTCGAGCCCTTCGTCGCAAGCGACGTGTTCGACGAAAACGGTGACCGGTGCTTGTGGTATAAGCACCGTTAATGGATCGGGAGGATTCGTAATGACTTGTTTAGGGCGACATCGACTGTAGTAATGCTTAAAGTTAAATAGATATTGCGACGTGATGGTGTCTAGTGGGGCGTCCTGCGAGCCCCACGAGTAGGTGCCACCATCCTGCTGATGTCTGTCACGTAGGAATAGCGCCATCCGGCTCCGGGTTAGTGGTATAAGGTCTCCCAGTGCGAGGTTTCATTTTGATATGTAAAACAATGGAGTATTTTAAAGTGAAGACATCCGATATTTATATAACTGTAAAGATGGGGGGCGCTTAAGAACGCACTTTTTATGATGCGTAAGCCGGAACGCACGAGAGGTGGAAAAAAGAAGACAGTCTGTGACACGGGACCTTTTTACCGCCGAAAATACATAAGACGAAAAAAATAATGTGTATCACTTAGAACTGTTTTTTTTTTATTTTTTATTGCTTGGATGGATGGGCGAGCTCACAGCCCACCTGATGTTTAGTGGTTACTGGAGCCCATAGACATCTACAACGTAAATGCGCCATCCACCTCGAGATATAAGTTCTAAGGTCTCACTATAGTTACAACGGCTACCCCACCCTTCGAACCGAAACGCATTACTGCTTCACGGCGGAAATAGGCGGGGTGGTGGTACCTACCCGTGCGGACTCACAAGAGGTCCTACCACCAGTGATTACGCAAATTATAATTTTGCGGGTTTGGTTTTTATTACACGATGCTATTCCTTCACCGTGGAAGTCAATCGTGAACATTTGTTGAGTACATATTTCATTAGAAAAATTGGTACCCGCCTGCCGGATTCGAACACCGGTGCATCGCGTCATACGAATGCACCGGACGTCTTATCCTTTAGGCCATGACGACTTCATGTACTGTGTAACTGTGACGACTGTGTAAGCCGCTGCGACAGTAAAACTGCTATTGTTTCAAACTGTGGTTTTAATTACGAGTGATCCAAAAACACGATTTTCCCGCGAAATAAAGAAGGGACTCTATACGGACTCCTTCAGAGGTATTAACAATTTTAGTCAGATTGGATGAGCCGTGACTTCGTCAATTGGTCTATGCATTAAAAAATATACTATTGAAATTTAGACCTCATGTGTACTCTAGTACTGTATCATGTATACTCTGGTGACCACTTGAGCATGTCCCTCAGTCTGCAATCAAAGAAAGAACTTATCGAACTGTAATCCTTTTGAAGTCGGTCAAATTCAATTCAAATTCAAATTCAAAATCATTTATTTCAACTTAGATGTCAGTATGACACACTTGTTGAATGTCAAAATACAAATAACAATGTTAACTCTACCACCGGTTCCAAAAAAGCCACAGTCCTGAGAAGAACCGGCGAAACAAACTCAGCGGGCTTTTTTTCTTTCTATCAAATATTTTTTTTTTTTTAAATAAATAAAAATATTTACAATGAAGGAAAAAACAAGTCAAAAAATACAATTAAAAAAAAATTATAATTATAAAAAATGAAAAGGCCAGGAGCGAGCGCCTCATTCCCACGTAGTGCCATCTAGTAAATAATCCTTTACTTTATAATATGCCTTGTTGCACAAACGTTCCTTGACAGTTTTCTTAAATCTATGAACAGGTAGTAATTGAACGTTTAGCGGGATCATAAGTTAAAGTTAGTTGGCGCCTAGCCTCCTCGTTAAATTCATTTTAATACAATCCACGTCTACGGTATTCTTATGCAATACAATAATTATTATGAACGCCAACAGTAATAACGGTGTGTGTGTCGTGAATATGAATTGAAAATTGCATTCCTTACACGACGACCCGTTACGTTTTATGTTAGCTAAACTATTGCACACGCAATTGACTAAGACAATTCGGTTAAGGGTGTTGCAAGAGTAATAGCGGACTGCGGTAGTGTCGCTTGACCCAGTCCGAACAAGTCAAATGGCTGATCACTGATGTATATGTTGAATTAATCTCAATTAAATAATCAGATCATCATCATCATTTCAGCCTATCGCCGTCCACTGCTGAACATAGGCCTCTCCAATAGATTTCCAGTGCGACCGGTCCATTGCCACCTGCATCCAACGAGACCCAGCGCTTTTTACTAGGTCGTCGGTCCATCTAGTAGGTGGCCGTCCCACACTGCGCTTGCCAGTACGTGGTCGCCACTCCAGGATCTTTCTGCCCCATCGACCGTCCTCTCTTCGTGCTATGTGGCCGACCCATTGCCACTTCAGTTCACTAATTCTAATCATCAGATAAAAAGCGTGAATTTTTTTTAATGGTCTCTCCGATGATTTGTTTTTCGAGAACCTCTTGTGAGTCTGCACGGGTAGATACCACCACCCTGCCTATGTCTACCGTGAAGCAGTAATGCGTTTCAGTTTGAAGGGTGGAGCAGTCGTTGTAGCTATACTGAGACCTTAGAGCTCGTATCTCAAGGTGGGTGGCGGCATTTACGTTGTAGATGTCTATGGGCTCAGGTAACCACTTAACACCAGGTGGGCCGTGAGCTCGTCCACCCATCTATGCAATAATAATAAATAAATAAAATTTTAAACTGTGACGACAGAATGCAGAGGTCGAAACAAAAAGGTGAACCCTCACATGTTTATAATAAGGGCTTTTGCTCTTCGAACCTGACCAAACATCTCGCGGAATGAGACACGAAGTTAGATATCTAGAAGCACTCCTCACACCGATCTAGAAGGGATATTTTAAATGTTAACAACAATTACACAACTCTACAAAAAAAAAAAGTTCTTTATCCTAACGATTATACTAGGTTTTTCCGGTTAATTATTCACAAAAACGAAAATAAAATACCTTTTGAAGTGAAACTTCTTTAGGCGCATGAGGGTAAAATTTATACAGAACGTCACGCAGGTATGCAACGGAAGTGACATCAAACTACTATTGAAATTAAGTACTTGTCAAATGTCAGTAGTAGTAGTTATTGTGTTTTTTCAACTGGAAAGGCAAATGTATCCTACCGTACAGCCTAATATTTTATAATTTTTTTGTGAAAAAAGTTAATAGGAATTTTATTAGCATGAAATTAAATTAGTCAATTCAATTGGCAAAATATTAGTCATTTACAATTTAGAAATCTAAACATAATGTGACTGTCAACACTGAGGTTTGAGATTGACATTTGACAGACTTTTGGCGGGAACATATCTTCCTTTTTCCCTTCCTCTAAGTCTCGGAAATCTAAAGTTTTAGATTTGTATAAATATAAGCAAGACTTTTAAATTAGTTCGCCAAAAAAGTTTCACTTCTGACATGTGTACTTTGTACGCACGCACTTTTTTTTTGGTATAAAGTTTGCTTTTGTGATAGTTATGATATGATAGTTATAATACTCATTTTTCAATTTTTTTATAAATTTTAATTAATTTTAATACTTTCAAAAAAACCGCGCTATGAGAGTGGGGTGTTTACGTTTACACAGTGCCACTAGATGGCGCTCGAGCCATAAACAACTATCAGGTGTTTTGTACAGGCCCAGAAAAACTTAAAATGTCACGAAAGTGTAAATACGATGCTGATGCATTTTGTTTCATATGTGGTCAAATTCAAATTCAAATTCAAAATCATTTATTTCAACTTGGATGTCATCAAAAACACACTTGTTGAATGTCAAAATGTAAATGAAAATGTAACTTTACCACCGGTTCCAAAAAAAGCCACAGTCCTGAGAAGAACCGGCGAAATAAACTCAGCAGGCTTTTTTTTTTTTTGGATGTTCCGAATTTTTTTTTTTTTTTAAATAAGGAAACATATTTACATTGTACGAAAAAACAAGTCAAAAAATACAATTCAAATAAATAATAATAATAATGAAAAATGAAAAGGCCAGGAGCGAACGCCTCATTCCCACGTAGTGCCATCTAGTAAAAAATCCTTAACTTTATAATATGCCTTGTTGCACAAACGTTCCTTGACAGTTTTCTTAAATCTATGAACAGGTAGTAGTTGAACGTTTTGTGGGATCTTGTTGAAAAGTTGTACACCCAGCCCCCTGAAAGAGTTGCTTATTTTCTTAATTCGAGCCGCCGGCAACGCGTCATTTATTAAAGTTCAAAAGCAAACTGTTTCATGCCATGTATTATTTTTCTCGTCTAATTACGATCTAAAATATCGAAATGTTATGCTTTGCAATCAAAGTCAAATTTGGTGTTGACCCGTGTTATCGATTGAAATACGTACAGCGAAATGTTATTACGTTAAGATCACGCAATTACCGAAGCTGTGTAAGAGACGGCGCGCATAAATGAGGCCGTCAGCGCAAAAGTGGCCTAAGCTTACCATAGTTAGTATGGAGATATCGAGGTCTAAATTTACTTTTACACTGCTCGTAGGCAAAGACGATACGCGCGAAAAGAATGCTTACAAAGCAATCTGTTATCTATCGCTCAAACTAGGGATACGATGGTTTGGCGCCAAAATTTATTTTGTCTATACTAATATTATAAAGAGGAAAGATTTGTTTGTTTTTTTGTATTGAATAGGCTCCGAAACTATTGAACCGATTTGAAAAATTCTTTCACTGTTTGAAAGCTACACTATTCCCGAGTGACATAGGCTTTAATCTTTTTTGAAAAAAATTAGCAATCCTTACTAAAACTCCAATAATGTAACCCAAGGTGTAAAAAAATTACCTAAAATATTCTTTACATCGCGTGCCCTGCGAAAACTATTTATGATAGAATAAAATAATGTACTATGATTTTGTAGAGCACATTATTATTTACAAAAAGTGTCGCGACAGCACATGTCTAACTATTATAGTTATGCCGCAATAAGTGTTCTTTTATTGAAAAAAATAAATCAACGTCAAATATCGTTGAAATTTTTGTTAAAGACCCTAGTGGAGCCGAAACGGGCCGCTAGTCTCAAATATATTGCAATTTAGAAGCACTAATTTTGAAACTTTGTGGGTTAGGCCACTTTTACGCTGATAGCCTTAAATGTATGTATTAACAAACAAGAATGGCATTCTACCGTAAATGTCAATTGGATTTGAGAAAAAATTCGCGAAATGCGTTAACGTCGGTAACATTAATAAACTGGTTCGCGTGTTCAACGATCAATTTATTGTCTGGTTTAGTTTTTTTTTTACAAATCGCTGTATAGTTTCGTTTGATTGAATACGGTTTTTTTGTATCCAAAATATTAATAAAACAAATATCGCTCTTATCAAATGCGCAATCTTCCGAGAAAGTTTAGTCCATTCGTCGAACTTGGAAAGCTAGTTTTAGTACAAGGAAAATTTAAGTGACGAAAGCAAATTGCGAGTCAGTTGAGCTTAGGTATAATTCTACATCTTAAATATTTATAATATACTAGCGGACCCGCGCAGACTTCGTAATGCATAATAACATCAAAGGAAAAACAATTGTGTTGTTTTTATTGAATTCCCAAGTATTTTCATATTTATTCACCTTTTAAACCTTTTCTGGACTTCACAAATAATTCAAGACCAAAATTAGCGATCTTGAGTTTTAGCGAGACTAACGAACAGCAATTCATTTTTATATATATAGACTAGTTGACCCGGCAGACTTCGTAGTGCCTAAATCGAGAAATAAAAGACCTAAACTATTGTATAAAATAAACTTAAAACAAACAAAAGAAATCCGTCCGACGGGGGACAGATCAAATGGAAAACAAATTTGTTATTTTTATTTAATTCCGGGTATTTTCATATTTATTCACCTTTTAAACCTTCTCTGGACTTCCACAAATAATTCAAGACAAAAATTAGCCAAATTGGTCCAGCCGATTTCGAGTTTTAGCGAGACTAACGAACAGCAGTTCATTTTTATATATGTATATAGACAGAAGATACATAATAGACAATATATTTATATAGGGAATGATTACGTAAAATGGTTCGGTGTTAATTATGATAGTGTCACATTTTAAAACTTAAATAACCTGTGTCAGAATTCTGATTAACATAATGCTATCATTATTTATTATATACGAGTAATACATGAATGTTCGAAGCGAAGTGATTAATAATTAATTAATTTTTGTTTTTTTTTTTTGTAAACCACGTTAACTGGTCCCATGATAAGTTCGTAAAGAACTTGTGTTACAGGTACCAGATAACGGAAATAAATGTAAGATTTTTATTATACACATACATATATTTAATGTACATCCATAACCCTGGAAATGACATTTACATTTATCATACAAATATCTTCCCTTGGCGGGATTCGAACCCGCGACCCCCTTGTGTAGTGACCATGTCACTTACCATTACACCAGACGGTCGTCAAAAAATAGTTATGAACGTAACAGAGGTTAGACCGAGAATGGTTCAAGTGAGGTAGCAAATTCGTAGTTAATGTTAAAGGAATCATTAACTATTTTCACTGTGATAGCGTAATATCGTGTAAATAAAAATAGTGCATCTTTGGAAACTTCAGAAACAGTTCTTTTTTTATTTATTGCTTAGATGTGTGGACGAGCTCACGGCCCACCTGGTGTTAAGTGGTTACCGGAGCCCATAGACATCTACATCGTAAATGTTGCCACCCACTTCGAGATATAAGTTCTAAGGTCTCAAGTTTAGTTACTATGGCTGCCCCACCCTTCAAACCGAAACGCATTACTGCTTCACGGCTGAAATAGGCAGGGTGGTGGTACCTACCCGTGCGTACTCAGAAGAGGTTCTGCCACCAGTAATTACGCGATTTATAATTTTGCGGGTTTGATTTTTATTACATTTTCATTAAAAAAATTGGTACCCGCCTGCGGGATTAGAACTCCGGTGCATCGCTAGATACGAATGCACCGGACGTCTTATCCTTTAGGCCACGGCGACTTCTGAACATTCCTCCCTTTACATCGGAATGCCTGACTGGTTCGCGGCAGAAATGGGCGAGTTGGCGGTACTGTCCCGCCTTAATGCGCCGAATGAATAAAGTGTGAAAGTAAAGTAAAAGTAGACAACTCCCAAATGCTTAAGTCGATCCGTCATAATATGTTCTCATTGATGATAAGATAAGCGTACCCAAACGACAACTTAATTACGAATACGTGCTGATATATTCATATAATTAAAATTAATACGTGTTTTTTCGGACTAGATGTTTTTATGTGTTATGTATAAAATTAGATTAAAATTATATTATATATTTTTTTATTGCTTAGTTGGGTGGACAAGCTCATAGCCCACCTGGTCTTAAGTGGTTACTGGAGCCCATAGACATCTACAACGTAAATGCACCACCCACCTTGAGATACGAGTTCTAAGGTCTCAGTATGGTGACAACGGCTGCCCCACCTTTCAAACCGAAACGCATTACTGCTTCACGGCAGAAATAGGCAGGGAGGTGGTACCTACCCGTGCGGACTCACAAGAGGTCCTACCACCAGTAATTACGCAAATTATAATTTTGCGGATTTCATATTTAGATCCTGCGAAGCACTGCTAGTGTTACCAAATTCTCTAAGGTCGTGCCCGTGAATACCGACCATGCTTAGCTGGGATAGCCGCTTAGACTACCAGTAAATAGGTAGGAAATAGAACATATTTTTAGGTAGAGGAAGAGGTAGACCTAAGAAGAAATGTATGGATTGCGTGAAAGACGATATGGGTAAGAGGGGAGCGAGCGAAGAAATGGTATATGATAGAGGAGTATGGAAGGAGATAACATGTTGCGCCGACCCCAGGTGACTGGGAGAAGGACAGGAGAATTATGTTTTTAGTTATTATCCTTGGTTAGTAGATAAAATGTCACTGATAAAAAAAATTTTGAAGTAGCAATTCCACTTTCTTTGTCACTGACGACTTCAAGTAAATTGAATAGCGGAAACCTTATTAATTATTAAAAAATAACTAGAGTGGATAAGTATTATGTATAAAAAAAAAATTTAAATTAGTTTTCTTAAAGTTGTCTATATTTACAAAAAAAATATATGTTGAAATCGCAACATTTCTTTTTAGGCACTACAAGCACCGGTCACGAATTAACCCACAGACACAGCCCACTGAGTTTCTCGCCGGATCTTTTCAGTGGGTCGCGTTTCCGATCCGGTGGTAGATTCTGCGAAGCACTGCTCTTCCTAGGGTCAGTGTTAGCAACTCTCCGGTTTGAGCGCTGTGAGCTCACCTACACACGCTAGGGTAAGCTGACATAGCCTCTCAAGGCTAACAGCAGAGATAGGAAAAATTTTTTTTTTTGTTTCTTCGTATTATTAACGGTTTAATGTCGAAGTTGGCGATATGGCCATTGGATATTTATCAAAAGTCTCAATAAAATCTCGTGCTTATACCGAAATGATTGTTGAAGATAAAATTACTTGATTAATTTTTAAACTAGACGCTTACGACTTCGACAACCACATCGAAACATAACTATAAGGAAGGACACATCAAATTTGTCTTAACATAAATATATTTGTCCAAGGGAGCCGAACTTGCGAAGCCTAATAGAATTTTCGAGAGTTTGCCATATTAAAAAAAAGTAGTTTGCAAACTAATTATAACTAAATAATCGTGGTTAAGCATTGGCTTCCAACCATATCGGATATCCGTTACTCTCGCAGTGTAACTTAAAATTCAATTAGGATTTTTAAATCCGGTTACCTGTGACAATTATGTTTTGAAATAAATAAATAAAGCTTCCGGATTACTTCAGTTCGGTATTGATAGTCGGAATCGTAAGCGTTCATCTTATGTAATTATTGTCTTCAAAAACCATCTCAATATTTTATGGATCGCTCTAACTTTAAGGGTGTTTAAAGTAATCGTCTTTAACAATTTATTGGATTTTTTTCTTTTTTTATTGCCACTTTTTTTTATCTTCATTTAAGGAGATTATTCACCTAGTGTATATGCCACTCAATTGTGCAACAAAAGAGAGCAAGAAAATAATTATATAAAAACATAAGGGAAACTGTTATCGTCTCTGAAGGCCCACCAAAACTATTGCCCACTTGATGGTGAATTGTTACCGTCGCCCCTGGACATCAGCAATGCCAGAGCCAAGCAGCGGCCTAACGTCAAAAAATTGAAGTTTGAGTAATTCATAAAATAAAAGCTTGATATTGCAGAACCGATGACTGTCGGAAATAGTTATTCAAACGCAGCTAAGTACTCTCGTTCCGAGATAAAAATACGGAGTCCTGTAGAACTTGTTCGGTGAGTTTCATTGCGTTTTTATTGATAATTCATGTCCGCTTCGTTGCGTAATCCGAGGGTAGTTTTAAACTGGTTATTACCACAACGAAAACAGTACATTTAGATTGTTTCTCTGAACGCACATAAAGAATACAGCCCGATCGAGTACCTTCGATTCTTTAGTCGCTTTTTTATTGCTTAGATGGGTGGACGAGCTCACAGCCCACCTGGTGTTAAGTGGTTACTGGAGCCAATAGATATCTACAAGGTAAACGCGCCACCCACCTTGAGATACGAGTTCTAAGATCTCAGTATAGTTCCAACGGCTGCCCTTCAAATCGAAACGCATTACTGCTTCATGGTAGAAATAGGCAGGGTGCTGGTACATACCCATGCAGACTCACAAAACATCCTACCATCAGTATATTTGGGTAAGGGAACCAAGGGTGCATGCTATTGATTTATAACTGGACATCTTATAGACTTCAGTAAAATAAAGCAATATTACATAGAACAACTATCTTATTTATACTTCTTCTTCTTTAGGTGGGTATTATTTGGATTTACCTCTATAAACTCCACGGAATCCTCCAGCCTTATGAAAGCCCTGCTCTGCTTGTAGACGTGTCTTCAGCGTATCATCGGATATAATGTTAAATCTACGGACAAGCGGGGTGGTGGTACCTACCCGTGCGGGCTCACAAGATGTCCTACCACCAGTAAAACTGTTAACTAAATCAATATTAAACCCAAACAGATTCTGTTCGAGCTTGTATTCAATCAACATTAAAACATGTCCGTCGCCATTATAAATACATGATTCAAGTGAAAATAGTAGAAACCGTATGCCGTTTTGCATTACCAATGTACATGCTTGTCTGTTACGCTGTCCTGTCGATGAGTTAATTGCAAGTTCTCCGAGCGCAGTGGTGAGTTTCTCTCTGCTTAGCTGCATGCGAATGTGACGATGATTGACGGACGCGTCATGCGTTCAAATCAGGTAATAATACTGTGCTCGTGGAATAAATGCTGGTGCTTATTGCCGGTGTAACTGGCAAACCGAGAGGCGTAGTGGTCGTTGACTCTGCTGCGATCTGGCTTCGCGTTTGGTTGGGGTGTTTATTTATTTATTTATTAAGTTGCACCAACAAAGTGATCATCAATACAAAACATTGACAAATTGACAAAAGTTCATGGCAGATGTCACCTCAATTATAGGTGCAATCGACAGTACATTAACATCAAAAATAAAAAAAAATATACAGCTAAGATTTGAATACATTTCATTCATTGCTTAAGATTAATTTAATTGGGAGATGATCCGCGACAGATTTTTCCTGTAAGTAGTGAGACAATCAGAAAAAACATCTATTTCACTTAAAATAAGTTCAGCGCAATCGGACAACTCCGAAGGAACATTGACGGAGACCGCGCTACCGTGGACATTATTGTAGTCCCAAAGGATTCTGTTTAAGGGAGAGTAAGCACCTAAATTCGAACGAGCGGGCTTTCTTATAAACGGCTTATATTTCTTCTTGGTAGGTACTTAGGGGCTGATATTTTTATCTGGGTTAATAGATTAGGTGTGTCGGTTATTCCATGAATTAATTTGTACAGAAATATACCCCCCATTAATTGAAGCGATATTCTTCAAGTTCCTCGTCAGATTTCTATATTGTCTGAACTTCAGAAGTGAGTCACTGGCGAATAGATATAGGATAAAATATAGCACTCTGAACCTTATAATCTACTAAAGATAGTATATTCTCCAGTTTTCCCGAGACGCAGACATAATTAAAGCCACTATTCCGACGACTTATCCGTGACCACGGTATTCTAATTTATACGTTAGTAGTCTGGTACGTAGGGCCCTCACAAGTTGCCTCCACTTGACCCTGTCTTGCGGTTGCTCCCTAAGATAGCTCCAGATCAGGCCGGTGGTTAGCACAATATTCAAATGTCCACGAATAATTGTCGTCCGCGATCAGGGGAATTGTAAATTGTTCGAAACGACAAAAAAACCACTGAGTTTCTTGCCAAATTTTCTCAGTAGGTCGCGATTCGGATCCGGTAGTAGATTCTGCGAAGCACTGCCCTTGCTAGGGCTAGTGCTGGCAAATTCTCTCAGATTGAGGCCCGTGAGTTCACCTAGTATTCTGCGCGAAATTGGAATAGTCCTTTAGTTTACCAACGACTAGGTAGAGAAGATAGAGAAGTGAAAAAAAATATGTATAAACAAAATAATAAACGCGAGTTCGCACCGTAAAAGTAATATTGAATACCTACTAGTTTTCTCATGAATACATTCAAAGAATGTTTCGACTAGACAAAGATCGTTACCTAATCGCTGTTTGTAATGATTTGCCGTTTATACGCATGCTTCGTGACACTTTCCAATGCGTGCCCGGTTTCGTTTAAATAAAATGACACGCCTAACAACTTATTCATGTATGTGAAAAGCTTTATAACACTTATGCCCGTATCTTTAGACGTTTCGTCAAACAGTCCTCGACTCTTAACTCATCCGATGATGCTCGAGCATTCCTTCCAAACTTACTCGAGTTTGGTATTTTTAGTCGACCATTCCTCAACTGTCCTCGAGTGAAGTAGAGTCGCGTTATTGCGTCACCACGACAACATCAGTTTGAGGAAAATTTGATCAAGCCAGCATCAAACCCATCGAGTTCTGTAGTCTATGGTCGTTGTTTAATGTTAAAGTCAAGCTGCCGCTGTCTGTTTGGCACTATTAGACTGACACTAAAGCATTGAACTTGTTTTATGTTTTAGTTGCTGAGTTATTCGTAAATATGTGTGCGTGCGGTAAATTTGAAAGTGTATTATTTATTTTCTAACCCATTATTATTTTAGATTTCGAAGCCGGCTTTGTATTTTTATTTGCCGTTTTTGTGTGATTTTGCATCGTGTTGTTGAAGTGCTTTTTCACAACCACCACTTTATTATTATATAAATAAAACTTATAATCGCATTGACTTTATTTATTAGGTATGTAGTAAGCAAGATATGAGTCTTATGTAGGTAAATAAAATAAGGAGTTTCAAATGTCTAACCACGAGTCTAAGCAAGAGTCTAACCTCGAACTATTTACTTTATTAATAAAAATTATCAAAATTAAATTATCAAAATATGCGCGAATCATGCACAGATCCAGGCCATTGCACAACAATATCATATATTTCCATTTGCGGTCCACATACTATTTGGACATTGATAGAAAACCAGCCTTGAGGAACGTTCAAGGTACGTCGCGACGTACCTTAACTTGACAGTTCCTTTACTCCACTCCGGTTAGGAAAATTTTCCAAGGACGTTTGAGTGAAGTTTATTTTTACGACTAAGCATACCAAAACGAGCGTTGGAGGTTGAGTCGAGTCGAGTTAAGCTCGTGTAAACGACTAAAGATACGGGTGTCAGTCGCTGTTTTACAATGTCTCTGATTCTGTTTTCGGAGGGATCTATCTGCACAAGTCCTGCTCTTCGCAGAACTGTTACGGAAGACCGCTCCGTGCTTAATGACGGCGACCTGACTTCAGCATCATTCTTGTGACGTCACGTTGAATTGTGAATATTTGTATTGCGTTGGCACTAGCTCTCAAATGTACAACCTTGACAGTGTGCTTACCTCTCTATCGGTTTTCTGAACTAACTAACCCAGTACAGGCCAGTATTTGTTTGATAACTACCTACCCTCCCTTGGAAACGAACACATGTTTACAAGCGGTTTTTACGTTTTATATTAATAAAAAACTAGCGACCCGCCCTTGCTTCGCTTCGGAAACATTAAAACACACATGAAACCAAAATAATAAAATAAAAAAAAATTAAAAAAAATAGCCTATGTTCATCAGGGACAATGTCGGCTTCTAATGGAAAAAGAATTTTTCAAATCGGTCCAGTAGTTTCGGAGCCTATTCGAAACAAACAAACAAACAAATCTTTCCTCTTTATAATATTAGTATAGATATAGATAAGTGTAATAACACTTCATGTATTCCTTGGTAGATTTAACACTTAAGGCGTTCTCTCAAGGTGTAAAGGAAATAATAGTGGGTACATCGAAATATAAAATGCATAAACACATACAAACAACATAATTATTCTCTTCGGTTTTTGCTTGTCATACACACAATAATGGCTACTTTTACGGTCTAATCTTGTATAGTTCATTCGTTTATTTTGTATTTCATTATGTTCCTTTCTATGTTTTCGTGGTTTAGGTTTTTAATTTGGTGATATTATTTTTACCACATACTTAGTCCCGAACTACGACATATGAAACCAGACTAGTCGCATCGCTTGGCCCGTCACGCCACAAAAAACTTAAAATTTGGACATTATTGTTATAAATAAAATTATTATAATTATTTTTTCCTTTTTTATTTTATTATTTCCGCCTCGCGTTCTAAAGTCGGTTATCAATCGGAGATATTTCGCTTAGCGAAGCGATCAGACCGTTATGTTGGCCGGGCGTCGGTCGATAGCCGACTCATGGGAGCTGTAGAGATGAAAAAATCATATCGATTGTTTATTTTTCGTTACATTTAAGTTAAGGTTTAAAGTGTCTACTATATAAGTGCAAGGCACGATTGAGGGTACAAGACCACGCAGAAGATAAAGGCAGGCAGGATCAAATAATGGCAGCTTTAAAAGTTACCTATTTTATGAGGCCTTGCCAGTTTAACAAGGACAGGTGGGCGAGCAAGGGCTCAGCCAGGAGGGGTGGGATTTGCTAATAGCTACCCGAGCGCCTACAAAGGAGACCTAACAACTCAAGAGGCTCTGCTTCGCGAATGAATCTATTACCAGATTGGAATCGCGACCCGCGAAAAGATCCGCCGAGAAACTCAACAGGCTAATGCATGGGTTAGGTTGGACGTTGAAGCCGAGTTCGACGAGTACTGTTACCGGGGTCCCTAAGCATGCTACTAGCGTTGAGCCCGCTGTTTTGTTTCGCCGGTTCTTCTCAGGACTGTGGCTTTTTTTGGAACCGGTGGTAGAGTTAACATTGTTATTTGTATTTTGACATTCAACAAGTGTGTCATACTGACATCTAAGTTGAAATAAATGATTTTGAATTTCGTTAGAGCTGAAGGCGTCTAATACACGAGTTATTGGATCCGATGGATCCGTAAGGACGTGTGAAATGTGCCGTCAAAGAGTGCAAAAGAAGGACTGCGGCACACGAGCTGATGACCACGACCACTCTGCCGAGAATGCAAACGACTAAAAAGACGTGTGGGTCATTACTATTTGGTTTCTGAAAAAGTATTGTTTTCACAGTGAGGTCTGGTGTTGTCGTCAAACATTTTGTGAATAAATTTGATGTTTATTCGTGCATACAAAGCGAACAGTAATGCGAAATATTAATCGATGTTTTGTGAATCATCGGGAAGGAATGCCGAATGTCCTTTTCCAATAAACATGTGTATGAACTAAGGGAATTCGACACCTCAACATTCTCGCAAAAGTTTATTCGCTTCCTAAACTTAGTCCTCAGTATGGCTAGGGCTGTTTTATATTTTCGGAACTTTCAATTTAAGCTTTAAAGTTCCACACATCGCCCGAGACCACGTCTTCGAATTTCAAATTAAGCGACCTCTCTTGCAATTAATTACATCTGTAATTGTACTGTACTGAGACTTAGAACTCATATCTCAAGGTGAGTGGCGGCATTTACGTTGTAGATGTCTATGGGCTCCGGTAATCACTTAAAACCAGGTGGGCCGTGATATCATCCACACATCGAAGCAATGAAAAAAAAACAAAAACTCTGTTTAAAAATAATGTTTTTTAATAAATTTCATAGGCCTCTCCCAATCCACACCACTGATGGTGGTGGTGCGATGACGGACGACTGTGGGCTGTTGATGATGATGATGATGATGATGATGAATAAATTCCATAAAGTACAATTAATTAAACAAAAGGATTAACTATAGTACAGTTATAGCCTTCGTTTTTGTTATCGATAAAAAAAAAAAAAACAGCACATCCCTAGCCAATTAACCAAAGGTGCTGTTACAGATCGGTACTTCCACGTTCAGTTCGATTTATTGGTCGCTTTTCTATTAAAAAACAGTTATACAATTCTAGTAACTTAAAGTGAATTCTCTTAATTGGCAACGTAAGAGTATAATAGTGTTTGTGTTCGTGCTCTTAACGTCTCAAGGGTGATTCGATGATAATAGAATAGTGCTCTCTCGATTGCGCTAATTCGATCTTCGGGAAAATGAGGTATCGATGTAGAGTACATGTTTTTTTTTTATTGCTTAGATGGGTTGACGAGCTTACAGCCCACCTGGTTATTAAGTGGTGGGCTGGTGTACCCTGGTGGCTAAGTGGTTACTGGAGCCCATAGACATTTACAACGTAAATGCGCCACCCCCCTTGATATATAAGTTCTAAGGTCTCAGTATAGTTACAACGGCTGCTCCGCCCTTCAAGCCGAAACACTGCTTCACGGCAGAAATAGGCGGGGTGGTGGTACCTACCCGCGCGGACTCACAAGAGGTCCTATCACCAGTAATTACGCAAATTATAATTTTGCGGGTTTGCTTTTTTTATTACACGATATATATATATATATATCGTGTAATAAAAAAAGGATATATATAGGATATATAGGATATATAAAGGAAGGATATATATATCCTTCACCGTGGAAGGCGATCATGAACATTTGTTAAGTACGTATTTCATTAGAAAAATTGGTACCCGCCTGTGGGATTCGAACGTGCATCGCTAGATACGAATGCACCGGACGTCTTATCCTTTAGGCCACGACGACGATTGGTGAGGGTTGACAGGTTTAAGCAAAGATACCGCTCGATGAATTAAGTTAAGGTCTCGCAACCCTCGAAATCAAAGAGTGGCATGAACTAGCGAAGAGCCAGCCGCTCATGGTCGAATCCAAGATCTTTTTAGGGACACTGAGCCACTGTAATAGGGGAGTAAAATGATTAAAACCGTCCCTTAAGTGTTGCCAATAAATGTTGTGGAGATATAACTACGGAGGGTAGATCTTCCACCGGGCGGGTGATATTCCTCGGTAGACCGACGGTCCGTTGTTCAGATCTTGTATACATGTAAGCTTATCTTGAAAATGTCGTTAGCGAGATTCAGGCGTCTGTCTAATATCTTGTGTTCTGTGATGGCTACCACCACAATGTAATTAGTTTGGATTCTAATCAAGAAATTCTATTTCTTTTTTACCGGAACGCCCGGTTGCTTCATCATAGAAATATACCGGATACTGGTGATGGAGGGTCTTACGGGTGCGGTGGCCCAACTAATGCTCACGTATGAGCTTGAAGAATCAACGTATAGCACGCAACCTGGTTACAAGTCAGTCAACGTGGATTATTTAAACGTGGATTTTATTCAGGGGAGCCAGCACCACGCCAGGTCACAACTAGGTCATAATTCGACCGGAAAACTAGACACAGTTGACCGAATATGACTGCGTTGATGTAACAATTTACGTAATAAACGCAACTATTCTCTCTGATCAGATCTCAATCAAAACTGAGCACTGGTCTTATAGACGAGATTCAAGTATTGGAATAAAACGTCGGAAGCTGTTCTTCATTTTTGAGGGGAGAGGTATTTCGAGAAAGTGGACGCGCGTGACAACTTAGTCATCATCTGTGTTAGTATAGTCTATACTATAGCTATACTATAGCAGCTATACTATAGTGTAGTAAAATCAAACCCGGAAAATTATAATTTGCGTAAGAATGGTGGTAGGACCTCTTCTGAGTCCGCACGGGTAGGTACCACCACCCTGCCTATTTCTGCCGTGAAGCAGTAATGCGTTTCGGTTTGAAGGGTGGGGCAGCCGGTGTAACTATACTTGAGACCTTAGAAATCGTATCTCAAGGTGGGTGGCGCATTTACGTTGTAGATGTCTATGGGCTCCAGTAACCACTTAACACCCGGTGGGCTGTGAGCTCGTCCACCCATCGAAACAAAACAAAAACTTGGTTGCGTTAAACAATGTTATCAACAACCTTCATTGAAATCCATTGACTCGTTATGGGGTGATTGTGTAATAGACATCCAAACATACCAAGCATTGCCGCAGCGGGCGTTGTTATACCTACTAGTGGTCGCCGGTAGTCGAAATTCAACTATAATTTTTAGACAAATAAATTAAGGAAATCAATATTAATCTATTATTCTCAACTTGACCACAGACTTTGACAATAAACAAATTAGTATATATGCGTGTGTGTATCAAATACATGTTAGGGTGTGTAATGTTTTTTCTTATTGATTTACCCTCAGACACAGCCCACTGAGTTTCTCGCCGGATATTCTCAGTGGGTCGCGTTTCCGATCCGGTGGTAGATTCTGCGAAGCACGGCTCTTTATAGGGTTCGTGTTAGCAACGTCATTAGGTTTGAGACCCGTGAGCTCACCTACTAGTTAAGGCGACGCTGATATAGCCTCTCAAGGCTGTCAGCTTAGGTAGGAAAAAAAAATGATTTAATGTATATGTCGGGGGAGATACTGAAGGAACGTTTTTAAAAAGTGTGACGTCAGCAACCGTGACGTCAGCATTGCTGACGTCAAGGTTATTGCTTTGTTGACGATAACTCATATTTGGGCTTCCGAAACAAACCTTCACCAGAACTTCACAATAACTGCGTATATTTCACGAGAAGCGTGACAACGTTCAGAGAGATCCGTACTGTACTACGGCTCGGACACGAATGAACTAGCGCTTTTTTTTTTTTTTTTCCTACCTATGCTGATAGCCTTGAGAGGCTATTTCAGCGTACCCTAGCTTGTGTAGGTAAGCTCGCGGGGCTCAAACCGGAGAATTGCTAACACCGCCCTAGCAAGAGCAGTGCTTCGCAGAATCTACCACCGGATCGTAAGCGCGACCCACTGAGAAGATCCGGCGAGAAACTCAGTGGGCTGTGTCTGTGGGTTAATTCGCTCGTCGAGCCCTTCGTCGCAAGCGACGGGTTCGACGAGGACGATGACCGGTGCTTGTATTGCCTAAAAGCACCGTTAATGGATCAGGAGGATCCGTGATGACGTGCTTTGGGCGACGTCGACGGTTTACCAAACGGTCTACAGGGTCGGGTATGTAGTTTCCGGCGGCCACGACAAGAGGGTTCTCATGTCGTGCCGTCTTCTCAAAGTGGCGCAGCGATGCCGACTGTAGATACTTACTGACGGGGTCGAGCTCCAGGTCATCGTGGAGGTCCACGTTCCTCTGGAACCATGGTGCTCCGACGGCTATCCTGCAGAATCGGGATTGATCAGCGCTAGACAGCACGGCCGTATTTATAGGGCTTGGTACTCGTCAGCGTGTTTACAAGTTTTGACAGGACTGTTTTTACATCAATTTCTCATCTTAACAAACACAGAGTAATTAGTTGATGACCAGATTATCCTATTATCACATTGAATCATTATTATTTTTATAATAGGTAGGTAAATAGTCATATTTGCGCCGACATATATTTTATGCATTATTTTAAAAAAATATTAGCATTCTGCACTCCTTCTCTATACTAACTAACTATAAGTGTGGACAATGTCATACTCCTCCGTCGTCGCAATTTTCGTAAAAAGGGGTACAATGTTTTTGCTTCACGTAATAATATATTTATACCCACTGTTGGATTATGAGCTGTCCACTCACCTACCTAGTTCAACCCGTATACCTGAATGAATCTATACTAATATATAAATCTACAGTGGTTTTTACGGATGGTCCGTTATAATTACTGAACCATGCATCCGATTGACTTGAAACTTGGCATCCATGTAGAAAATACATGTACTTAATGGATAGGCTAATATTTATATGAGTGTTGGACTGCCTACACCAGTTGCGGGGACGTTACTGATGAGAATCTTTGTGGGGTTGAGAAATAATATTGTAAATTTTAAATGCCCAGCGAAGCGGACGGGTACTTACAGCTAGTAAACTCATAATACTACCTTTCATTTAGCCGTGGGCAGGTAACCGCTAGCGTTCACCAAATATTTCGCAATCACAAGTTATTATTGCAAAACTGATGCATCCTCTACCATCGGAAGTGGATTTAGCCTTGCGCGTTCTATTGTAATGTTTTCTATAAGGACGCATGAGCTCCGGCTACGTGGGTCGTGATGCAAGTTAGGTCAGAGACGTAAAGCATCTAGTGTACTCACAAGAGGTCCTACCACCAGTAATTACGCAAATTATAATTTTGCGGGTTTCATTTTTATTACACGATGTCATTCCTTCAAAAATTGGTACCCGCCTGCGGGATTCGAACACCGGTGCATCGCTTCAACACGAATGCACCGGACGTCTTATCTGTTAGGCCACGACGACTTGAAACTTCTACTGTAGATTAATTGATATGGACATGTCAATGGACATTGTGCATGCACCGCCGAAATTGTTTTTCTCAAAACTACGGTTGAACGTCTTACGACAGCTTACTGTATAGAATAAATTGCTGTGTATTTGTGTAACTGAAGAGAATAAATAATTCTGTACTAATTTAAATTGAATAATTGTTTTTCAAGAAGAAACCAATAACCCAAAACTCACTTATTTTGGAGGCCTAAAATCGTTCTAATTTCGAGATCAACGCACACGAAGCTATACGAAACAATTTATTTGAAAACAAAGGATTTTCGTAATGACTTGCCCAATGAACGCCGAATCATTATTCTTTTATGTTGTTTCAAGGGGAATATTGCGTGTTTATAGTTACCTATATATATAAAAATGAATTGCTGTTCGTTAGTCTCGCTAAAACTCGAGAACGGCTGGACCGATCTGGCTAATTTTGGTCTTGAATTCTTTGTGGAAGTCCAGAGAAGGTTTATAAGGTAGATAAATATGAAAATGCTCGGAATTAAATAAAAATATCAATTTTGTTTTTCCTTTGATGTGTCCCCCGTCGGACGGATTCCTTTTGTTTGTTTTAAGTTTATTTTATACAAAAGTTTAGGTCTTTTAGTTATAGATTGAGACACTAAAAAGTCTGCCGGGTCAGCTAGTTATTTATAGTTATTTGTAAAGTACACGAAGGCACAGATTTATGTATGTGTATAATATCTAATGGAAAATTTTGAATTCTCAACTACGATTTATTCAAAGAAATCGGAAATCTGGAATCCAGTGTGGTTTCTTCAACCGTTTTTTTATTGCCGTTGTAGGTAGACGGCAGACCTGATTGTGACTGGTTACCATCGCTTATGGACTTCAGCGATGTCAGGGGTAGAGCCGAGCCTCCACAAGCCTCGACACTAAGCCGAGAATTTAATACCCTCTAAAGCAGGGGTTCTCAAACTTATTTTGTCTACTGCCCACTTTAAGAATAAATTATTTTTTAGCGCTCTCATTTTTTCACCTACCTAAAACTACTATACCGAGAGCTCAGACTATGTCTAAGAGTCCTAGATGAAATTACAAATCCCAAGCCTATACAACAGCCCCCTTTTTTTTCTGGGTCTCTTACCCTTTAGGCCTACAGTGCCCACAATGGGGCGTTATCGCCCACTTTGGGAAAGACTGCTCTAAAGGTATCAACACTAAAGTAATAGATCTGCGATGTGAAATCTTAGTGCTGAGTGTCTAACGCCCTTAACTGGCAAGGTGGAACGTTCAACTCCTACTTTAAGCAAACCATGCCAAGCAGTATTCTTTGCCATCATCATCTTAGGCCTTACAGCCCAGAGTGGGCCTTAGCCTGGTCCAGTATGTCTCTCCAGACTGCTGTGTTCAGGCCTTTCTCCTTCCGTTTCCTGACACCGATAACTTTGAGGTCGTGCTCTACGCCATCCAACCATCGGAGTTTGGGTCTGCCACGACTTCTGCGGCCCACTGGTTTGCCATAGAGCAATTGTCTTGGAATTCTGGTATCCTCGTATGGTATTCTTTGCCATGTTTGGTGTTATATATTTAATCATATTTAAGTCTCTTATTCGTGCACTGACACGTGTTTGCATCATGGTGCGTAAATAGAGGTCTGCAGTACCAAATAAAGCCGTATAGGCTTACTAGACTCCCAGAAATTACATACCCGATCCTTTGGACCAAATGGTAAACAGTCGACGTCGCCCAAAACACTACGCATCCTCCAGATCCATTAACGGTATTGTCAAGTACCTCAAGCACCGGTCACCGTCCTCGCCGAACCCGTCGCTTGCGACCAAGGGCTCGACGAGTAAATTAGCCCTTAGACACAACCCACTGAGTTTCTCGCCGGATCTTCTCATGGGTCGCGTTTCCGATCCGGTGGTAGATTCTACGATGCACTGCTCTTGCTAGGGTCAGTGTTAGCAACACCTCCGGGTTGAGCCCCATGCTAGGGTAACGCTGGTATAGTCTCCCAAGGCTATTAGCATAGGTAGGAAAAAAATACTAGACTCCTGCTATATATCTCTGATATCTTTAAACTAAATGCTGTCTGGAACAAGGTCGTGTTTAGAAATAGAATTTAATTTAAAAAAAAAATCACCGATGACCAAATATTTCTAAATGTATGAATAATTAATTAATTATGTGAATTCTTTTCCTCTAAGTTGTTTATTAATAATATTGTAATTAAGTTTAAGTATCGATATCACGGGTGACAGAACGAAGCCTTGCGTGTGTGCGTTTCCTGTCGACGTAGCAACGCGAAGGGCTTCTGTTCTCGGGAAAAGCTATGGAGCTGTCATGGTACTACTTATTTTAAGTAGCTCATTATAAAAATGAATATTTAAAAAAAACGAATATTATAAATGATAAATAAATAAATATTTACTAACAATCACGCCACGTTAACTGGTCCCGTGATAAGTTCGTAAAGAACTTGTGTTACAGGTACCAGATAACGGATATAAATGTAAGATTTTTATTATACACATACATATATTTTAATATACATCCATAACCCTGGATAAGACATCCATAACCCGCGACCCCCTTGTGTAGTGACCATGTCACTTACCACTACAACAGACGGCCGTTTTAAAATTAAAAAAAAAGACATGCCCGCTGAGTTTCTTGCCAGTTCTTCTCAGGACGGAGGCTAGCTTTTGTGAATTGGCGGTAGTTCTTTTTGACGTTCAACAAGTATGTACTTTCATTTATGTTGAATAAAAAAAAATTGATATTGTGAGGTTTTATGGGTGTTGTGGGTTTATTATACATTCTCCTCAGGAAACCTCATCAGAGTGGTCAATAAAACACTAAGTATAAAGTATAAATTATATGTTTATTCGCGCAGCGACCGCGGTGGATCGCTGCACTTTAACCACTGACTGTATGCACAATAACTGCATGGTAAGCGAAGCGGGGCGGGGTATCATTCCCCTACACTACACCCCCTCTATATTTGAAAATAATAATAATAATAATAATAAATCTTAAAGCTAACACATATTACTACAATACCATAAAGTTATACACAAGATAAAGGTAAACACAAAATAAAGGTAAACACAAAATAAAGGTAAATACAATAAAAGTATTCCTATCCACTACATTACATTTTTAGGGGTAGTTTGCTTGAGCTTGCTGCACTCCAGTATGCATCACTGGTTGCGGATGGCTATCCACTTTGCGACTGACATTTCTTACTTCTTTTCTCAACCAATTTTTGCATCTTGATCGGCAGAAGTGCGTTATCAACAATGCTGCCATTATAGCACACATGATAGTTACTGTAATATATAAGTATGTGAAAGTATTAATTTTCTCTTCCACATTCTTTTGATGGATAGCACCAGCAATAACGACATTATCTTGCTGTTTACTTTCGTAACCACCCATTTTATAAAATTCAGTACTAGTTGATTTGACGAAGAATACGAAATGAATAAGTTGAGTGAATAACCATTCGTATTTATAATTCAAGCAAAAAAAATTTTACAAACTCGCAACATATTAACCTAATAACCTAAATACAAAAAAAAATTGGTACATTTAATAACAAAATTATAATAATATGCTTTAAAAACAAAATTAAATATAAACTATGTTAAGTGTTTCGCCTACTCATTGAAACGTACGGGCCTCCTAACTATACGGCCGCACCGTGTCGTACGAGCATTGTCAGCAACGCTGGCGTCGGGCGGATCCGCTGCGCAAGCGCTACTGCGGGTATCTAGTGGGTCGGTTGCGTGGAGTACATATGCAGGCTTTAAGCGGTCTATGGAAATGTTAGCCTTGCGATTAAGTAGTTGTACGGTGTAAACTTTAGTTCCTCTCTTTAATACACGGTATGGACCATTGTATGCAGGTTTTAAAGGTTTATGTACTTCATCACGTACAAATACATACTCGCAAGTCTTTAAATCGGGATGTACAAAAATAGATTTATTTGACTGCGCTATAGATGCTGGCTTAAAACTGGATATAATCTCACGCAATTTCTCGACATAGGTATAGTCATCTACTGATCCTTTGGATTGTGGACTATAAAAATCAGATGGTAATCTTAGTACATGGGCATAAGTCATTTCTGCTGCGCTGATACCATTATCACTCCTAACGGCTGCTCTTAAACCTAACAACACGGTTGACAATTCATCTAACCATGAGGTCGCGCTATCACTAAGTCGAGCGGTTAACGCTGCCTTCAGTGACCGGTGCCATCGTTCTACGGCGCCGTTGCACTGAGGATGATATGGAGTGGTTCGGTTTTTACGAATACCTAGTAACTCCATTAGCTTTGAGAATAAATCGCTCTCAAATTGACGACCTTGATCAGTTGTTAGTCTTAACGGGCATCCAAAACGTGAAATCCAACCATCGTAGACGTTTTTGGCAACCGTTTCCGCAGTTATATCTTTTATCGGAAACGCTTCGGGCCATCGCGTACGTCTATCTATAATAGTTAAACAGTATCTATAACCATCGGATGTTGTAGGTAGAGGACCTACAATATCTATATGTATGTGTTCAAATCGATCGCAAGTAGAAAATGTTTCCAGTGCTGAATTAGTATGCCTAACTACTTTAGAACGCTGGCATAACACACATGATTTAGCCCACAGATTTATGTCTGTGTTCATATTAGGCCAAAAGAATTTATCTGAAATTAATTTTCTAGACGAACGTATACCGGGATGACTTAAGCCATGAACCGAATTAAATGCAATCCTACGAAATTTTTCGGGTAAATACGGTCGCAACTTTTCTGCCGAAATTACGCAAAAAATAGGTTTGCCATTTGGCATAACTACTTTTTTTAACTTTATGTTATCGTTCTGCAATAGTTGCACAAGCGTGACATCATTCGCTTGGCAACTTGCTAATTCCTCGAAATCTATAACCGTGGGACAGTTTACTGTCTCTACGCGCGATAAAGTATCGGCTACCACGTTGTCGTAGCCGCTGACATGACGAATATCGGTACAGTACTCACTAATAAAAGAAAGTTGTCGTATGCGTGTCGGAGTCTCCTTCTCACATTTAGTTTTATTAAATGCGAAAGTAAGAGGCTTATGATCGGTATATATGATCAAATGACGACCTTCGACTATATCTTTAAAATGACGGATAGCTAAATAAATCGCCAAAAGTTCTCTATCATAAGTAGAATACTTTATGGGTGTTGTGGGTTTATTATACATTCTCCTCAGGAAACCTCATCAGAGTGGTCAATAAAACACTAAGTATAAAGTATAAATTATATGTTTATTCGCGCAGCGACCGCGGTGGATCGCTGCACTTTAACCACTGACTGTATGCACAATAACTGCATGGTAAGCGAAGCGGGGCGGGGTATCATTCCCCTACAATATGATTTGATTAGGTCGTCATGACCTAAATAATAAGACGTCCGGTGCATTCGTGTTGAGCGATGCACCGGTGTTCGAATCTTAGACGAGTACCAATTTTTATAATGAAATACGTACTCAACTAATGCTCACGATTGACTTCCACGGCGAAGGAATAACATCGTGTAATAAAAATCAAACCCGCAAAATTATAATTACGTTGCATTTACTTTGTAGATGTCTATGGGCTCCAGTAACCACTTAACACCAGGTGGGCTGTGAGCTCATCCATCCGTCAGAGCAATATTTTTTTTTCTTTAATAATGTTAATATTTTTATTGAAGAAATTGCCAACTCTCGGACTGCAAGCACAAGACTCCACGCGCTACAAGTTTTGGGAAAAATATAACGTAAAATTATTCAAATGTAATTCTAATTCTTTTTTCGCATATAGTATTTGGTGCGTAAAAAATTTTTATTATTTTTGTCTGTAACGTATTTTAGACGGTTAACGTTTTATGAAATTAATTTATTTGGTTTATAGTTTTTATAATTAATGTTTTCATTTTGTGAGAAAGTTAAAAAAAAAATTTTTGTTTTCTTTTCAATCTAAAATTTTCCTTGGTTTCTAGTAGTTTTATTTATTTTCTTGTAACATAATCATTAATCATGAGTTGTTATCTAACGATTATTCTAAAACTCACGGCGTAACGTGTTACACAAAGAAAATTATTTTTAAATGGTAGTGTCCATGCATTTCTCTGTCATCAGGTCAACGTACGAACTCTTGCATAATAACGTCCTAACAACATCAAGTTGATGCACGATTTATTGATGGTTCGTTCTTGTATAAACTTGCCCGGGTTTTTGTTGGACTCGCGTGTTCAGTTGCCCTTTTTGCATTGCCAACGTACATTTTCGTTACTAGGATTATTTACTAAAACCGCGATAAACTGTTTAGAGAAAAAAGTCTCCTCTAAATAATGTAATGGAGCTGTCGATATCTATGTCTAAATTGTGTACTTTTTTTTGACATTCATCCTATTTATTATCTTTTTGCACGCAACGTATGTAAAAATAAAAGTTTTTTTTTTAATTATTGCTTAGCTGGGTGTACGTGCTCACAGCCCACCTGGTGTTAAGTGGTTACTGGAGCCCATAGACATCTACAACGTAAACGCGCTACCCACCTCGAGATATAAGTTCTAAGGTCTCAGTATAGTTACAACGGCTGCCCGGCCCTTCAAACCGAAACGCATTACTGCTTCACGGCGGAAATAGGCGGGGTGGTGGTACCTACCCGCGCGGACTCCCAAGAGGTCCTACCACCAAAGGAATCCGAGGGTATGTTCATTTAATTTAACTCAATCTATCCTGAAAATAATTATATGAACTGTATGAAAGAGGATATGCGAGAGAATGTTGTGAGTCCAGACGACTTGAGTGAAAAAAGTGGTCATACAACGGCGACACCACGTAGTGAAATAAAAACAAGCAAAAGAAGATTTTATTTAACTCAAGCATTTGAGTTTAACATAATATATTTCCGTTCAGACAAGAGTGCCTCATTCCCATTTCCTTTCTTTTAGTTCTGTTACGGACCCTAGCAGAAACAAAAGGCAATACTCATTAGCTGCGCTAAGCATAGATATAAGTCGCTTAAGCGCAGAAATCAGATAACTACGCTTTAGCTTAATATGCGTTTCATTGCGGGCAACAATCAATTATATTTTATACCCTCACTTCGTGCAATCGGTTTTGAGAACGGATTGCTTCCGTAAGCACGACGCATAGTCCATTTCTTCACAAGTATATTCCAAATTGATGCAACATCGGCCGTTTAAGTTTTGACACGAACAACGAAGAGCGATGTTCGCTTAATCAAGCGATAATAATTTATAACACTGTATTTAATTAAATACAGTGTTATAAAATTTTCCAACAGAAAACACATTATTAACAATAAACAGTTTCAAAGTCCTATTGAAAAAAAAAAAACATAAATTTTCCATTACCAACTGATTGGAATTCATAAGCTTGGTCTTTTTATGATCATTCGATATAAAGTTTTCGTGACATGAATGGTGGTTGGCTTTCCTCGCGGTCTCGACTCTACTGGACCGAATTCAAGGAAATTGATATTTTTGGTTGGAAGCATAGATAATAAACATAAATTTGCTTTAGTTAAACAACTCAAGCACCCAACAAAAATGCTTACGGGCGTCGGCCACTAGATGGTTTCGCTTCGATTAGTTTGCTCATTGCTCCTGTAGATGACAGTAACATATTACCTATCCTATATTTTATTATTAATGAAGTATTTTGTAAATTTGTCCATAACGAATAAAGACGTATGTTTTTTTTTTTTCTGTGTTTAGTTATACAATAATTAAATGCCTTAACCTTAAGAATATATAAGTTTAGGGGCATCCGCTACAAGATGTCGCTAGGTGCTATACAAAAAATATTTGTCTTAAAGTATCGCAGTTTCAGAGCCCTGGTTGGAAGGCTCTTGTTCATTTCCGTCGCTTCACATCACTCAATTGTTGTGTGATAAACATCGAACAAAAATCGGCAAACATTTCACTATTTTTTGTTTATTCTACCTCCATTTCATATATTCACTATCACTATCACTCACTATCACACTATCACTATCACTCACTATCACACTATCACTATCACTCACTATCACACTATCACTATCACTCACTATCACACTATCACTATCACTCACTATCACACTATCACTATCACTCACTATCAAACTATCACTATCACTCACTATCACACTATCACTATTTATTTCTAAAAGCGAGATAGTTACCTTTCTACGGCAGACTCAATATTTGCGCCGAGGGCCCAAACCCGACAATGGACATATTGACTTAAGAAGATTATTCTCAATGCTTAAAAACGAAGTGAAGCTCGTGTTCCCAAAAAAGAAAACCGGTGATGGTGCTATTGGATTCTAACACGATAGCTCTAAGAGTCATGTTAAAAAAATAAATATATTTTTGTTAAATTTTAATACACGCAATGGAATACGAACAAAAACCTTCTGACGTACGAGGTCAACGGACTGGACTACATACTAAGTGCTGACTTCATTAGCGGCCCACGATACTTCATTTAAAATAATTAATTTAATTCCACCCATTCAAAATGCATTTATACCACTTAAATGAAACGGGAATAAATTCAAATGACAAGATTGCTATTCTCCAATTCTCAATAGTAATATAGAAATCTATACTAATATTATAAAGAGGAAAGATTTGTTTGTTTGTTTGTTTCGAATAGGCTCCGAAAGTACTGGACCGATTTGAAATTTTTTTTTTCCATTAGAAGCCGACATTGTCCCTGATGAACATAGGCTACTTTTTTTTTTGTTTCATGTGTGTTTTAATGTTTCCGAAGCGAAGCGAGGGCGGGTCGCTAGTAGTATTATAAAGATGAAAGATTTGTTTGTTTGTTTGTATTGAATAGGCTCCGAAACTACTGAATCGATTTGAAAAATTCTTTCACTGTTTGGAAGCTACACTATTCCCGAGTGACATAGGATATAATCTTTTTTGAAAAAAATTAGGGATCCTTGCTAAAACTCTAATAATGTAACCCAAGGCGATAAAAAAATTACCTAAAATATTCTTTACATCGCGTGCCCTGCGAAAACTATTCATGATAGAATAAAATAATGTACTACGACTTTGTAGAACACATTATTATTTATAAAAAGTGTCGCGACAGCATATATCTAACTATTATAGTTTTGCTGCAATAAGTGTTCTTTTATTTAAAAAAATAAAACAACGTCAAATATCGTTGAAATTTTTGTTAGAAAGACCCGAGCGGAGCCGGAGCGGGCCGCTAATTATAGATATGTATTGCCAAACACAAAATTTACTATATTTTTCAAATCAGTCTAAGAATCACTAGAACTTGGAGAAACATGTCTGCATGAGTACTGGTGAAAGGTATGTCCAGCACGATTTCTGTATGAAGCATAATTTTAAACCCACGCTGGTTTCTCATTAACATAGCCCCGCTTGCTTGATAACCTTCCATTATTAATGCTGCTTTAATTTTAAAACCATTAAAGTATATACGCTTGATTTGGTGAATAATGTTTCGGGCCCATTGTTTTGTCAACGCGTATGTTTTCAACACACCCTGTACGTAATTGCGGAAATTATAAAAATAAATATAATAAAAAAGCTTTGGGACTTTCGCTCATCGCCGCTCAATGACGTCAGCAGTGGCAGCTGTTTCAAAAACTGCGGGTAACGCGACATGAGCTACCCACATTCGTTGCAAAGTTTATTTTAGTTGCTGTGTGCTTCCTTCGTTTGCCGCTAGGGGCGCTGTTTCAACTCCATACAAAGTTGAGTTAACTTTTACGCTATCGTGAACGTTAAAAAACTCGCACTAAGGACACAGATTAAATACCTATTACATTGTTACGTTTGCCTACGTTTGCCGCTAGGGGCGCTGTTCCAACTCCATACAAAGTTGAGTTAACTTTTACGCTATCGAGAACGTTAAAAAACTCGCACTAAGGACACAGATAAATATCTATTACCTGTTACGTTTGTCTAAGTTTGTCGCTAGGGGCGCTGTTCCAACTCCATACAAAGTTGAGTTAACTTTTACGCTATCGAGAACGTTAAAAAACTCGCACTAAGCACACTGTTCTAAATAAACTCGGACGTGGTAAGTTGTAGACGCTGGTAGTGACGTCAGCGACCCTCGGCACAGCGGCTATTACTACAGTACCGTAACACTCATAGAAATGCCGTTAGATTAATCTTGTAGTGTATTCCTTATATTTATTTATTGCGTGCTCCGGTTTAGTAATTAATTCGATGAGCGCTTGTCCGGGAGTTCGATTCCGGGCATGCAATATCGGTTAAGTCTTTCATAGATATATTTTATACCTTTAATATATGAATATGTAAAGAAAAATTTAGTTAGTTTTAAGAAGATTTTTCTTAGACAAGTTCCCTCAAACTAAGCAACGAAGAGTTAAGTTATTATCTATATATTTATACGTGAAGCAAAAACTTTGTATCCCTTTTTACGAAAATTGCGCGGACAGAGGAGTATGAAATTTTACACACTTATAGAGAATATAGAGAAGAAGTGCAGAATGCTAATATTTTTTTTAAATAATGCATAAAAGATACATTTAATCATAAAGAAAACATTACGCACACTACATACCATATATTTGACGCACACATGCATGCATACTATTCATTGTCAAACTTTTGTTCTTGACGTCTGTTGTCAAATTGAGAATAGATTAAACATTGTTTGTCTTTGTTAATATTTTTTTATAGTGTAGCCTTGGCGAAATTTGTGATTATAGAAGTATAAAATACAATCATAATAGTGTACAAACTTACAATTCCAATTAATTATAGTCGAATTTCGACTACTGCGGGACCTCTAGTAATTATTATTATAATATTCGTAGTCTTTCATTGAATGGAGTATTTGATATCATTATATAGTACCTTGCAGTAATATAGAGTGTTTGGATTATTTTTGTTACAGCTCATTGATGGCTCACGATCCAATTGTTTCCAAGAGGTTACATGAGCTCGTGGATTACAAAGAGACTTCCGATCATCACGAGGCTGGTGTGGTTCAACAGCATATTTATACGACAAGACAGCTATGGTGGTAGAATTGACCCATGTTGGCTGATAATCTGCTCTACCATCAGTCTATTTCGGATTGCTACAGGAAGCTAATTTGCCAGGGATCTGTAGCAACCAAGGTTCCATCTTCCCTCTCCACAGAGCGGGAGACAGTAAAAATCGAGAGGGCTCCTTGTGGGATCTAAACACAATTTAGGTATATAAGAGAAGTCTGGTCAGTCAGTTTTTTTTTTTTGGTAAATGACGGTACTTACCACAATAATCAAATGTCGATGAATAAAAATCATTAGTAGTCCGTGACCACGAAAACTGTTGAGTATTCGACACGTTAGAAAGAATGACAATAAAAAACGTGATATTAAAAGGTATTAGAAGTGTTAATTATGTCTGAGAACTCGCGAAAACCGAATAGAATACTCATCATCATCATTATCCTGCCCTTCTCCCAGTCACCTGGGGTCGGCGCAACATCATTTCTCCTTCCATACTCTTCTATCATATACCATTATCATAATATATTAGAGTAACCGAATAGAATACTATGGGCGCATGATGTCCGTCCGTGCCAGTCCGGGTATTTTCACTAGCTCGCTAAGGTCTATAGCACAAAATGTGTGCTTAGAGTTTTATTTTTTGACAAAACTCACACTGCCGAGGACAGACTTTAAATTAGGTGACATTTGATTATTTTTTAAAGCAATGAAACACTTAGAGGTCTTGTTTTATTGCGTTTATTTATTTCCTACCTATTAGAAGTAATCTGGTTTACTGGTGGTAGGACCTATTGTGAGTACGCACGGGTAGGTACCACCACCCCGTCTATTTCTGCCGTGAAGCAGTAATGCGTTTCGGTTTGAAGGGTGGGGTAGCCGTTGTAACTATACTGAGACCTTATTAGAACTTATATCTCAAGGTAGGCGACGCATTTACGTTGTAGATCTCTATGGGCTCCAGTAATCACTTAACATCAGGGCTGTGAACTAGTCCACCCATCTAAGCAATAAAAAAAATATAACTTAGTATTATCTTAGAACCAATCTACAGTTACAAGGTACCGCCTTCTTAAGTATTCGGCCTAGAAATTAATCTAAGGTTTGAGTTTTATTTATATATGTATAACGCCTAGATATAATGTAGGGCTTCTCCTTACCAGCACAAATATCTAAGCGGTCTTGAAGACGCGCTCTGTTTGGCCTGAAGAAAACCGAACGAGGTGTACAGAGTAGCCGAATCAGTGTGATTAGTGCGAGTTTTTTAACGTTCTCGATAGCGTAAGAGTTAACTCGAATTTGTATGGAGTTGGAATGTGTGTCCACGTTTGCCGCTAGGGGCGCTGTTTCAACTGCAAAAAAAATTGAGTTAACTTTTACGCTATCGAGAGCGTTAAAAAAACTCGCACTCAGTTCACAGTGAATTAACTTGTTACGTAATTTTTTTTTTTTTTTATTGCATACATGGGTGGACGAGCTTACGGCCCACCTGGTGTTAAGTGGTTACCGTAGCCCATAGACATCTATGACGTAAATGCCGCCACCCACCTTAAAATATAAGTTCTAAGGTCTCAGTATAGTTACAACGGCTGCCCTACCCTTCAAACCGAAACGCATCACTGCTTCACGGCAGAAATAGGCGGTGGTACCTACCCGTGCGGACGTCCTGCCACCAGTAATATTCCGAATGATTATCGATTTCGTAATCGTCCGTACGTTTTGTACGTTGCATATTAAAGTTGTATCACTATTGTTTAGTAAACTG
Source organism: Bombyx mori (assembly GCF_030269925.1). NCBI lineage: Eukaryota > Metazoa > Arthropoda > Insecta > Lepidoptera > Bombycidae > Bombyx > Bombyx mori. The sequence continues at coordinate 11,474,488 of NC_085126.1, read as the reverse complement.
TGGTGGATTTCGATCAGTGGCTTTCTCTTATAACAGAACACTGCGCTGTTGTTCCGAAGTGGTATACTTCCATTATTATACAATAGCATAAGCAGTTCACGCACGTGATCATAAATACCCTGCATATTTCTGCCGTGAAGCAAGGTGGTGGCATTTACGTTTTAGATGTCTATGGGCTAAAAATGGCTCTAAAACGTAAATGATTTCTCTACGTGATCGAATCCGAAATGAGGAGATCCGTAGAAGAACGAAGGTTGCTGACATAGCCCGTAGAATTAGTGAACTGAAGTGGCAATGGGCCGGCCACATAGCACGAAGAGAGGACGGTCGATGTGGCAGAAAGATCCTGGAGTGGCGACCACGTACTGGCAAGCGCAGTGTGGGACGGCCACCTACTAGATGGACCGACGACCTAGTAAAAAGCGCTGGGTCTCGTTGGATGCAGGTGGCAATGGACCGGTCGCACTGGAAATCTATTGGAGAAGCCTATGTTCAGCAGTGGACGGCGATAGGCTGAAATGATGATGATGATGATGAACCACTTAACACCAGGTGGGCTGTGAGCTCGTCCACCCATCTAAGCAATAAAAGAAAAAAAAAACATTTTTACTTATAACCCAGCGATTGGAACATATCGAAAGGCGATAGGCTATAATTTGGTTTAGGACATTTTTTCAACTTTACCGGCGCGCCATTTAAATATGAAAATTTGGAAAAATATCTAAGTAAGTCCTTAGTAAGTAATACGGTTGCGTTATGAGATGAACTTATCAGGTTTTATTTTAAGTTGAATTATACTTTAGATTTCGATAAATATCCCATGTTCATTCTTCTTCTTCTTCCAGTGCCTCTTCAATCCTGAAGGTTGGCCGTTAGCTTTCTATATTCGTTTTTATCTGCAGCCAGACGGAACAGCTGTTCGACGGAGGCAATACCGGTCCACTCCCGGATATTCCGGAGCCATGATTTCTTTCTTTGCCCAGCACGTCTCTTTCCGTCCACTTTGCCCATAATTATCAACTGCAGCAGCGTGTATCCCATGTTCATGCTTGGCTGGATTTATTAGGTACATACAAATTTAGATTTTTACAATGAGACATAGCCTCTATGGATTTTCTGTTCGAGGTGTCAAGTTATTCTTTTTTTTATTGCTTAGATGGGTGGACGAGCTCACAGCCCACCTGGTGTTAAATGGTTACTGGAGCCCATAGACATCCACAACGTAAATGCGCCACCCACCTTGAGATATAAGTTCGAAGGTCTCAAGTATAGTTACAACGGCTGCCCCGCCCTTCAAACCGAAACGCATTCTTGCTTCACGGCAGAAATAAGTAGGGCGGTGGTACCTACCCGCGTGCTCTCAAGAGGTCCTACCACCAGTAAAAAATTATTAAAGTATTCGTGCAATATTTAAGCTTTTTCTTTAATTTAGAACGTTTTGTTGTTACACACAAGTTACGATTTTACGACTTATCATTTCTATCCGCCCGCGCGAGTGCAACAACCAAACGCATTAAGATTGCGCAGGTTTTTTATTTTGTTTTTACGATTATTAATGTATCGTTTTAAACACGAACGCTATGTATAGTAGGTTACGCAAAGCAATATTGTATAGTTTCAATGCTCTAGCTGACTTCCCTGAGCTGGACATTTTCAACACTTCTACTAAGAGTATTAGGAGGATATTAGTCAGTCGAAAAAAAAAAAGTCTGTCTGCCACCTGTCTGCAACGCATAATGCGCTACTTTGGCCACGTTGCCCGCAGAGGTGTAGACAACTTGGAACGTCTGATGGTCACTGGGAAAGTAGAAGGAAAACGTCCTAGAGGCCGGAGCCCCAAACGTTGGTCCGACCAGATCTCCGAGCAAACCAGCGGACCACTTAGCGCTGCACTACACCAGGCAACTGACCGGAACCGATGGAGGCTGGCAGTCGACAAGCTGAAACGGAGTCACGATCCTCAGCAATGAGGGAGCGATGGAGAAGGAGAAAGATAAAAGTCAGTCGATGGTTGAATGCAAATATTTAATTGATTATTTTCTATTTACTACGCTTTTCTGTGTGTTTTTCTCAAATTGTTTTATTTTTGTTTTTGTTTTACGTTTTACTTTAATTATTTAATTCTAGGCGATGCGACGCCTCAATATCGTTTGTAGTTATTTAAATGCGGAGACATTTAAATGGTGTTTAGTTGTAAGGTTAGAGTTTATATAGTTTAAGTTCACTGTTTGTCTTCCTAATAAAATAAAATAAAATAGTAATAGATAGCAGGTTTTTTTTTTTTTTAATGATTTGGCACGTGCTTCGTGAAGGAGGAGGTAAATGCGTCTTGATCGTGTAGTCCACTAGATTAATTACCTTATTGAATTAGTAACGCTATGTATATTATTTTTCATTTTATGATTGAAGGACTACCGGTGGCCCGGTGGTCTTTCCAGTTTCACCAGGACAAGTGGGCAAGCCAGGAGGAGTGGGATTTGCTAACAGCTGCCCGAGTGCCTCCAAAGGAGACTTAACAACTCTAGAGCAGCTGCTTCGCGAGTGAATCTACTACCGGATCGGAATCGCGACCCGCTGCGAAGATCTGGCAAGAAACTTAGAGGGCTGATGCACATCTAAATCTTTTGCTGAATTCGACGAACACGGTTAGGCTTTGTATAGGGTTGACTACAATAATGCCGCGTAACAGTTTTTCAGGGTCCGAATTTTTAGGGTTGGCTGTATGCTCACAATGTATTTGCTTTTATAAAAGTTACAAATAAAAAAAAACTTTATTATGGAGCGTAATGTTACGGTCGTTTTGAGGTGAAGTTATAAAGATAGTGATATCATTACGCATGTCCACCTTGAGATGTGAGGCCGAAGTCAGCAGTGCTTGAAGTAAAGTTTGTCTTACCCTTCAAAACTTAACGCATTAGTGCTCAGCAATGAAACTGGGAGACGATGAGACTAATGCGTTTCGGTTTGAAGGGTGGGGCAGCCGTTGTAACTATACTGAGATCTTAGAACCTATATTTCAAGGTGGGTGGCGCATTTCAGTTGTAGATGTCCATGGGTTCCAGTAACCACTTAACACCAGGTGGGCTGTGAGCTCGTCCACTCATCTAAGCAATAAAAAATAAAAAAAGACGAGGTGATTAATTCATTAATGAACCAATTTTTTTAGTATTAAGTATGTTTTTATTTATTAATTAATAGATACACTCTTAATAGATGTATAACGCGCGTCAATGTAAATATTTTTTCAAGTTAAATGTTTCTTTTTTATCTTGTTATCTTGGTCTTATTCACGATTCTCATTCGCTTATATTCTTATAATTACATTATGTATCTTATGTTTATTATATTGTATTTCTAAATCGAAATCCATCATATACCGGAATCAAATAATAATAGATCTTTGTAATGACGATTTTGAATAAATAAATTTCAATTAACAATTTATCGTTCTGTTAACGTAACAACGTTTTGTAAGTTAAACACTTCGAAATAATTTATGAAAGATATACTTAAAGAGCGAAAAACAAAAAACAAAAATAAAAAACAAAAAAAAAACGCGAATTTCACCGCATTTTAATGCTTTTAATTGTACTTTCGCGAATTAAACTTTCTTCTAGCGTTGTACTGATGTACGTATGTTGATGTTGATTTGTTGTAACTAGAGGTCCCGCAGTAATCGAAATTCGAGTATAATTAATTGGAATTGTAAGTTTGTACACTATTATGATTGTATTTTATACTTCTATAATCACAAATTTCGCCAAGGCTACACTATAAAAAATATTAACAAAGACAAACAATGTTTAATCTATTCTCAATTTGACGTCAAGAACAAAAGTTTGACAATAAATAGTATGCATGCGTGTGTGCGTCAAATACATGGTATGTAGTGTGTGTAATGTTTTTTTTATTGATTTAAAGTATCTTTTATGCATTATTTTAAAAAAAATATTAGCATTGTGCACTTCTTCTCTATATTCTCTATAAGTGTGGAAAATTTCATACTCCTCCGTCCGCGCAATTTTCGTAAAAAGGGATACAAAGTTTTTGCTTCACGTATTAATATATAGATTTGCGTACGAAGAAACCTGAGTTTTGTTATCGAAAAAAGTCGTCGTCGTAGTTTAAGTCGTCATGGCCTAACGGATAAGACGTCCGGTGCATTCGTATCCAACGATGCACCGGTGTTCGAATCCCGCAGGCGGGTACCAATTTTTCTAATGAAATACGTACTCAACAAATGTTCACGATTGACTTCCACGGTGAAGGAATGACATCGTGTAATAAAAATCAAACCCGCAAAATTATAATTTGCGTAATTACTGGTGGTAGGACCTCGAGAGTCCGCGCGGGTAGGTACACCACCCCGCCTATTTCCGCCGTGAAGCAGTAATGCGTTTCGGTTTGAAGGGTGGGGCAGCCGTTGTAACTATACTTGAGACCTTAGAACTTATATCTCAAGGTGTGTGGCGCATTTACTTTGTACATGCCTATGGGCTCCAGTAACCACTTAACACCAGGTGGGAATGTGAGCTAGACCACCCATGTAAGCAATAAAAATAAAAAAAAAAGTTCCACTATTAGGATTGGATAATATTAATAACTGCGAGAACGGAAGTTTCGTTTATATAAACTAAGAAAGTCATGGATCAAATAATTTCTAGTCGTTCTACAAATATCCAATTACGTTGAATGCATTTTTTTTTCCTACCTATGCTGATAGCCTTGAGAGGCTATTTCAACTTCGCCCTAACGTTTGTAGGTGAGCTTGCGGGGCTCAACCGGAGAGTTGCTAGCACTGACCCTAGCAAGAGCAGTGCTTCGCAGAGTCTACCACCGGATCGGAAACGCGACCCACTGAGAAGATCCGGCGAGAAACTCAGTGGGCTGTGTCTATGTGTCTCAAATAATACTAAGAATAGAAATTATCGAGTCGGAGGCATTACAGTTGCGAGTGAGCCCCATTTTACTCCAATAGGAGGTATTAATGGCGTTCCTTCTCAAACTGGACAACCCTAAGTCCTACGCGACCCGTTCGACACTCTCCAATCGTCTGTGGAGTGTGGTTCTGGTTCTGAGGCGCCCCGGCCTTCCACAGGGTGCTAGGCCTGGCTTCTTGCATCTGCACGGGTGTCCGTAGCAGTCTGATCTTTGTTGTTTTTTTCCTACCTAAGCTGATAGCCTTGGGATGCTATTTCAGCTACGACGGGTGGGTGAGCTCACGGGCTCAACCTGAGAGAATTTGCTAACACTAGCCCTAGCAAAAGCAGTGCTTTGCAGAACCTACCACCGCATCGGAATTGCGACCCACTGAGAAGATCCAATTGAATTTGCAATTGCAATGGAAAATTTGTTGGCCTTTACGTGACCCCAAACGCTTAGTAGATTTTTGGCAGAAATAGATACCACCAGGTACTTTTTCTTCAATCTCTGGTAGCGTATGGGGTTATTCCAGCTACTAATAAACCGGGTGACCTCATTAACTTAACCTGAGAGAATTCGCTAACAGTGGCCCTAGTAAGAGCAGTGCTTCGCTGAATCTACCACCGGATTGGAATCGCGACCCACTGAGTAGATCCGGCGAGAAACTCAGTGGGCTTTTATGGTCTTACTGGCTACAGCTCATAGTCGTAACATAGTTGAATATGCAATTTCGAAAAGGGCACATCTCTGAAAATGTAAAATGTTCAGGAAATGAAAAAAACTGATTATTTTCTAAAGCAGTGTAAAATTTAAAATATTAACTTTTGAGATATATTTTAGTGTTAATTAGCAATTGAAAATTACTGAAATTATTATAAAATTGGTGTAGGTAAGCCTCAAAACTACATGTATATGAAAAAACGTATTTGACAAAATATGCGACATGTGCCCTTTTCGAAATTGCATATTCAGTTATAGAATATAATAAAAGAAGACTACCAATAATGAGCAACAGAACATAAACAAGTGATTTATAAATTTAAATGGAAAATCTTCTATTTGTTTGTTTTCGCATATTTCCGGAACTCTCCTCTCCTCCTCGCGTCCTTTCCTCACTGAGGGTCGTGACCATCATAATATGTCGACAAGATATTACTCCTTGTAATGTCCCTTCGGAACTACTGAAGCGATATTATCGCATAGTTTCAACAATCAGAGATTAATTTTCAGAGTCAATCATAGGTTTTGTTTCAAAATCGTTTGCTTGAAGAGTCCAAGCAAATATGTTATAACAAAGATAACTGGGGCGGAATCGCCGGTACGTCTAGTGTATTTATTATATGATGGAAATGAGACGCGATTTTTTTAAGAGATTTTTTCATACAATTTATCCAAATTTCATTTAAAATGAATTTTATTCAAAGCATGTATTTGCAATTGTTAATAATTCTGAAATTTAGTCTCGTATTTTATACCTAACTATTTATATAAAAGAATTGTAGAAATGAATTATGATTTTATAGTTTTTATCGTGTTTTTAAATCAAACATTAGGAAGCCACACTAGAACGAACATACCATAAATTTGTCTAATTTCTACATAATTTGCATTGTGTAAGCTCGCGATCATAATTAACATAATTTGTTGAAAACGATCGCGAATATATCCTCGTAGATTGAATATGGATTAATAAAGTTGTCTATTGCAATTTATAGACTTGATTTTTTCTACGGTTTGGGATGGCCATCAATATTAGCGCTCATATTGAGGTAAAGGGTTGAATTTGCAATTGCAATGGAAAATTTGCAGGCCTTTACGTGACCCGAAGCGATTAGTAGATTTGCGGCAGAAATAGGTACCACTATATACTATTTTCAATCTTTTTTAGCCTTTGGGGCTATTCCATGTACTAACAAACCGTTAGGTGACCTCACTGGCTTAACCTGAGAGAATTTGCTAACACTAGCCCTAGTAAGAGCAGTGCTTCGTTGAATCTACGACCAGATTGGAGTCAAGAAGAAGAAGAAGTCAGAACCCACTGAGAAGATCCGGCGGGAAACTCAGCGGCTTGTATCTATGAGCTAATTTACTCGACGATTTGTAGTAAACATAAAGAGTAGATATTTACAGTATAGTAATTGTATCTTTTTAATTGTATATTGTATGTTTATATTTGCATTTCGTGATCTTTGGAAATAGTGAACGTATATAAATATGTTTTTTATTATTATTATTACATAATAGAAAGTTATCTAACAACTAAAGTAATAAAAAAAGTTGCCCGAATGTTTCCCTAATTCGGACGAAGAAACAAATAGAAAGTAACAATAAATAAAACAACAAACCTCCTTTATGTCGATTGTCTTCATTGATAAACACTTTCAAAATTATGAAGAATATAATTTAAAACAGTCACATCACTGCATAACGAACACTAGCAACCGATTGATTTCGCAAAACCGCTTTTTTTTTACTTTTCGAATGAAGACGTGCGTCTGCTCAGCGCGGTGGCCACGCGAGAATGAACGAATTTCCGCTCCGATGGTTTGCGCGGGTTCGAAATTCAAATCAAACTCCACAGTCAGTCATTTAAGGTCCAGAGTTGCCACAATATAACAATCTCTTTATATAAAAATTTATTGCTGATCGTTAGTCTCGCTAAAACTCGAGAACGGCTGGACCGATTTGGCTAATGTTGGTCTTGAATTATTTGTGGAAGTCCAGAGAAGGTTTAAAAGGTAAATAAATTTGAAAATGCTCGGAATTAAATAAAATAAAAACAATTTTGTTTTCCCTTTGATGTGTCCCCCGTCGGACGGATTCCTTTTGTTTGTTTTAAGTTTATTTTATACAAAAGTTTAGGTTTTTATTTATCGATTGAGGTACTACGAAGTCTGCCGGGTCAGCTACTTTTAAATAAATATTTGGCATTCCGAATGTTTTATGCCTATTATAATGGTCGTCAAATCGGCTTTCCCGAAAAAATATAATATTATGTTTAATCGCATCTCACTATGTTTTATAGGGCAATTTCGTCTCTTTTATTGCAAATAACATGAACGTGTTTCCTTGTGTTAAGTGATTAATTACCGGAGTCCATATACATCACAACAACAATGCAACAACATACAACAACCTTTGAATCAAAAGTTCTGAATTGTATGGTATAAATTTTACCCTTCAATTATTAATAATTAATAGTAATGCAGGAACTGTTTGAGAGAATTGGCCATTCACTACTAAAACAGGGCCCATATATACTATTGCCCTAGAACAACTGAACGTAGTGAGTTTTCAGAGATAATTTTTGCCATGTACCAGTGGCCTTTGAATGAACTTCCCTCAGTCTTTCCTGAGCACTATGACATGCCCCTCTCCAAGAGAGATTTCCGGAGAGTACTCAAAGGTAGGCAGTGCCTTGACTGTGGCCTTAGTATATCTGATGTCAACTAGAGACGTTAACCACTCACTACAGGAGGTAATACGCACGTTTGCCTACATGGACAATAAATGAATATAAAAAAACCCGAAGTCTTACTACTGCTTACCAGTAAAAAGTATTTTTTTTAATGACACATATATGATAGTGCAATACGTAAATATTACACTTATCTAATAGGTACGTAAGTGTACGTATCACATACGTTTCACATTGTTACCGATAGATGTCACCGGTAGATTGACGACTTCGAATGTTTTTTTAAGGTAGTGTCAGTTTTCCATTAATGTTTTAAATCAGCGGTCGGGGAACCGGGGTAAATTACCCCAAATGGGGTAAAATGAAATTTTGGGGGGTAAAAATGAAATTTTTGTGAGTAAAAAGTATACATTGAAGTGAAACTTCTTTAGAATCGTTGTGATTTCAAACTCGATGGTCTCACTCCCGAAAAAAATAATTTAAATTAAAAGAGCTTTTTTATGGGGGCTATATATCAAATTTAAACTAGTTTTTTCGTCTAATAATACAAGAAAAATATCATATGCATTACAAAATAACAAGAAATTATCATTTACTTATATTTTCTGTGGGGGCGATTTTTTTCCCTCAACTGTATATTATATATATAAATTACTATTATTACCGCTATGTATTACTAGGTATAACATTGATAAATTGAATAAATGATGTTTAAATTAAATTTTTAGTTATTGTTTTCTTTTCAAAATTATCATGGGGGCTATAATATGAAAGATGCCGAAAAGAAGCGAATTCCTTTTTTTTTGTTCTTCGCCGTGGGGCAATATCAACTTACACAAAAATATTTTTTGGGGTAATAATTAAAAAAGTTCCCCGACCGCTGTTTTAAATAAAGTGTGAAGCTAGTCCTTAAACCGGGACGCGTTGGAGCGTTTCAATGCGGAAACATCTCGAGTTCCCGATAAACGCTCAACGAACAAGTAGAACCACAGAGCATCCAACATAAATAACAGTCATTTAAATTATTTACTACATAATATTTTATTAATGCGCATACATCTATACTAATATATAAATCTACAGTGGTTTTTACGGATGTTCCGTTATAACTACTGAACCGTGCATCCGATTGACTTGAAACTTTACTGGGGAGCGCTCTGAGGAATTGTTACTGTTGTTGTTAGGAATTGTTAGGATACCGGCATCTCGTTTTTACCATCGCACCGCCCGCCACCGGAGTAGAGTTCATCCATACTACCTGGAGCCACTGCGGTCATCCACAGTGCGTTTCCAGAGATATTTTTTGCCACGTACCATCCGGCTATGGAATGAGCTCCCCTCCACGGTGTTTCCCGAGCGCTATGACATGTCCTTCTTCAAACGAGGCTTGTGGAGAGTATTTAGCGGTAGGCAGCGGCTTGGCTCTGCCCCTGGCATTGCTGACGTTTATAAGCAACGGTAACCACTCACCATCAGGTGGGCCGTATGCTCGTCTGCCTATACGGCAATAAAAAAAACTTGGTATCCATGTAGAAAATACAATGTACTTAATGGATAGGCTAATATTTGAGTGCCGGACTCCCTAATAATAATGACAATAAATAATAATGTTAATTTTAAATGACAACGAAGCGCGCGAGTACGGCTAGTAATTTATAATTTTAAATAGTTTAACTAAAGTTTTAGTCATTTTTTTTATTTTGGACGTTTCTAAAAAATAAAAAAAGATTTGTTCTTCTTTTATTGGTATCAACAAAAATTGATCATCGAGTTTCTATCACAAGATTGCTCTCAGATATGTGGGGTTCATTATATGATCAACAGTACTTCCTTTTAATGGCTTGACCCTTAGAGCGCGAGCCGTCGGTAGATCGACTCTCGTTTAATGCGTGTAAGGTGCGGGCCGTCGGAATACCGATTAACGCGCAGTTTATTTATTTATTACACTTCATGTAAAATTTACATTGGCGGAGTTAATGCCTAAGGCGTTCTCTACCAGTCAACCAAAGGTAGTGCAGAGTGAATAGTGGTAGGTGCAATGAAATTTATATTAAGTTACAAATATATACACAAAAAAAGTATATCCATATATATCAACACAGTTACATATACATACATATATACATACATACATATAATAGTTTATACAGTATTAAAAGGAATATATTAATAAGTTTAATTATAGGTACTAGAGGTCCCGCAGTAGTCGAAATTCGAGTATAATTAATTGGAATTGTAAGTTTGTACACTATTATGATTGTATTTTATACTTCTATAATCACAAATTTCGCCAAGACTACACTATAAAAAATATTAACAAAGAGAAACAATATTTAATCTATTCTCAATTTGAAGAACAAAAGTTTGACAATAAGTAGTATGCATGCGTGTGTGCGTCAAACATTCTCGCTCACGACTCGGTCGTGCGCGGACGTGCTTTCCGATCCGTGGCCCGCTTGCGAGCCGCGTCTCTGAACTCACAGTTGTGCTCGACAGTGTAGTGACCGTGAATACATCGTGCGTACAATTCGGTAGTGCGGACGTGCCGATCCGTTGGTCGCTTGCGATCTGCGTATCGAGGTCCATTTTTGTGCGCTAAAGTTTTGTAACCGCGAACCCACCCTTACCAACTGCCTTTTTCAAGGCAAAACCAATCGCTACGTTCAGCTTCCTGTGGCACTCACAGGCTAGCGATTTCCTAACCCTTCCCAAAAACAACAGTCTTTTTCAAGACTAGACCCCCGCTCGCGATTCTGCCTGCTGTAGCACTATACAGCCCGAGCGGGTTCCTTTCCTTTTCCCCGCCGATTGCCGTTTTCACGGCATAGGCATTCCCCCCCCCTGCTCCTTGCTGTCCTGCAGCACAGGGGGGTTACAAATCCTATCCGGGGCCTCGCCTTTCGGCGAGTTCAACAAAAGTCCCGGGGCCGCCCCCCCCGGGCAAGAAGACCGAAGCATGGAAGAACTCAGTGAGAGTGTTATCAGTGACAGTGATTTTGTCGGGTTCCTCCGGGAAAGGTACCCGACAATTAGGGCCGAGTATGTTAGGTATAGGGCCTCTCGTGGCAATCCCTCTCCCCCCGCGTCCGTCGCCGCGTTTCTCAACCGTGCCTCGGAGGCACGCCGCGCGCCCCCCGCCGCCGCGTCAAGTTCGAGCGCACGTTCCCACGATGCGTCTCACGTAGCGCCTAACGCTACCCCCACCCCCGCGCCCGCGTCGAATACGTCATCTCGCGCTTCGTCCGTCGCGACCTCGATTGTTTCGAGTTCAGGCTCCGATACCGAATCGGAGATGGATTTCGAATCCGCGTCAAGCCCTCAGCCTGGAACTTCGGATGGGTTCCAAACCGTAACGCGCGGTAAAAAGCGTACTCGCGCCGTGGAGTCCCGGAGCTCCACGACGAAGCAGACAAAATCCGCGACCGCCTCCCGCCCGCAGGTAGTCGTGACACCGGAGTCGGACTCCGCTCGCCGCGTAACCCCGCCGCCGCGTCCCAAGCCCGCGCCCGCTCCTAAAGCAGCTGCCCCGCCCCCGCTGATTCTCCAGGAAAAAACTGCGTGGAACCGCGTTTCCCAGGCCCTTCAGGCAAATAAAATCAACTACACCCATGCGCGTAACGTCGCGCATGGGATTCAGATCAAGGTCGCAACGCCGGGCGACCATAGGGCCCTCTCAGCATACCTCCGAAAGGAGAACATAGGTTTCCACACCTATGCTCTTCAGGAGGACCGCGAGCTCCGCGTAGTAGTACGCGGAGTCCCCAAGGAGTTGGACATAGACTATGTTAAGGAGGATCTGACCGCTCAGGCCCTCCCGATAGTTAGTGTGCACCGGATGCACAGCGGGCGGGGCAAACAGCCCTATAATATGATACTCGTGGCGTTAGAACCCACCCCGGAGGCCAAAAAGAAGATCGCATGTCTCACGACAATTTGCGGCCTATCCGGGATCTCGATCGAAGCCCCCCATAAGCGTGGCACTCCCGGGCAGTGCTACAGATGTCAGCTTTACGGCCACTCGGCTCGTAATTGCCACGCGCGCCCCCGCTGCGTAAAGTGCCTCGGCGACCACGCCACACTAGATTGCTCGCGTGTTAGGGAAACCGCGACAGAACCTCCAAGCTGTGTCCTATGCCTTAAGCAAGGGCACCCCGCGAACTACCGTGGATGTCCTAGGGCTCCGCGAAAACGTCCGACCCACCCAGCCCCCCGAACCGTCGGCCCAAAGACTTCGGCGCCTTCAGTGCCGAAACCCGCCTTCGTGCCGGCTGCAGTTCCCACGGTGTCGGCGTGGAAAAAACCGCTGCCGTATACGAAGGCGGGAACGGAAACCGCACCCCCGCCCCCGCTCGTGACACGCCCCGCGCCCCAGCCCCTGCTCGCACCTCGCCCCGCGCCCGCGTTCCGTCCCCCGCAACCCTCTGCCGCCAACGACTTCGCGCTCGTGCGTGACTTCGTCACCGCGGTCAACTTCGACCGTCTGCGATCGTTCGCTGACGCTATCCGTAGGTCGGTAACCCCCGAACAGCGGCTCGCGGCCGCTTTCGATCACATGGACGTTTACGAGTCCGTGTCGCGTACGTTATAAAATCTCTACCGGTAACCAATGGCGCAAAAAGGTAGAGAAAAACCGTATTCCCTTACGTTAGCATTCTACAATGCTAACGGACTCGCGCGGCAACGCGATCAAATTTTAGAATTCCTCCGCGACAATCTTGTAGATATTCTATTAGTGCAGGAAACCTGTCTGAAGCCCTCGCGTCGCGACCCGAAAGTCGCGAATTACGTCATGGTTAGGAATGACAGACTCACCGCCTCCAAAGGCGGGACTGCCATTTACTATAGGCGGGCCCTGCACGTTGTCCCTCTCGATACTCCCTCGCTCTCACATATCGAGGCGTCAGTGTGCCGTATCTCGCTGACGGGACACCAGCCGATCGTCATCGCATCCGTTTATCTCCCCCCGGACAAGCCCCTTCTGAGCAGTGACATCGAGTCACTGTTCGGCATGGGAGACTCCGTCATCCTGGCAGGCGATTTAAATTGCCACCACACTAGGTGGAACTGCCATCGTACTAACGTTAACGGTAGGCGTCTCGACGCGTTTATAGACGACCTCACCTTTGAAATAGTCGGTCCCCCAACTCCAACATGTTATCCGTATAACATCGCGCTCCGTCCGAGCACTATAGACCTGGCATTGCTTAGGAACGTAACTCTGCGCTTGCGTTCCATCGAAGCAATGTCAGAGCTCGACTCAGACCACCGACCTGTCGTTATGCAGCTCGGTCGCCCCCACAACCCAGTCACTGTTACGAGGACCATGGTGGATTGGAATAAGCCGACACCGCTCCGCCAATCCTCCCTTACGGCCCGGATTCGAATCTATCCCCCGAGGACACCGTCGAATCCATAAACATCATTACCGATCACATATCTTCCGCGATCATTAGATCTTCTAAAGAAGTCGATGTGGAGGACAGCTTCCACCGCATCAGACTGTCCCCCGATCTTAGGAATCTCTTAAGAGTTAGGAACGCGGCAATCCGGGCCTACGATCGTCTTCCCACGCATTCAAACCGGATTCGGATGCGTCGTCTACAACGCGAAGTCCACTCCCGCTTAAGCGACGCGCGTAACGATAATTGGCATAGTTATTTAGAACAACTCGCGCCCTCCCACCAAGCATACTGGCGACTAGCTAGGACTCTCAAATCCGAAACTACCGCTACTATGCCTCCCCTCGTACGCCCTTCAGGCCAACCACCGGCATTCGATGACGATGACAAGGCTGAGCTGCTGGCCGATGCACTGCAAGAGCAGTGCACCACCAGCACTCAACACGCGGACCCCGAACACACCGAGTTAGTCGACAGGGAGGTCGAGCGCAGAGCTTCCCTGCCGCCCTCGGACGCGTTACCCCCCATTACCACTGACGAAGTTAGAGACGCGATCCACAACCTACAACCTAGGAAGGCACCCGGCTCCGACGGCATCCACAACCGCGCGCTTAAACTCTTGCCAGTCCAACTGATAGCAATGTTGGCTACAATTTTAAATGCCGCTATGACGCACTGCATCTTTCCCGCGGTGTGGAAAGAAGCGGACGTTATCGGTATACATAAGCCGGGCAAACCGACAAACGAAACTTCTAGTTACCGTCCGATTAGTCTCCTCTCGACGATAGGAAAAATTTACGAACGGCTCCTTAGGAAACGCCTCTGGGATTTTGTTACCGCGAACAAAATACTCATAGACGAACAGTTCGGATTCCGCTCAAAACACTCGTGCGTACAACAACTGCACCGCCTCACGGAGCACATTCTGATAGGACTAAATAGGCGTAAACAAATCCCGACCGGCGCCCTCTTCTTCGACATCGCGAAGGCGTTCGACAAAGTCTGGCACAACGGTTTAATTTATAAACTGTACAACATGGGAGTGCCAGACAGACTCGTGCTCATCATACGAGACTTCTTGTCGAACCGTTCGTTTCGATATCGAGTAGAGGGAACTCGTTCTCGTCCCCGTCAACTGACCGCCGGAGTCCCGCAAGGCTCCGCGCTCTCCCCGTTATTATTTAGTTTGTATATCAATGATATACCCCGGTCTCCGGAGACCCATCTAGCGCTCTTCGCCGATGACACGGCTATCTACTACTCGTGTAGGAAGATGTCGCTGCTTCATCGGCGACTCCAGATCGCAGTAGCCACCCTGGGACAGTGGTTCCGGAAGTGGCGAATAGACATCAACCCCACGAAAAGCGCAGCGGTGCTCTTCAAAAGGGGTCGCCCTCCGAACATCACTTCGAGCATCCCACTCCGTAGTAGGCGCGCAAACACCTCCGCCGTTAGTCCCATCACTCTCTTTGGCCAGCCCATTCCGTGGGTCTCGAAGGTCAAATATCTAGGCGTCACCCTCGACATAGGGATGACATTCCGTCCCCATATAAAAACGGTACGCGACCGCGCCGCGTTTATTCTAGGACGACTCTATCCAATGCTTTGTAGTCGAAGCAAACTGTCCCTCCGTAATAAGGTAACTCTCTACAAAACTTGTATACGCCCCGTCATGACGTATGCAAGCGTAGTGTTCGCTCACGCAGCCCGCACCAACTTGAAATCCCTTCAGGTTATTCAATCACGATTCTGCAGGATAGCCGTCGGAGCGCCTTGGTTCCTTAGGAATGTGGATCTCCACGACGACCTGGAGCTCGACTCTTTTAGTAAGTATCTACAGTCGGCATCGCTGCGCCATTTTGAGAAGGCGGCACGACATGAGAACCCTCTCATCGTAGCCGCTGGAAATTACATACCCGACCCAGTAGACCGAATGGTAAACCGTCGACGTCGCCCAAAGCACGTCATTACGGATCCTCCTGATCCATTAACGGTGCTTTTAGGCACCACAAGCACCGGTCACCGTCCTCGTCGAACCCGTCGCTTGCGACGAAGGGCTCGACGAGCGAACTAACCCATAGACACAGCCCACTGAGTTTCTCGCCGGATCTTCTCAGTGGGTCGCGTTTCCGATCCGGTGGTAGATTCTGCGAAGCACTGCTCTTGCTAGGGTCAGTGTTAGCAACTCTCCGGTTGAGCCCCGCGAGCTCACCTACTAACGTTAGGGTGAAGCTGAAATAGCCTCTCAAGGCTATCAGCATAGGTAGGGAAAGGAAAAAAAAAAAAAAAGTGCGTCAAATACATGGTATGTAGTGTGTGCAATGTTTTCTTTATTGATTTAATGTATCTTTTATGCATTATTTAAAAAAAATATTAGCATTGTGCACTTCTTCTCTATATTCTCTATAAGTGTGGAAAATTTCATGCTCTTCCGTCCGCGCAATTTTCGTAAAAAGGGATACAAAGTTTTTGCTTCACGTATTAATATATAGATTTATTAGACATCAACCTGTACGGACGTGTCGTAGCGAGCGTACGTATAGCGTTTTTAGTTACAAAATTTATAAATAACCATTTAAAATTATTTTACTTTGAATTTAACACTGATTTTTGTATTTTTTTTAAGACTAGCTTTTTTTAAATGTACTCTTTTCAATAATCGCTTAGTCATTTCTGTAAAATGTGTGAAAATAAAATTAAATATTTAGAGTAAATTATTTGATCATATTTATTTATTACGTGGGTACGATTCCCGCATCTTAATAAATCATAAAACTTACGTGTGATGAACAAGTTTGTTTTGCTTTTCGTCTGGGTGCTCATTATCTGTATACGTATATATTTAAACTTATATACCTAAGTGTGTTTGTCCGGTACCCATAATACCGGGAATAACACGGGTCAGATGTCCGTGCGTGATTTGTTCCCAGCTATTTATTTATTTATTTAAAATACGCAGGGTGGCGGTTCCTTCCTCCCCCTGCGGGCTCACAAGACTCCCTACCACCTCTATTTATTCTTACCCTCCTCATAGAGTTTCTTGTCTTTTGTGAATCATTGATAAAATCATGAGAATTTAAAAAGCCTTTTTGAAAATACTCCTTAAACTTTTGTCATAGCAAACAAAAAATTTGCTATTAGCTTTTATCAGGCGCTAATGTAAAAATAAAGATGTATGGAACGTTAGCGCCTGATAAAACAATTAATCACTCATACGTAAATCTAGATAAATATAATCGCGTGGCATCCGCTGCGTAATACACAACACTTATTCATGTTTCACTCTTTAGTTGCTGGTGTACGTGAATGATATAAATATTAAAATAAATTTGCAATCGAAACTGAATTAATTTGGGTCGCTTCCAGTACTATACACCGAGTTATTAACAAAAGTCGTGTCTCGTTATAACTTCGTCAATCTTACTTTACAGACGGAAATTAGTATCGTGCGGCGATCAGCCTACCTATACGATCTGTCTTAGTACATTTTTGGATGCACACGATACATTCAAGTGAGTCCCAAGTAGAAAGAGCGATGTGATTAGACACGGATTTAAATATTGAGTTAAACTGTCATTTTTTGACGTGACAACGTCTTATAATTCGATGGAGCCAGCTGCACGCACGAAAAAACATGACTCATGCGGCGTTACCTCGCTCTGAGGCGTTCCATTTAAGGCTTGACAAAGAGGCACAATCGGCCTGCGTGTTCGGCAGCGTTCGACATCTGTCTCTCTCCTACTTGAGTGAGCGATGCATCCGCGTGGACAGCCTCCTGCTATACAATAATACATTTACATGTTTTCGTCAAGTATGAAGTTCAGTGAAAAGTGAATGTGGTGTCAAATGTCCATAGAAAAAATCTATCAAACAAATAAAATTAAAATTTTCTTATGAAAAATGAAACCATTCCATCAGTATTTTCTTATGACGTGGTCACGTTCAACTATCGTCAGTAAACCGACTTTACAGACAACTGATTTTACATTAGACGTCATTTCGGATCCTCCCGATCCACTAACGGTGCTTTTAGGTAGCCCAAGTGCCAGTCATCGTCCTCGCCCCCGTGTCGCTTGCGACGAAGGGCTCGGCGAGTAAATTAACCCACAGACACAGCCCACTGAGTTACTCGCCGGATCTTCTCAGCGGGTCGCGTTTCCGATCCAGATGCCAGGGTTAGTGTTAGCAACGCCATCAGGCTTGAGCCCCATGAGCTCAGCTACTACTGTGAATCTAGTATAACCCCTCGAGGTTACTAGAAAAAACAATCGTTATCTGTGAAGGCCTCGCGAAGAAGACATTCTGATTGTTATTTTTTATTGCCTTTGCCTGCAGACGAGCATACGGCCCACCGATGGTGAGTGGTTACCGTCGCCCATGGACTTCAGCAATGCCAGGGGCAGAGCCAAGCCGCTGCCTACCGCTTAATACTCTCCACAAGCCTCTTTTAAAGAAGGAAATGTCATAGCGCTCAGGAAACACCGTGAAGGGGAGCTCATTCCATAGCCGGATGGTACGTGCCAAAAAATGTGCCTAATATTTACGAGGTGTGCTCCGTAACGTCTGACCAGTCGTAAGCCCGTCAAATATGTACGTGTACTAAAAAGTAAGAGTTCACATCGAGATAAATTTCGGATGCTGGTAACGGCGCATCCTAACAGTTCTCGGGAACCGGTTCTGTGTTCGCGGAATGCCTAGCAGTACTGACCTAGATACCTCCGTGGGCGAACGCGCCTATATTACATCGCTTGGATGATGAAGCGATTACGGAATGACTGGGATAAATAAAAATCTATATGATTCTTAGCTTGTTCTTGGCATGCCTATTGCTAGTAGCCTTGAGGGGTTATTCTAGCTATAGCGAACCTGTAGGCCAGCTCACGGGGCTCAGAATGAGAGACTAACAAGAATTATAATTTGCGTAATTACTGGTGGTAGGACCTCTTGTGAGCCCGCGCGGGTAGGTACCATCACCCCGCCTATTTCTGCCGTGAAGCAGTAATGTGTTTCGGCTTGAAGGGTGGGGCAGCCATTGTAACTATACTGAGACCTTACAACTTATATCTCAAGGTGGGTGGCGCATTTACGTTGTAAATGTCTATGGGCTCCAGTAACCGCTTAACACCAGGTGGGCTGTGAGCTCGTCCACCCATCTAAGCAATAAAAAAAAGTTTTATCTCTATTAAACGCCAAATAATCATCAAATGGTAAATAGCCGTCTTTGCCCAAAATGACGTGCACTTCGGATCCTCCCGATCCACTATCGGGACTTTTAGACATTCCAAGGACCGGACACTGTCCTCGTCGAGCTCGTCGAGCGATAAAGCCTACTAAGTTTTTCGCCGGATCTTCTCAGTGGGTCGCGATTCCGATCTGGTGGTAGATTCAGCAATGCACTACTCTTGCTAGGATAGATGTATAGGGGTATAGGATAGATAGGGATTCGAACACCGGTGCATCGCTCAACACGAATGCACTGGACGTCTTATCCTTTAGGCCACGACGACTATAAATACAATTAATTGTGTTTGTGCTAGTTTATTTGCCGATTCTATCTATCGTTTAGTCTATGTAGATATGTCGCGGCGCCCTTGGCTAGATCATGGCTGGGAGTGGCAGTACAATATGTGTTATCCTACTCCGTTGTACGGTATGTATTATTGTTAGGCCATTCTATTTCACAAAGAACTGTAACTTGTTTGGGAATTGTAAATTTTCGATGTTTTATCGAGTTTCTTATTGACTGTTAGTAATATTTTAATATCAAAGTACTAGTAAAATTGTTTGTACGTATTCACATCGAAAGGACTAAATGATCGTTATGAATAGTATTGAAGGGGGCAGATCTGAACATCCTACGATGTCTCTCCATTTCTCCCTGCTCGAAGACATTCTGCTGCACTCATTTACGGTACCTTCAGCTGTATTATCGATTTGGTCAGTCTATGACATGGGAGTCCTAACGCCCGTCTATGAGAAAGCTAACATCCGAGACTACTGAAATTGGACTTATTTCGACGAAAATCATAGAAACAGTTTGATACCCTGTAAGAGTGAAGCTAGAAATAGTTTAATTTCTGACGAAGCAGCGAGTGAAAAAAGCTTTAAGATCAAGATCTAGATCGCGTGAAACGAAACGCAAATGACGTTCAATTTTATATTATCTGTGCATTCAAAGGTGTCATACTTCAGTGTTAATCACTCACTAACCATTTTGGCGCCTTTTATAACTTTCTATGTTTTCCAGAAAATTTTTGTCGGATTGAAACTAAAATAAAACGCTTCTTCCACAAATCGACTTAATATTTGTCGCAAACGTGGACACTATATAAAATGTAATGAGATATAAATTAAATAGAAATAATTGAAATTGAGCGCGAAGTCATGACATAGGTTTGTCTTGCTGGTTGATCGGAATGTACCAAGCTAAAGGTTATAATTGTAAAGACAATGGTTATCTCCAACGTCAGGGTTATGGAGCTGAACCGCTGTGACCATTCAGAATTTTTTTCAGACTTTTGATGAAGAGCATGCGATGAGAAGGTGGTCAAGCTAAGTTTTGATGGGAGGTAGCCAAAACGAGACTATAGTATACCTGATATTGCATTGATCTATGAGCGACTGTAAATGATTATCATCAGCTGGACCTTTTTTTTTTCGGGTAGAGGGCCGAACCTCCTACGAGGTCCCCGCGCAAAAGGGGCGCGCGGGGTATGTGAGACTCAACGATCTGCATGGTGTTGTGAGCAGACCGCGGGCCCAAGGATTTTAGAGCCCACCCACTAAACGACTCCTCTGCACTCTTACACCCGACGTCCGATCCCCTCCGAGGTCAGAACCCGGATGAGGTAGGGGGGCTACCGCGGTCAACACTACAACCAGACGGCGCGGCTCACCCCAAGGACGCCCAGCCGACGGAGCCTTCGAGGCGAATCGAAGGCTCTAAAACGTCAGCCGTCTCGGTACGGCAGCCCGTCGGGCCGCCCAGACGGTGCCGCTGGTGTCCCGGAATACCCCGCTGGACCAGAACCAGCCTGCCGGGTCGGGACGCGATACACCGTCGACCGGTCGCTCTATTCACTCCACGGCAGCGCGCTAGAGTGCTGGTAGCTCGCCGCGCGGCCTCACCCCCTCAGGTCGCCCCTTGACCTTCACCGGGGGGAGGCCGCCACCTACAGGGGCCGGGACGTACGGGCGTATTCCCGCCTCCGGCCCCCGGCTCGACGGCGACGGATCGGTGCGGAAAGGGAAGAGCTCTCCCTCTCTCGCTCCGCCGCCTCCTTCTGCGAGATGGTGGACTCGCAGAAGTCGAGCATCGCCTTCCAGGACGCGTCGCTGCCGAGCATCGTAGCCACGACGCGCGGCAGCGAGAGGTCCTCTCCAATGACCGCGACGAGGGCGGCGCGTTGCTCGTCGAATCCAGAGCAACGCGCCAGCGTGTGTTCCGCTGTGTCTTCCTCGTCGCGGTCCGCGCAGTGGTGGCACTGCGCCGTCGGTTCCCTTCCGGCTATCTTAAAGAGGTACCGGCCAAAACACCCATGGCCGGTCAACATCTGCGTCAGCCGGAAGCCGGAAGGTGAGGCATCCGCGGTCGCGGCCCACCCAGTCCGCGAGGACCGGACGGACCGCCTCGACGGTACGGAGGCCGGCCGACGGGTCCGCCAAGCGGCGAGACCACGCCTCCAGCACGGACCGCCGAGATTGGAGCCTCCGCGCTCGAACTACTCCTTCGCCGGGGCGCCCTTCCCCCCTAGAGCGGAGGTCGCTACGCCACCGGTAATCGGCAGCGAGCGCCTCCGCCTCCAGGTCCCAGGGTGGCGCCCCGGCGAGCAAGCACGCCGCCTCGAAGGAGACGGTGCGGTATCCTCGGATCGCCCTGACCGCGATCGCGCGCTGCGGACGTCGCAGCGCGGCGACGTTCTGGCGGGTCAGGGCGTGGCACCATACGGGCGCGCCGTATAGTGCCATCGACCGCACCACCCCCATGTAGAGGCGGCGCGCCACCTGATCGGGACCCCCGACGTTTGGAAGGAGCCGGCTCAAAGAGCCGGCCGTTGCCATCAGCCGAGGGCCCAACTTCTCAAAGTGAGCGCGGAAGTTCCCCGGTAGTCCCTCCCCGGAGCCACGACCAACGTGTCGTCGGCGTAACAGATTACGCTCAGCCCGGGGAGGGGTCCCCGAATGACGCCCCGCAGGACCCAGTCGTAGCCGATGTTCCACAGCAGGGGGCCCAGGACGGACCCCTGCGGAACACCGCGCTCGACGGGGAAGCGGTACATCGCCCCACCGTGTCCGATGCACTGGATCGACCTGCCCTCGAGATAGGAGCCGATCAGTCGGCGGAGGTATGCGGGGACGCCGTGATACTCCAGCGCCCCCGCGATCACCGACCAGGGCAGGGTGTTGAAGGCGTTCCTTACATCTAAGGATAACGCCATCGCCACCCCGCCCCGGGATACGGCTTCATCGGAGAGGGCCCGCACGCGCAGAATTGCGTCGATAGTCGAGCGGCCCTCTCTGAAGCCGTATTGCTCCGCCGAAAGATCGGGACCCGTCTCGGTCAGGTGCCGGACGATCCGGGCCGCGACGATCCTCTCGAGCATCTTGCCCGCTTCGTCCAGCAACACGATGGGGCGATAGCCCGCGGGTGAGTCCGCGGGGCGCCCGTCCTTCCGCAGAAGGACCAGTCTGCCCGTCTTCCATTTCGACGGGAACCGTCCCGACTCGAGGCACGCTTCGAAAAGCCCCCCGAGCCGGTCCCCTAGGGCCTCGAAGGCCAAGCTCCAGACCCGGCCGTGAACGCCGTCAGGGCCAGGGGCCGTGTCCTTCGCTCTCATTTTGGACACGGCCGCATGGATCTCCGCCCCCGTGATAGGGGGAGGGGGCTCCTCGGCAGCGGGAACGCTGGGGCGACGTGGAGGCGTGCCCCACGTGGCGTCCATCTGGGGGGGCTCAAAGTCCCCCCCCGCTGCCGGCGGGAAGTGTGCCGCAACAATTTCCCGCAGCTGCCGAGGCTGGAGCCGCTCGGTCACCGGGAGCGCCCACGGTTGCAGTTTCCTGCGAACCATCTTGTATGGGCGCCCCCAGGGATCTTCGTCGAGCGACTCCAGGAGAGTCTTCATGCTCTGCTTCTTGGCCTCGCTGATGGTCAGCTGCAGCGCCGTCTGCTTTTGACGACAGTCAGCGTGCAGCTGGGCCGCCGTCTCCGCGAACGCAGCGTCGCGACAACGGCGGCGGCGGTGGCGTGCGCTCCGGCGGCGCGCCCTCACGCACTCCTCTCGGAGTCTTGCGATCTCGGGCGACCACCAGAACGCACCCCCACGTGGTGCTCGGGGGCCGACCCGGGGCATGGCGGCATCACAAATGTTTGCCATGCTGCCCCGGAACCAGTCGACCTCCGCATCCACGTCCGCGAGCCGCGCGGGTTTTAGCGCCCACGCAGCAACAGCGGCCGCCTCCATCAGCAACTCCTTGTTCATCCGTTTCAAGCATACGGCCAACCTGATGGTGAGTGGTTACCGTCGCCCATGGACTTCAGCAATGCCAGGGGCAGAGCCAAGTCGCTGCCTACCGCAAATCGAATGCCTTCGAATGCTTTCAATGTTCTCTTGAACCGAAATATTTTCTTAAATAATTCTCGAAGCCAGGTCCGCATCGAGGATCAAAATAGATGTAAAGCAGACGCAATAACGAATAAGCTAATACATAATTGGATAACTAAAAGAATGTTGCAATAAAGTTTTGGCCAGCACGAGAAACGCCAGGGAAAGTGTGAAATCTATGTGTGTTTTGGTAATTTTATGGTTTATTTTAGTGACCATTGTGCTGTGTGCGGAGTATGGGAAGCTGCTTTCTAGTTGACGGCTGTTAATGGATTCGTTTTGATTCAAAACGACGGTAGGGCGATATTTACGAGATGAGAGTATTGTTTGTGGAATTTAAATATTATTTATATGTAGTATAAGTGTGTTTACACGTCATTACGGATCCTCCCGATCCATTAACGGTGCTTTTAGGTACCACAAACACCGATCACCGTCTTCGTCGAACCCGTCGCTTGCGACGAAGGGCTCGACGAGCGAATTAACCCACAGATACAGCCCACTAACTTTCTCGCCGAATCTTCTCAGTGGGTCGCGTTTCCCTTGCTAGGGCCAGTGTTAGCAACACTCCGGTTTGAGCCCCGTGAGCTCACCTACATGTTAGGGCGAAGCTGAAATAGCGTCTCAAGGCTATCAGCATAGGTAGGACAAAAAAGAAAACAAAAAGTGTTTTTTCAACGCGCTTTTCTCTCTCTCATCCTATTTCCACAGGGTGGTGGAGTCAGCTTTCCTTACTTTTCCCCTACATTTCGCTCTGTCTTCGACATCTTCCTCTGGGTCTCCGACCGGGGAGGTCAAGATGCAGTACCAAATTCCCGACGTGGTCTGGTGGCCTTCTTTTTGCTTCTATTTCTTTTTTTAACGCGCTTCTATTAGCTCGATATACAAAATGTATATTTGCTTTTGTATAACGGAATCTTTGAACGTCTTTTCCATCGAGTTCAGGACGTCTGATTAACTTGTAATAACTTTGCACACGCCTCAAGGATCTATGGCGATACACTAATATTGTCGCTAACGTCGCTCTGATATCATAACCGGTGTGAAAAGGATAACAAAAAAATATGAAATGAAGTGTTAGTTAGGTTTGTTATTTAAGGATGTTTTTAAACTGTAACGCATGATAGCACGGTAGAATAAGGCCTGTTAGGGGTACCTAATCGTGTGCTCTTACAATATGTCCTACCACTAATAAATAATAAGGATCTTTTAAATTTAAGTTGCTTTGCTTATGACGGATTTACTTACAGCCGTGGGTGGGCACGAAAGAGTCCTCATACCGATGAGGGTTAATGGGTGAACGTCTTCATAATGTCACACCTAAAGTCGATAGTTTGGTATGTTAAAATTTGTATTTGTTTTTCGAAAATAAGACCCCTTTACCATCAGCCTCAAGGACATCCTAAAGTACTTTGGACACATTGCCACGAAAGATGCCGATCACCTCGAAAGACAAATGACTCCTGGTACAATGGAAGGAAAAAGATAGAACAAGATCGCGTACCGTTGTGAGGACCAAATGTGGATGAAGCGGGTCAGGGGTGATGACCCTAAGTAATTACCAACGCAAATAATCAATGCTTCCCTGACAGGATATTCGTCGGATGTAGATATCGTATTAACGCCTAAGTTAAACCTGTATCTACACGAAAGCCAAGCGCCGCGACTCTCACCAGAACATTGCGGATTTCCTTGGAAACGTAATGGAGAATTGCGTAACGCATTTCACGTTTGGACTTGTGTAGTCTGCGAGTGTTCCGCATTGAAGTGGGCATGGGAGATCGGTCTGGATATGGCCAATTCTTTTCGTCGTGTAACCGCTTAACTAAAGATGAAACGAGTAGTGAAATCGTACGTCGATTGATACCACTTTTTTTACTGTAGCTCAGTTGAGAAGTTCATGGACAAAAGTCCCAATTCTGTTCTGTCTCGTTCTGGTCTTCAAGAGAGAACCGATTCACATAAATGGCACTACTGGAGCGCCCTCAGAGCTTCCTACTTTATGAGATACGCTATTTATAGTCTTTCAATAACGCAGTGGCTCTTACGCCTCTGTCCACATCGGAGTTAACAAACAAGCGTGAACATAGGTTTCGTAATGCGAATTAAAAGTGCAGTGCCTAATGCGACGACAGACCGTAACCGCAGATCGCAGCAATACCATTGCTGTGTATGAATCTCTAGGAATGTATTTCAGTCAACGGAGTTCGTTTTTACCATCGCACCGCCTGCCACCGGAGTAGAGTTCATCCATACTACCTGGAGCCACTGCGGTCATCCACAGTGCGTTTCCAGAGGTCTTTTTTGCCACGTACCATCCGGCTATGGAATGAGCGCCCTCCACGGTGCTTCCCGAGCGCTAAACATGTCCTTCTTCAAACGAGGCTTGTGGAGAGTATTAAGCAGTAGGCAGCGGCTTGGCTCTGCCCCTGGCATTGCTGAAGTCCATGGGCGACGGTAACCACTCACCATCAGGTGGGCCGTGTGCTCGTCTGCCTACAAGGGCAATTGGCTTACTCGACAGTGAGCCGGTCATTGAGTGGGTCGTTGTCGCCCATGGACATCAGCAACGCCAGAGACACAGATAAGCAACTACCTATTGAGGAATTCCTGATTTTCGCGACAATAACTTTGCTAAAGAGGGGTACGTGTGTATTTCCAGTGCTGAAGCTACTTGATGTCTGCTCTTTGTCGGCGAGCTCTGAATCACACCTTAAGCATACATCTCAGGTAGGTACGTCAATTCATACGGAATGTTGTGCAAGCACTTCAACGCTCATGGAAAAAGTCGCGTAATGAAGCTTGTTCGATACCTTATTTAGTATAATTGCGACAGCGTTGATAATACTAATTAGTGACGTAATTCAGACAGGAACAGATAAAAAGTCCTGGGACCAGGACATGGTGAGTGTGGGCGAACTGTGAGTCGCAGAACCCTGCCAACTGCCGACTTGATCTGGTCGGTCCATCGCATGGGCACCTTTCCACGCGGTCTGGTGCCTTCTTCTTCACCTCCAGAGAAGTATATGGCATGGCACTCAGTGAGGAGATACCCGTTACCACTCCAGTGGGTTTCACTGAGTCTACACACGTTAAGACCGCATCTGGTGATCTCCTTTTCTACGATAGTAAGTTTACCGGTGTCAAGTAAACCGCGGACATTCCATGTTCCTATCGTTTGAATTTGGCGCAGTTTAATAGGTGTTCCAGTAGCTGAATTTCCACGGGGAGCGTGGTTCCCTGCTGCCTCGTGGCCGGTAGCATATTTCACACCGCTTGCCCCGGACGCAGGACGGCGCCGGTTCCTACGCGGTTTGCATGGCGATCGTGTATCCCATTGCTTGTACTTTCATAACGAAAGTACAGTCTTTGACAATAGAACCATAATAATGTCCAAACTTATAATTTTAATTAATTATACTGCGGGAACACTAGTTTACTGAATTGCTTATTGGAAAAAATATTACTAGCTTTCTCAATATGAGGAAAATTTTCGAGGTTTATTCAAATAATTAAAACAAAAAGTATGAGACATTTTAATGTGCCGGTGAGACGGGAGACGTTGACTGCCGACAAAAACTCGATGTTAGTAGGACAACAACCTCAGCGGTAGGGCTGCCACGCCCTCAAATAATTAGTTTCACTTTTCTAATGAACTTATGATTAATTGATGGAGATGGAATACATCTGGTGTTCAGCCATCATTGAAGTCCATAGACATCACAACGCACCTGTTTACGTTACAAGAAATCAATATTTCATTCTTTATTGACAAAAAAAAATCTAGAGAAGATATTATTGACACTACTTTTTTTATTGCTTAGATTGGTGGATGAGGTCACAGTCCACCTGGTGTTAAGTGATTACTGAAGCCCATAGCATCTACGACGTAAATGCGCCACCCACCTCGAGATATAAGTTCTAAGGTCTCAAGTATAGTTACAACAACTGCCCCACCCTTCAAACTACAAACTAACTCAAGTTTTTTTTATCAATTGGCAATTACTACAGTAATTTTAATGCAACTATAATTGTTAATGAAATACCTCGCTATGTTTGAGCATTAAAGAACACATTGTATATTACTGGTGGTAGGACCCCTTGTGAGTCCGCACGGGTAGGTACCACCACCCCGCCTATTTCTGCCGTGAAGTAGTAATGCGTTTTGGTTTGAAGGGCGAGACAGCCGTTGCAACTACACTGAGATCTTAGAACTCACATCTCAAGGTAGGTGGCGGTATTTACGTTGTAGATGTCTATGGGCTCCGGTAACCACTAAACACCAGGTGGGTTGTGAGCTCATCCAACTATCTAATTAAAAAAAAAACTAACTAATTAAAAAAAGATTCCTGGCAGCGATGATGGCTATATTCGATTTTTTTGTATGGCTCCTAGACTTCTATTAAGCGGAAAGAGCGTGCAACTATGTACAGCGAGACATTCTTTGTCCTTTTTGCGACACAAATCGCTGCACAAGAGCGTTGCATATTTCAAATTACAAAAAGAAATCCCACTCGAAGAAAAAAATGTGTATGAGTGCAGCCCTATTAGTAACTGGTTACGTGAGGACAGGGCTGGCAGCCGTGCGATTGGTAGTGATTCACTTGTGCTTCCGTTCGGGAAGGTACATTAACTTTAACTTTAAAACTTATACATATTAAGAGCGAACCATACATAATAATTAAATAAAACTGAACTTAATTTATTAATAAACACATATCGGCCAATCAGCAGACGAGGCAAAGGATTTTAAAATATTCCTTGAGCTAAAAGTGCAGCATGAATAGATTTACGAATATTGTTCCTCATGCCAGAAATATATTATAAAATCACAATATCACTTTTTATTGAAAAATATTTAATTTTTAGTAACTAACAGAAAAAAAACAGTTTTTTACAAATTGTTTTTTTCCTACCTTGAGAGGCTATGTCATCGTAACCTAAAAAGTAGGTGAGCTCACAGGGCTCAAATCTGACGACGTTGCTAACACAAACCCTAGCAAGAGCAGGGCTTCGCAGAATCTACCACCAGATCGGAAACGCGACCCACTGAGAAGATCCGGCGAGAAACTCATTGGGCTCAAGCCACCCAACCAATCTCCTAATAATAACCATATATCATTTTTTTAAATTACCTTCAATTTCTAACACTAAATCGCAATTAAACTGCCAGATTTTTATCAAGTTGCACTTCCAATTATTATTTTTACAAGAAATTTCATACGACTTTTTTAATAAGTGTTAAGTTGGATTGTGACAGCCCTGCAGTGATTGGCTGAGTCGTTACGTGACAGTTGCTCGTTTGATTGGAGTCCTCAGAGTTCGATATTGGCATATAGTTTTTGGCGTACTTTTTCATTATCGAAAATAAGGCCGCAGAAACTTAGCGAACTGAGTTCGGCAGCATAGTGAATGGCCTTTGGCCTTCTCGCTACCTAAGCTGACTAGTGGCGGAAGCAGGTTGTAGCGTTGACCAGAGCCTTACCTATCTTATACCTTTAAACGAGCAATTCTTGTATATATGTCGCAGGCAATTTGATTATATAATCTGAATCTCGGAAACGGCTCCAACGATTTTCATAAAACTTAGTAAACAGGGGATTTCGGGGGCGATAAATCGATCTAGCTACGATTTATTTTCAGAAAATGTTGTTTTATTCGTGTTTTCAATAATCAACTCTTCCCGACATCTATTGGCGAATAATAATACTACTTTTCATAATTGAGGGCAACTAACCGCTTTAAAGAAACAACAAGATGGCGTTATCAAAAAAAAAAATCCATCATCTATTTTAACTTAAAAGAAGTAGTCGTTCATAGGATATAATAGCTGTTATAGTCTTTTCTTCGGTTTCCGCGATCAAAAGGGTCCGAGCCCCAATCAAAACTACTAATTTTAATCTTGGGTTTATTATTGTCATATTGTTTCGGAGGTTTCAAATACTTACAGTCTTCGTGGTCACGGATGGCAGTCGTGGTAAATGTTGTGTTAACCATAGAATAGCTATTATTCGAATTAAAAATCAAGTTAAAAATTGAGATTAAAATTTTGCGTATCCAGTATTTTATTATACCTATTCTCGGGTAGCTTTAAGGGTTACGCCAGCTTAAAACAACGAGTTGGTGAGCTCACGGGGACTCTAACCTGGTCTAATTTGCTAACACTAGCTGCAGCCAGAGCAGCACTTCGCTGAATCTACTACCGGATCGGAAACACAACCTAATGAGAAAATCCGGCGAGAAACTCAGTGGGCTGTGTGTGTGGGTGAACTGTTCGGATAAGACAACCCTTTGGATACCGCGAGGCGGCGTCAAAGAAATAGTTGTATGTAAAATGTATATAATATGTCACGGTACGCTGAGGCATGCGTCATAGGTGACTCAATATTGTCGCAGCATTATACGTTCTATATACATTCAAACCAGTGATTCTCAAAGTGCGCGTTACGAAGACGGCGTTCACTATAATAAAACTACTAAAGAAGACAAGGCATTATGTTTATGCGCAAAGTCCCTTACAGCCAGAACTACTATTTGCTGATCTGTCTATAGCATGAACTAATTTCCATTTGGGAACCTGTGTTCTTATGTAAATTAACGATAATAAATAATCGGCGACCAATCGCGCAAGGGCAACTGTTCACAAACTAGGATTACTTGTACGAGAACCAGAGATCTATATTTATATAGATATTAAATGGCCAGAGGAATAGCGACCTACATCGGACCCCCGACCTTAGTCCCACAGAGAGTATAATCATCTAAAGACCCAATTTGCAATTGTTACGAATTTAAATTCAGCCGTTCCATTGTCAGCAAGTATTATATAATTAGCTTCATCTGAAGCCTGGTTCTGAGGCGGGCTTAGCTTGTTGACACCAAGAATCCATTAACTGTAGATCTTTCATCACCAAATAGATGGGATTTTGTCGGGATGGACAGTACGACAAGTGCTCTAATGTCAACACTTAAGAAATTAATTTGGTAATGTTCCCCTGCGTTACCGCA
Organism: Bombyx mori; assembly: GCF_030269925.1. Lineage (NCBI taxonomy): Eukaryota > Metazoa > Arthropoda > Insecta > Lepidoptera > Bombycidae > Bombyx > Bombyx mori. The sequence continues at coordinate 11,444,138 of NC_085126.1, read as the reverse complement.
ATTCCAAGATATTTACTTGCTAATAGCTACTTAGTAGAAAACTTTTAATTTTAGGTAACTCACCCTAACAAAAGGATTCTTCTTTGGCAGGACTCCGTCGACCTCGTCCCTCGCCTCCTCTTCATCAGCGGAGCCGACTCTTACACAAGTCTTGTGCAGCTTTTGAGGCTCACCCATACTCGCCACTCATCATACACAAGCGTACTCAGTAATCAAATTTGGAACAATCACGAACTCACTGCTGATTAATCGGGTAAACTTAAATTTGAATTTGGAATAATCGAACTCGCTTTAAATGCACACTCGAAAACACTTTTGATTTTGGAACAATCAGAAACTCACTTTAAACGTTCACTTTTGAATTTCGAACTTAATTAAAACAACACTTCAATTTTATATCACTTCACTTGGATTCTAGGATTTTTATTAAAACTTTTCAAACAACACCTACTATTATTTTGAAAACACATTATCACCGCATCGTATTGTTGAATTACTGATTTATTTACCGACTGTATTAGAACTTTCTCGATCGCCTCAGCGTCTTTCGGATCTGCAATCAAAATGAAATCATGAATGAAAATTATTCGCTGTAATCCGAGAATATAATGACTAAGGCTTGCTTTGATGTCACTGTTACAGGGACGTAGTGTGGTTAGTGTTCTGATATCTCACATTTCTTTACAAACTCATACCTTTTACAAATTATTAATATTAATTAAATAAATTATTTTTACTGGTGGTAGGACCGCTTGGGAGTCCGCGCGGGTAGGTACCACCACCCTGCTTATTTCTGCCGTGAAGCAGTAATGCGGACCAGTTTGAAGGGTGGGGCAGCCGTTGTCACTATACTGAGACCTTAGAACTTATATCTCAAGGTGAGTGGCGATATTTACGTTGTAGATTTCTAAAGCTCCAGTAACCACATAACACCAGGTGGGCTGTGAGCTCGTCCGCCTCTGTAGCCGTATCTAAGCAATAAAAAAAAAAGAATATAGTTTTTTTTATTATCATCACATTACTTCCAGCGCCCAGAATGCTTTACAGTTTCCGTGGTCGCGGTTGACTAAGGTATTTATTGCCATTACAAAAACGTGCTTAGCTCACAGAGTTTCTGGCCGGTTCTTCTCACTGGGTCGCGATTCCGATCCGGTGGTAGACTCAGCGAAGCATTGCTCTTGATAGGACTAGTGTTAGCAAATTGTCTAATTACGGCAACAAAAAAAAGGGTTCTCTAAACACCACTGGGATTGGTTCGATCAAAATTAATTGATTTTTCATCCCACAGTCATTACTTGCTTGCGACATCTCACACAGTTGACTTCTTTGCAATAATGCAGAAGAAAAGTGTATCGTTATTGCGTCGAATGCGTGACAGTGGCAACAGTCTTCTGAGCATCATATCGAGGGACTTCTGGTAAATAGCCTTTGCACTAGGCATTTGGGGAAAGACTTAAAAAAATTATAAACAGCTAGATACGAATGTTAATATTTAGGTTTTTAAGTTATTGTTACGCCGGTAAGAGTAACGCCGTCTATCGCCGAATATCCGAAAAGAATACCAATGGAACTCGTAACATCGAGGAGGCTCGAGAAGTATAACGTCATCTATGGTCAGATAGCGGAAACACACATCGAAGGTACTCGACTTGCCCAGAATGTTCTCGATAAATCTAGGGATGTGTTATCGACTATAAAAGCGTTGCAGAGATGGCACGCAGTTAGTCAGTAATCAGAACTACACGAAGCGAAACAGCGAACGGATCACCTGAAGCGAAGCGAAAGAAGCGAATTGAGAGTTTTAAAGTGCTCGTTAAGTGTTCTAAGTGTTAATACAGTCCTAAATGGCACTTCGGTAGAATTTTTATTTATCCCGAACCTTGCACGTAACATTACTAACATAGATTTATAAGTAATACTAACAAAATGTATGGTTTTAACTCAAAAAAAAGCGTACATACATTGGGTAAAAAATAAAAATTACTTATTGCGGCTCTGTTGAATGCTGAATGAATTTCATTACGGTTAACACTCGAGATATTACTGTTATCAGTTCGTGTGATTAGACTATCTCGCCACTCAGCGTTCCTCAACAAACCATTGACCGATATCTGACGAGATTTAATGTTTACTCGTTAATATGACAGTTGGCCGTAATAAATTTGTTGAAATGATTATGTCGCTTGGTAGAATTATTACCATATCGAGAGGTGAAAGACTATTTGGTTGTAAGCGACATGGCCTAAAGGATAAGAAGTCCGATGCATTCGTATGTAGCGATGCACCGGTGTTCGAATCTCGCAGGCGGGTGCCAATTTTTGTAATGAAATACGTACTTAACAAATGTTCACGATTGACTTCCATAGTGAAGGAGTAACATCGTGTAATAAAAATCAAACCGGCAAAATTGTAATTTGCGTAACTACTGGTGGTAGGACATATTGAGTCCGCACGAGTAGGTATCGCGACCCTGCCTATTTCTGCCGTGAAGCAGTATTGTGTTTCGGTTTGAAGGTTGGGGCAGCCGTTGCAACTATCGCGCGAGGCCATTGCTGGCGCACGAGCGCCCCGCGCCTATGTCATCGTCACGTGGAACAGTGGCGGCACCAGCGCCTTCAAAAGCCACAGTGACCAAAGTGGGTGCAGCACCCGCGACGCGCGCTTTGGCTAACTTGGCCGCACCGGTCAAGTCTGCTAGCAGGCGAGTGCATGCTCAGCCCGCAAGGCCGCCGACCGCCGCTCCTGCCCCACTCCAGCCAGCAAAAGCGGGGTCTGGAAGGAGTCGCGCTAAGCAGAAGAAGGGCCTGAACGCCGCCAAGCAGGCGCAGACCCCCCAGCCCCGTCCGCTACCATCCGCCCCGTCCAACATGAACGAGGCGTGGACCACAGTGGTGAGGCGGGGTGGAAGGAAAACACAAACCTCGCTTGACCCTCGGCCCGTCCTTGTGGCCGCCGCTCCCCAGACTATGGGTCGAGAGGCAGCTAGGACAAAAAAGAAAGGGCGGAAGTCAAGGAAACCGCGCGCCCCACGGTCGGCGGCAGTAGTTTTAGAGCTGCTGCCGGCTGCGAAGGAAAAAGGCTTCACTTACGGGGAGGTGATGGCCCGGGCGCGCTGTAGCGTTGATGTAGACGCTATAGGCGTAGAGGGTGGCATCCGAGTCCGGCACACAGCTAACGGGGCTCGGCTGCTTGAATGTCCCGGTGCCGACTCCGGCGCGGCTGCAGACAGACTGGCGGCCCGGCTTCGCGAAGTCCTGCCGGACCCGGAAGTCGTGCGAATCGAGAGGCCCGTCAAGATGGCAGAGATTAAGGTGACGGGCCTGGATGAGTGCGCTACTCAGATGGAAGTGGCCGCCGCTATTGCATCGCAGGGCAACTGCGCCCTCGCACAAGTGAAGGTGGGAGAGCTCCGGAGTTGTTACTCTGGGGCTTTCACCGTGTGGGCGCGTTGCCCCGTGCAGGCGGCCACCCTGTTGGCCACGCCTCCACAAGGTCGGCCTGCCGACTCGCCGGGGAGGCTGCGCGTGGGTTGGGTGATAGCCCACGTGCAGCTGCAGGAGGCACGTCCATGGCGATGCCTCCGGTGCTTTGGCACCGGGCACGGCCTCGCCAAGTGCCCGTCGGCTGTGGATCGCAGCGGACTTTGCTTCCGTTGCTGTCAGCCCGGACACAAGGCAGCCTCCTGCACCGCTGCAACACCGCACTGCGTGTTGTGTGATGCAGCGAAACGGCGGGCCGATCATCGGGCCGGGGGTCCGGCCTGTCTTTCCGCACCCTCCTCCACAAAGAGGAGGCGTGGCGGGAAAAAGAAGAAAAAGTCAGAGGAAGAGCCGGCTGCGTGTGAAACAGCCGGCCCGTCAGTTCCCGCCGCGGCCGTCGGGCCGCAAGGCGGGACGGAAGACGAGGGAGCGATGGACGTGATACCTCAATAATGGATCACGTCCATCGCTTCCTTCAAGCGAACGTGAACCACTCCGCCAGGGCGCAGGATCTCCTCGTCCATACCATGGCGGAGTGGTTCATCGACATCGCGATCGTCGCGGAGCCATACTTCGTACCTTCCGACCGGGAGGACTCCTGGGCCGGAGATGTCGATGGCTCCGTGGCGATCGTGATGCGACAGTCGGCGGCGTTACCCCCCCTTGGAATGGTGGCCAGGGGATCTGGGTACGTCGTAGTTAGGGTCGACGAAACCGTCGTGATCGGGGTGTACTTCTCTCCGAACAGGAGTCTCGCCGAGTTCGAGCAGTTCCTGGGTGGGCTCGAGGCGTTGGTTCATCGCTTCGAGTCTCGCCCAGTGATACTAGCGGGGGACCTCAACGCTAAATGTACGGCGTGGGGATCCCCCCGCACGGACTGGCGTGGCGAATTCCTGTCGGAGTGGGCTTTCGCGACCGGCCTCTGTCTCCTAAACAGAGGTTCGGTCGCGACCTGCGTGCGGTGGAACGGGGAATCACACGTGGACGTATCGTTCGCGTCTCCGTCCGCCGCGCGCCGTGTCTGTGGTTGGCGTGTCCTCGAGGGGGCGGAGACGCTCTCGGATCATCGGTTCGTCCGATTTGAGCTCTCCGTTTCCACCTCGTTGAACGCGCCGGCCGAAGACGCCCGCGGCGAGGAGGAGCTCCCGCGTAGTGCTCCCCGATCATTCCCGCGATGGGCACTGAAGCGCCTGAACAAGGTGCTTGCGGTGGAGGCGGCCACAGTGGCCGCGTGGGCGCCGATGCCCGCGCGTCTAGTGGACGTGGAGTTGGAGGCCGAATGGTTCCGGGGTACGATGCGTCGCGTCTGCGATGCTGCGATGCCCCGGGTCAGCGGTCGCGCTCCGCGTGGCGGTGCGTACTGGTGGACGCCCGAGATCGCGCTCCTCCGAGAGGAGTGCGTGCGGGCGCGCCGCCGAAGCGCCCGCCACCGCCGTCGCCGCCTTCGCGATGCGGACTTCGCGGAGGTGGCGACCCGCCTGCATGCCGACTGCCGTCAGAAGCAGGAGGCACTGCGGCGGGCCATCGGCGAGGCCAAGTCTCAGAGCATGAAGACGCTCCTGGAGACGCTTGACCAAGATCCTTGGGGGCGCCCGTACCAAACGGTCCGCAAGAAATTGCGGCCGTGGGCGCTCCCGGTGACGGAACGTCTCCAGCCTCAGCAGCTGCGGGAGATTGTCTCCGGGCTGTTCCCGCGGATGGAGAGGGGCTTCGAGCCCCCTTCCATGGGCGCGCCACCACGCAGTAGCGTGAGCGGTGATGCCCCTGCTGAGGTGGTCCCTCCGAGCATCTCGGAGGAGGAGATTCGTGCGGCCGTGTCGAGGATGCGGAGGAAGGACGCGGCCCCCGGCCCTGACGGTGTTCACGGCCGGGTCTGGGATTTGGCCTTCGGTGCCCTTGGGGACCGACTCGTGCGGCTCTATGAAGCCTGCCTCGAGTCGGGACGGTTTCCGAAGCAGTGGAAGACGGGCAGACTTGTTCTGCTAAGGAAGGAGGGACGCCCCGCGGACTCACCTGCGGGATATCGTCCCATCGTGCTGCTGGACGAGGCTGGAAAATTGCTCGAGCGGGTGGTGGCCGCCCGCATCGTCCAGCATCTGACGGGGGTGGGTCCCGATCTGTCAGCGGAGCAGTTCGGATTCAGGGAGGGCCGCTCGACCATCGACGCGGTGATGCGCGTGCGTGCCCTCTCTGATGAGGCTGTCGGCCAGGGCGGGGTTGCACTGGCGGTGTCCCTTGACATCGCCAACGCGTTCAACACCTTGCCCTGGTCGGTGATCGCAGGGGCGCTGGAGTATCACGGTGTCCCTGCGTATCTCCGTCGGCTGATCGGGTCCTACCTCGAGGACAGGTCGGTCGTGTGCACCGGGCACGGTGGGGCGGTGCTCCGCTTCCCCGTCCAGCGCGGTGTTCCACAGGGGTCGGTCCTTGGCCCTCTCTTGTGGAACATCGGCTACGACTGGGTCCTGCGTAGCGCCCTAAGTGCTCCTCTTCCGGGTCTGAGCGTAGTTTGTTACGCGGACGACACTTTGGTCGTGGCCCGGGGGAGGGACTTGCGAGAGTCTGCCCGTCTTTCCTGTGCGGGGGTGGCCTTCGTCATCGGCAGGATCCGAAGGCTGGGTCTGGAGGTGGCGCTCGATAAATCCCAGGCCCTGTTGTTTCACGGGGCCCGGAGAGCGCCGCCTCAGGGGGCCCACCTCGTGATCGGAGGCGTTCGCGTCGAGATCGAGGCAACCGGGTTGCGGTACCTCGGTCTCGTACTGGACGGTCGTTGGAGCTTCCGCGCTCACTTTGAAAGATTAGGTCCCCGACTGATGGCGGCTGCCGGCTCGCTGAGTCGGCTGTTGCCGAACGTCGGGGGGCCTGACTTGGTGGTGCGCCGCCTCTACACGGGGGTGGTGCGGTCGATGGCACTGTACGGGGCTCCCGTGTGGTGCCACGCCCTGACCCGCGACAACGTTGCGGCGTTGCGACGTCCGCAGCGCGCGATTGCGGTCAGGGCGGTTCGTGGATACCGCACCGTCTCGTTTGAGGCGGCGTGCGTGCTAGCTGGGACGCCTCCCTGGGACCTGGAAGCGGAGGCGCTCGCTGCGGATTACGCGTGGCGATGCGATCTCCGCTCCAGGGGGGAGCCGCGTCCCGGGGCGGCGGAAGTTCGAGCGCGGAAGCTTCAATCTCGGCGTGCCGTGCTCGAGGCGTGGTCTCGCCGCCTGGCGGACCCCGCCTACGGGCGACGGACCGTCGAGGCGATCCGCCCGGTCCTCTCGGAATGGGTGAATCGCGACCGAGGACGTCTCACCTTCCGGGCGACACAGGTGCTCACGGGACACGGCTGTTTCGGTCGCTACCTGCACCTCGTCGCCCGGAGGGAGCCGACGCCGAAGTGCCACCACTGCAGTGGCTGCAACGAGGACACGGCGGAGCACACGCTCGCGTACTGCCCCGCTTTCGTGGAGCAGCGCCGCGTCCTCGTTGCAAATATAGGACCGGACTTGTCGCTTCCGACCGTCGTGGCTACGATGCTCGGCAGCGACGAGTCCTGGCAGGCGATGCTCGACTTCTGCGAGTCCACCATCTCGCAGAAGGAGGCGGCGGAACGGGAGAGGGAGAGCTCTTCTTCCCTCTCGGCGCCGTGCCGCCGCCGTCGAGCCGGGGTTCGGAGGAGGGCGTTTGTCCAGCTCCAGCCCCTATGAGGAGGCAGTCTCCTCCCGGTGATGGTCACGGGGCGACCTAAGGGGGTTGAGGCTGCGCCGCACGCTACCGTCACTCTAGCGCGCTGGCACCAGGAGGACGGGACGGCGCGTCGGCGGCTGCGGACTGCGATGCGGTCCGCATTTTCGTCGTCGCTGTCGTCGCCGAACATACTGTTGAAGAGCAACCCGGTCGGCGGTGTATCGCGTTCCGACCCGGCAGGCTGGTTCTGGCCCAGCGGGGTATCCCGGAACACCAGCGGCACCGCCCGGGCGGCCTGGTAGGGCCGCCGTACCGCGGAGACCGACGTCGTTGGTCGTCGACTATCGCCTCGACGACCCGTCGGTCGGGCGTCCTCGGGGTGGCGCCGCGTGTCTGGTTGTAGTGTTGACCGCGGGAACCCCCCTACTCTGAACGGGTTCTGACCCCGGACGGAGATCGGACGTCGGGTGTAAGAGTGCAGGGGAGTCGTTTAGTGGGTGGGCCCTAAAATCCTTGGGCCCGCGATCTGCTCTCAACACCTGCAGATCGTTGAGTCTCACATACCCCGCGCGCCCCCTAGGCGCGGGGACCTCGTAGGAGGTTCGGCCCCCGGCCCGAAAAAAAAAAAAAAAAAAAAAAAAAAAAAAAAGCCGTTGCAACTATACTGAGACTTAGAACTTATGTCTCGAGTAAGGTAGCGGCATTTACGTTGTAGATGTCTATGGGTTCCAGTAACTACTTAACAACCGGTGGGCCGTGAGCTCGTCCACCCTTCTAAGCAATAAAAAAAGAGGTCCGTTTTATTTGTTGAAAGTATCAACAAATCGCACGCACAAACGCTCCACTATCAAGACTTCAGTGCACGTTGGCATCCACACAGACGAGGATCGGCAGAAATGGCGCAGGATAATACAGGAGAAAGTTATTAGAGGAGGCCACGAGCCTCAGCATTGAGGATTATCGACTCAAGGAGGAGGATCAACGAACCGATTATTTTAATTGAATTTCAATAAAGCTGACTTTTTTATATTGCTTAGGTGAGTGGACGAGCTCATAGCCCACGTGGTGTTAAGCGGTTACTGGAGCCCATAGACATCTACAGCGTAAATGCGCCACCCACCTTGAGATATAAGTTCTAAGGTCTCAGTATAGTTGCAACGGCTGCCCCAACCTTCAAACCGAAACGCATTACTGCTTCACGGCAGAAATAGGCAGGGTGGTGGTACCTACCCGTGCGGACTCACAAGAGGTCCTACCACCAGTATAACCCAAATAAGCCTTACCAGATAGCCTTACCGTAGATATCGTTGGCTGCACTATTGTTTAGTATTTGTATGCACATATTATAAGTCTTAGTTATGGCAGCACGTAATGTAAGTCGTAAATAGGAGGATAATGTAGGTATATGCATTTGATGGGCGGAAAATCATGACAGACATCACCTTATAAACTAATTGCTAGTTTTATCAATCATATAAGAATTACTTGTAAACTATGTTAGTAACTTAAAAAATCTAACACATAACTATCATTATCTATACTAATATATAAATCTACAGTGGTTTTTACGGATGTTCCGTTATAACTACTGAACCATGCATCCGATTAACTAGAAACTTGGTATCCACGTAGAAAATACATGTACTTAATGGATAGGCTAATATTTATATGAGTGTTGGACTCCCTACACCAGTTGCGGGGGCGTTAATGATGAAAAATAATGATAATCTTTGTGGGGGTGAGAAATAATAATGTTATTTTTAAATGCCCAGCGAAGCGGACACGGGTAAGGCTAGTAGTCTTATAATTACGAAGAAAACAAAAACTCAAGCGTCCTTTTATAAGACACAGGAATATCTGTCGAAAGTATTTCGAAAGACGAATCCTTTTTTAGAGCTCGAAGGCTCACCTTCCTCGAGTTGAAGGAAGTGGCCGAATCTGTACAAGGAAGACCAGATCACGAGGTCACCGGACGTAGCGCTGTGACTAAACAAGGAAACGCAGCCGCCGTGATGATTACCAAAAAAAATCTTAGTTAGTCTTAGTCAGGAATGTCTATTGGCTTTAATAATGTGTCTCTTACTTCGGGCCTTTCCACAAACCCCTCCTCTACCACTGTTTCTGCTACCGTTAGGTATTACTCTTTTCCATTTCTGCCATAAGATTTTTTACTGCTTGCGATTGGTAGACGAGCTCTCGACCTGGTGTTTTTTTTATTGCCTAGATGTGTGGACGAGCTCACAGCCCACCTCATGTTAAGTGGTTACTGGAGTCCATAGACATCTACAACGTAAATGCGCCACCCACCTTGAGATATAAGTTCTAAGGTCTCAGTATAGTTACAACGGCTGCCCCACCCTCCAAACCGAAACGCATTACTGCTTCACGGCAGAAATAGGCAGGGTGGTGGTACCTACCCGCTCGGACTCACAAGATGTCCTACCACTAGTAATGTATGTTTTTTTATGATTTTTTTGGAAGGTCCTCCTGATGTTACATGAATACTGAAGGTCGTGGTAATGAGAAACCCTCTACCCATCTTGGGACATGAGGTGGAAATCTAAGCTGTATTATATAAAGCCCTTCAAACAGAACCGCATGAATGCTTTGAGCAGAAATACGCATAAGGGCCTGTCTATGTAACCTAATCTTTCAAGGTGATTTTCAATGACTTCCGATTACCTTGAATATTTGCACACGTCTCAAGGACTGACGGCACTACAATATTGTTATTAGTTTTGTTTGGGCACATCCTGACCGAACAGGACTGTTTACTTTGATTTTCATGTATATATTAATACGTGTAGCAACAACTTTGTATCCCTTTTTAGAAAAATTGCGCGGACGGAGGATTATGAAATTTTCCACACTTATAGAGAATATAGAGAAGTAGTGCAGAATGCAAATATTCTTTTTTAATTAAGTATGCATTAATAAAACATTAAATCAATAAATAAAACATTAAACACACTACGATGTATTTGACACACACACGCATACATGCATACTATTTGTTTATTGTCAAACTTTTCATATTGCTTATAGTCTGTGGTCAAATTGAGAATAGTTTAAATATTGTTTGTCTTTATTCATATTTTTCCTAAAGTGTAGTCTTGGCGAAATCTGTGATTATATAATTTGACAATAGAATCAGGATAATGTTGAAACTTATAATTTTAAAAAATATAGTCGAATTTCGACTACTGCGGGACCACTAGTTATTATTAAAGCGTGCTTTTCCTGATTCTCGATTCACACGTCACGCTCGTGGCCACACATCGTGGGCTAGATGCCGGAATCCGCCCGGGAAACTAATGTTCTTGATATTACAAACTTAACAAGTGATCTGGACGCACAACACAGTTCTTAAGTTAACTGTGTTAATTTCCGCCGTGAAGCAGTAATGCGTTTCGGTTCGAAGGGTGGGGTAGCCGTTGTAACTATACTGAGATCTTAGAACTTACATCTCAAGGTGGGTGGCGCGTTTACGTTGTAGATGTCTATGGGCTCCAGTAACTACTTAATACCAGGTGGGCTGTGAGCTCGTCCATCCATCTAAGCAATAAAAAAAAAAAAAACACTATTGAAATACGTACTTAACAAATGTTCACGATTGACTTCCACGGTGAAGGAATAACATCGTGTAATAAAAACCAAACCCGCAAAATTATTTATAATTTGCGTAATTACTGGTGGAAGGACCTCTTGTGAGTACGCACGCGTAGGTACCACCGCCCTGCCTATTTCTGCCGTGAAGCAAGAATGTGTTTCGGTTTGAAAGGTGGGACAGCCGTTGTAACTACCTATACTAAGACCTTAGAACTTACATCTCAAGGTGGGTGGCGCGTTTACGTTGTAGATGTCTATGGGATCCAGTAACCACTTAACACCAGGTGGGTTGTGAGCTCGTCTAGCCATCTAAGGAAAAAAAAACTTAATAACAGAGGAGAATGCGGTCTATATGACATTTATTTCATTCTACCCTCAGCGAGACTGGCAACATCTAGAAGCCTGCTTCTCATTGAATAGTTTCCTTAAATATCAAGCGTATTATCTATGAATAGTTTTGATCATTATCCTGATCCGACCTAGACTGTGTACACTTTTACAACGCCTCTCTCGTAGAGCAATTTTGCTCATCATCCGGATTCCACAGATGTACTTTTTGGTAAGTACCGCAGCCGCGTCTTTGTGTGATAACCCTGATAACTCAACTAATGATAATATTACTTAGTGTTTTGCGCGCTATGACGACCACTGCTTCATCAAATGTAACGACAGAGCCGGTAGAAGTTATGACAAAAAGGCGTAAACTTCGCGTTTAGCGGATTAGTCAGGGACGTAATCTGAGGACTTAACGTGCAATACGCGAAACGAGGGATATTGGAGACGAACGCGACATTTACAGCGAAAATACAAGACATTTAAACCGTCTTTTCGAAGGTTTCGGTTGTCAAGAACCAGTCGCCAAAACGACCCAAAATAAAAATAACAAATCAAATTTCGTTATACATGTCCACAATAATATTATGAGTGTGAATTTGCGTTAGTTTGCCCTTATTACCAAACGAAATAATGAATTAATGTGTTCCGCACTCCACTGGGGCGGAGGCCGGGTCACGTCGGAGTCGACCCGACTAAAACCTCCTGTGGCCCAACAACCCACGTCCGAACCTCGCATGAGACAGAACTGATGAAAAGACAAAGAGGGGGAAAGTGAAGCGTTTAGTGCGAAACACATCTCTCCCATCACCCTCCCTCTGGGGACGCCGGACCGGCGGTCGACCACGGTCGCCACGACCACCAGCCCTCTCGGTCGACAGCCTATTTATTTCCTACATAGGCTACTTTTTCCCGAAATAACATCTCATTACTGCAGGAAAATACACTGTCACTTGTGGTTGACCACGCGAGCTAATCCGCGGATTACAGTTACTTTGATTATAAGATCATATTCATTATATAATGAATCATAATCTTTGGAATCTGTGAGTCATTCAGATTTCTTAGAAACAAGATGAATTCTTTGCTTTATCTAACTTGATTAAAATTCGTTAATTAGTAATCATTATCCACCAAAAAAAATCAAAGCCACTGAGTCCACTATTGTTCATTTATTTTAAAAAAAAACTTTTCAATCCGTTTCTTGATTTTGACGTGAAAGAAGGACAAACAAGCAAACAATCTTTCACATTTATAATATTACATAGTATGGATTTTAGGCAGTTTGTGTTCCTTTAAAATGTGATTAAGAAAAAAACATGTATTTATTAACCAAGTCATGTCGTACCATATTTAGCTTTCAATGGCATTGTGACATTTATACATACTACTTGTTTAAAGTCACTTGCTTGCTTGGAGTAGCTTTGCCACCCTCGGACACAGCCCACTGAGTTTCTCGCCGGATCTTGTCAGGGAATCGTAATTCCGATCCGGTGGTAGATTTTTTTTATGATAGAAGTATTAGTGGTGGTCCGGAGACCTTTCCAGTTTCACCAGGACAGGTGCGCGAGCAAACGCCCAGCCAAGAGTGGTGGGATTTCCTTACAGCCGTCCGAGCGCCTCCGGAGTAGATCTAACAACTCAAGAGCAGCTGCTTCGCGAATGAATCTACTACCGGATCGGAATCGCGACCCGCTGAGAAGATCCGGCGAGAAACTCAGCGAGCTGATGTATGGGTTAGGTAACAGGTAGATTCTGCGACGCACTGCTCTTGCTAGGGCTAGTGTTAGCAAGGACTTCAGGTTAGAGCCCCGTGCGCTCACCTATCCGTCCGGGCATAACTGGAATAGCCTTTTGGGCTACCGGCAAATAGTAGGGAAAAAAACTGAAATCCCTTTTTACGCTCTCTACCAATTAGTTGATTTTTTTTATTGCTTAGATGGATGACGAGCTCCACCCACCTGGTGTTAAGTGGTTACTGGAGCCCATAGACATCTACAAAGTAAATGCGCCACCCACTTTGAGATATAAGTTCTAAGGTCTCAGTATAGTTACAACGGCTGCCTCACTCTTCAAACCGAATCGCATTACTGCTTCACGGCAGAAATAGGCAGGGTGGTGGTACCTACCCGTACGGACTCACAAGAGGTCCTACCACCATATATTATGTAATTCTGTTATTATGTAACGTATGTACTTATAAATTTCAGAATGCCTAAAGATTTCTCGCCCGGTTACGCTGGCACAATCTCCTAGGTTTCCTGAATAGGTAGGGAAAAAAAAGTAGCTGTATAGCACCTACTAACACACGATTCAGCTAATACCTACAAAGAATGGTATCATTCAAATTCAATTAGCCATAGCCTTCAACTGGAGCCCGACCTCGTGTAGGAACGCCCGAGTATCAGAGCGTAAATATGTTGTAGGCGTTAAGTTAAATAATGCATTATGTAAATTGACTGTATTTCACGGCATCCTCCTACGCCAGGGGTTCCCAAACTTATTTTGTGTCTTGCCCACCTTAAGAATAAATTATTTCTTAACGCCCCCATTTTTTCACCTACTTAAAAACCACAATAACTTCAAATGAAATTACTTATTGCGAGCTGTATTCGTGGAGATTAAACATTCATTCATAAAACAGGACAGATATATGAACTACGCGGAGAGAAACATCGAACCGAGTTAATTTGAGCAATATCTTAATTAATATTAGTTGGTGTTCACAAGTTATAGCCGAGAGTCCTAAATGAAATTACAAATCGCCTACCAAGCCTCTGAGCTACACAACTCCCTCATTTTTTTCTGGGTCTCTTACCGCCCTCCCCTTTAGGGTTGCAACGCCGACAAGGGGGCGTTATCGCCCATTTTGGGAAAGGCTGTTGTATACGAACAACGTCTGCTTAAAATTACCATCCCTGTTCTGGTTGGGAACGGAAAGAAATTAGAGATCGGGGTGAGGTTGAGTGGTTTCTTTTGCCGATATAAATAAATAATAAAATAATAACTAAATATGTATTTACTAACAATCACGCTACGTTAACTGGTCCCGAGCTAAGTTCGTATAGAACTTGTGTTACAGGTTCCAGATAACGGATATAAATGTAAGATTTTTATTATACACATACATATATTTAATATACATCCATAACCCTGGAAAATACATTTTATATTTATCATACAAATATTTTCCCTTGTCGGGATTCGAGCCCGCGACCCCCCTGTTTAGTGACCATGTCACTTACCACTACACCAGACGGACGTTAATTAGGATATGACTACCAGATAAGATATACGCTTATTGTTGGGTATAATTATTAGAACTACTCTCGGTGTTACTCTAATATTTCCGGAGATTCAAATACTTTAGAGTTTTCGTCGCCCCCAACGCCTGCCTAAGCTGTTATCGACTCACGTTTGAATTAGTGAGGTAGATCGATTAAACGTTCACCGGTAATTTTAGTTATTTTTTTTTGTAATAACCGGTAATTATCGGGCTTATACCGGTTTATATAAAATTTACAAACCACGGCTACTACATTATAAGACCATTTTACGAACACAAATAAGTAAAAATAGTTGAGATTTGTGTATTGGTTTTTCGAATATTTAACTGGTGATTATCGGTTAGTAAAATAACGGATTTTTCTCCGGTAATAGACACCGGTTAACATCACTAATTTCAACATTGTGGCAACTGCCGTCTAATTTTTGTAAAGTTTATAAAAAAAAGATAATGTAATAATAATGTGAAGTATTTGAAACGTTATCAACAATAGAATATAATTATTATAATGAACGCGAAATTAAATCGTTAAATTAGTTTTGATCATGACTACGACTCGCGAATACCGGTTTTTAGGTACCTAAATTTTTAGTGGCGGAAATACGTAATGCAAATAATATTATTTAATGAGTATTCTTCTAAATTGTTTAAATGACGCTTTTGAAATATTCTTTACTGCCATATTTTCTAATCAAATAACGATAAAGTCTCAACTCAAAGTTTGACTGCAACATAAATGTTTTTCTTTCTCTATCATCACAATAACGTCCACTGTGACTGAACGTATGACGTTGCATTCAATATTTAATTAACGGGAAATACGAAATCTACTATTTTAAAAATAAATATAAGGCACATCGTCCAATGAAGTAGGAAACCTATGGAAATGAAACGTCAACCAAAATTTCGTGCCACTGTGACGTCATCTGGCCACAAAACATGGCGGCTTTAGTGCTGTACAAAAGATTTCAATGTTATCAGGTTTTATCGATAAACGTTCTTGGCTCATTTTATTTTAAATATTGTTGAGTATTATTTATTTGTAGAATTTATACTTTAATGGGAAGTAAGTAGGTATATTGTTATGTGCAAATATGATATGATTTAGATGGGTGAAATCTAAGACAAGTTCGTCCTTCGAATTTGCCAAGTAAACGATATGATGATTTTTAAAAGTTGCTACACTGATTTTATAAAGTTGTCGTTTGTCGCAAAACATAAAGATATGGCGTAGTTCAAAGCCCATTTCTAGTATGCTAAATGTTATCGTATTTTGAGTACGTGTTTTTCTTAGACTATAACAATCTATTTTAATTGTTTTGCTGACTCTAAAGTCCGTAACATACTACCGCAGCGCACCCCAAGGAAGGTGCGCCGCACCATTTGAATCACTTTCGCTTGAGAGTGATTCAAATTTTAAACTTATCAAGGGACCGCGTGAAAAAAAAAAAAAAACACCTACAGAACATTTATTCATTAATTACAAACGTCATTCCTTGTGACTTCCTCTCTAAAATCACTTAATTATTAAATATTTAACAAATTTACAATAGTGTTTTACTCACTGCGGAATAAAACTATTTTATTTAAATAGTTCCGAAGAGATTTTGTCGGTAGCCTTTTTCCCGAAATATCTAAACAGAATGTCTAAATATGTTTTGATGACATATTTTAAAGTGGTATTTATGATTAGTGTCATGATCAATAGATTCCGACCGAAAAATGGATTTTTCGGCTGAGGGCTCCATAATGAATTTAAATACATATAGATAATAGTTTTAGGGCATCGACTTTCTTGAGATCCTATAAAATACGTTTTAATTATTATTTTTGTATGTTTTAAGCATGATAAATTATGAAATTTTATATAATTAATCATATTAAATCGATATCAAAGTCAATAAATAATGTACAACCCAAAACAGACGGCCGAACTGACGTGACAATGACATTTGGCGCGCTAAACATGGCGGATTTTCGGCCTCATTAGACGGAGACGGAGATATTTACGTATATTCATGTTTCATTTTATGTACGCACTGAAATACTGTTATATTGTTTTCCTGCGAGTTAAAGTGCTGAGTAAGAACGAGATAGATATATGTTTATGTATGTGCCTTCAAAATGGCTGCTATTTATATAAGCAATTGTACGTATAGAACAATATGTCGTGTCCCTACTATATAGGTCTATGACATCGTCAGATTTGGAAGTGTCTGATTAATCAAAATATTATAATTACGCGTAGGCAGAGCGAATGCTAGCGGACTTATCCATTCTGAAGGAGCTCGGTATTACAACAAGGATATCTGCTTCCAGCGCATTCTCAAGTACATACTTCGGTCACATCGCTCGTATAGACCATGATAACCTAAAGAAACTTATTGTAGTTGGTTAGGTTGACGGGAGATCTTTTTATTTTATTTCTTACATGGGTGGCCGAGCTCACAGCCCACCTGGTGTTAAGTGGTTACTGAAGCCCATAGACATCTACGACGTAAATGCGAAACCTACCTTGAGATATAAGTTCTAAGGTCTCAGTATAGTTACAACGGCTGCCCCACCCTTCAAGCCGAAACGCATTACTGCTTCACGGCAGAAATAGGCAGCGGGGTGGTACCAACCCGTGCGGACTCACAGAAGGTACCACCTCCAACCTACCTGACATACCACCAATAATTCGCAAATTATAATTTTGCGGGTTTGATTTTTATTACACGATGTTATTCCTTCACCGTGGAAGTCAATCGTGAACATTTGTTAAGTAGGTATTTCATTAGAAAAATTAGTACCCGCCTTCGGGATTCGAACACGGGTGCATCACTAAATACGAATGCACCGGACGCCTTATCCTTAGGCCACGACGACATCAAACGATTACGCGGCCGCTTACCTAGCCGCTTGTCAGATTTGGTAAAGACGCTCATCGGCCTGTCAATAACCGAGGCTATAAAGACCTCTGAGGACAGAAAGATCTGGAAAATCATAGTACATCGAGTGATCAACACTTCAAGCTAGACACGACCTTCAGCAATGAAGAGACCGATTAAGAAGAAGAATAAGGCAGAGCTTATAGTGAAGTCGCTTCTGGTAACCACAAATGATTGGTGGTGGAGCGTCTTGTCAGCCCAAAGGTGTAGGTATCACCACCCTCCCTATTTCTGCCGTGAAGCAGTAATGCGTTTCGGTATGCAATGGCAGTTGTACTGTAAAATCTGAGGCTCGCTCATGTCTGATGGTCAAGATGGTCTTTACGTTGTTAATACGGGCTCTGGTATCCACTTAACACCAGGAGGACTATGAACTCGTGTACCTGTCTAAGCAATATGAAACTTCGCCGTTTTCTGTCGACAACCCTAAAAATGTTAAGCCTTGTTCGCACTAGGCGAGTATTTTAGTCGAGTACCGAGTAATTTAGTGGCTAAACTACTTGCTACTGCACAGAAATCGTTCGTATTACGGTCCAGTAGAGTACACAAGTGAATAGTGTTTTTCAAGATGAACAGGCTGCAACGCAATAGTTTTTTTTTTATTGCTTAGATGAGTGGACGAGCTAACAGCCCACCTGGTGTTAAGTGGTTACTGGAACCCATAGACAGCTACAACGTAAATGCGCCACCCACCTTGAGATATAAGTTCTAAGGTCTCAATTATAGTTACAACGGCTGCCCCACCCTTCAAACCGAAACGCATTACAGCTTCACGGCAGAAATAGGCAGGGTGGTGGTACCTACCCGTGCGGACTCACAAGAGGTCCTACCACCAGTAATTACGCAAATTATAATTTTGCGGGTTTCATTTTTATTACACGATGTTATTCCTTCACCGTGGAAATCAATCGTGAACATTTGTTGAGTACGTATTTCATTAGAAAAATTGGTACCCGCCTGCGGGATTCGAACACCGGTGCATCGCTTCAACACGAATGCACCGAACGTCTTATCCGTTAGGCCACGACGACTTCAAAAGTGAATAAACTGATTAAGCTAATCGTAATGGCTATTTTAGAAGAGGTGGATGAGGAAATTTCTGTGATTAAGAAAAATAAGTTATGTATATTTTAAATAAGACAAAACGTTATTGCATTTTGCAGTTTGGGACTTCTTCATTTCAGGCTTTTTTTATAGTCGAGTCACGTAAAGGCACGGGCATAATTGTGAACTGTCTGATTTACCATCACAGTTTATGCCAATGCAATCTTAGGAAGGATGAACCTGCTGATTAACTGAATTCTTTAAGAAGTGATTCTGGTGTGGTTGATCAGACAGATCTGTGGAAATTGGCGGTAGCATGGAGGAATTCTCTTAATTTTCGAAAGAGCTCACGGTAATTCTAGAGTTAAGTGGTTACCCACAGACCGCACAACGTTACAATAAAAATAAATAATAGTTTAAAAAACACGCTTTATATAAAATTCAACTAAAAAATAGAAAATAAATTTTAATAAATTTAAATTGAAAATAGTGTAAAATAATTAATATATTTTATTGTAAAAAAAGCGTGGGGTGCTTTTTAAGATAATATCTTATTTTGCAAATTGAATAATCTTATCAAATTAGTGTATTGTCATCGATAAACGATAAACGATAAATCTACAAAGTTTGAATGAAATCTGGCCGTTTGAAGTGGGTCAAAATCACGTCTTTTTATTTTTTTTTATTGCTTAAATGGGTGCACGAGCTCACAGCCCACATGGTGTTAAGTGGTTACTGGAGCCCATAGACATCCACAACGTAAATGCGCCACCCACCTTGAGATATAAGTTCTAAGGTCTCAGTATAGTTACAACGGCTGCCCCACCCTTCAAACCGAAACACATTACTGCTTCACGGCAGAAATAGGCAGGGCGGTGGTACCCACTCTCGCGGACTCGAGGTCCTACCACCAGTAAAAGGAGTCAGTTACAAACATACAAACATACATACAAGTGAAGCTAATATAACAGCATGTGCTTGAATTAGGTTATTCGCATTGAACTGCGGCTGATGATAATGATTGAATTGTTTTTTTTTTTTTTGTTTTTTTTTTTTTTTTTTTTTTTTTTTTTTTTTTTTTTTTTTTTTTTTTTTTTTTTTTTTTTTCTTCGCCACGTTAACTGGTCCCGTGATAAGTTCGTAAAGAACTTGTGTTACAGGTACCAGATAACGGATATAAATGTAAGATTTTTATTATACACATACATATATTTAATACATCCATAACCCTGGAAAAGACATTTATATTTATCATACAAATATCTTCCCTTGGCGGGATTCGAACCCGCGGCCCCCTTGTGTAGTGACCATGTCACTTACCACTACACCAGACGGCCGTTTAATTAAGTACATTATTCACTATTCATACCTTGGCACTCGGCATTGAACTAAATACATAATCGGTAATTACAAATAATTAGCGTTGATCATGTCTTCGTGGCCTAAACGATGATAAGACGCCGGTGTCCGAATCTCGTAGGCAGGTACCAATTTTTATAATGAGTTTTCTAGTGCTTTCCACGACAAGGGAATCATATTGTTTAATAAGAATAAAACCGGCTAAAATTAGGATTTGCGTAATTTATGTAGATTTAGACTTCAAGTTTCAGTATGGTTTTTTATTTTTTTTTATTGCTAGGTGGATGGACGAGCTCACAGCCCACCTGGTGTTAAGTGGTTACTGGAGCCCATAGACATCTACAACGTAAATGCGCCACCCACCTCGAGATATAAGTTCTAAGGTCTCAGTATAGTTACAACGGCTACCCCACCCTTCGAACCGAAACGCATTACTGCTTCACGGCGGAAATAGGCAGGGCGGTGGTACCTACCCGTGCGGACTCACAAGAGGTCCTACCACCAGTGATTACGCAAATTATAATTTTGCGGGTTTGGTTTTTATTACACGATGTTATTCCTTCACCGTGGAAGTCAATCGTGAACGTTTGTCAAGTACGTATTTCATTAGAAAAATTGGTACCCGCCTGCTGGATTCGAACACCGGTGCATCGCTTCAACACGAATGCACCGGACGTCCTATCCTTTAGGCCACGACGACTTCACATGACGGATGTCGGCATTCACGTTATGACGTCCAAAGGCTCAAGTAACCACTTAACTCCAGGTGGGCCGTGAGCTCGTCCATCAAGCTAAGGCATAAAAAAATTAGTCGCAAGTTGCTTTATGGCTGCCAAACGCCAAGTTAGAGGATCTGTCTCTATGATTGGTGGTTCCCTTACAAGAAGGTAGGGTATGAAAATTTCTTATCTTCTAGCAGACGGAGTGGTGTTATGATCGTAATTACGTTTTATAGAACTTAGCTAAAATATTTTTGCTTGGTGTCCTGACAGTCTATTTCGGTAATGGGCAGCACCTACGTAGTTTTTTTCCTACCTTTGCTGGTAATCTTATTATGATTATGTCAGATTCACTGAACCAGTAGGTGAGCTCACGGACTCCACCCGAGAAAATTTGCTAACACTAGCCCTAGCAAGAGCAGTGCATCACAGAATCTACCACCGCATCGGAAACGGGATCTCTCCTGGGTGTGTCCTATAAATCTTATATATCCTAGTGTGGGTCCTATAAATCCTATCCAGAGCCTATAAATTCAGGTACCAAACGCAAACTGTTGATTTTGCACTGGGATGGAAGCTATGCGTCATATGCTATACTTGAGCTTGGACAATAGCTATCTGCACCAAGATTTTGGAGACGAGCATAGGACCAGAATGATTCCAAGGGTCGGATTGGATAAACCTTTATCCAGATTTAAGATAAGTTAGGTAAATAAACTCATGACATCACAATGCCCACCTTTAGACATGAGGTGGAAATCTTAATAGCATTGTAAGAGCGACTCTCCACTCCAGTTATCCGTAAAAAAGATTTGATCAAACGTTTTCGCCAAGGACATTGGTTTGAAAATTTGACCAACCTCTTGAGAAAAAATATTAACTTCTAATACTCTATCGGATATCTAAGTTGTTTGCCGTTCGTGAATCGATCACATACGTTCGAACGTACAGTTAGGCGAGAACGAGACGTTTTTATGAAACGTCCGTGTGTCAGACGGAGATGGAAGATCGCTCAATTTGCGCACGAGTTAGTGGAGTGTGAAGAATCGTAAGGATTGTCACCTTTAAGTTATTTCATTATGTAGTTATGTTTTACACAAAATATTTTGGTTTTTTACATTAGTTACTGGTGGTAGGACGTCTTGTGAGACCGTACGGGTAGATACCACCACCCCGCCTATTTCTGCCGTGCAGCAGTAATGCGTTTCGGTTTGAAGCTGCTGCTGTACTGTCAAGACTGGGACCTTAGAACTCTTCTCAAGGTAGGTGGCAGCATTTGCGTTGCAGATGACTACGGGCTCCGGCGACCATGCCAGGTAAGCCGTGAGCTCGTCTAACAATCTAAGCAATAAATAAAAACAGTATTTAAACTTGTTTAAATGTAATTGTTAAATAGTGACGACATTGTTACAACAAAAATGTGAGTACGCGTGAAATGTCACATCATTTTATTTATCACACGAAATTAGGTACATACAGTTAAAACAATATATGTACATATATGTGGGGTGGAGGCGCAAAATCTACAGGAACTTTAAAAAAAAAAAAAAACACACTTAACATCGTCATCTCTATCGATGACTGATATTGACATTAATTTTATTATATTAAAATAAAATTTTAAATATAATTTTATTAAAATAAAACTAGTGTGCCAGTGTGAATTAAGGAAATGAAAAAATACCGATCTTCCTACATACACAGTATATAAATAGTGGTATTGGATCACGCGGCTCTTCGATGGCGATGCACGTCTATTTCTGCTTAAGGCGAGTTTTTTAACGTTCTCGACAGCGTAAAAGTTAACACAAATTTGTATGCAGTTGGAACAGCGCCCCTAGCGGCAAACGTAGGCAAACGTGCCAACTCCATACAAACTTGAGTTAACTTTTACGCTATCGAGAACGTTAAACAACTCGCACTAAGCAAACTGGTTGCAACGGGATTCCCCCGATCTTTTGAATTTAATTAAATTATTTATTTACCTATTGATAATTGCAGCAGCCATAAATGTTAAGAAGATAGCTACGGGCAGTCCTACATACTCACGACGCAGGCGTATAATGACTCCTTGCAGTTGTACGGCTTTAGATTAATTCTTTAAGGTGTGTCAAAACCTAGATTTTTTTAACTAAAAATAAACTTTCGTATAAAAATCTAAAATGTTTTCGGTCTTGTATACCAGCGGACGGTTAGCGTGGTACGGACATGTGATGCGTAGAGAGAAGATGCTTGTGACTAGGAGATGCACAGAAATGGTAGTGCAAGGTAGAGGGGAATGTGAATGACGATATGAGAGAGAGAGAGAGAGGAGTGAGTGTTGAGATGACGGCTGATAGTGAAGAATGGAATAGAAAAAATCGCCGTGCCGACCCCACCCAGTGGGATAAGGTGGAAAAAAGAAATGTGTGTCGCTTATTTAATATATCTGTTTCTGTTGAAAAGTTCTTTAAAAAAAACGTACGCGTCTTGAGACACCCGACGGAAACGATAACTTAAACTAATCTAAGTTGAGCCATTTAATATTGAAATTGTTCAACTTGAGAAAAACTTAGACTACTTCTTAAATTTTATGTAAAATTGTAACATAAATTGAAAAAGATAGATAAATAGTTAAATACCTTCGATAGAGATAAATGCATTCTCAGTACCGCTGCCGTGTGCGAGAGAGAGAGGGAAGCTAGACATGCAGACGCCATAACGCGTTATATAACGACGTATGAGGGAGAGAGAGAGGAAAGCCAGACTGGCGCCGTAACGCGTTACGTAACAAAGCGGCTTACCCTCCCATAAAGAGTTATCACTTCAAAAACAAGAAAGGTAAATATCTTCTGTGACCACGAAAATTGTTATATGTTTGAAACGTTGGAACAATAAACAAAAGCAAGATTGAATCGTAGAAGTAGTTTTAATTATGGCCACGACGAAAACCGAAGAATGTGCACACGAAGAACCTGCACATGCCTATCACTGACAATGTTAATCACTTTTATGTTTATTGTTATACATAGATAGGCACAATGTAAATTAAATGCCACTACCAGGTTGGAGATTGTCGTGGAATTTGCAACTGTATTAATTAGTGGATGGCCCAGCCATTCAAATCCTGAAATAGGTAGAAGGTATTACTATGAATGTGGGAATGAATTTTTTTTAAGTTTAATTCAGTGAAACGTAGAGATTAGGGGAGCATTTTGAAAAGAAGTTGGTGCTACTGCTACTGGAGAACTAAGAATATGTATAGAAGCATTAACTAGATATGGATGGGATCTCGTTTTAGTGTAATCCGATAAAAAGCCAGTCACTTAGAATCTAATCAGTATAGAATTCTCAGATACCTAATCTCTGTCACAAACCTTTTAATTTAATTTTATTTATTTCAAAATATTATAATGCTGTTGATTTGATTTCCTTTACCACAAAAGTGATACACAAAAAAAACCATCTGTGTAAAAGTGTCAGAAGTATTCTAAAACAACAGCTTTAGTGAGACGCGCGTCTAATCCACCTTAAAACCAAATTACATAAATAAATGAATATTTAAAAAAAAAAAATCCTCTTTAGTGACAGCCCTAGCTACAAATCGTCCGTGACTAGTCACGCACACACGCGCACTTCGTGACACGTACACACTTCCTGCACTCGTATGGGATCCAACGGATTTGACGGTTTAAACTAAAATTACGTGTGAACGATGATACTACATGAATCCTTATTTTTATTCATAGGTCCATGTCTTTTTTTACCCTTCCTAATCGTTGGTAGCCTTAGGGGCTATTTCAACTTCATACGTACCGGTAGGTGAGCTCACGGGCTCAACCTGAGAGAATTGCTGATACTGGCCCTAGCAAGAGCATTATTTAAACAAAAAAAAAAAAGCCCGCTGAGTTCGTTTCGCCGGTTCTTCTCGGGACTGTGGCTTTTTTTGGAACCGGTGGTAGAGTTAACATTGTTATTTATATTTTGACATTCAACAGTATAACTGACATCTAATTTGAAATAAATAATTTTGAATTTGAATTTGAAGCAGCGCTTCGCTTAATCCACTACCAGATCGGAATCGCGGTCCACCGAGAAGATCCGGCGAGAAACTCAGTGGGTTGTATCTATGGGCAATAGCTCCGTGTCTTAATGGGTAAAATGCCCTGTCTATTCGTGTGAAGCCATAATATTGACTAATCGCCAGCTGGTGACCTGAATTAATAAAAAGGGTTGCTCATTTGGCATCGTGTTTTTTATATGTTATATTCAAAACATTTCATTCAACTTAAATCTCTTTTTTTTTATTGCTTAGATAGGTAATCGTTGGCTCGTGTGGCAATTATTAATTCGGGATTTCACTGCTGTCCTACGTTTTCTCAGCTTTTTTTTGCTTAGATGGGTGAACGAGCTCACAGCCCACCTGGTATTAAGTGGTTACTGGAGCCCATAGACATGTACAACGTAAATGCGCCACCCACCTTGAGATATAAGTTCTAAGGTCTCAGTATAGTTAAAACGGCTGCTTCGTCCTTCAAACCGAAACGCATTACTGCTTCACGGCAGAAATAGGCAGGGTGGTGGTACCTACCCGTGCGGACTCACAAGAGGTCCTACCACCAGTAATTACGCAAATAATAATTTTGCGGGTTTGATTTTTATTACACGATGTTATTCCTTCAACGTGGAAGTCAACCGTGAACATTTGCTAAGTACGTATTTCAGTAGAAAAATTGGTACCCGTC
This sequence comes from Bombyx mori, assembly GCF_030269925.1. Classification (NCBI taxonomy): domain Eukaryota; kingdom Metazoa; phylum Arthropoda; class Insecta; order Lepidoptera; family Bombycidae; genus Bombyx; species Bombyx mori. The sequence goes on along the minus strand of NC_085126.1, from coordinate 11,418,983 downwards.
TGCGGGATTCGAACACCGTTGCATTGCTAGATACGAATGGACCGGACATCTTATCCTTTAGGCCACGACGACTTCGAACAGAATTTAATCCTAGCAACATCACTGTCAACTGTCACGCGTATAAAGCCACTTTTGACATACTATAATTGGTCCTTCAGAACGACTGACGTAGTTTATCATTAGTGGGTATGTAAAAATTAATGGCGTATTGTAATTCAGTGCGGCATACCAGTGGTGATTGCGGTATTGTTTGCTACGTGGAAAGGCGCGAGATTATCGCGAAGCGTTGAATGGTAAGCTGAGCCCATGATGTTTTATGCGTCTTCAGTTATTGAGCTATGGAAGGTCTGTTGCTAAACGAAGAATATGTTTGCTTTTTGTTAGCTCTTGCTAGGGCAGATGTTGAGTCCCGTGAGCTTGGCCTACACGTTCGGTGAAGCTAGCATAACCCCCCGAGGTTCCTAGCAATAAGTAGGAAAAAAGTAGCGACATAAATGGATAGAATTGCCTCCGATCCGAGAAATGCGTCGTCCCTGCTCACGTCTAGTTCATGTTACTCTTGGACTACGAGGGCTCTGGTAATATAATCATTCGTCTATCCGAGCATGTTACTTTTGGTGCTTACAGAAGATTTGTTGTTAAGGTCTTATGCAGATGGTTGTACTTGCCATCAGGAAAATGAAAACGAAGAATATGTTTGCTTTTGCTAGCTCTTGCTAAAGCAGATGTTGAGTCCCGTGAGCTTGGCCTACACGTTCGGTGAAGCTAGCATAACCCCCCGAGGTTCCTAGCAATAAGTAGGAAAAAAGTAGCGACATAAATGGATAGAATTGCCTCCGATCCGAGAAATGCGTCGTCCCTGCTCACGTCTAGTTCATGTTACTCTTGGACTACGAGGGCTCTGGTAATATAATCATTCGTCTATCCGAGCATGTTACTTTTGGTGCTTACAGAAGATTTGTTGTTAAGGTCTTATGCAGATGGTTGTACTTGCCATCAGGAAAATGAAAACGAAGAATATGTTTGCTTTTGCTAGCTCTTGCTAAAGCAGATGTTGAGTCCCGTGAGCTTTGCCTACACGTTCGGTGAAGCTAGCATAACTAACGTGACCATTTTTTTTTTTTGTCAAAGCGGGACATCTGCGGAATTATGTGATATAATAAGGTATTTAGTGTTTTACAAGTAATTTCTTATAGAAGATAGAATAACACAAAAGAATCAAAGCACTAAACACAAAATAGTTAGTACTCTGTAATAGTCTGTACCTCTTTTGCTAAATTAGCCCATTTAAGCACTTCTAGCTCAAAGTTAAATTGAAACATAAAGGGGAATGCCCATTTCAGGCCCAAAGCGGACAATAGATTAGAGAAAAAATACTTAGTGCATTAACTTTGTCATAAATAAATATGCATTTACTTTCTTCCAAATAAGCGCCACTACAGTTTACAATTTTTTTTTTTTTTTTTTTTTTTTTTTTTTTTTTTTTTTTTTTTTTTTTTTTTTTTTTTTTTTTTTTTTTTTTTTTTTTTTTTTTCTCCACCTTCTCCCACTATGTGGGGTCGGCACAGCTAATTTTTCTCTTCCATTCTCTTCTATCAGCCGTCATCTCAACACTCACTCCTCTCTCTCTCATATCGTCATTCACACACTCCATCCATGTCTTCTTCGGTCGACCTCTTCCCCCTCTACCTTGCACTACCATTTCCATACATCTCCTAAGTAGTTTAAAAAAAGTAACTCTATTGAAAAAACAAGGTTTTAGATTTTTGCGGGAAAAATATTGCCAGCGTCAAAACCTTTTACGTATTAAGTAAACATTTTAAGTATATAAATAAAACATTTTAAGTATATCGATTTTAATCGATTATAAGCACATAAAATAACATCAAAGACATTGGATTTTAACTTGTAACTATACTTGACCTTAGAACTTATCTCTTAAGTGTGTGGCGGCATTTGCGTTGTAGATGTCTATGGGCTCCAGTAACCACTTAATACCAGGTGGGCTGTGAGCTCGTTCACCCATATAAGCAAAAAAAAAACTGAGAAAACGTAGGACGGCAGTGAAATCCCGAATTAATAATTGCCACACGAGCCAACGATTAAAATTGTATCACCCGTCCAAGCATTTATTAGCAAAATTTGATTTAATTTACAAAATATACGCGACGTGTCATTATATAAATGACCGCCATTATACATAAAGCGGAAACATGTAATTTAGTATTATGTGGATGTCAAGGTTTTATTTGATTGTTTAATTTATGACAATACGCTAGATTACAAGCATTATGCTCTAACATTTGAAGACATGAGTGGATGAAGGGATTTTTGAGTTTTTACATTGAACGAAGGTGTGTCTATAAACCAAAGCAATTTTTGGCAATTGCATGTGATGAAGGAGTTATGTACGAAAGATGTAAGCCTTGAGAGGCTATCCCAGCGTAACCTTAACTAGTAGGTGAGCTCACGGGCTCAACCTGACGACGTTGCTAACACGAACCCTAGCAAAAGCCGTGCTTCGCAGAATCTACCACCGGATCGGAAACGCGACCCACTGAGAAGATCCGGCGAGAATATCAGTGGGCTGTGTCTGAGGGTTAATTTACTCGTCGAGCCTTTCGTCACAAGCGACGGATTCGACGAGAACGGTGACTGGTGCTTGAGGTACCTAAAAGCACCGTTAGTGGATTGGGAGGATCCGTAATAACGTGTGTTTAGATAATTGATCCATTGGGAGGATCCGAGATGACATGTTTTGGGCGACGTCGACTGCTTTCCATTCTTTCCGCAGGATCGGGAATGTAGTTTACCGGCGGCCACGATGAGAGGGTTCTCGTGTAGTGCCGCTTTATCGAAGTGGAATAAGACCACGCTATATTTATAAACATTAACGAAAGCTCCTCTTCACGTTCATAACTTCATAAGCTAGACCGCGCGAGAGAGAGATGGGCAGAGTTTTCATGATGCGCATGCAGTGCGACGTCACGCCGCGCTTATTCACAAACACTACACAAGCGCAACGTGTGAATGTGTTGAGCGCGAGCTACATGGTAGGCGGAGTGAGGGTGTTAGGTTTTATTTTCGTTACGGAATTTCTTGATTCCGTCGCCGCGCTTAAAGCCCGCGATGAAAGCTATGCAATAGCTTAAAAAAATGTAATTTTAAATTAACATTTTTTGTTGATTGAAAACGTGTATGTTTATGATTTGCAATTAGTTTATTGTGTTTTATTTATATTTTTTGTATAATTTCATTATTTGTAGTAGTCGATCGATTTGTGCGTAACAAATTATATTCCTGCTAAGTATTTGGGGCATTACGTTAAAATATACCCTAATTAGGAGATGTCAGGTAACATCTATATATTAATACGTGAAGCAAAAACTTTGTATCCCTTTTTACGAAAATTGCGCGGACGGAGGAGCATGAAATTTTCCACACTTATAGAGAATATAGAGAAGAAGTGCACTATGCTAATATTTTTTTAAAATAATGCATAAAAGATTAAATCAATAAAGAAAACATTACACACACTATATACCATGTATTTGACGCGCACACGCATGCATACTATTTATTGTCAAACTTTTGTTCTTGACGTCTGTTGTCAAATTGAGATTAAATATTGTTTGTCTTTGGTAATATTTTTTATAGTGTAGTCTTGGCGTAATTTGTGATTATAGAAGTATAAAATACAATAATAATAGTGTACAAACTTATTATACAATTCCAATTAATTATAGTCGAATTTCGACTACTGCGGGACCTCTAGTTTCTGAATAATAACAGTTACAATGATGAATACAAAGTATCCGTTTCGGTCGAATTATGACCTTGGCGTGACCTTCAGCGGAGACGACAGTCTTCCGAATAACGCTACGCTTTCCCTATCAACGTTTCTCGATAGTGTCGGACGAAATTGTACTGGAAATATTATCTGAGCTGATGACGTTTAGGAATTTTATATCTTTACTGGTGGTAGGACCTCTGGCGAGTCCGCGCGGGTAGGTACCACCACCCTGCCTGTTTCTGCCGTGAAGCAGTAATGCGTTTAGGTTTGAAGGGTAGGGCAGCCGTTGTAACTATATTTGGGACCTTAGAACTTAGATCTCAAGGTGGGTGGCGCATTTACGTTGTAGATGTCTATGGGTTCCAGTATCCACTGACCACTAGGTGGGCTGTGAGCTTGTCTACCCATCTATACTATATCTTTATCTACTATATCTTTAAGAACAAAGCCTAATGCTCAAGTGTGCTAAGTTTGCTCAAGTAATGCTCAAATACAGCGGACGGGCTCATTGCAGACTTGGATGTTATTCATTGCAGATCTGGTCTAATGGTCTGGTAATTAATGATTATTAATGTTTAATTAATGATGAGAAAATCGAAATTACAGGAGCATCGTAATTAAGACTGCTTTTACTGTAATTATCATTTCAAGTCTAGTCATTTCAATAAGCAGGGCGGTGGTACCTACCCGCGCGGACTCACAAGAGGTCTTACCACCAGTAACGCTACTTTTATAAGTCGTTAGCCTACTGAGTTTCTCGCCGAATCTTTTCAGAGGGTCGCGTTTCCGATCCGATGGTAGATTCTGCGAAGCATTGCTCTTGCTGGGGCCAGTGTTAGCAACACTCCCGGTTTAAGTCCCGTGAGCTCACCTACACGTCAAGAAGAATCTGAAATAGCCTCTCAAGGCTATCAGCATAGATAGGGATAAAGTGAAGTCTTTAATGGCACAAAAACAATGAAAACGTGTTAGTATAATCAAATTATACTTGTATTTTTTTACATTACCCACACTATCGTTTATATAATCTAGTATGTAGGATAAAAACTTAAAATAATCATGCTTAAATAGCAAACTAAACTGACAATTGATTCGATCTTTTGTTGTCTCTTGTGGTCTGGAGGTAATAGCGAAGTTACAATATTATTGTGCCTTTTTTGTTCTTAACTATACGCTGGTAGTCTAAAGAGTTATTCTAGAGGCTCAATTTGAGATAAATTTCCAACACTAGCCCTAGAAAGAGCAGTGCTTCGCTGAATCTGTCACTAGATCGAGCCCACTGAGTTTCTCGCCGGATCTTCTCAGTGGGTCGCGTTTCCGATCCGGTGGTAGATTCTGCGAAGCACGGCTCTTGCTAGGGTTCGTGTTAGCAACGTCACCAGGTTTGTGCCCCGTGAGCTCACCTACTAAAGTTAGGGTTACGCTGACATAGCCCCTAGGGCTATCAGCTTAGGTAGGAAAAAAAAAAAAACACTAGATCGGAATTGCATTGTTGTATCGATCTTATGTCTGAAGGCGAATGCCGTCATCCACTTTGAGACAAAAGATTGGATTCTTTATTGATGTCCAGCTTTATTGTAATGGCTGTCGAAAACCCTCAAACCAGAAAGCGTGTCGGCAAGTCAGAAATGAGCAGGATGGTGGTAGCTACTGGAATTTTTTATCCCTTTCTAACATCAAATTAAACACAAACGTATGACGTTGTATTTCACTAATCATTGCATATTTATTTGTTTTTGGTCTTTTTTTTTGCGAAACACCTTATTCATTGGGTTATTGGTTTATCGATGGTTTAATTTCCGGTCATCGTTCTCGTCAAGCCCGTCGCTTACGACGAAGGGCTCGGCGAGTAAATTAACCCACAGACACAGCCCACTGAGTTTCTCGACGGATCTTCTCAGTGGGTCGCGTTTCCGATCCGGTGGTAGTTTCTGCGAAGCACGGCTCTTGCTAGGGTTCGTGTTAGCAACGTCGTCAGGTTTGAGCCCCGTGAGCTCACCTACTAGTTAAGGTTACGCTGAAATAACCTCTCAAGGCTATCAGCTTAGGTAGGAAAATAAAAAGTACAATTTTATTGTTTTGTTAATATTTTGGCCTCAAATGACGTCACACGCAATGGTATTACTTTCGGCAGACTTTTGTAGTTCGCGCGGCAATTACAGATGTCCTGTTTCCCCTATCACAAAATACGTGCTATATCTTAAACTACACGTGTTCAATAAATAAACACGCGCGTGTCGTTTAAAAGTCAATGAATGCTTGTCATTTTTGTCTGTTAAGATAATCGGCGTCATAAAGTATGTTTGTTTTGTGAATATGTTAATTCTACCTTCGATCATTTAGTGTCTGGTGATCGAGCCTGCTGTACCGTGCGAGCCTGCTCTAGTGACGGTCAGTATCAGTGTTATTGTCTAAGATATACAGCATTCAGTGTTTGTTGTAATTGTAGGAACACATAAGAAATAATTCTAGATTAAGAACCGTGAATTTGGAATGTGTTTTTATTTATTAAGTTAAGCACACAAAATTGGGTTAACTTTTACGCTATCGAGAACGTTAAAAAGCTCGCACTAAGCACACTGTATAACTTTTTCTGGTTCCCATGTCCAAGGCAACCTAAAGTGGACCCTTACGCATTTCTTCCTGAAGGGGAATTGTTTTACTATATCGAAGGGTGAAAGGCGAAATTTGGTTTAAGCAACATTTTTGCATAACATAACAATAGAGCCATTTCAAGTTTCAAATTTAGAATGTATGTTTGTATGTAATGTATATATGTAGATGTATTCTTCTTCTTTGTCTCTTCTTCCACTGGGTGGGGTCGGCACAGCTAATTTCTCTCTTCTATTCTCTTCTATCAGCCGTCATCTCAACACTCACTCCTCTCTTTCTCATATCGTCATTCACACACTCCATCCATGTCTTCTTCGGTCGACCTCTTCCCCCTCTACCTTGCACTGCCTTTCCATTCATCTCCTAGTCACATGCATCTCCTCTCTACGCATCACATGTCCATACCACGCTAACCCCTCTCTATAATATTTTAAATGAAACTTCAAACACAAATAAAATAAGACAAGCAACATTTATCACTCGAAAGACAATTAGAAAAACGGGCAGACAAATAACAATGGGAGTCGAAGTTTTGACCTTCAAATGTGTGACTTTAGAGATTAATCTGTAATACGTTTGGTTAAGCCTGTTTATGACGAACACGGTTAATACGTTGGCACTAATTAGTCGTGATTAGGTATTCCCTTGTTTGTTCATTAGCCGACATGGCTGTATCGGCCTAGTATAACGCCATCGCTTCTCTTTTTTTTATTGCTTAGATGGGTGGACGAGCTCACAGCCCACCTAGTGTTAAGTCGTTACTGGAGCCCATAGACATCTATAACGTAAATGCGCCACCCACCTTGAGATACAAGTTCTAAGGTCTCGGTATAGTTACAACGGCTGCCCCGATCTTCAAACTGAAACGCATAACTGCTTCACGGCAGAAATAGGCAGGGCGGTGGTACCTACCCGTGCGGACTCACAAGAGGTCCTACCACCAGTAAACTTGCTGCGGGTGTCGTTTGTAGCGACTAAGGAATTCATCGGAGATCAGGCAACAGCCTTCCCTGACTATTCTAGTACAGTATCTTGATATCTATACATATATTAATACGTGAAGCAAAAACTTTGTATCCCTTTTTACGTAAATTGCGCGGACAGAGGAGTATGAAATTTCCCACACTTATAGAGAATATAGAGAAGGAATGCACAATGCTTTTTTTTTTTTTAAATAATGTATAAAAGATACATTAAATCAATAAAGAAAACATTACACACACTACATACCTTGTATTTGACGCACACACGCATGCATACTATTTATTGTCAAACTTTTGTTCTTGACGTCTGTTGTCAAATTGAGAATAGATTAAATATTGTTTGTCTTTATTAATATTTTTTATAGTGTAGCCTTGACGAAATTTGTGATTATAGAAGTATAAAATACAATTATAATAGTGTACAAACTTACAATTCCAATTAATTATAGTCGAATTTCGACTACTGCGGGACCTCTAGTCTTTATAATGTCTTGATCTAGTATATCACTAGTTACCTCGATCGCCATCCGAGATTTACTAGTATGATAAGCCCGCGCGGGTAGGTACCACCATCCTACAAATTTCTGCAACGTAGCAGCCATACGTTCAGTTTGAAGGCTTCGTACCATAGAATTAAAAGTTCGACCTAATATCTTGAGGTGGGCGGTGGAATCCACGTTGTGTTCACTAATCATCATTATCATTCTCCCACCCTTCTCCTAGTCACCTGGGGTCGGCGCAATATGTTATCTCCTTTTATACTCCTCTATCATATACCATTTCTTCGCTCACTCCCCACTTACACATATCGTCTTTCACGTAATTCATCCATTTCTTCTTAGGTTTACCTCTTCCTCTATAGCCTTCTACATTTATTATGAACTCTCTCTTACCAACATTGTGCTCACTAATCTAAACATCAAATAACCGTGCGCGGAGGAAGATGGATTTTCGTCTTGATTTTGAGATCTTTATGGATGGTACACGGTTGCGTTATGCTGTCCATGTTGTTTTTTTTTATTCCTACCTATGCTGATAGCCTTGAGAGGCTGTATCAGCTTCGCCTTAACGTGTAGGTGAGCTCACGGGGCTCAAGCCGGAGTGTTGTTAACACTGGCCCTAGCCAGAGCAGTGCTTCGCAGAATCTACCACCGGATCGGAAACGCGACCTACAGTGAAGCTCCGGCGAGAAAGTCAATGGGCTGTGTCTAGGGGATAATTCGCTCGTCGAGCCCTTCGTCGCAAGCGATGGTTTCGACGAGGACGGTGACCGGTGCTTGTGGTACCTAAAAGCACCGTTAATGGATCAGGAGGATCCGTAATGACGTGTTTTGGGCGTCCATGTTGTACGAAGCATTCTCAGCCGGCGCCATGTTTCAAATGCGTCATTGTCATCCGGCCTGCCCTCGGTAGAGTCCACATTTGAGAATCGCACAGAAACACTGACAATATCGAATTATCGGCGATATAAGTGATAAACTTCGTTTCAGGTTCTCGGGAAACGTTTATGCTATACGAAAATGAACAAAATCGATTTTAATTATTTTTCGTATCAACGAAGTTTGTTACAACGAGACTCGAGTACAATGTGACCAATTCATTTTATTCTTGTTTTTTTTCTTCTTCTTTCTTCGTAACGCCCGCGTCATCGAGCCGTGAAGTAGGTAATTACTGGTTCAGCAGCCATTTGTCGGGCGATAACGAATGACGAATGTTTGTTTGTAAGAAGATGCCTTCGAGACGCGATCCTGACAATAGCAGTGACAATAGCAGTTCTATCTTCCATCCATTGTGCGTTGTAAGTTCGGATTTCTTTGGCATGGTCCACACTAAAAACGTTATTCTCTAAGAATATTGCAGAAATATTTGCGTACCAGACGTGTGTTCACTTTAAAATCTGAAAGCACACTAAAATTGGACATATTCTAAAATAGCTAATTCGAAGAAATAATTAAGAATAGAAGATTGCACAAAGTGGGAATGAGTTGCTCGCTTCGGGCATTTCAATATTGCAATAATTGTTACGTTATAATAGGCATTGTAAAAATGAATATTTAAAAAAGAATCTAATATTTAAATATTTTTTTAACTAATATTTAAAAAAAAAAAGTGTGTGTGTCCGCTCCGACGCACGACTGGAGTTTACTGGATATAAAAAATTAAACGAAACAATACGAGAAATAGTTCTATATTACGACAACACGATACACTACAGATTATTAACAAATTAACGAGACACAAAACAAACGACTAACAAATATATGAAAATACAATAATGAGAGAAACGCGCGATCAGTACGAGGCTTTGTGGCGGACTGCCGGCGCAGCAGCCCGGCGTCACCTGCGATAACGCATTTCGTGTGACATGCGCAATCAGGCGCATAACGCATTTCGTGTGACATGCTAGTACGATTTTGGTCCCCATAATTTTCATACCCCGGGCCTATATATGTAAATCGATTCTAAAGGAGTAAACTCCAAAAAAGACATGCCCGCTGAGTTTCTTGCCAGTTCTTCTCAGGACTGCAGGCTACACACAGGACAACAACAGGAGGCTAGTTTTTGTGAATTGGCGGTAGTTCTTTTTGACGTTCAATAAATATGTACTTTCATTTATTTCGAATAAATTTTTTTTGATTTGATTTGAATGTGTTATTGCACACCTGTACGTCATAAATATCGGTTACAATGTTATTTCTATGTAAACGCACCCCCAAAACAAGAATAAGACCATAAAAAGCTTATCTATACACGATTTTTCTGTACAGGTATAAACAATATAGGGGTGCCTAATACTTTTGCTCGGGGCTGTATATACTGGTGGTAGTCCGCGCGGGTAGGTACCACCACCCTGCCTATTTCTGCCGTGAAGCAGTAATGCGTTTCGGTTTGAAGGGCGGGGCAGCTGTTATAGCTATACTGAGACCTTAGAACTGATATCTCAAGGTGGGTGGCGGTATTTACGTCGTAGATTTCTATGGGCTCCAGTAACCACAAGGTGGACTGTGAGCTCGTCCACCCATCTAAGCAACAAAAAATAAAATAAAAATATTAGAACAAATTTTCGGTTTAGTCTCGTGTTTGTTATTTTCATTTTTGTCAGGGTAATAATCCCTACCTAATCGCCGGTAGCCTAAAGAGCTATTCCAGTTACGCATGGTTTGTTAGGTAAGCTTACAGGGTTCAACTTGGGAGGACTTGCTAAAACTGGCCCTAGCAACAACAATGCTTCTCTGAATCTACCTCCAGCTCTTAATCGCGGCTCACCTAGAACATCTGGCTTGAATGAAGAAACTCAATGGGTTAGCTATAGCATCGCTCGATACAAGTAAACTGGAGTTGTATCCTTCGAGCTATTGACAGGGTTTCAACTGATTCGGCTATATCTGAACAATCGATACGTGGGCGTAACGCTACAACTTCGTCTTTAGATTTTAGTGACCTGTATTAATCGGTAAGACCCGTTTATCCTATGGGCACGTAGGCGTGAAATCAAATTGAGCTCAATCTGTGTACAAATTAAGCTCTAAGTTAATTGTAGATCATATAAATATAATTCCAATTATGTGTGGGTGTCAGAATTGAAATTACTGTATTAATAACATGCACCAAAAGTACTTTGGTATTAATTCTAGAATTTTAGGTCAATGTTATTTTAAAAAATATAGCTTGTATGGCGATAGGCAGTGGCTTAGCCTCTGGCGTAGCTGACGTTCACCAAGCAAGGTAACCAGTTACCATCAGACGTGCCTTACGCTGACACCGACTTTATGTATCAGTAGCACAGGAAATTTGGCGCAGCAAGAGGATTTGTTGCATCACAAGATATCCTGATATAATTGTTAAATATTGCGTTTTACGACATGGGCCATATACGTTTTTGATGGCATGCCACTCTGGATTCCTTAAGACACCACTTCCTCATCATTCGTCTGCGGTAGATAGTATTCTCAAATTTTTTTCCGTAGTATTTTCTATTCTCGATTCCTGTTTTGCGAACTATAATAGATGTCTGTGATAATTAGTCTGGTTATTTGTTTCCGTCAATTTCCAATTCCGTCAATTTCCGTCAATGGTATATGATAGAGGAGTATGGAAGGAGAAAACATGTTGCGTCGACCCCAGGTGACTTGGAGAAGGGCAGGAGAATGATGTGTATTAAAATAGTCTTCAATTGCTTATTTGAAGTCATCAAAAGATATAACATTTTAAACGCTAATAGGCGGTTAGGAACCTAGCAATAAGAATTTGTGGTGCCAGGTTCTTACATTTTATAGTAAATGTCTAGATGAGTCCACGGTGTTACCTTATTATTAGAGCCCATAGACATCCCGACGTCACCTTGAGACGCATCGTGGAAGCATTATGCTTTATAGACAGTGTAAAGATGTAGACGAAATATACCCAATGTTTTTTTGATTTGGGAGCACACAAGTTACACCTGAATTATCGGTACAGTTCGAAGTTAGAATTATACAGAACTGCATCAACGAATTACAAACATATCAGTGGACCTGACGTTCTGCTTGCCAATAGTTATGCTGATATGTTAAAATAAACTCACCAAAAGAAGTTTATATTCGGTTTTCTCTCGATAAGTTAATAGCAACGGTATCAGTAAGCCTCGAAAATGTACTCGTAATGTCAATGAAATTTAAATAGAGTTCTGAATTTTCAGAACTGGTTCTATACGATATAATCTTTGTTTTTAATTTCATATAATTTTAAAAGGTAATTGGGTTTGTATTCTTAGTTCCTTTAATCAAATGCACATAGGTACGAAGTTTTTAAAACTATTCACTACCAATTAAATAAATACGATAACAAAATTTAAAAAACGGCGTCCTCATTTCTAAAGCGATTCTAAATTGCATTTTTATCGTACAACTAAAATACCAATAATAGTTTTGATCGTTAATTCCTAATACAGAGAAAAGGAATGCATCGTGTACCTACACTTCGGAACAACCGTACAAAATCATGGACCCACCTTTTAACAAACGCTGAACTCCACTTCACAATGAATAACACTGCACTGTTAATAATAATACTCTTTGTGATTTTTTTTAAAGTAATTGCGGATAAGTAAGCGCGTATTTTGTCAAAGCGTATAAAAACAGAAACAACCACGCTCGACGCGACCGCCGCCAAACTGACTTCGACTTGAACTAACAAATATAAATCTACTGCGTTCCTTGGCAGAGCCGTTCCGCTTCGTTGTTTGTATACTCCATCGCTTTGTTTGATGCTCATTTCTCTCTATCAAGTTGAAGAAATGTATTTTCAACATAAGTTTTCGTGTTTTTTATTTTGACAGTAAGTATTTTGGTTATATTTTTAGTATAACTTTGAAACTGGGAGCATTATACTGTTTAGCGTCACAATGCAAGCATTTTGCAAATGTCAGATGATAACAAAATGATTAGGTTTGGTTTTGTATACATAACCGCCTAGCTGAAATTAATATCGTCTGTAAATGTCAAAGGTAATTTTAAATGAACAAAATTAGCATAGATCTAATTTTGGGTATTTCCTTTGGCCGATTTTATAAACTTAATCAGTTCGTTTTCCAATTTTAGATAAAGCTGGACTCATGCCCTTTTTTCACAAAAGACATGTAGCATTTCAACAACAGCAATGAATTGCACAACGCGCGCTGTTACCGCCATATTTTTCCAGTATTTTTCGCGCCATACGTGCATACTGTCTGTTTACGATTTATCATTTACTTATTTTCTTAGTAATAATAATCAATTGAGCAATTACTTTGCACTGTACTTGTTATTTTTTTCGTTTTAAATTGGTTTTTGCTGTTCTTGTTTTTATCAATTTGACGAAACAGGTATTTGAAAAACAGTTTTTGTTCTCGAAAGAAATCGTTAGGATAAGTATGTCTAACTATCAAATTTGGTAAAGAAAAATGATCTTTAAATTAAGTTCCATAAAGTTCCAATTATGTTATTAAATCTTGACAAGGAACATTTTTGTTTTGTTTTTGTCGAACAAATATTCTGGAGATCAAAGTTTAATATAATATCTACATATAAAATATTGCATAGCAATCTAAGCACTTAAAAGGTATAAAAACCGTGATGTTTGGTTGAGTAGGTTATTGTCTATTTTGACGGTTCCGTCTTGATTTGAAAAGAAACAAAGTTAGATATTGTCGTTAACATAAAGAGCAGGTAAGTTCTTAGATTATCTCAGGGCAGCTCGAAAATCAGTACCTTTATTTCGGGTAGAGGACCGATCCACATACACCTCACACGCCTCACACATGAGGTTTCACACTTAGGAGGCGCGCGGGGTGTTTGAGTCTTATTGGAACGGGGCGCGGGGGAAGTTAGGACCTGAAACTTCTCGTGTTTACCAGAAAAATGTTGAAATAATTATCTCGAAGCGTTAAATACATATAAGCATTCATAGTATATTGGCAATTCCACGAGCTGGAATCAAACGCGTGTGTTTCGTGACAATACGATGGATTAAAAAAAAACAAATCCCACCGAGATCATAAATTTGTCCAATTACAGGGCTGATTTGGAAGGTCTAATTCACGTCCAAAACATGTAAGTAAGCATGTACTTAAGCATTCTACTACTTGTACTTTTGTAGGTACTACTTCTTGTACTTTTTGACGAAGCATGTTGCTGATAACTCTCTTTCTGTAATCTGACGAAGCGTGTTGCGGATAATAACATGTACTTTTAGGTTAGGAATATTATCTTCTTTTTTTTATAATAAATTTAATACAAGTAATAAATTTAAAATGTACGTTAACATAATTATATTGAATTCTTTTTCTACTAACTCAGTTGTATGAAAGTGTCTTGAAATACGCTGTAGCCCCGGATTCGTTGAGGTCGCATTTCTTTTGGGTGCAATCGAACTTTTCATTTCTGCCATCCCCAATTTTCCAGAAAAATAATCATACTCTTACGCTATGAAGACCTCAGCGAGAGTTTGTAGCTCCATCACTCTGAATGCGCGGTCGTGTTGCCTCGTCTGGCTACATAACATATTTACTCCTTAAATCATATAGGTACTATCGTGTCCTCATTTGGATTTCCCGTAAATGGGTGAAGAGAATTAAACCCACACCGACTGTTCAGATGAATCCAAAATATGTCTACCCACTAATTACACCAATTAGTAAACTGCCATATTTTTTTGTATAACTGTCGTAAAACAACTGTCGACGTGCTGTGTCCGTGAATGTTGCTGCCAACCTTGAGAACTCTTCAAACTGGAGAGCAATATTTAGCGTCAGAGGTTTTTTTAGGATTGAAGGATTACGGGTGGCCCGGAGGCTTTTCCAGTTTCACCAGGACAGGTGGGCGAGCAAAGGCTCAGCCAGGAGGGGTGGGATTTGCAAACAGCTACCCGAGCGCCCCCGAAGGAGACCTAACAACTCAAGAGCGCTGCTTCGCGAATGAATCTACTACCGGATCGGAATCGCGACCAGCTGAGAATATCCGGCGAGAAACTCAGCGGGTTGATGGGTGGGTTAGGTTGCACGTCGGCCTCTTTATCGAGTTCGAGCACGGTTACCAGTGACATCAGAGGTATGCGGGATAGGGTTGTATTTTGTCTGGACCATGTCAATGGCGTCCCTGTTTGAATGGTACGTAGAAGACCAGTTGCCTCTGCGGACGGAACTTATTGCTTCATCATCGAGGGTAAATTCTCGTACAAGCGCCTGAGATCTCTTAGTAGCAGGTGTTCTCGGAACGCAACATCTCTATACGTATGAAGTGATGGCTATCGGTGAAAGATCTTTCCTGTCGTCGTGTAGGCCCTACAAACCGGAGTTTGTAGGTTTTTAAAGACGTAGGGAAAGATCTTTAACTTGTGTTGTATGATGGCTACCGACTGCCGCCAAATTTTTTATTTTTTGCTTAGGTGGGTGGACGAGCTCACAGCCCACCTGGTGTTAAGTGGTTACTGCAGGCCAAAGACATCTACAACGTAAATGCGCCACCCACCTTGAGATAGAAGTTCTAAGGTCTCAAGTATAGTTACAACGGCTACCCCATCCTTCAAACCGAAACGCATTACTGATTCACGGCAGAAATAGACAGGGTGGTGGTACCCACCTGCGCGGACTCACAAGAGGTCCTACCACCATTAAGGTAAGTCTATACTAATATATAAATCTACAGTGGTTTTTACGGATGTTCCGTTATAACTACTGAACCATGCATCCGATTGACTTGAAACTTGGTGTCCATGTAGAAAATATGAAATGACTTCCACGGTGAAGGAATAACATCGTGCAATAAAAATCAAACCCGCAAAATTATAATTTGCGTAATTACTGGTGGTAGGACCTCTTGTGAGTCCGCGCGGGTAGGTACCACCGCCCTGCTTATTTCCGCCGTGAAGCAGTAATGCGTTTCGGTTCGAAGGGTGGGGTAGCCGTTGTAACTATACTGAGACCTTAGAACTTATATCTTGAGGTGGGTGGCGCATTTACGTTGTAGATGTCTATGGGCTCCAGTAACCACTTAACACCAGGTGGGCTGTGAGCTCGTCCACACATCTAAGCAATAAAAAACAAAAAAATAAAAAAAACTTACTTAATGGATAGGCTAATATTTATATGAGTGTTGGACTCCCTTATAATAATGACAATAAATAATAATGTTAATTTCAAATGCCCAGCGAAGCGGGCGAGTACGGCTAGTCGTTAATAATTCCCAAAAATAGTGATTGAACTAATTTTAGACTGTTTTGTATAATATTTTTCGTTGCCCAGTACGGTAATATTGTCATGTTAGATTATTATACCATAAAGATATTGTAATAGGTTCTAAAAAAGGATCGAACAGGTTGATCTACAAAATTATGGAGATAAATTTGTTTTACGAATGGTATAAAAAATGTGTGTAGGTCTGGTTAAATAAAACATTGTTTAAAATTAATTTTGACGCTTGGTGGATTGATTTATCACTAGTTTTATTGTAGGTATAGCTCAAAAAGTCAAAGCTCATCTCGTGCTGAATGGTTTTCCGAAGATATCATAACTTGACTGCCTTATAGCTTAAGTGTCCTTATAGCTTAAGTGTAAGGTCGAAAGCTCAATTGTATTGTGTGAGAGTTCTATCTACACGACAGCTTCACGGCAGAAATAGACCGGCTTACAATACATAGTATCACCAGTAAATGGTTAACTATTGAAATTTATTAATAATATGAACAGATGAAAATTTTCCTTTAAGTAAACATAAATAAATCAGAAGTAATATTTTTTTATTGCATTAATGGATGGACGAGCTCACAGCCCACTTGATGTTAAGTGGTTACCTTGAGATATAAGTTCTAAGGTCTCAGTATAGTTACAAAGCTACCCCACCCTTCAAACCGAAACGCATTACTGCTTCACGGCAGAAATAGGCGGGGTGGTGGTACCTACCCGTGCGGACTTACAAGAGGTCCTACCACCAGTGATTACGCAAATTATAATTTTGCGGGTTTGATTTTTATTACACGATGTTATTCCTTCACCGTGGAAGTCAATCGTGAACATTTGTTAAGTACGTGTTTCATTAGAAAAATTGGTACCCGCCTGCGGGATTCGAACCAGTTGCATCACTACATACGAATGCACCGGACGTCTTATCCTTTAGGCCACGACGACTCTGCTGATCTGATACAACTAATTAAATAAATTGATTTAAATAAAACGCATTTCTCACTCAATTTACGATCAATTCTCTTTATTAATTTCAAAGGGAACATAGAAGTCAAGTTTACAGTATGTTACGTACACGCTAAACAATAGTTTTCCATCAAATCTTTCGATGATATGCAAGTTTTATGTTTCAAACTTTTTGATATGCATACATTAATTTAGTTAATAAATATATTATCGAGTGATATGAAGATCCGGGACTGTTTTAATTGCAGACGATCTGACAGATTCCGTTCTCAAGTTTAGAGAAACTCATCTTAAGGTGTAGATCGACTGTATTCGGCAAATTCGATCTTTTAAAATCGAATTTTTGGAAGAATCCTCACTCATGCCATTAACTATGTTCGTATATTGTCAATAAGCTGACGACTATCACCGCTTACTTTTATATTAGCGAACGAAGCTACGACCCACCTGGTGTTAAGTGGTTGCCAGAGCCCATAGACATCTACAACGTAAATACCGCCACCCACCTTGAGACATGAGTTGCAAGGTATAACTTTTAATAGTACAACAGCTGCCCTGCCCTTCAAACCGGCACGCATTACTGCTTCACGGCAGAAATAGGCATGGTGGTGTGCAGACCTACCCGTGCAGACTCAAGAGGTCCTACCACCAGTATGACCAGTCATAACTTTCAAACAATAAAACATATCATTTCATTTTCATTCATTTATTACTGGTGGTAGGACCTCTTGTGAGTCCGCGCGCGTGGGTACCACCGTCCTGCCTATTTCTGCCGTGAAGCAGTAATGTGTTTCGGTTTGAAGGGTGGGGTAGCCGTTGTAACTACACTTGAGACCTTAGAACTTATATCTCAAGATGGGTGGCGCATTTACGTTGTGAATGTCTATGAGCTCCAGTAACCACTTAACACCAGAGGGGCTAGTCCACCCATCATCACCAATTGCGTAGACGACCCTAAAGCAATATAGAAGTTGATAGGGGTCACGTGAAGTTCATATCACTTGATTTCCAAATTACTAAAATATTCATCAATATTTGTTCAATTTTGTGCGTAGAGCAAAAACACCTAGGGTTGTATTTTCTTTAAATTTATATCTATATAATTTTATTAATTACTGGTAAACGTTAATTATCCCTATTTCTTAGAATTATCATATAAGAACACAAAAATTAATATTAATGATGCTAAATTGCAAGTTTGTATCGGTATTAAAAGCTTTTTAGATAATTTTTAAATTTTACTGATGTTGACCATGGTCAGGTTTAGAAAATAGCCCCATAGAGAACAATGCAGTCAGGTTTTAGACCTCATCATATTATCTTATAGGGACATCCAGATGTGTCCCGTGATTTTTTTCTATTGATCCGCTTTTTTGATTATCGCATCTATTTTTTGATTACCCTACAACGAAATTAAGGCAAGCGAACATTTCTAGAACACATTTCTAGAAGGTTTTAAACAATAATTCCCATTTTTCTATCAACTATTACCGATTAAGTCTTATTTCAATTTTGTTCACTTCGGCCATATTGCACTGTCTTTTTTTTTTTATTGCCCTTGTAGGCAGACGAGCATACGGCCCACATGATGGTGAGTAGTTACCGTCGCCCATGGACTTCGGCAATGCCAGGGGCAGAGCCAAGCCGCTGCCTACCGCTAAACAGTCTTATGACAGTATCAATGGATGTTAATGATAAAAGATCTTATGTATCAACCAAGGACATATTAGTTATTACTCTTAGTACTTGAGTATAATAGTCTGTAATTGAATCTTTCGACACTTGACTCTTTGTTTGACCTGCATGCCTGTATATTTCTTTGGTACACTGCGGCGTAAGCCTTTTGACCGATTTTAACAAATGGGGTATTAAATTTATTACAGTTGTGGAAGTGATTTTTGGTATATTATTTCAATATAGGTAGTAATAATATAGCAGCACTTTATTTATGCTCAAATATGTAAACAATATGAAATATATTAAAAGATATTAAACAAAACAAAAAACCCGTATGCATTAAAACACTAACTCAAAACCGAAAAACAAGCTATGTTAGTAAAGGTATTGCTAAAAGCAAAGAAATACATAAAATATATTTGTGTGTACTCTAAACGTTTCCATTTGACCCTTTGAGCGCGAACCGTCGATATATCGACTTTCTATTAATGCGTATAAAGCGCGGAGCGTCGGAATACCGACTATTGCGCAGTTTGATTATAGTTTGATGCTACGGACGTGTCTTAACGCGCGCACATATAATAAGTTAATAACATTCATAAATAACAATTTATAATTATTTTGCTGTGAATTATATTTTTGGTATTCATTTTTTTTTTAGTAAAGTTTTTTTCTTAAGGTGCTTTTTTTTTCAAAAATCCTTTAGAGATTTCTCCAAAACATTTGAAAATAAGCTTATTTTTTGTTTTATTTAATAATTTATTTTATTGTTTGCGTTGCCTTATTGGGCACTTAGATCATTCACATTAGAATTATAAACAATAACATTAAGACAATATACAATCCGTAGTTATCAGGGCGCTGCATTTATTTCTCCTTATAAATCTTTAGCTCTTTTATAAGTAGATCTGCAGACATTTTATCACTGGTGGTAGGACCTCTTGGGAGTCCGCACGGGTAGGTGGTAGGTACCACCGCCGCGCCTATTTCTGCCGTGAAGCAGTAATGCGTTTCGGTTAGAAGGATGGGGCAGCCGTTGTAACTATACTGAGACCTTACAACTTATATCTCGAAGTGGGTGGCGCATTTACGCTGTAGATGTCTATGGGCTCCAGTAACCACTTAACACCAGGTGGGCTGTGAGATCGTCCATCCATCTAAGCTTATAAAAAAAAAAAAAAACTGCTCACCTGATGTTTAGCTGTTGTGGCTTGAATCCCATGGCTTACCTCGCAACCTGAGATCGAAGACTCAATTGCATTAGACGACCATCCTACCTTCCAGCCAGAACATCAGAACCATCAGAAATAGATTATAAATGTTTCATAACGAACAAAACTAATATCGACATGTGATAATTAATATAAAATTATAACTATTTTAACAGATTAATCTGGCGTTTATTATTTCGAATGTTTTATGTATACACGTCAGCGTCAGGATAACTAATGGTTCCAAACGATGGAAATTTTGAAATACAAATAATAAACGCAAGATAATATAACGTTGTAACTATGCAGGTCCAATAAGATATAATTTTCTTAGGTAAGAGATTAATGGTCGGCTTCAGAAATAATATACATACCTAGTCAGGTCATAAGTATTGTCACACAGTAAAAACTTTTCTTTTAGAATGCTGGCCACAAAAAAGTTTATTGAATTCGAATTTCGAATTGTTCACGAAAATAAAAATGTATACTTTTAGAATTTTACTCATTTTTAAATATGGAGTGGACGCTTAAAGAAGACCGTGTTGCAGTTATTGCGTTGCATCGTTGCGGTTACGCGCCAATTCAAATTCTTAACATACTGAAAATTTTGAATATAACCAAAAGATTCGTTTATCGTACCATCAAACGATACAGTGAAGACTCTAGTGTAGATGACAGGTCAAGAAGTGGTCGCCCTCGGACTCCAGCAGTGATAAAAGCTGTGAAGGCGCGAATTCAAAGAAATCCCAAACGTAAGCAGAAACTGTTGGCCCTTCAGATGTGGTTAAGCAGAACCACGGTGAAAAGGGTGTTAAATGTAGACTTAGGGCTTCGGGCATATCGAAGAAAAACAGGACATCGTTTGAATGCTCGTCTAATGGACCTGAAACTGAAGAGATGCCGCGCTTTGTTGAAGCGGTACGCGGGAAAAAATATCGGGAAATTCTTTTTTCGGATGAAAATTTTTTTACCGTAGGTGAGAGCTACAACAAACAAAATAATAAGGTGTACGCACACAGTAGTGAAGAAGCGAGCAACTACGGTTGCTCGCTTCTTCTTCTTCTTCAGAATACGTTCTGCGTGTCCAATGAGGTCATTTTCCATCCTCGCTCATGGTATGGTTGGGAGTTTCTTATTGGGGCTTAACAGAGGTACATTTTTGTGAGAAAGGTGTAAAAACGAATGCAGTTGTGTATCAAAATACAGTCCTGACAAACCTTGTGGAACCTGTTTCTCATACCATGTTCAATAACAGGCACTGGGTATTCCAACAAGATTCGGCGCCAGCTCATAGAGCGAAGAGCACACAAGACTGGCTGGCGGCGCGTGAAATCGACTTCATCCGGCACGAAGACTGGCCCTCCTCCAGTCCAGATTTGAATCCGTTAGATTACAAGATTATGGCAACACTTGGAGGAAAAGGCGTGCTCAAAGCCTCATCCCAATTTGGAGTCACTCAAGACATCCTTGATTAAGGCAGCCGCCGATATTGACATGGACCTCGTTCGTGCTGCGATAGACGACTGGCCGCGCAGATTGAAGGCCTGTATTCAAAATCACGGAGGTCATTTTGAATAAACTTTAGTGTCATAAGAATCTATGTTTTGTTAAGTTCATTTTGGTATATGAATGGTTACATAATGAATAAACTTGTTTCAATTATTTTACATTAAACATGTGACAGAATTTATGACCTTACTAGGTATAAAGAACTAAGTTAAATAAAAAATTTAAAGTTCAGTCATTCCTCAGACACATCCCACCCCCTCCTCTCCTAAAACAGATCGACTCCTTATATTCAATTAATATTCCTTGTCCCAGATCTTTATTTACAAATATTAGTACACATATTTCATTTAGGCAAAAACAATACGCCTTTCTTACAATAACTATATAAAAACTAATAATATAAAAACTAGAAAGTCTTTAAATTAAAATAAAAATATATTACACAAAACATTATTGAAATTTATCGAAAAATTATTAATCCAGTCAACATTCAAATACCTTACTTTTAAAATTTACAGAATAACACTTACTTAAAATATTTGATTTTTTGGTTTTAAACTGAAATCAAAATTTCAGATTTTAATTTGTTTTCTGAATAAATGGAGACTCTTTCTGTACTGCCGTATTAATTTGCAAAAAAGGGAAAGGGATTATGTGTTTGCTTATACTAAATAGATAGGATGAATTTGTTCTTCAAACTTTTGCTTGTAAATAATGAAATTGGGCGAAGCCGCAACGCATCATAAAACTCATTTATAAATCAACTCTGATAAACTAATTTGACACAGTTTCCACTTATAATCTAACTAAAATTATTTATCTTTCACCCTCTCTCCTTAACAGCCTATTCACTCTGAAGATTCTGTTTTTATAGTTCTCGATGGGACCGCGTCTCAACATGCGCGATATCGCCATGCGTGTGACAGCTGCTTTATAGCTCGCTGGCGATAAAAGGGCGGGAGTCTCGCGAGTCCTCAAAATGTCGGACGGCAAGATGGCGGCGTCCGACAGCATGGCGTCAACTTCGGAATTTAACATGGCGATTGAATCAGACGAAGACGTATGGTTCGTGATCGGAGTACACAACGGGATCGCGTTTGACCATTTCCTGTTTCTGTAAAGTAACAATACAAATTATTTCATCGGGTTAAGTAGTACTGTGATACGTATCTCACAGAGAGGTTTTGAAAATAATTATGGCGGGTGGGAAAGCTTGTTCGAGCCTCCGGCATTGCTTGTCCAGCTTTGCTCATAAATTTCGCAGTTAGGTACCAATTTTTCTAAAGAAATTCGTTTTTGACACATGTTCATTAATGTGTTCTACAACAATAATTTTTTACGTGACGAAAAAATTTTAATTTACGTGGTCACTGATGGAAAGAAAGACTAAAACATTCTCGAATATTCCAATTTTTGAGAGCGTTCTAAGTATTCTAGTTCTCTAAGAAACGTTCTGGAAAATTTTAAACATAGTATAAACAATTATAGAAGCATGAAATAGGAGACATGAAAACCGTTTTATTCTAGGCGAAGCGATAAACGGTACATCTTAATAAACCGAAAAATAGAATCATGACAGTGAAGTCTACTTGTGTTATTAATGAAATTGAGTATCAATTAGTGTTTCAGTGAAGAGTCAAGCTCTAACTCGTTACGGTACGATACAATTAACTTTGCCTTTCAAATATCAAGCCTTGGTTTGTTAACAATTTTGACTTACTTCAAACATCTCAACATGGGTGCTCCTTTGAGTTTGTATCCAGGCTCACAGGTAAACGTGACTGTTTCTCCTATTTTGTAGTAGAACTTTACGGAGGACATGCGCCCGGATATCGTCGTCCCGGGGTACGTGCAGGCCTGGGCACCTGGCAGAGATATACACGGGTGGTGGAATTCATTTCATCATATGGTCATTATTGCTTTTCTTGCCTTTAAGCGTTTTTTTTGGTAATTTTGGTGTACGAGCTCATAGCTCACTAGGTGTTAAGTGGTTACTGGAGCCCATAGACATCTACAATCTAAATGCCTCCATTTACCTTGAGATATGAGTTCTAAGGCTCAGTATAGTAGTTACAAAGACTGCCCTACGCTTTAACCGAAACGCATTACTGCTTCACGGTAGAAATAGGCAGGATGGTGGAATTGATGGAAAAAATCAGTGAGAAATGCGTTTTATTTAAATAAATTTATTTGTTTAATTTACTGACTGAGTCCTTCGTCGCAAGCGACGGATTCAACGAAAACAGTGACCGGTGCTTGTGGTACCTAAAAGCACCGTTAATGGATCGGGAGGATCCGTAATGACGGGTTTAGGGCGATGTCGACTGTTTACCATTCGGTCCACAGGATCGGGTATGGGAATCACCGAGTTAGTCTAAGCAAGTTTTACTGGTGGTAAGACCTCTTTGAGTCCGCACGGGTAGGTACCAGCACCCCGCCTATTTCTGCCGTGAAGCAGTAATGCGTTTCGGTTTGAAGGGTGGGGCAGTCGTGGTAACTATACTTGAGACCTTATATCTCAAGGTTGTTGGCGCATTTACGTCGTAGATGTCTTTGGGCTCCAGTGACCACAAAAAAAACCCGCCGAAGTACTTAGATTACTTACAGGTTGGAGGCTTGTCGCTCCATCGCCCGCTGTCCTGGCAGACGAGGATCGGTCGCCCGTGGAGCGTGTGCTCTGGGTTACAGTGGAACTGCAGGACGTCCCCGGCGCGGTAGGGGGCGCGACCCAGGACGTAGCCGGCCGCGGGCGGGGGCAGCGACGGACATGACACTTCTTTGTAAAGGATTACAGCATACGGATTAGGGACATGAAAATATCTAATGTACGGTGTGTTCAGCACTAACTAACTCATGTCTCAAGGTGGGTGGTGGCATTTACGTTGTAGATGTCTATGGGCTCCAGTAACCACTTAACATCAGGTGGGCTGTGAGCTCGTCCACCCATCAAATCAAATGTTTTTTTTTTTCAAACAAATCAAATAATTTTTTTTTAGTCAACAATTGAAAGTACATGCTTGTTGAACGTCAAAAAGAACTACCGCCAATTCACAAGAACTAGCCTCCGTCCTGAGAAGAACTGGCAAGAAACTCAGCGGGCATGTCTTTTTTTTTTAATATTATTATTATTATTTTATATTAGATTATTTTAAATATTCATTTTTACAAGTTGTATTATAACGTAAGAATTATTGCAATATTAAAAAGCCCAGAGCGAGCAACTCATTCCCACTTTGTGCAATCTTCTTACATAATCATTGACTTTATAGTAAGCTTTATTGTGCAGATGTTCTTTAATAGTTTTCTTAAACCTATGTATATGTAGGTTCTGAACATCTTGTGGGATTTTGTTGTACAGGCGCACAGGCAAACACCCGAATGAATTTCGTATCTTATGTAACCTACTCATCGGTACAACAAGCTTGTGTTTGTTTGTTTAAGTAATAAAAATACATATAACGGCCGTCTGGTGTAGTGGTAAGTGACATGGTCACTACACAAGGGGGTCGCGGGTTCGAATCCCGCCAAGGGAAGATATTTGTATGATAAATATAAATGTCTTTTCCAGGGTTATGGATGTATATGAAATATATGTATGTGTATAATAAAAATCTTACATTTATATCCGTTATCTGGTACCTGTAACACAAGTTCTTTACGAACTTATCGCGGGACCAGTTAATGTGGCGTGATTCTTAGTAAATATTTATTTATTTATTTATTATTATATGTCGGAGAAGCCACAATTATTAACATCATCGTCAGAAACCGTAGGAGCGAATAGGGTGATCGAGCCCACTTCGATAAAGCGGCACGACACGAGAACCCTCTCATCATGGCCGCCGGTAACTAAATTCCCGATCCTGCGGACAGAATGGAAAGCAGTCGACGTCGCCCAAAACACGTCATCTCGGATCCTCCCGATCCACTAACGGTGCTTCTAGGCACTTCAAGCACCGGTCACCGTTCTCGTCGAACCCGTCGCTTGCGACGAAGGGCTCGACGAGTAAATTAACTCTCAGACACAGCCCACTGAGTTTCTCGCCGGATCTTCTCAGTGGGTCGCGTTTCCGATCCGGTGGTAGATTCTGCGAAGCACGGCTCTTGCTAGGGTTCGTGTTAGCATCGTCGTCAGGTTTGAGCCCCGTGAGCTCACCTACAAACGTTAGGGTTACGCTGGATTAGCCTCTCAAGGCTACCAGCTTAGGTAGGAAAAAAAAAAAAAAAAAAAAAGTTGATCGAGCTAAGAGAAGTATTGAGAACACCAATCATGTTTGTAGGAATAGCATTTGATAATAAACATGGACTAGCGGTTCCTCAGTAGTCGAAATTCGACAATAATTAATTGAAAATATAAGTTTAAACATTATGATGGTTCTATTGTCAAAGATTAATACACTTCTAATCACAGATTTTGCCAAGGCTACACTATAGGCAAATAATATTAAAGACAAACAATATTAATCTATTCTCAATTTGACCACAGACTTTAAGCAATAACAAAAGTTTGACAATAAACAAAGAGTATATACATATATAATATGTGTAGTGTCAAATACGTGGTAATGTGTGTAATGACTTTTTTATTGATCTAATGAATTATTAATGCATAATTAAAAAAGAACATTATCATCTGCACTCCTTCTCTATATTCTCTATAAGTGTGGGAAATTTCATATTCCTCCATCATCATCATCATCATCATTATCCTGCCCTTCTCCCAGTTACCTGGGGTCGGCGCAAAATGTTTTCTCCTTCCCTACTCTTCTATATACCATTTCTTCGCTCACTCCCCTCTTACCCATATCGTCTTTCACGCAATCCATCCATTTCTTCTTAGGTCTACCTCTTTATATCCTTCCACATTCATACAATATATAAATGAAGGCAGTACCTTTACAGACAGGAAAGGGTCGCGCCCAGTCAGCGGCGGGCAAACAGACGGTCTCTGGTGGTCCGGCCAGCGCCCAGCCCGCTGGGCACGTGAAGGCGGCGCGCCCCCCAACCCCCCGGGACACCACCGCCACCCGTGGTCGTCGCTCCCCCGGCCCTAGAACCGTGTCCTGCACCACTTCCCCGCACTCCACACCTGACGCAGATATCACAATGTTTAAGGCTGTCACACATGGCGAAGATACTATATATTTTTTTCCCTACCTATGCTGATAGCCTTGAGAGGCTATTTCAGCGTTACCCTAACGTGTAGGTGAGCTCACGGGGCTCAAATCGGAGTGTTGATAACACTGGCCCCAGCAAGAGAAGTGAGAAGATCCGTCGAGAAACTCAGTAGGCTGTGTCTGTGGGTTAATTCGCTCGTCGAGCCCTTCGTTGGGTTCGACGAGGACGGTGACCGGTGCTTGAGGTACCTAAAAGCACCGTTAATGGATCGGGAGAATCCGTAGTGACGTGTTTTGGGCGACGTCGACTGTTTACCATTCGGTCTACAGGATCGGGTATAATATTTAATTTTTATCTTATCATACAATATCGCTCGCTATACATTTTGTATGAACTATCATACATGCTTAAGATCACATATGATTATATCTTCGCCTTGTGTGACGCCCATTAAGCCGAAAACTTAACTCCAACCAAACTCGGAGACCGTGACTGTGTTAGGTAATCAGCATATTTAATAATGAGGGTGGCTAGCAAGAGCTGGATGAGAGAAACCGAGGATTGTGCGCAGTGGCATGTAATTGGAGAGGCCCACGTTTTTTTTTTCTTATTGCTTAGATGGGTGGACGAGCTCACAGCCCGTCTGCTGTTAAGTGATTACCGGAGCCCATAGACATCTACAACGTAATTGCCGCCACCCACCTTGAGATATGAGTTCTAAGGTCTTAGTATAGTTACAACGGCTGCCCCACCCTTCAAACCGAAACGCATTACTGCTTCACGGCAGAAAAAGGCAGGGTGGTGGTACCTACCCGAGCTGACTCACAAAAGGTCCTACTACCACTCCAGCAGTGGACTGCTATAGACTGATAATGATGAATAATGAGTTTGAAGTACCAAATATAAGCTAACATTGTCGACTATACTAATAAATCGCAATCAAGAATATAAACTTAAGACTTCCATGCTGCTTTAAGTCTAATACCGGCAGGTGCTTATCATCATCATCAGGCTGTATCTCTCCACTGCTGGATGTAGGCCTCTCCCATAGTCCGCCCCAATGAACGATCCTCCGCCTTATAAGGTGCTTATAAGGTCTTCGAATTCAAGTTTGTGATAGGCCTTCAGTCAAGAAGTTTTGAGGCCTAAACTGATACTCAGGTTTAAGCTTTAAAGTACAAGAGGACTCACTCTCACAAACAGGCAGAGGGGCACTCCAGTTTCCGGAGGGGCGGCAGACCAGCACGTGGGCCCCGATGAGAGCGTTGCCATTGGCACACGAGAACCTGATCTCCGTGCCGAGTCGTGTGCCCACGTTGCTGGCCACCAACCCTCGTCGGATGGGTAACGGCGGACAATGGACGTCTAAAAAAACCCAAACTTATTAAAAACTAGCGACCCGCCCTCGCTTCGCTTCGGATACATTAAGTTTTATTATTGATAGCTGAGTCCCGCAGTTATTGTCGTATTGCGGGTGACGCCGCGGGGCGAAACTAGTCTAAAAAAAGTAAAATCGATCCAGCCGTTCCAGAGATTAGCCGGAACAAACAGACAGACAGACAGACAAAAATTGTAAAAAATGTTATTTTGGTGTATGTACCGTTTATATATTCATATCCATGTAGTAAAAATCGGTTATTTTAATGTTACAAACAGACACTCCAATTTTATTTATATGTATAGATAGGCGAGTCCCGCCGTGTTGCGCGCGGTACGACAATAACTGCAGGTGACGCCGCTTGGCGAAGCTAGTCTAAAAAAAGTATTATTTAATTTCATTTTTTAGTTGAATTTCTATTATCTATTAATATATATTTTTTTAATATTGAATTGTCATCGGTCCTTAATAAGTATACCAAATCTCGAGTTAATCCGACGTTTTGAAGGGGGTCAAAATCATGTTCAAAGATTCCGTTACAAACATACATACGTCTGAAGCTAATAAAAGCGTATTAATAATTGGGAAATTATTTGACATTTATATAATTGAACTAGCCGTACTCGCCCGCTTCGCTGGGCATTTAAAATTAACATTGATGTGCCTTTGGAAAACATACAGCATTGTATTATGAAGAAGCAGTGTGTACTTAGCTTAGATTCCTTGTCTATGTCCAACCATAGACAGTCAATTTAGTTCCATCTTTAGCCGCTAGGTGCTGCCAGCAAGTATAAAGGGAGCGCAGCCATCTTTGATCTTCATAGCGTTGTGTACTTTCGTACTGTGAAGTCGCAAGTCCACAAATATTTATTCGACTTCTTATTAATTGCAAAAAATATTTATTTTGTGTTTCTATGAGTGTTATTTTGCAATCATTACGAGTATTATTTACCAATCCTATCATCGGACGCCATGAATCACGCGTCATCTGTTGGAGGTGATGTTGAGTCAAGCTCCATAATTTCCGAGAGGGAAGATGTCCAGGCGAGACGCGATGGAGACGCCTCGCGTTCGAACAGCTCGTCAAGCGAAAAAGAACAAAAGGAGTCTCTGCGTAAGAAACGACGGGATTCAAAAGTAACGGTCGATCTTCGAATCGGCTCGTTATCCCACCAGGTCAGTGACGTTGTAAATCTAATAATGCATCAACTGTGTGTAACAATTGAATGTAACGAAAATTGTTGTAAACAAATTGATCTCGTCAATACGGAAATTTTGACAAAAACACAACAGATTTAAACTAATAATCTTTGTAACATAATTACTGAAAACTTTGACAAATCGTCTCCGTCGTACAAGTTACCCGTAAAAAGCGTTTTAAATTGTATACGGAAAAAAGGGCCGTATGTATAGAAGTAAGACGTCAAAGTTTAATTTCCGTGGTCTCTAACAAAGTATCCTGTTGCCAACGCACCACTCATTGAGGAATTTTTGTTTGATAATAGTAAATTGAAATCTATTCAGTCCCTCGGAGGGCTACAATCCTATTTGTCACGATCTCGTACAAAAGGTAAGCCAAACATTATAAACAATCATAGTCTGTAACATCTGGCACAATCCAGAGGGGGGAAATTGAAGACACCGACGGGAGGCACTGAGTGCCACCAAAATTGTAATAATTTGTAAACCATGTATGGTTACCAAATACCGTAAAAAAAATAAAAAAAAAAAACAAAAAAAAAAAATTGCTTTTTTCTGCGGAAGAAAAGCGACGGATCAATGCGTCCAATTTTGGATCTTCGAGAGTTGAACAAGGTCGTAAAGATAAAACACCTAACTGTTTTCGGACACCCAGGTACCAAACTTTCTCCACCCAGGGGACTGGATGATAGAATTGAACATTTCTCAGGAATATTTTTCTAGTATCAGTCGCAAAATTTCGTCGATACTTCTTGAGGATCAGTACCAAGGTACCAGTATCAGTACCTCCAGGAAGGAATCGGTACCTTCTTATGAGTTAGTATGAAATGACATGCCTACCCTTCGGTCTGGCTTCAGAGCCACACCTTTTTGCTTCTATAACATGCGGGTCGCAGAGACCTTGCGTGCAAAGGGAACTCGAGTGCTAGTGTCTACTAGACGACTTCCTTTTTGGTCGACCAAGACAAATCCAAGTTGAAACTTCAGGCTGCAGAAGCTGTGAAGCTTTTGGATTAACCTTTTTTGCTTCCATAACATGCTGGGTCGCAGAGACCTTGCGTGCAAAAGGAACTCGAGTGCTAGTCTACCTAGACGACTTCCTTTTGGTTGACCAAAACAAATCCAAGTTGAAACTTCAGGCTGCAGAAGCTGTGAAGGTTTTGGATTATCTGGGCTGGCATGTCAATTTCCATTATATAGGGTGCTCGGTCGCTCGGTCGCTCGGTCGCGGAGATATTGCGTGCAAAGTAGAGTGCTAGCTTACCTACACGACTTAATCTTGTTTCACCAAGACAAATAAACGTTTTTGTTCCCATAGCATGCTCGGTCGCGGAGACCTTGCGTACATAGGGAAGTCAAATGTTAACGTACCTACGCGACTTTCTCTTGGTCCTTGAAGACAAATACACCTTTTTGCTTCCACAGCATGCTCGGTCGCGGAGGCATTGCGTGCAAAATCGAAGTGCTAGCTTACTTACACGACATGATCTTGTTTCACCAAGCAAATAAACGTTTTTGCTCCCATAGCATGCTCGGTCGCGAAGACCTTACGTACATAGGGAAGTCAAATGTTAACCTACCTACGCGACTTTTTCTTGGTCCATGAAGACAAATACACCTTTTTTGCTTGCATAGCATGCTCGGTCGCGGAAACATTG
Organism: Bombyx mori; assembly: GCF_030269925.1. NCBI lineage: Eukaryota > Metazoa > Arthropoda > Insecta > Lepidoptera > Bombycidae > Bombyx > Bombyx mori. The sequence goes on along the minus strand of NC_085126.1, from coordinate 11,388,182 downwards.
CGTGCAAAGGGATGTTGAGTGTTATCCCACCTACGCAAATCCCACCAGGTCCATCAAAAGAAGTCCAAGTTGAGTCTTCAGGCCACATAAGCTGTAAAGCTCTTGGATTATTTGGGCTGCCAAGTCAGCCTTACAAAAAATCAATTAGTACACTGGTTCAAGAGATGACATGTCTAGGGATTCGATGGAAAATTGCGAGAAATGAAGTGGCCACTCAACAACATCCTAGCTCAAACTCTGACGGAATTACATCAATCTATGCTAACTTGCAAATTTTCTTGCGAAGTTTCAAGAAAAGGGGTAAAAAACAGGCCATCCTGCATGTGTTAACAATTAAATGCAGTGCTGACGCGGAGCCACATGTTAGACATTGCCGATACACAAAACCAACCATTTCCTGGCAACGGAAGCTTCGGACATGTGTAGGGGTTACAAATGCAGTGCTGACGCGGAGCCACATGTCAAACATTGCCGAAACCCAAAACCAACCATTTCCTGGCAACGGAAGCTTCGGACATGGGTAGGGGTTACAATTAGACAAAATATTAACGTCCTGTCTATGGTCAGCTCAACAACAGAAACGGCTCACCCACAAAAGAGCTATTTGCAATGGTAGTGACAATCAAAATGAATCTGAAAGTATTTCACTAACGTTGACCTTTCGATTTTTAAACCTAAGCGATAAGTTCAAGATAACTGTCAGCTTATCTCTCGGGGAGATACAACATCATAGCCGACAGGCTATCACGAGGAAATCAACCTGCGAAATGGCACTTTTTACCACAAGTGACCACAAAAGTTTTTCGAAAGTGGGGTCATCCGGATATAAACCCATTCGCCGACCAAGATTGGATACCTTCAGCAGACCGTAGAGGATGCAACTAGCATGGAGAATTCCTCCTCTCAACCTTCTCCCCAAAGTACTGACTCACTTCAACAGTGTCTAGGGAACCTACCTGGTAGTGTTCCCAGACTGAGCGAAAGCATTTGGGTTTCCAAGCCCTCAGATCCCGAACGCTAGATAACTCGCACGAAATCCAAAACCTGCCTCCTCCACAGGTTAAACATTAACCCTGAAAGCTTAGAAAGGGGGGGGGGGAGGTTGTACAAATAATAGACTGGTCTAAACAGAAGATTTATTGAAAATTAGCTGGTGTCAATCCACTTTGTCAGCATACTTACCAGCAACTAGAAGATGGTGCATATGGTGCTACAGTTTTAAAATTGATCCTAAGTCTGCAGATGTTGCCAAATTCTTTCTTCTTTTCCAAAAAGAAAATTTTGCCTATAAAACAATCCTTCTGCATCCTAATAAAAAATTGCTATTTTAAAAAAAAGCCATCGGAATAGCTAAACAAAATTCAACTACTTATTACAATTTTACTAAGTGTAGTCCCATTCACATGAGATCCGAGAATAGTTCTAAACTGGTTTTCTTCAAACCCAGCCACCACATCACGCCTCAATGTAGCTTGAAGGACACCAACAACCATGTTGCTGGCTACGGGACGCAGAGTTAATGACCTTACTTTGCTCAACATTTCTAAAGACAGTTTCTTTGATAACAGAGAAAAACATCTTTCTGATACCAGTCTTTGGGTCTAAAATTGAAATCCATTTTCGTCAATAATCTGCATAAGTGCTTTCTAAACATGAAACTAAAGACATGCCCGGTAAGATTCGTAAGGACTTTTTTCTAACTATGTGTGTTGTCACAAAAGCGGCATCCCGTACTGTAATTGGAAACTGGTCTTCGTTCAACCTTACGAGGTAATGGCATCAACGCATCTCTAAGAAGTTGTAGATCAGCAGTAGCCTCTGAGATGGATTGATAATGAACCAATGGACGAAATACTTTCTAGAGGCAATTGCAAATCATCCAAACGTTTACAATAATTATTGCCGAATAATAGAGCTTCGTAAAGATCCTCACGATTCTTTTTTTCAACACATTTACTTCTACATGATGTATATTGATGTCATTTATTCAATTTATACATTTTCTTGTATATACAAGATAAAATGTTTATTACAAACTTATAAATATTTTTTAATTATTGAATTAACATGGAAGTTAACAACTGTTTTTTCGATTTAATAATTATATAAATTATGAACATTATCATTGCGCTTCATAATTTTATTATGGCTTTACCTATTTCATCATAGCGTTGTGCTTAATAATTTCACCAGCAGATAACAAACACGTCTTCATAATACAATGCTGTATGTTTTCCAAAGGCACATCAATATTACGGTTTTACATAACAATAAAACCGATATTATGTGCCGAGAAGGAAAACATACAGCATTGCAGGAAGTTCTTCCTGGTGAAGACTATGAAGATCAAAGATGGCTGCGCTCCCTTTATACTTGCTGGCAGCACCTAGCGGCTAAAGATGGAACTAAATTGACTGTCTATGGTTGGACATAGACAAGGAATCTAAGCTAAGTACACACTGCTTCTTCATAATACAATGCTGTATGTTTTCCTTCTCGGCACATAATATCGGTTTTATTGTTATGTAAAACCGTAATATTATTATTTATTGTCATTATTATAAGGGGGTCCAACACTCATATAAATATTAGCCTATCCAATAAGTACATGTATTTTCTACATGGATACCAAGTTTCAAGTCAATCGGATGCACGGTTCAGTAGTTATAACGGAACATCCGTAAAAACCCCTGTAGATTTATATATTAGTATAGATTTTGTAAAGTTTTATCACTATTTTTGACTATAATCTTCGTACCCTCAACGATTATTTCTACTTGATGAGTTTGTCGGGCTGGCGTCTCGCATCGGTATACTCCTGAATCCTCCTTGACGGCGTTGACGATGCTCAGCCGGTACTCCAGCTGGCTGTCGCGCCCAGGGTCCTGAGTCCACCCTTCGGCATATTTGCGATCCGATCTGTGAGGAATTTATATTGCATCCTTGCATTTCAATTACCTCTATGATATTTTTAGTTTTATCAAAAATTTTAAAAAATCATTTCAAAATTTTTAATACTAATTTATTTTGGCAGGTGAACGATATTACGGTCATTCCCGTATTAACATCACATCGTGAGTGGTACAAATGGCATTACGAAACATTATGGAATAATCTATGCCTATGTTGGAGCCCATAGACATCTACAACGTAAATGCGCTACCTACCTTGAAATATAAGTTCTAAGGTCTCAAATATAGTTACAACGGCTGCCCCACCCTTCAAACCGGAACGCATTATTGCTTCTCCGCAGAAATAGGCAGGCTGGTGGTACCTACCCGTGCGGACTTACAAGAGGTCCTACCACCAGTGAAGAAACCACAGTGTTCAGGTATTTTGGTTGTGCCGCGTTCAGACTGCGCTATACCGCCATCAGCCGGTCGCCAGAGCCTCGGTCGTTATTCAGCAGGATGACGGCGGGCAGGTGAAGTTGACTTGTGTCCAACAGTGGACGAATGTGCGCTGACGATGATGATGATGAGATTAAAACATTCAAAGTCTACGTTATGAATTGAGTATACTCACTCCGGATCGTAATGAGTGACGTTCCACTTGGGATTCCCGAACCTCCGCATCCAGAGGCACTCCATGTGCAGCACCGTTCCGGGGTACAGCAGGAGTTTACCGTCGTTAGTCTGAGCTATAGGTCCTTGGGAATGTCGGAATAATATCGTCGGCGGTTTCTCCACTGAAAATTACAATAAGCTTTGGTTTTTGATCAGTAAACACTACAGGACTCTAAACATCATCGCACCAGTTGATCGAACGAATAGCCGAAACGAATATCAAAGGTACTATTAACAACAAAAAACGCCCGAGACGTACAACGCCATCTATTGTCAGATAGCGGAAACGCATATCGAAAACATTAGACTTGTGAGGAATGTTCTCGAAAATTTTAGGAATGTCGTATCGACTATAAAAGTGTTGCAGAGATGTCACGAAATCAGAGAATTTTGAAGTATTCGTTATGTGTTGAGTACAGTTTTATTTTTATTTATCCTGAACCAGATAACAAACACCTAGACAAAGAGCAAACAGACCTGTTCATCACACAATGTTTACCTGATGTGCGAATCGAACCCACGACCCTCGGCGCAACAGTCGAGGCGCTAACTACAGCACCACCAGATCACTGAGTGTCTTTATGCAGACGTTTAATATTTGAATTAATAGTTAGGAGTACTCAATGTGTCGAAATGGGTGGCATAATTCTCGTTAAACTGCCCAAGAACTCTGTTGACTACTTAACATCAGCGTGGATGGATTGGATTGCCCTAGACACGTCCTTACGGATCCATCAGATCCAATAGCCGTTGCATTAGACGCCTTCAGCTCTAAAACTAGGAGTAGGGACCCCGGTAACCGTACTCGTCGAACTCGGCAAAGAGTTCGACATGCAACCTAACCCATGCATCAGCTCGCTGAGTTTCTCGCCGGATCTTCTCAGCGGGTCGCGATTCCGATCCGGTAGTAGATTCATTCGCGAAACAGCTGTCCTTGAGCTGTTAGCTCTCCTTCGGAGGTGCACGGGCAGCTGTTAGCAAATCCCAGCCCTCCTGACTGAGGCTATGCTCGCCCACCTGTTCTGGTGAGATTGGAAAGGCCTCCGAGCCACCAGTAATCCTTCCTTCATAAATAAATGTCTCCTCTTTAAGCAAAACTTACTGGCGTAATCGTTTTGCTGATTGAGTCCAATACAGGTTGGCTTAGCACCGTTCCAATCTCCGCCAACACATTTTCGGCTCTGGGAGCCCAATAAAGCGTATTTTCCTATATCGCTGCATCTGCAATTCAAATAATCCTGTTAATTTGTTTTTCATATCACTCATTAAGTGTGGACATCATTTTAAATCTTCATACAGCCATTTGACGCCTGGTAAAATCGAGCGTTAAAAAATCTTTGTTTTTTTTTTTATATATATTCAAATAATAATGATAGAATTATCATATTATATGTATAACACAACATAAATATTGAGTTTTTGTGTTTTTATATCCAGTGTTGTATTAGTTTTGTGACATATTAAGTGTTTTCATTACCATATATAAGTTAACTTATGAACATTTAGAAAAGACGCCAGTAATTCAAAACATTTCTTGAATAATTATCATATCATAGTGTTAAAAAGCACTAGTTAAAATTTATTTATTTTAACGTTATTAAACTCTGTTGATGTTATCTTAGTGGAAAACTTAAAATTAAATATCATTCCGTAATTTATGTCCATCAAAAACAGATGGCAGCACATGTATTGTGTCACCTTTATGAATACTTAATATTCTATGTAATTATTCATCTTTTTAACGGCCATTTTAGGCATAGGGCACACATCCTACCCGATGGGGGGAGAAGACATTTAAGGACCACGTTTAAAGACACGTCACGGAGGGGAGTCCAACGAAAATGCACTTCGGATGAATACAATTTTCCTAATGAAAAAGGTTCTCAACAAATGTTGACGATTGACTTCCACGGTGAAGGAATAACATCGTGTAATAAAAATCAAACCCGCAAAATTATAATTTGCGTAATTACTGGAGGTGGGACCTTTTGTGAGTCCGCACGGGTAGGTAACAGCACCCCGCCTACTTCTGCCGTGAAGCAGTAATGCGTTTCGGTCTGAAGGGTGGGGCAACCATTGTAACTAAACTTGAGACCTTAGGACTTATATCTCAAGGTGGGTGGCGCATTTAGGGTGTAGATCTAATAAAAACATTGATTTTAAGTAATAGGATACGAGTGGTATGAATTTTTGAAGCGAAAACTTCTTTAGAATCGTTGTGATTTCAAACCGGATGCAACGGAAAAAACGACAGGTAAGAGACACAAATACAAAAATGTGTAGGATGAAGCCAGCAAAGAATGAGACAGAAATATACATACTATTTAATACAGCGCCATCTGTGAGATTTTTTAATACTAACGTGTGTATGATAGCTCTTGTAGTGAATTTTAATTTAGGATTATACGTGAAATTAAAATATCAATTCACAGAGGGCGCTTCCTTACAATTATTTACTAATGACAAAATTTTACATATACGACGTTTAGGATAATTGTATTTTAATTTTGGAAGGTTTCACTTCTACCACGTGTGAATTGCACACATTTTGTTCTTTATTATTTTTTATAAAGTTATTTAATAAAATCTAGGACGCATTGTTTACCTGGAGACAATGACCACTCCGTAGGGCAGATCCACGGTCTCGGTGACTTCCAAATCATTGAAGAACGTAACCACGTTGGGATCGTCGTTGTGAAATGTACAACTGTTATTGTTTATTAACTCCTCGTTCTGAGCTTCAAGTTCTTCTGTGAGTATTGTGTAATAAAGAGATAATTACTTATTGTATTAATCTAATTCGACGTGGTCTAAAGGATTTTTTTTCCTACCTATGCTGATAGCCTTGAGGGGCTATTTCAGCTTCACCCTAACGTTTGTAGGTGAGCTCGCGAGGCTCAAACCGGAGAGTTGCTAACACTGACCCTAGCAAGAACAGTGCTTCGCAGAATCTACCACCGGATCGGAAACGCGACCCACTGAGAAGATCCGGCGAGAAACTCAGTGGGCTGTGTCTATGGGTTAATTCGCTCGTCGAGCCCTTCGTCGCAAGCGACGGGTTCGACGAGGACGGTGACCGGTGCTTGTGGTGCCTATACTGTGGTGGTAATAACTTAACAGCAGGCGGGCCGAGAGCTCGTCCTATCCACTCATTTAAGCTAAAAAAAAAAGAATACACAGCGCAGCTGCATATTGGCTGTCTTTAAATCGGCTATAATATCGTAAATAGAAACCATTACATACAAACAAACATACCTACATACCAATAAAAGCTTGTCAATAGAGATAATTGTCTATTACGTACCACAATTAAAACTCTTCCCCATCCAACGACCGTCTTCGCATATTAATTTCCAAGTTGTTTTCTCTCCCATTATCGAAGCGATACAGCGAAATGTGATTTCAGTACCGTGATAATAGCCTTCATCGTTGATGGATTCGTTGACTTCGGCTCCGTCGCGATAAATCAATGTCCCTTGAACCCTTAAAACCATATATGATATCCCTTTAAATAGCAGAATACTTCAGAAGAATCTTTCAATCTAAATAAAGTTAAAATTTACATTAACCTAGAAGAATATCGCAGAGGGAAGTAAAATTAAGAACATAAAATGGTAACAGACTATATGGGTTTTACAAATACCATGCAGCAAATAGTAATTGTATTTATCTTAGGGTGGATTCGACCAAACAAGAGTAAATCTTATTCTTAGAATAACTCGTCAGTTAATCGAGAGTAAATCAATTTTACGTTTTACCATCTACAATTCTAAGAATAGTGGGCCTATTCGGGAATTGTTACTATACCGCCGTTTCGCACGGAATAACGGAGCTATTTCTAGAATAAAGTAATGGCGTCAGTCAGTCCAATCATCTGATTTCTGTCATTTCATAAATATTTATTCTGTTTTAATTTCATGTCAACGCAATGCACTAAATTATTATTATTAGTCTGGCATTGTATAATGCAAAGTTTAAACGAAAAAAGATAAAACCACACGACAAAACTTGAAAATTCTCTCAAACAAACAACAAATAAAATGAATAGGTTGAGAGACCTTTGACAGCTAGATATCTTGATAATGTATCGCAATGTTTATTTGTTTTTTGGTGTACAATAAAGAATACTCTCTCTCTCTCTCTGTCTTACACTACAGCTACTTTTTCAAACTAAAATACGGCAAAATCGAGTTGACGCTATGTATGCTCTTACACTATGCCGTTGTGCAACAACATTTATTTGCCGGATTTTAATTTCGTTCACCATTCACTATGCTATTCGCGTATTGTTATTCCCAGCGTAAGTATACTATCGTTTACGTGGAAAAACGCCTATGGATTTACTCGAGATTAAAATCATGGAATAGGTTATTATTCTTCGTATAGTTACTCGTGTATAAATTTAAGTTTGGTCGAATCCACCCCTAAAGAGAGAAACGCAACGAAGCTAAACACAACAGCCAATACACTGGCCATACGAACAGCTGATTTATTGGAACAACAATAAAAACCTTTATCGCTTATCAACCTAGTAGTAACTAAGCCCCGTCCACGAAGGATTTGCTCCTCAAAATGGAAAGACTAAAAACAAAACAAATTATCGTTTGATCTCGATGGTGATGACGCCGTAGTCACTAGTGCTCGACACGGCGGTGATGAAGGATTCAGTGGTGAGATAGGTAGTTAAAGAAGCAAAATTCCGAACCTACATAGGTCTCACCAGGGCATCGCGTCCCTGTACGCCCGCGTTGCTTTCAGTCTTATCCAGCCAGCAAATAAGAAACGTACTTTTTGCAAAAAACATCATTCATACGTAGCCGCTTAAAATTTTGATCCTCTAAACGTAATGAGAGTGATTGATGCAAGCTTTATCCAATTACTTGTAATGTTAAACGAAATTTGACAAGTTTTTTTTTGTATAATCTGATAGCCTTGAGAGGCTATTTCAGCGTAACCTTAATTAGTAGGTGAGCTCACGGGGCTCAAACCAGAGTGATGCTAACGCTAACCCTAGCAAGAGCAGTGCTTCGCAGAATCTACCATCGGATCGGAAACGCGACCCACTGAGAAGATTCGGGGAGCAACTCAGCGGGCTACATGTTCTGTTAAGATTTATTAATAGGAGTTAGCATTTGTTGAACCTCGTAGTCTGGTAAAATTAATGATTCACGGTGGTCAGTTAAGTGACGGAAGTGTATTTGGATTATAAACTGACTACAATTAAAACGCTACGTGCTATCGACAGCCCGACAATTCGAGACTGACTGTAGCGTCGCTGCAATATCTATATCTATATAATTATATAAAAATGAATTGCTGTTCGTTAGTCTCGCTAAAACTCGAGAACGGCTGCACCGATTTGGCCAATTTTGGTCTTGAATTATTTGTGGAAGTCCGGAGAAGGATTAAAGGGTAGATAAATAGATGAAAATGATTGGAATTAAAAAAAAATAACAATTTTGTTTTTCCTTTGCTGTGTCCCCCCTCGGACGGATACCTTTTGTTTGTTTTAAGTTTATTTTATACAAAAGTTTAGGTCTTTTATTTATCGATTGAGGCACTACGAAGTCTGCCGGGTCAGCTAGTTGCTTATACAATATACATTGGTAGGTAATATAGATACATATTATGTAGTCCCTACAAATTTCAATCACTTGATCAAATATAGAGAAATAATTTTGGATAAAGCTTGCTAGCACGTGACGACAGCAAAAAAACAAAGAAACCGAACAAAAAAGAGAAAAAGCTCAAAAGCACATTTCGCCAATTGGTTTTGTAGATCTAAAAACGAAATAGTATTGTTAAATGTTCTTATTATAATTAAATCTGTTGAGAATTTTGAAAAAAATGGTCAGTATGCGTTGTTTGATAATTTTAGTTTAGTAGGTACGACTAAGGTCTTTGATACTGAAGTTGTTTGGTTACGGGGTCAAAACGCGCAGCTCTTGTAGGAAAGCATTTCATCAACTCATTGCATCAAGATGACGTTTACTAAGACGTGACGTAATTCGCTCTGATTGGTGTTTAAGCTGTCATGGCTGATCGTTGTATTTTGTAGATTTATTGTAACAAATAAATCATAAATCTCGTCATTAATATGAAAATAAATCCTTGAATCCTGTTTCATTAGATCAATTAAATATTTTAGCGATACTTGACTACTGTCATCGTGCCTATGTGCTACTGAATTGGTGAAATCCAGTTCCCGATAACACGGAAATGTTACGTTGCGATAAAACACTTCGGTTACCTAGCCGGGGGGCCGCAATCGCTTATCGGTTTCCCGTTCAGATCCGGCTCCAGATCCGAAATGTCTTCGCGGACAATGTCGCTGCCGCTCTGATACTCTGACGTCGGTCGCGGTCGTGACAGATTCGCTGCAGTAAAAAATAGAAAAACATGTGTGCAATTTTTTTTTATAATTTTTTTTTTATTGTTGGATGGGTGGACGAGCTCACATCCCATCTGGTGTTAAGTGGTTACTGGAGCCCATAGTACGGCTCATAGTGGACGTAAATGCGCCACCCACCTTGAGATATAAGTTCTAAGGTCTCAAATATAGTTACAACGGCTGCCCCACCCTTCAAGCTGAAACGCATTACTGCTTCACGGCAGAAATAGACAGGGCGGTGGTACCTACCCTACCGTGAACTACAGTGGTGGTGGTGGTGGTGGTACCTACCCTACAGTGAACTAATTACATTAGTTCTTTCTTTTCATTTCTACTATACGTCCTATTACCGATATTATGAATGGGAACATTTAACTTTACATCTCGAGGTAAAAAGAAATAAACGCTAGTTTTTCTTAAATTAAATTAGAATACCAGATGTCGTTTACCTAAAGGTCGGCAGAAATCGTGAACCGTGGGTTGCAGTCGTCCTAAGTGGCAGTTCAAGGTGGCTGATGGAGATCTGCCTGGTTCACAAGCTATGCTGACTGATGATGCGTGAGCCACGGTGAGTCCTGCTCGGTATCCTGCTTCGTAAGTAGCGCCATGGAGAAGTGGAAGCTCACAGGGTGCTGAAGAATTAATGTATGTGAATATGAATTTTACAATCGAACCTGTTGAATTTCTATTGAAAACTAAATTTGGAGGGGTCATTCTATGTGATATAAGAGTTTTATAACCAAAAGTAAAATAATAGGGGCTGAAGATGATGGTGTACCTGCAACACACTCGGGCATGCTGGTCACTGCCCATTCTCCGAGCCAGCAACGAAGGTTGGTGGGTCCTTGGACGTTGTACCTGAAGAACACGAGGAAACGCAATAAGCAAAGTAAGGAAAAGGAAAAAAAAGATGTGTTTTCTATATATCAGCCCAGAGACGTCCACTGCTAGACATAGAGGAGGCCTCTCTACAACGATCGTGCATTATCTTCATCCAGCGAATTCTCGCGAACCTGAATAGGTCGTCGGTCTACCCTCGCTACGCCTTCCGGTACGCAGCCGGAACTTTTTGGCCCAACGGCCATCTGTTCTACGAACAAAAATGATGTGTAATTGGCTTTTTTTTAACCCATAACTGCTTCGCGGCGGATACTTGTCTAGTTTGGAATCAAGATCGTTCCCAATTAAGCCATGTATGAACTTGTTTTCTTTTTTGGACCAAAGCTGATAGCCTTGAGAGGCTATTTCGGCGTAACCTTAACTAGTAGGTGAGCTCACGGGTCTCAAATCGGTGTGATGCTAACACTAACCCTAGCAAGAGCAGTGCTTCGCAGAATCTACCACCGGATCGGAAACGCGACCCACTGAGAAGATCTGGCGAGAAACTCGGTGGGCTGTGTCTATGGGTTAGTTTGCTCGACAGGTTCGACGAGGACGGTGACCAGTGCTTGTGGTGCTTAAAAGCACCGTTAATGGTTTGGGAGAATCCGCAATGACGTGTTTTGGGCGACGTCGACTGTTTACCATTCGATCTTCAGGATCGGGTATAAACTTGTAGCGTGCAACAATGCCTGTGAATGTTTGAAACATTCTTAGTGTTTGTATAGCTGTGTGTTTGAGTTATTTCTCAGTGTAATCTGCCCGCTAATGTGGCATCAAATAACAAACCACAAACATACCCATATTCACAAGAGAAATGCACGACTTGTCCATTAGGCACTGGATCTGTCTCATTCAGTTCTTTCTCTTCCTGTCCTAAGCCAAGGGGAGATATCTGCCCTGATTCTGACATCGTGTAGATTCCGTACTCCGTTGTTGGAACGTGGCACGGTACTGAAAGTTAGAGTGGACGCGAATGTTAGAGACCACGACCCAATAAATCCAGAGACCACAATTATTTCGCAACAGCCACTGTGATCATCGAATTAGAACTCAGAACTGAGAGGTCTTTTCTGCCGCGTACCATTCGGTTTTGAAATGAACTCAGCTCCTGAGTATTTTCTGAACGCTTTGACATGTCTTTCTTCAAACGAAGTTTTCTGAGAATGATAAGCTGAAGCTTGGCTGTACCCTTGGCTGACGTCCATGATAAACGGTAGCCACTGGCTATCAGTTGGGCCTTACTGTATGCTTTTCTTCTTAATAGGCAAGAACTTGATGAAGAAAAGAATCAAAGAACTTACGTATTTCGCATTTGGGCTTCTCTGGTTTCCATCGTCCCCTCACACATTTTACAGTAGCGTTTGCATCTAGATTGAATCCGTAGCCTTTCCCGCAAGCCACTCTGATTATTGTACCTGAAATACATTTAGGTTTCCAACAAATATATATTAAACGAATATTTAAAAAAGATTGATTTATTCTTCAACCCGGATTTTCAATTACTTTGGGACGAATGGCCGAAAATTTAGTTACGAAATACGTGAGTATGTAAATCATAGAGGATATTTTCAATATACAGATGGCACGACGGTAGTAGTGGCTGGGATCTGTTAGGATTCCGTAGTCAACCTTGTGAGCCCAGCAGACTATTATTACGTAGGCTCTCTGACCGAAGGTTCACTGGTGGGTGGGTGTGGTATCGACACGTAGAATAGAACCACGCAATATTGCTGTGGCATTCATGGTATGAGACTACGAAAATAGCTGGATAATGTTGCTGTCAGTCGATATTTATCGGTAGTGGTAGCGGATGCTGTGGAATCGCATTTGTGGGTGTCACCATCCTGTATATTTATGCTTTAAATCGTGGGTTTTGGTTTGAAGACTGGGACAGCTGTTATGCAACACAGCAGGACTTGAACCTTATGTCTTAAGGTGGCTATTCACGACGTATTGCTTATGGGCTCCAGTATCCAATTCTCACAAGCTAGGTCATGAGTTGTGTTGCCTATTTAAGCAATGAAAAAGAGAACCGACAATAGTAACCAAACTTAGTACAATTAATATCAAATTCAACATTCCGCCTACTTACCAGTACTGAATGTGTTGTTGGGATCCCTCCCATACTTCACAACCTCTATATTTATGTAGGGCTCGCTTGCTATCGGCTCACAGGGGCTCTTAGGCCTGCCCTTCTTCCTGGTCGCGTTATTCTTGCCCAAAGTCTCAGCAGTCTCCTTTATATCTGAACTTTGCCCTTCTTCGCTTGACGCTGATTGCAGATTCCTGCCACTCTTCCCTTCCTTTCTACTGGAGAAGCGATAACAAGGTACTGAGTTCTACACAAATGTCAACAGTGACTCATAGCAATTGAAGAGCGGCTGACAATGGTCACACGAACATTTCCATTGGAAATGACTGATATTGTCAGGTTGTTGACTGATATTGTATCTCGTATATACAATATCAGTCAACAATATAAGCAATGTGATACCTTTTTTTTTCGGTCTGGGGCCGAACCTCCTACGAGGTCCCCGCGCCTAGGGATACCTTACACAATCATATGACGATGTAAAAAGTAAATGGCATTTAGCATTTGTGACATGATCATTAAGAGGTTTTGGTGCTTAACGGACTTTAAATTCATCAATATTTTATAATATTTGGCGAATATAGTTAAAGAGTATGTGTTACCAAAATATTTGATTCATCTACATTAATGATTGGACAATTAAAAATACTTTTAGGATATTTTTGAAGGTTCCAATGCTTTACCGTCGTCATCAGTGGTTCTGGCGTTGGGGGTAAACCGTAGAGTAGTAGTAATCTAAATTATATTTACGACTCGTGAACAGCGAAGACAATACTGCCTTGCGATTCTGTAAGCGTTGTTTGACAAACTCGCACGTGTATTCGGCGTGAGTTTTCAAATTGTGCCGAATCTATACAGGGTAATTTTGACTAGTGTTTATAAAATGCTAAGTCAAGGTCCATTCCATTGCGAATGCGAAGTGATGGAGAGCATTGTAGTGATTTTAGAGCATGGCAAGGCTGATCGAATACTCACGTTTTGGGTACGGTCGCCGTGGTCTGGTTCAATCTGTCAGTTTTCCTGCTAGTCCTTTTATCTCTTTTCTCCAAAACATTACCGAAACCAGTCGAATTCGTCTCGTTATGTTGCAAAGGACCGACCGACATTTCGCGACTCCAACGCGTTTCATAAGTGCTCAAAGGGATCACTTTGAGTAAATCATTCTGAAGGTCATTCGCTACACCCGAATAAACAGTTGATTTTGGATAATAATCAGTGTCGTGTTCCTCAACGTTGACATTTCGTTTCCGTCTAGTCGCTTCGATGATTTTAGTGACAGTCTCAACAGTGCTCTCTGCCGGTTCCATGTCATCATCAAACTCCTTTTTCTCTTCGCCGTGTTTGTTTAAAAATCTCTTCCTTCTCTTATCTAAATACCTTTCGAAGTAATCATGTTTCAGACGGTCAATGCTATTCTCAGACGAATCGCGAGCACGAAACATGCCTCCCCTTACTATTGTCGCGTGAGACAGTTCGTCATCCTCATCGCTATCCTGGTACTCGACTACGTCGTTGTGTTCAAGGACGTCTCCATCTTCAGGCTCATAGACAGGCTGGTAGGCGTACAGCCTGTGACCAATTGGTTCTCCGTGTACATTGTATACAGTGTAGACTGCGGTCGGGAAGTTTTCCTCGTCGATTCCGGCGCCGATGCTCGGATCTCCGAAGTCAGCATCGGATTTCTTCATGATCTTGAAATTCGCGTGCCTCAACGTCGGCTTCTGGTTGCCGTGGTTGTATTTGTTGTACAGTTGGTCTAGATTTTGTTGCGTTGGCTCCGTCCGATGCAGACGGTCGTAATACTGGCGGAGGTACGCTGACCGACGGTGACGTATCTCTGGTTCGACGATGGAGCGACGGCGTCGGCTCCAGCGGATGCGCGGATGTTGGTAAAGGGTGCATCTGTCATAAAAGAGCAACTTCACTTTTGTGCTTAATGACGTAGACGGTTAAATAAGTTCACGGGTCATCGTGTCTTAAGTGATTACCGGAGTCCATAGACACTGACGGCCTAAATGCTGCTAATGCGAGTTTGTCACTGACGGCCTAATACTGGTGGTAGGACCTCTTATGAGACCGCACCACCCTGCCTATTTCTGCCGTGAAGCAGTAATGCGTTTCGGTTTGAAGGGCGGGGCAGCCGTTGCAACTATACTGAGACCTTAGAACTTATATCTCAAGGTGGGTGGCGCATTTACGTTGTAGATGTCTATGGGCTCCAGTAACCACTTAACACCAGGTGGGCTGTGAGCTCGTCCACCCATATAAGCAATAAAAATATATATATATTCATTATAACTTACTTGGGCAGCTCCCTAGGGCTCCAATGCCCGCCCACACATGTAGCACCGGGCGGGCCTTCTGACAGTACGTAGCCTTTCTCACATTCATACATAATCTGCTTATTATTTACCACCTGTAAGGAAATTACCATAGATTAAAAAAACCTACCTTTTTTATTAACCTTGTAGGCAGACGAGCATACGGCCCATTTGATGCTGACTGGTTACCATCGCCCATGGACGTCAGCAATGCTAGGAGCACAGCCAACATGCTGTCCCTCGTCGAATATTATCGTAACATTTTAAGTAAATACCTAATGTGTTGTTAATAGCACACCGCAACGTACCTGCTGTATCTTTATCTGTCCAGAATTTCGGGTAATTAAACGGTTGTCTGGAAGAGATCGCTTTTAGCGATAAGACCGCCTATTGTACAAACGTATCTGCTTGTTGACTGTTTTCTGATGTTAATTGTGTTTTGGTGTGCAATAAAGTATGTTCTCTCTCTCTCTCTCTCTATGATCAAGTCAATAAACCAAGCTCCATCAATAAATTCCTCTTCTTCATCGTTCCCTCACTGCTGAGGATCGCGACCACATGTGACTTTCCTTCACCGTGCTCGATCATGGGTGGCATGGACCGTATAGTATAGACCGCCATCAACCAATAGATTAAATAAGATGATTTTACCTTTCCAATGTTTTACGAATGTTGAGATGGATGTGTGGAGTGACAAAAATGGACAAAATAAAGAATGGGTATATCAGAGGAACTGTGAAAGCAGCCCCGGTAATCAACAAATTAAAGAGCGGAAGGTTAGCGTGGTATGGACATGTGATGCGTAGAGAGAAGATGAATGTGACTAGGAGATGTATGGAAATGGTATTGCAAGGTAGAGGAGGAATCGATCGAAGAAGACATGGATGGAGTGTGTGAATGACGATACGAGGAGTGAGTGTTGAGATGACGTCTAATAGAAGAGAATGGAAGAGAAAAATTACCTTTGCCGACCTCACCTAGTGGGATAAGGTGGAGAAAAAGAAGAAGAGATGATTTTACCTTTCTCACGTAAGGTCTATAATCGTACAGCCCCATGTTCCCCACCAGCAGAACCTTCCCGTTCTCGATGTATCCAGGGAAAGGGCAGAACACTGAAAAGTCCTTCAGACTTGAGTTTCATATAAATTAGTTACGCTCACGGGCAAACACGGCTGTTCCGGTTTCTCTAGATTGTCTAGACTCTAGATTTGAAACTGCTCAGGGTGTGAGCCCACCCTCCGAATCTTTAAGTGAGACGTGAGCCTGCCTATCTACAGTCTGGTAAGGTGGCAATAAAAAATAAAACCTACAGTTAACGTTTTAAAGACAATTTTATTCGTAACGACTTTCTATGGTCAGATCTCAGCTTAATTTTTTTCCCCTACCTAAGCTGATAGCCTTGAGAGGCTATTTCAGCGTAACCTTAGCTAGTAGGTGAGCTCACGGGGCTCAAACCGGAGTGATGCTAACATTGACCCTAGCAAGAGCAGTGCTTCGCAGAATCTACCATCGGCTCGGAAACGCGACCCACTAAGAAGATCCGGCGAGAAACTTAGTGGGCTGTGTCTAGGGTTAATTCGCTCGTCGAGCCCTTCGTCGCAAGCGACGGGTTCGGCGAGGACGGTGACCGGTGCTTGTGATACCTAAAAGCACCGTTAATGGATCGGGAGGATCCGTAATGACGGGTTTTGGGTGACGTCGACTGTTTACCATTCGGTCTACAGGGTCGGGTATGTAGTTTCCAGCGGCCACGACAAGAGGATTCTCATATCGTGCCGCCTTTTCAAAGTGGCTTAATCATTAATGTTATGATGTAACTTCAATTTTATGTTCGTTTTGTGTTTTATTTATTATAGGCCTGTAGACATCTTGGCCTGGGTCGCTATTACCCAAGGCGTTTAATTTTCTATTCTACATCTAAGAAGCTACACATACACACAAAGCATGTCGTGCAGAGTTTAAAAGTCGTTTTGTATTTGCAATTCAATTGATCCCGTGACACATTACCTTCTTCACATTTCGGCGTTTCTCCGCTCCAGTTCCCGAAGGAGCAGACGACAATTGGGTTCCCCTTCATTTCGTAGCCGTCCTTGCACCGAAACCTGGCCTTCATGCCGTGATCCGTTTTAGGAGCTATCACCATACCGTTGCGAGGGTACTTGGGCATTTTCTTGCATCTGAGAAAAGTATTTAGAGCGATAATTCGCGTGAACCAGCATTCTCTGAAACTTGGAGAAGATAAAATCATCGTAAAACCCATTTTCAGTTCTCGTAACCGCTATTATATACTATAATCTTTTTATGTATCTGATCGGTAAAGAATGAAGATAGAAATAGCTCAATTTCTGACGAAGCAGCGTATGAAATGCTATATGATCAAGATCTAGATCGCGTGAAACGAAACACAAATGACGTTTGACGTTAATCTACAATTTTATATTATTAACTGTGCATTCAATCACTCACTAACCACTTTGGGGACTTTTTGGCGGGAACGCGTGGAGTGAAGTTGTGTGATTTGTTTTATTTTGTCTATTTAGTGTTTCTTCAGGTTTAAATGTGTAATAACGGTGGTTTATTAACTGTTTAATATCAGTGAAAGTGCACAAATGTGGGAAAATGAATCCTCGAAAAAGTCCACTGAAAAAATCTCAGTAAATTATGTACCACTATTTTACTGAGATTATATTTCATCCCATATCATCTCATCTCATTTCATTTTATTTCGTTTCATTTCATTTCACTCCATATTATCGTTTTTTATAAATTAAAAAACTAAAATAAGACATGACCTAACATGACCTAACATGACCTAACATGACCATGGTCTTAGTTACCAGGCCATAAAATCCCTTTAAAATAAATTGTAATTGGTTCTGCGACAGAAATGAAGAGGATACCTAGTAAATACGCAAACTCATCGATGTTGTAGGTTTGGTTTTCACTACCCGATACTATCCTCCCATCCTATATTCCTCTACCGCATAAGTCGGTCATGAGCACGCGTCAAGTAGGTACGCAATTACTTAACAAAATAAATAATAGTTTAAAAAAACTAACAAAATACGCTTGTATAGAAAATCCAACTAAAAAATATAAAATAAATCTTAATAAATTTGATTTAAAAATAGTGTAAGAAAACAATATTTTAATGTAAAAAAAAAGTGGGGTGCATGGTATCAGTAGTTATAAATGTTTTATGAACAGATGAGAGTAGAAGAGTTATTTTGATAATATCCTGAAAAGCATCCCGCGCTTTTTTATTATTTATTTTTCACTTTTTAGTTGAATTTCAATATTTTCAGTTTTTTTTTTAATATCGAGTTCGGTCCTTAATAAGTATACCAAATTTCGAGTTAATTCGACGTTTTGAAGGGGGTCAAAATCATGTTCAAAGATTCCGTTACATACTAACATACATACGTCTGAAGCTAATAAAAGCGTGTTAATTAGGCATACTTTATTAGGACGGAGAGCAATGTCTTTTAACAATCCATTGCTGGGTCTTAGTTTAAACAATTCGAATTACCTTGCGGGCTGACATCTAGGTATCTGCGTCCATGTTCCGTTTTTGCATGTCACGGCCGCATTGTTCGAAGGGAACTCATAGTTTTTCTCGCAATCAACCATAATTATCTCACCTGTTAAATAGTTACCAAAATTTTGTGCGTTTAATAAGTTATCTCAAGGCTTTAATACAATAAATGTTGTTAAAGTTTGCATATACATTGCATTGCCTGGCCTGTCCTGGCATTGCTGAAGTCCATGGGCGACGGTAATCACTCACCATCAGGTGGGCCATATGCTCGTCTGCCTACAAGGGCAATAAAAAAAATACACTATTAGTTGAACTGGCGCCATCTTCCGATCGCGCCATTGTTACTAACAAATTATCGTTTTGCTCATAGCTACATTAGGTGGTAGTAAAAACTTAAACAATCTTTCAAAAATAAACATGAGGAAATATTAAATGCTGGTTGATATTGTCGAAGTTTAATTTTCAAGTAAGTGTATTATTCACTCGGTTTTAGTCGAGTCTCAGTTGGGGTGATTCCAATTCGGTGGTAGATTTAGCACACCATTGCTCTTGATAGGGATGATATTACCAAATTCTCGTTCTGATCAAGCTGTGTGAGCTCCTACATCAGTAATGGTGAAGCCAAAATAGCTACGATGTTAATGGCAGATAAATAAAAAATAGACCTAAAAGATATTCTACATACTGTTACCACTATTCTACCACAATGATTCTTCAGTTCAACAAAGACTTTTTTTCCTGCTTAAGCTCATGTCCTTGAGAGACTATACCAGCGTAACCTAGCAAGTAAATAAGATCACGGGGCTCAAACCTGATGACGTTACTAGCACTCACTCTAGCAACATCAGTGCTTCGCAGAATTACTACCGCATCGCGACCCACTGAGGAGATCTGGCGAGTAACTCAGGGGGCTGTGCCTATGGGTTAGTTTACACGCCGAGCTCTTCTCGTCTCTCGCGAGAACGATGACCAGTGCTTGAGGTACCGAAAAGTACCGTTAGTAGATCGGGAGAATCCGAAATGATGTGCAATTAAGGCAATAATCAAAACTTAGGATCAATAGCAAAAGCAATGGTAATTTTTAAATTGTTTGGAAAGTACCTAAACATGAAACTTAGATGGCGCTGTAAAACAAACATAATAGCAGCCCGTAGGGTTGCGATTACCAGATATAACATCATGTCCATGTTTTTTGTTCAGGCAAAAATAACACTAATGATAGTCAATCAATATCGTCTTTAATGATTTTATGATTTTACAAATCACAACCAATCGCAGATGACTAGGGCGGGAAGGGCCTTTCGTAAGAGGACTGCTCTAGTACGTAATGACTCAGCTGACCTTATCCACATTGTTCCCCGTGTACCAATAAGGACCATAAACAATCAATCTGCATTGACATTGACGTTTCATAAGTTTGACAATTAACAGACATTCGATCTATATAATATACTAGCTTTTGTCCGCGACTCCATCCGCGTGGAATAGTTACTTTGGCATAACGCTAAATTTTACCCCCCATTTCATTTACGTAGAAAGAGAAGATATTTTTGAATTATATAATGTTAAGGAGCTATTTAAACCCCTATTTTGAAACATTCTTTATTGGTGCTGCACTTGTATTGGTCTTACCGTGATGTTATATAGCTTATAGCCTTCCTCAATAAATGGGCTATCTGACACTGAAAGAATTTTTCAAATCAGACCAGTAGTTCCTGAGATTAGCGCGTTCAAACAAACAAACTCTTCAGCTTTATAATATTAAGTTACAGATTGCTATGTACGTTACGTGTTGCGACAAATAAGTTTAAATTTGTTTTAGTAGATGGCATTACCGTGCTGCACCATGGATGAGCTCCCCACGATCTGAGTGTTCGGCTGCTCAGTCGTATTATCGTTCGTTGTCTCGTTATTAACGAGGACTATACGGCCTTGAGAGACGTGTGGAACGACGCACGGCGCTGTAACAGATGACATATTACTCCCTCTTAAATCAGCAACTAGATGTGTATCAAATCATCATCATCATCAGTCTTTATCTGCCCACTGCTGGACAGGCCTTCCCCAATGCCTTCCACAGAATGCGGTCTCCGCCTTCCGCATCCAACGACTTCCCGCTGTGCGCACTAAGTCGTCGATCCACCTGGTTGGAAGACGCCCCACGCCCCTGAAAGCCATCCATGGCCTCCATTCGAGGACTTTCCTCCCCCATCTGGCGTCGCTGGCTCGACAGATGTGACCACTGATGAATAATAGAACTTCCTTTGAAGTAGAGTACTACATCCATTATATATTTCTTTACGTCCAATTGCGCGATGACCTATAAGCTACTACTGGAGTGCATCTTGCAAAGTTAGAAGTCATCTGCATGTTACATATATAGAAGCGGTATCATGTGAACAAATTATTCCTACATTATTACAGTTTTTCCGACGGTTAATCAAACAAATTATAGATCTCTTTGGAATGCTATGAAGTACATTATATTTCATAATGCTGTGGAGGTATTTACGTGTACTAGTGGTCCCGCAGTAGTCGAAATTCGACTATAATTAATTGAAAATATAAGCTTGAACATTAATATGGTTCTATTATCAAAGACTATTTATTATACTTCTTTATTCACAGATTTCGCCAAGACTACACTTTAGACAAATATTAACAAGGACAAACAATATTTAATCTATTCTCAATTTGACCATAGACTTTATGCAATAAGAAAATTTTGACAATAAAGTGTAGTATGCGTGTGTGTGTGTCAAATACATGGTAGTGTGTGTAATGTTTTCGTTATTGATTTAATGTATCTTTTACGCATTGTTTTAAAAAAAAAAATTAAAAAAAATTCATTGTACACTCCTTCTCTATATTCTCTATAAGTGTGGGAAATTTCATACTCCTCCGTCCGCGCAATTTTCGTAAAAAGGGGTACAAAGTTTCATGTCACCAAAATAATTAACTAAAACCGTTCGTTCCTAAGTTAACATAAGCTAATGACGTGACGTAAGTACCCAAACATTGAGGTAGGGGATGACTCCAAGTGCCGTCGCTCTGACATATTGCAGACCCATTCCCTCCCATCTTCATCCCGTCTTGACAGCGAAAGATGATGGAGGCTCCCAGACCTGTCCCTGAGGAGATATTCTCCAGCCATCCATTCCAGAGCTGACCAGGGTGGCCGCAGTTAATTTCTGATGAAAAAGTAATATTTACGATACAATACGTTAACGACATAATAAAAAAATATTAATAGTTTGAAAATTTTTACAATGATCATAGTCATAATAATTGGTGAAATGTGTCATGTGTGGATTTTATTTCAATATTAACACAATTGACAAAAAGTTGAACTTCCGAGCTCTGTTGACGAAACTATACAAATAAAAAAATATAGAGAATGGGAAACTATTCCTATCTTAATTAACAAAAATATCTTAGCGAGAGTTTTTTAGTTCTTCAACCAAATCAGAGAGAGACCAAATCAATTCCAAAATTAGCAATTCGCATACCTTTGCAAAGCGGTTGGGTTCCAGACCATTTCTTGTCAGCTCCGCAGCGTCTTGTGGCGTCCCCAACGAGCCGGTACCCATACTTGCACTCGTATGAAACCACAGAGTTGTACGCAAAGGACGTGTACACCGCCTTGCCGTGGCGAGGCGCTTCTGGCGTCGGACACTGCACCTGGGTGACCACTAGATGGCGACACATGTCGCTTTAACCTAACTCCATTCATCAAAAACAGATGGCGCTATTCTCATTTTATTATAAAGCAAAACATCGACTTTAAGTTCTGTCCTGCTCACGCTTAATTCATACATAACGTGCATGAAAAGAACAGAGAGTGAAATATTAATTTCGCGAATTATATACAAATTTATTTACTCCACATATAAAATATAAATATAATAATAATTATTATTATTATTGAATCATGCAGACACGTCATGCAAAAATAAAACAACTCATTTTTTCTCAACTTTTATTTCTCTACAGATATCATTTGAAATATAGAAATTCACATTAATTTATTGCACCAATACCAAACTTTAAGCTTCTACATTTAATCTAAATACACAACTATAGATTCGGCAGTAAAGTCACATTTTATCATGGCTATAAATATCGGTATTAAAACTCGATGAAGACACAGTACAGAATTTTAACAGTTAAACAGTTCTAAGTAAACAACTCGGTCGCACTACTTGTCGTGATTATCGGTTTAAACTCTCCCCTTTTCTCCTTCTAAAGCAGCGGAAAAGAGAGAAAAAAAAGATAATTTTAACAAAACCTTTTTTTTAAATAACAACTATTTTTTTTATTGGAAATCCCACTTTCGCAAGCTATGCAAAGAAATCATAATATTTTAATTACTTAAACTGCTTGAATTTCCCTAATTCAAATCAATTTGCTAATATGCTCAACGATGACACAGTTGACAGTGAACACTATAGCCCGAGAGCCCGTGGGATCTACCTGTATGTATTTGACCAGACCTGAATTTTCGTACATTGAGACCCCTATACCTACCATGCATGAGGTGGGGACTCATTAAGCTCAAAGTGGTCGACGCGCCGAGCGCTCAGGTAGGACAGGTACCGATTTTGACGGATTTTAAATCCATTTGACCACGTCTGCCGTTTTGAAATTTTGAAAATATATGATTATTATTATCGGAAAATAAGAATGGCAGACCATTATCGCGCATTTTACTTTGTGGCAGACCACTTTGAAAATGCTAAATTGCATTGAAAATGCAAAATTTTGAAAGTAATTGACTAGATCTGCCATTGATTTAATAATATGTTGTTTATTATAGTCTTAAAAACTTATATTGATCACGGCAGACCTCTACATTGCGTACATACATCAACATATAATAAAATCTTAGCTACTACCCGGCCAGATGTATATTATGTTTTCCGTTCACTGTTTTAGAGGAATATAATTTACTTGCGATTTACTTTAGCAATGTATTTACCGAAATTAATATTTTTTTATATTCTATATACTAAACTTCATTAGTTAGACAATAAAGAAGTGAATTTTTTATGGAATAATTATAAATAATACGGTATAATGCTGATCAAAAAATAATTCAATTCCTCATTTTTATCATTCAACATTTAACTTGCCAGCTATACAATGCCAAAAAATCTAGTGATGTAGATGATGGAAGGTTCCAGCTATTCGTTAGCAACTATAAATATTCAGACATCAATGAAAATTATAGAAAAAAAAATCAAAAATTTGAGGCAAGCTCAATACCACTGCATAAGAGTGAGCTTTATCAACAACTTTTGAGGGCCCACTATATTTCTTCTATTTGGAGAAATGCTTACAAAAAGCAACTGACAACTTTAGACCCATTGGAGTATGGTTGGATTGAGCAGGACAACTTATATGCCTTCAAAGGGTTCGAAGGTGACCAACTTCCATATTTTGTGAGTGACTTAATCACCAATGTTCCTGGTAAGTTGATAACAATTCTTTCTCGAACATGTTCAGATGAATTTACGTTCATTTTACAATTTATGTTTTATTTTTGCAGTATTCGATTCAATGGTTGATGAAGACGAGTCGCCTAACGATAAAGATGACTCCGATGATGATGATGATGAATGAAGATTGATATATATATATAATATGTAATGCATGCATGATTTATTTTTTTAACTGATTTAACACTTTTAAATTTTGTCTTGACGAAATAAAAATGAGGAATTGAATTATTTTTTGATCAGCATTATACCGTATTATTTATAATTATTCCATAAAAAATTCACTTCTTTATTATTGTCTATTGTCTTATTGTCTAACTAATGAAGTTTAGTATATAGAATATAAAAAAATATTAATTTCGGTAAATACATTGCTAAAGTAAATCGCAAGTAAATTATATTCCTCTAAAACAGTGAACGGAAAACATAATATACATCTGGCCGGGTAGTAGCTAAGATTTTATTATATGTTGATGTATGTACGCAATGTAGAGGTCTGCCGTGATCAATATAAGTTTTTAAGACTATAATAAACAACATATTATTAAATCAATGGCAGATCTAGTCAATTACTTTAAAAATTTTGCATTTTCAATGCAATTTAGCATTTTCAAAGTGGTCTGCCACAAAGTAAAATGCGCGATAATGGTCTGCCATTCTTATTTTCCGATAATAATAATCATATATTTTCAAAATTTCAAAACGGCAGACGTGGTCAAATGGATTTAAAATCCGTCAAAATCGGTACCTGTCCTACCTGAGCGCTCGGCGCGTCGACCACTTTGAGCTTAGTGAGTCCCCACCTCATGCATGGTAGGTATAGGGGTCTCAATGTACGAAACTTCAGGTCTGGTCAAATACATACAGGTAGATCCCACGGGCTCTCGGGCTACTAGTCATATTACTGCGAAAAAAACCTATATATAAGTAGATATTTCGACAATAATTACTCAGTCGAAATAACACCAATAAAGGTAATCAAATCGAAACTAAAATTAGCACGCAAAAAGCAACGAAACACATCAAGATTTTAAAAAAGAAATTCAAATTACATTAACTGAAATCGTAACACAAGTGGGAGGTCCATTGTTAAATAATTGCTTCATGACAATGATATTGCTTTCAGCCATGATAATATTTCATAAATAAAATAATAAAAACATTAAAAAAAAACCGAAAGCGGACATGCTTGCTAATCGTAAATTTAAAAGAGACCATTATAGTACATGCAACATTCATATAAAAAACAGATAAATCAGCAACTACATTGTCACGAGGCAATGTCTAAACGCCGTTCGAGTTCTGATTGTAATTATACTGTGGCGTCGGTTGTGACGCCCTGTACTTAGGGTTCCTTCTTAGTATCATCAAACGTTTTTTTCGACACTGCCATAGCTCAAAAACAGAATTTGCACCACTCAGTTTAATCGAATCTAATAGTTTAGGGAAACTCTAGTTTTTCTCTGACTATCAGGAAAACTAAAGAGGAATATCCGTCATTTTTTTTTTAAAGTAAACTAATGTCATTTTTTCTTCGTGGGTCTTGAATTGATTCGTGTAATTGCGTTAAGAGATTAAAACGCTGATGCAATCTTCACTGGTTTTGATCATATCAAGTTTACTATTCTAACCAACACCGACACGTTTTAGCCGTCACATCCCAATCAATCTATAGTCTTCCACCACCAAGCTACACGGCGTCACCACCAGCACCAAAATAATTACTATATTAAAGTACTTACGAACGCAAGTTGGTAGCTCCTTGGGGGCCCACGCTCCGTCGGCTTGGCAATAGCGTTCGGCTTTGCCCACTAACTCGAAACCTTGCCCGCATTGAACTACAGCGCGACAGCCGAAGGTGTGACAGTCAGCGGTGACCCAGCCGTGGGGTACGTCACCGGGTTCTCCACAAGACCGTGCTGGTGAAAACAACGTAATGCTTTACTACGTATTGAGTCCAAGCGGGTAGGCACTACCCTATCTCAAGCAAAACAGTCCTATTTTTATTTTATTGCATAGATCGGTGGACGAGCTCACAGCCCACCTATTAAGTGGTTATCGGAGCCCATAGACATCTACGACGTAAATGCGCCACCCACTTTTTACTGGTGGTAGGACCTCTTGTGAGTCCGCGCGGGTGGGTACCACCACCCTGCCTATTTCTGCCGTGAAGCAGTAATGCGTTTCGGTTTGAAGGGCGGGGAAGCCGTTGTAACTTACTTGAGACCTTAGAACTTATATCTCAAGGTGGGTGGCGCATTTACGTTGTGGATGTCTATGGGCTCCAGTAACCACTTAACACCAGGTGGCCTGTGAGCTCGTCCACCCATCTATGCATTAAAAAAAAAAAATAACCTTGAGATATGAGTTCTAAGTTCTCAGCATAATTACCCCACCGTTCAAACCGAAACGCATTACTGCTTCATGGCAGAAATAGGCAAGGTTGTGGTACCTACCCGTGCACACTCACAAGACGTCCTGCCACCAGTAATTACGTAAATTACAATTTTGCAGGTTTGATTTTTATTACACAATCTTACTCCTTCAGCGTGGAAGTCTAAAGGGTGTATCTAAAAAACCAAATTCTTTCATAAAACAACTTTTATAGTCAAAGAGGTACTTACGTTCACAAGTGATATCCGGCCCGTACCAAGAAGCCTGTCCGTCGATAGCCAAGCACTTAGCTCGCGGGAAGCCATTGGTGACGTAGCCGGTATGACAGTTGTACTGGACCGTCGCGTCTAGATCGAAGGTGGCTTGCTCGGGTAGAGCCGAGTGCCTCGCGTGTTCTATCGTTGGCGGTTGGAGACAGTAGACTGGAGACAAAAGCAACAGCTGTAGATGGTACGGAAGAATGAGCCCGCAAGGGAAGAACAGCAACCACTTGGAAGATTAACTGGATTTTAAAAGAACTAAAGAGCCGAAAGTGGTCTATTTGACGATAATTGCATTGTGGTCTTCATATTCGGATTGGCTTCCTCATACCCAAGTATAAGATGGAAGAACGTGATATAGACCATATTAACGCATATCTCTAAAATTAAAAAATATGTGTGGCGTCGTGGGACACCAGATAGGAACGAAGTTCCTTATTATAAAAATATTAATTTTAAGTTCTATTCGAGGTATAAAAAAAATATTATTCGGGTATACATTTTTATTATGATTTTTTTAATGATAAAAATAAATAAAAAACTACTTTACAAAGTTATCAACTTTACTTTATTCACAATGATTTATCATAAAAAAAATTTTTTTTTCGACATTATTACAAAGTTAGGTCGTACACTGTGTGCATTACTAATAAAAATCTTACGTTACGGACGATTTTTTTCCGGTTAGGGTACCACTCCGCATCGTCTCATAAGGAACTTCGTTCTAAAAAGCTGGGCCCAAATTTGAAAGGCCACGCCGAATAAAAACAATTTTGAGATTTAAAGAAGTTTCACAACACAAGATATGGATTTGTTTCGTAGATTCTCATTGGGACTGTGATATTACCCTGCCAAATCCAGTCCAGTCTAGTCCAGTCGAAATTTAACTTACTATTTTCTTTGCAGGCTGGTGGTTGGCCAGCCCACTTTCCGTCAGCCTGGCAGCTCCGGCTCTGGAGTCCGACAACGTGATACCCGTGTGGACAGGAGTACACGGCCCTGTAGATAATTACATAGCCTGATAGAAACTCATATGTTTGGTTTTCTCTGTAATTTTTTCTAAATTGCACTGTGGTTATTTATGAGAAGCTGAGAAGTGAAGAAGACAAGAGAGAGAAGCTGAGAAATGTGCGTTTGGGATGGTATGGACATGACATGAGACGAAATGAAAATGAGGTTAATAAGAGAGTGTTAACTATGAATGTGGAAGGATATAGAGGAAGAGGTAGACCTAAGAAGAAATGGATGGATTGGGTGAAAGGCGATATGCGTAAAAGGGGAGTGTGCGAAGAAAAGGCATATGATAGAGGAGTATGGGAGGAGAAAACACGTTGTGCGAGTCCCAGGTGACTGGGAGAAGGGCAGGAGAATGACTGTGGTTATTTATATTTTTAATCTTAAAGCTAAGAGATTGGGCCAATTTGCGACTCGAGGTTTCAATTGATAATACATCAACTTGCAGCAACAATATATGATGATGAGGCAACCTCAATAAATCCTCAGCGCGGTCTTTCCTTACTCCTAGTGTCTGTGTGTGATGTAATGTTTCCTATGAAGTCCAGAGTTTCAGGAGGCGTGTGGTAAAAACTTCCTATTCTAGGCTTCGAATTGCATAGAATTTCTATAAATTATTGATAGTACGACTCGGCTTTCTTCCCGTTTGCTTAATTGCCAATAAATTAATCGTGTGATTTACGAATGTATGTACGTAATAGTTTTTTCTTTCTTTCTCTAGACAGGCCGCTTCTAACCAGGTGGTATTCCACAGTAAGAGCTGGACATTTCGGGAGGTAAGTAAGTTAGAAGACTTGAAAGATACAAGACATAAAACGGCTTCGCAGTTTAAATAGGTAAATTATTATTTTTATTGCTTAGATGGTGGACGAGCTCACAGCCCACCTGGTCTTAAGTGTTTACTGGAGCCCATAGACATCTACAACGTAAATGCGCCACCCACCTTGAGATATGAGTTCTACGGTCTCAGTATAGTTACAACGGCTGCCCCACCCTTCAAACCGAAACGTATTACTGCTTCACGGCAGAAATACGCAGGGAGGTGGTACCTACCCCTGTGGCCTCACAAGAGGTCCTACCACCAGTAAAAGTAGTACACGGATTAAGAGAGTTCGTACGTACTTATCTCCGAACAGTCGACCAGTGAAGGTAACCTTCCCTATTTCAGGCTGTTCCAACTCAGGACATTCGCGATCTGAAACAAATCAGGTAACGTTATATAATCTTAATACATATATATAAATTACGTGTCACGTTGTTTGTCCGCGATGGACACCTTTTTTTTTTTTTTTTTTCTTACACCCGACGTCCGATCCCCTCCGAGGTCAGAACCCGGATGAGGTAGGGGGGTTACCGCGGTCAACACTACAACCAGACGGCGCGGCTCACCCCAAGGACGCCCAGCCGACGGAGCCTTCGAGGCGAATCGAAGGCTCTAAAACGTCAGCCGTCTCGGTACGGCAGCCCGTCGGGCCGCCCAGACGGTGCCGCTGGTGTCCCGGAATACCCCGCTGGACCAGAACCAGCCTGCCGGGTCGGGACGCGATACACCGTCGACCGGTCGCTCTATTTACTCCATGGCAGCGCGCTAGAGTGCTGGTAGCGCGCCGCGCGGCCTCACCCCCTCAGGTCGCCCCTTGACCTTCACCGGGGGGCCGCGATGGACACCTAAGCTACTGAATCGATTGTAACTTCTTTTTTTTTTTAAATATGTATTTTGTTCCAACTTATGCCATAGGATGGTTTTTATTTCGATTAATGGTCGCAATATTTATTAATTAATAATTAAATTATTTCTTATTTTGATTATTGTTATTAATTGTAAGTTTCATAAGCTTAAAACAGATGGCGCCTTAAATCAGTTTTTACAGACAGTTGTAATACTATCCAATACATATTAATATCTCATAGATGGCGCTGTGTTAAAAACACCAACGTTTCACATAAGCTACAATTTAAGGGCAAACACCACGTGTTGCTGAGGCTAAAGTATAAGTGAAATTTATTTCGTAGTAAAGGCAATATAGTGGAATCCAATTGTTCTTACTTTGTTAATTTTTGGTATTGGAAACAAAAACCTTAGCCACAGCAACCGGTCACCGTCCTCGTCGAACCCGTCGCTTGCGACGAAGGGCTCGACGAGCGAATTAACCCATAGACACAGCCCACTGAGTTTCTCGCCGGATCTTCTCAGTGGGTCGCGTTTCCGATCCGGTGGTAGATTCTGCGAAGCGCTGCTCTTGCTAGGGTCAGTGTTAGCAACACTCCGGTTTGAGCTCACCCACACACGTTAGGGCGAAGCTGAAATAGCCTCTCAAGGCTATCAGCATAGGTAGAAAAAAAAAGCCACAGCAACGTGTGGCCGGATCTGTTAGGATATTAAATGTTATACCTACTATTGTGGCGGTCACACACATAGTCATCACACCACACAAAAATATTTGACAGATGCCTCAATCCCGCTTACGATATTTTCAAGATAAGCTTGCATTCGTTCAACAATAAAATAAGTGATAAAATAGCCTCTAACGATTTTCGAAGCTCCGCGTCTAATCCAATAATTACCGTGTATAATCTTGTACAACAATTAAATTATTATTATCTGTCCAATAACAAATGAACCAACTTTCGACTGAACGAAACTTTGTCAATTAATTTATCGAGTTGAAGTTCGAGATTAGCTACAGTTTTCCGGTAATTTATATGTTCCGTATTTATTATATTATTTGTTTCAGGATGTCTTAGTGTTTCACTTAATTTTTTTATGATTGAAGCATTACTGGTGGCCCGAAGTCCTTTCCAGTTTCACCAGGACAGGTGGGCGAGCAAAGCCTCAGCCAGGAGGGGTGAGATTTGCTAACAGCTGCCCGAGCGCCTCCGAAGGAGACCAAACAACTCAAGAGCAGCTGCTTCGCGAACGAATCTACTATCGGATCATAATCGCGACCCGCTGAGAAGATCCGGCGTGCATCTCAGCGGGCTGATGCATGGGTTAGGTTGCACGTCGACCTCTTTGTCGAGTTCGACATATTATTATGTATTTATTTATTAAAAGGAGGACCAACAGTCCAACTCAACAAAATACATAGATTAATATATAAAAATAAAAAATAACAGAAACAAACGGCCAAATAAAGGTCCTCCTAATATAAGCAAGTTAAAGCACTAGAAAAGCGTGTGGCGCTCGGGGACTGCCGCGGTAAAGCTATTGCATAGCATTTTTTATGAACTTATGCAATTATAATTAGACAATAATAATTTAATAATAAAAAAATAAGACCACGCTATATTTATAAACATTAAAAAAAGCAAAACATTAACTGTCCCCTTCATACTCATAAGCTAGACCGCGCGAGAGAGAGATGGGCAGACTTTTCATGATGCGCATGCAGTGCGACGTCACGCCGCGCTTATTCACAAACACTACACAAGCGCAACGTGTGAATGTGTTGAAAGCGAGTTACATGGTAGACGGAGTGGGGGTGTTAGGTTTTATTTTCGTTACGGAATTTCTTGATTCGGTCGCCGCGCTCAAAGCCCGCAATAAAAGATATGCAACAGCTTATAAAAAAACAAAAAAAACAGTAGTATATTAAAATTTGTCGTATGTCTATTCATTGTTCCGTAATCTGACTTCGCGATCGCTTCGGCAGCATTGTGTACCCGTTCTCGATACCAGCTCCCCACTTGAAAAACAATAGTAGGGGCCGTGACCTGAGTACGCGAGGGTTTCCACTCCACCATTCAACCCCCTGGCGAAGGTTATAAAATATAGCGGAAACTGTTAAGGCCATATCATACCTAAGGCCTCACACCCTTAATTTAAGTAATTTATTAAGTTATACAACAAGGCACGTCCCTGTTTTTGAAGCTTGAAGCGAAGCGACGAGCAAATCCGACCTGATGGAACAGTGGAACCAAGTTTACTGGTGGTAGGATCTCTTGTGAGTCCGCGCGGGTAGGTACCATCACCCCGCCGATTTCTGACGTGAAGCAGTAATGCGTTTCGATTTGAAGGGTGGGGCAGCCGTTGTAACTATACTGAGACCTTAGAACAATTCTCAAGGTGGGTGGCGCATTTACGTTATAGATGTCTATCGGTTCTGGTAACCACTTAACACCACATGGGCTGTGAGCTCGTCCACCCATCTATGCCATAAAAACAAATAAAACAAACACCCAGACAAATTACAAGCTGAAAAGAAAATAACAAAATCACTGTAATATTTTCGTACATTTTTCTAAAGTTTCCTATCGCAGAGAACGTGACTTTAATACGTTGAAATATAACAATGAAAGTTAAACGATTTGTTGAGAAAAATCTATGAATATTAATGGTTTGATTGGCTGAGCTCGTTAAACACAAGACCGATGTTCGGTAATTTTATAAGAAACTTTTGTTCGCTCCACTAATTGTCCCATCGTGTTGCTGGATGAGGTGGGCAAGCTGCCGGAACGCATTCTGGCGGCCCGCATCATCCAGCATCTGGTTAGGGTGGGACCCGATCTGTCGGCAGAGCTGTATTGCTTCCGAGAGGGCCGTTCAACGGTAGATGCGATCTTTCGCGTGCGGGCCCTCTCGGAGGAGGCCCCCCAGAGAGTGCCACCTGTCGATGCCCATATCGTGGTTGGAGGCGTCCGTATTGGGGTCGGGGTGCAGTTGAAGTACCTCGACCTCATTCTGGACAGCCGTTGGACCTTCCGTGCTCACTTTCAGAATCTGGTCCCTCGTTTGTTGGGGGTGGCCGGCGCGTTAAGCCGGCTCCTCCCCAACGTCGGGGGGCCTGAACAGGTGACGCGCCGTCTCTATACAGGGGTGGTGCGATCAATGACCTTATACGGAGCGCCCGTGTGGGGCCAGCCCCCGGCCGTGCGGGTAGCGAAGCTGCTGCAACGGCCGCAACGCACCATCGCGGTCAGGGTCATCCGCGGCTATCGCACCATCTCCTTCGAGGCGGCTTGTGTACTGGCTGGGACGCCGCCTTGGGTGCTGGAGGCGGAGGCGCTCGCTGCTGACTATCAGTGGCGGGCTGACCTTCGTGCTCGGGGCGTGGCACGTCCCAGCCTCAGTGTGGTCAGAGCGCGGAGGGCCCAATCTCGGCGGTCCGTGCTCCAGACGGCTAGCCGACCCTTCGGCTGGTCGTAGGACCGTCGAGGCGATTCGCCCGGTTCTTGTGAATTGGGTAAGTCGTGATGCTGGTTGTTGAGCGACAGAAGGTTTTAGTCGGTTCAACTCCGACTTGCTAAGTCATTCTTCTCCACACCGATTTTTTTTATTGCGTAGATGGGTGATGAAAATAATAATAACAATAATAATAATAGGATTTTTTATAATTCTTTTTGGATACTAATTACTAGTTCAGTTGCTTTTTCTAATGATTTATTCATCACACCACCTAGGCTATCAACCATGTTGTCTCGTCGTGTAAGCACTGTTAAGATGAACGCATTAATATGTTAAATGAGTTAAGCAACTGAATATGACAATGTAATTACAACTTTAAGTTCGTAATTATTTAAGAAGTTTTGATTGCTAGGCTGAAAGCATTGTTATATCGTGCACGAGCAACTTTTTCTCAGTGAATAGATCCTGCAAAGCACTGCTCTTGCTAGGGCCAGTGCTAGCAAATTCTCTCAGGTTGAGTCCGTGAACTCATCTACCCATCTGGTGATAGCTGGAAGAGCCCCCTAGGCTACCAGCAAATAAGAAGAAAGTAATATTTTTTTTTTTTTATTGCTGATGTGTGTGGACGAGCTCACCGCCCACCTGGTGTTAAGTGGTTACTGGAGCCCATAGACATCTACAACGTAAATGCGCCAGACACCTTGAGATATAGTTCTAAGGTCTCAGTATAGTCACAACAGCTGGCCCACCCTTCAAGCCGAAACGCATTACTGCTTCACGGCAAAAATAGGCGGGGCGGTGGTACCTACCCGTGCGGACGCACAAGAGGTCCTACCACCAGTTATATATAAATATAATAATAATAAAAATAAAATATATAAATATTTTTGACTACCTTATTCTGAATATCACATCTATTCTTTTAAGCTTTCATTATAAATCTTCAAATTCAAGACCTTTTGCTTTCGTTCTACTTGTAGTTGAGAATGTTGAGTTAAAAAAAAAGTAGTGCCATTTGAAATGAGGCAACCTACGGATAACGCCAAGAAAGCTTAAAAAGTAATTAAGATCGTTATGTCTCTTCTCTTTGTCTCCACCTTATCCCACTAGGTGGGGTCGACATAGCGAATTTTTCTATTCCATTCTTCACTATCAGCCGTCATCTCGTCGTCAGCAATAAAAACTCAATTTAATTATTACGACAATTAGACATTACGATCTAGGGTTACGGTTAGCGTGGTATAGACATGTGATGCGTAGAGAAGAGATGCATGTGACTAGGATATTTATGGAAATGGTAGTAGAAATGGCAAGTGAAGTCGTCGTGGCCTAAAGGATAAGACGCCCAGTGCACTCGTGTTGAGCGATGCACCGGTGTTCGAATCTCAGGCGGGCACCAATTTTTCTAATGAAATACGTACTCAACAAATGTTCACGATTGACTTCCACGGTGAAAGAATAACATCGTGTAATAAAAATAAAATCCGCAAAATTATAATTTGCGTAATTACTGGTGGTACGACCTCTTGTGAGTCCGCGTGGGTAAGTACCAACGCCCTGCCTATTTTTACCGTGAAGCAGTAATGCGTTTCGGTTTGAAGGGCGGGGCAGCCGTTGTAACTATACTTGAAACCTTAGAACTTATATCTCAAGGTGGGTGGCGCATTTACGTTGTAGATGTCCATGGGCTACCCATCTAAGCAATAAAATTAAAAAATCTTTTTTTTCGCCGCTGTGGTTCTGGTCTAGACCGGAGTCACGACGCTGAGAGGGAGTGGCAAAAAAATTACAGAATAAACACGTGCAAGAAAAGAAAAAAAAAACTCAAATCATTTAACCTGCAAACGTTTAAAAGCCGTAAGTTGTTTAAAATTCATGACGTCACACCCAAAGTTTACCCCGGAAGCTTTCTGAAGTCACGTCCGCT
This sequence comes from Bombyx mori, assembly GCF_030269925.1. NCBI lineage: Eukaryota > Metazoa > Arthropoda > Insecta > Lepidoptera > Bombycidae > Bombyx > Bombyx mori. Next base: position 11,353,174 of record NC_085126.1, on the reverse strand, counting down.
AATGCCCGGCAAGCTCAGCAAGCTTTATCATTATGAAAACTTTTAATTTAATAACAGGCAATTCGAATCTCTGGGGAGATGAACTTTTTTGTCAAGTTTCTTTTCTGTTAAGGTCAGTGGTTCATAAAGCTCAATTCAGAGCTTTTAAGTGACTTCGAATAAAGGATCTCAAATAAACTGTTTTCATTATTATTATTATTATTATTATAACTACCTTTTTTTTTGTTTTTTTTTTATTTATTTATTGGGTGGATGAGCTGACGGCCCACCTCGTGTTAAGTGGTTACCGGAGCCCATAGACATCTACAACGTAAATTCCGGCACCCACCTTGAGACATGAGTTGTAAAGTTTCACTTTTAACAGTACAACGGCTGCCCCACCCTTCAAACCGAAACGAATTACTGCTTCACGGCAGAAATAGACAGGGTGGTGGTTCCTACCCGCGCGGACTCACAAGATGTCCTGTGGTGGCGCGTTGCCACCTTCCTCCTAGCTTTAAGTAACTAGTCTCTCCATCGATTCCTCTTTCCTGGATATGTGACCAAAGGACTTTAAAGAAATGAAATGATTTAAAAATTTTGTTCATTTGTATAATTTCATATACACATAAAAATATTATACATATTTATGTAACTATTTATATTATATCGATATATTAATACGTGAAGGAAAAACTTTGTATCCCTTTTTACGAAAATTGCGCGGACAGAGGAGTATGAAATTTCCCACACTTATAGAGAATATAGAGAAGGAGTGCCGAATGCTAATATTTTTTTAAATTATGCCTAAAATACATTAAATCAATAAAAAAAACATTACACACACTACCATGTATTTGACGCACACACGCATGCATACTATTTATTTATTGTCAAACTTTTGTTCTTGACGTCTGTGGTCGAATTAAGAATACTAGAGGTCCCGCAGTAGTCGAAATTCGACTATAATTAATTAGAATTGTAAGTTTGTGCACTATTATTATTGTATTTTATACTTCTATAATCCCAAATTTCGCCAAGACTACACTATAAAAAATATTAACAAAGACAAACAATATTTAATCTATTCTCAATTTGACAACAGACGTCAAGAACAAAACTTTGACAATAAATAGTATGCATGCGTGTGTGCGTCAAATACATGGTATGTAGTGTGTGTAATGTTTTCTTTATTGATTTAATGTATATTTTATGGATTATTTTAAAAAAATATTAGCATTGTGCACTTCTTCTCTATATTCTCTATAAGTGTGGAAAATTTCATACTCCTCCGTCCACGCAATTTTCGTAAAAAGGGATACAAAGTTTTTGCTTCACGTATTAATATATAGATAAATATTGTTTGTCTTTATTAATATTTTTCTATAGTGTAGTCTTGGCGAAATTTGTGATTATAGAAGTATAAAAGTCTTTAACAATAGAATCATAATAGTGCACAAACTTATATTTCAATTAATTATAATATAGTCGAATTTCCACTACCAGGGCATCACTAGTCTTAATAAATATGAATGTTATCACGGTGACATTAACACAGACGACCTTGTTTAAACTTTATTCGTATTCAGAACACGAGTATGCAAATTTAGAAGAGGGTTTGGCTCTCCATCATGACGACAGTGGAGCTTGGATAGATCACACTTAAACTTGGGCTTTTTAACAAAGATAAACTTTCAATTTAATGTGGAGTTAACATAGAATTCTCTTCTATCTTATACCTTTAAACGAGCAATTCTTGTATATTAATATATATATATATATATATTATCTGAATCTCGGAAACGGCTCCAACGATTTTCATAAAATTTAGTATACAGGGGATTTCGGGGGCGATAAATCGATCTAGCTACGATTTATTTTCAGAAAATGTTGTTTTATTCGTGTTTTCAATAATCAACTCTTTCCGACATCTATTGGCGAATAATAATACTATTTTTCTTAATTGCAACTAACCGCTTTAAAGACACAACAAGATGGCGTTATCAAAAAAAAAACCTAGTCATGATCTAGTTTTACAGTTTAAGGAAACACATCGGAGAATGTATTACGCACGCTTATATTACACGAAAAATTGAATCGCTCTAACGACATTTACGAGAATAAATACCTGATGTGCATAATTTCTAAATAATAACATCAGATCATTGATCTAAAGAATAAGTTCACCTATCACCGAAATGTCATCACTTCGCAAATATACAGTATTGAAGTTGTCGCAACCTAAAGGATAAGAACTAGTGGTAGGACCTCTTGTGAGTCCGCACGGGTAGGTACCGCCACCCTGCTTACTTCTGCCGAGCAGCAGTAATGCGTTTCGGTTTGAAGGGTGGGGCAGCCGTAGTAACTACACTTGAGACCTTAGAACTTATATCTCAAGGTGGGTGGCGCATTTACGTTGTAGATGTCTATGGGCTCCAGTAACCACTTAACACCGGGTGGGCTGTGAGCTCGTCCACCCATCTAAGCAATAAAAAAAAGCCTGGTATACTCATATCGAGAGATACTATCTCCCTACCTGTTACTGCCGTGAAGCAGACGCTAAACAGACAGACTTAAAACAAATAATATTAATCTATTCTCAATTTAACCACAGACTTAAAACAATAACAAAAGTTTGACAATAAATAAAGAGTATTTAAATAAATCTGTTGTGTCGAAATGGTAGTGTGTGTCATGTTTTTTTTTAATTGATTTAATGTATTTTTTATGCATCATTAAAAAAATTCTTAACATTCTGCACTCCTTCTCTATATTCTCTATGAGTGTGGGAAATTTCATAATCCTCCGTCTGTGCAATTTTCGTAAAAAGGGGTACATAGTTTTTGCTTCACGTATTAATAATTACTAGTGGTCTCACAGTAGTCGAAATTCGACTATAATTAATTGAAATTATAAGTTTGTACACTATCATGTTTCTATTGTCAAAAACTATTATTATACTTCTATAATCGCAGATTTCCAAGACTACACCTTAGACTATAAAGACAAACAATATTGAACCTATTCTCAATTGACCACAGACTTTAGGCAATAAGAAAAGTTTGACAGTAAGCCAATAGTATGCATGTGTATGTGTGTCAAATACATGGTAGTGTGTGTCATGTTTTTTTAAAAATTGTATTAATGTATTTTTTTTGCATTAAAAAAAATATGAACATTCTGCGTTCCTTCTCTATATTCTCTATGAGTGTGGGAAATTTCATACTCCTCCGTCCGCGCAATTTTCGTATAAAGGGGTACAAAGTTTTTGCTTCACGTATTAATAATTATTTATGGATTGTCTAAAAGTCTATAGCAGTGGTTCCTAAACTTATTTTGTCTACTACCCACTTTGAGAATAAATTATTTTTGAGCAGCCCCATTTTTTCACCTACTTAAAAACCACTGTAGCGAGAGCTCAGTCAGTGTCTAAGAGTCCTCCTAGGCGAAATTACAAATCACCTACCAAGCCTTTACAGAACGCCCCCATTTTTTTCTGGGCCTATTACCGCCCCCCGTTAGGCCTGGAGCGCCCACAAGGGGGCGTTATCGCCCACTTTGGGAAAGGCTGGTCTATAGACATCACAACGTAATTACCGTCATCCATCTTGAGACTTTAATGACAGCCGTCCTCCACTTGAATCACAATAGCCTAAACATGCAGATGTCATAAATAAAATCTTGTCTATGCCTGGGAAGTAATCAATAACGGCTTAAAACTTTAGGGTCCGACCCACGTCAGACGTTAATATGAACTGGCAAGAGATGTCCAAGTTTACTGATCTTCCGAAATAATTTCAGGATGTACAGCGATTTCCATGTATGTATGCTGAACGGATGTACAATGCATATTATGGCATATAGATGATGGGCTACCACACCCTTCAAATTCATTAAGCTGGAACCACAAGGTTATCTTAACACCAGGTGGGCTGTGAGCTCGTCCACCCATCTAAGCAATAAAAAAATCGGTTTGGAGAGGAATGATTTAGCAATACCCTAGATATACTTTAGGTTCTTTCGATCAATCACTAACAAGACGATGGCAAATGGTTTGGTCCGTGATTCAGTAATTGGTGAAGCTAAGAAAAGTTTCTTATAAAATTGCCGAACATCGGTCTTGTGTATAACGAGCTCAGCCAAATAAACCATTAATATTCATAGATTTTTCTCAACAAATCGTTTAACTTTCATTGTTATAATAATTTCAACGTATTACAGTCACGTTCTCTGCAATAGGAAAGGTTAGAAAAATGTTCAAAAAATTTACAGTGTATTTGTAATTGCTTGTAATTTGTCTGGGTGTTTTATTTATTTGTTATTATGGCATAGATGGGTGGATGAGCTCACAGCCCATCCGTGTTAAGTGGTTACCAGACTCCATAGACATCTACAACGTAAATGCGCCACCCACCTTGAGATATCAGTTCTAAGGTCTCAGTATAGTTACAACGGCTGTCCCACCGTTTTTTTTTTTTAACGCTTGGGAATCCATTTACGCGGCCCGAGGGGGTAACGAATCGGGTTATGTCGGACTCCGGCGCCTCCAGAGAGGAAGAGGGGTACGAGGAGGGCCAAGGTTCTCCACCTCCCCGAATTCCTCGCAGGAGACTACGCCTTGAAAAAGGCGCGCGAAGCACTTGCCCCGCAGAACGACTACCGACTAAACCCCATCGAGCTCCACCACACCGGCTACACCAGACCTACGGTACCGCAGTGCGCGCTGAAAGTCCGCCTTCGCTGGTGCCCGTCCTGATGATAAGACGGGATTTCATCTCCGTGAAAATCCCGAAGGACGTCATTTCGGGAGATACACCGTGGGCGGCACACAGGAGCCATCTTACACAGCCCCACCACCGGACCGACAATCGAGTACCGGGCGCCCCCGCACCCGCCACCTGATAGTCCCTACGGGGGCTGAGCGGGAGCTTCACGCCCGCGCCGCCCACCCCGCCTTCTGCGCTGAGGTGCTGAAGAGGGATCCCACTACCTTTCACGCTCCTCAGCCTCACGGGACGCCATTACCAGGTCACAAAACCTGGCCCTTCAAGCCGGAACGCATTATTGCTTCACGGCAGATATAGGCGGGGTGGTGGTGCCTACCCGTGCGGACTCACAAGATGTCCTACCACCAGTAATTCAGTGGTGAAACTGCTTTCCGGTGGTCCCTGGTGGGTTTCTCAGCACGTGCGAAGGTTTATCTACTATTCAGTAGAAGATTTTCGATTCTAATTTTGAATTAGAAAATTTAATCACTCTAGAAAAGCTACCAAGCAAGACTTTTCGTTTTTTGAAAATCTACGATATTCTATTCCTAGCAGCGCGATCGAACGAACCTTTAAACATAAAAACATAAATTTCCCGAAACATTTCACGGCGCCGATAACAAATGAATACGTTTGTTATTTGTTACGGTCCATTGCGCAGAGAGTACAAGACGCGGATCGTCCTTCGTCTTTGCACGAAGACTTCGACTATTTACAATTCTAAAACATACATGTCAATATTACGTTGAAAAGTGTCCTAGCTGGACTGTTATATACTATAACGTGACCATATTTTTTTGTGTCAAAGTGGGACGCCTACGGCATTTCGTATACTATACCAATTTGCCATGTGACTTTTTTCCATAGGACTTTTAGTTTTGCCGGAAATCGAGAAAAATCGTTTTTACCCTTAACCCCCCCCCATCCTCTTCCCGACCTCAGATCGCCCGTAAATTATTTTTCCTTTCATTTTTATAATATTCCCCTCCTTTTCTAATGCGTTTCATCCTACTATTATTTTTTTTGGTTTTAAAAATTATCGACCCTAGTCTATTAGTACTGTCAAGTCTAGTGCAAATTTGATTTATTTTTCGTTGTGTTATGCTCTAACAAGTTCTATTGGAGTGATGATAGTATATGTACCTTACTGTATCTCTAGCATTGTTGGTATCTGTTGGTAGACAGTTATCTAATGAGCTTGTCTGCCTTCAAAGGTATATATGCGAAATACACATCTTGAATTCCCTATGGGATTGTTCCACCATGATACATGTTAGCATACGTTCCGGCTAATAGAATTGACAGCCGTTACTCAAATAACATATCGACAGATGAACGGATATTTGCTTTAAACGACATTTTTACAACTTTACGGGAGAGCTATCAAAAGTTAAAATTTGAAAAAATATAATCTATACATATAAATAAAATTGGAGTGTCTGTTAGTAATACTGAAATTGCCGCTCTTTATTACATGCATATGAATATATGTATATACGGTACATACACCGAAATAACATTTTTTACAATTTTTGTCTATCTGTCTGTCCGTCTGTCTGTTTGTTCCGGCTAATCTCTGGAACGTCTGGACCGATTTTGACGACTTTCACTGATAGGTAGCTTATGATATTAGGAGTAACTCAGGCTACTTTACTACTTTTTTAGACTTTTTTTTATACCCAACCTGTTTCTGCCTATAATGCGTTTCGGTTTGAAGGGTGGGGCAGCCGTTGTAACTATACTTGAGACCTTAGAACTGATATCTCAAGGTGGGTGGCGCATTTACGTCGTAGATGTCTATGGGCTCTGGTAACCACTTAACACCAGGTGGGCTATGAGCTCGTACACACATCAAAGCAATAAAAAAAATCGGTTATGAAGCGAAATGTCATCATCATCACCATCATCATCTTAGGCCTTACAGCCCAGGGTGGGCCTTAGCCTGGTCCAGTATGTCTCTCCAGACTGCTCTGTTCAAGGCTTTCTCCTTCCAGTTCCTGACACCGATAGCTTTGAGGTCGTGTTCTACGCCATCTAACCATCGGAGTTTGGGTCTGCCACAACTTCTGTGGCCCGCTGGTTTGCCATAGAGTAGTTAGAGCGTAATATCGCTTAAGCTAAATATCCTTTCATTCCTAGATCTTATACCTTTAAACGAGCAATTCTTGTATATATATATATATAATCTGAATCTCGGAAACGGCTCCAACGATTTTCATAAAATTTAGTATACAGGGGATTTCGGGGGCGATAAATCGATCTAGCTACGATTTATTTTCAGAAAATATTGTTTTTTTCGTGTTTTCAATAATCAACTTTATCGATAATCAACTTTATGACTCTTCCCGACATCTATTGGCGAATAATAATACTATTTTTCTTAATTGAGAGCAACTAACTGCTTTAAAGACACAACAAGATGGCATTATAAAAAAAAATACCGAGTAAAGCTCGGTCGTCATCTAGTATAAGCTTCATTAGCATTTAAGGATAAATAAATACCGCGATCACGAACGTCCTAACGATGCGTGTGTTTCCAAAGGTCGAAATAGCGATGGAAGAATTCCCTCGAGATTCCTTTCGATACATTGCGGGCTATTTGCAAAACAAAAGGGTTTCCGTTCGGACGGGATCAGCTTCCGGTGGAACTCCAAAGACTTGTTCTTGTATTGATTAGCCGGGTAATTTATAGAGCGTAATTATTGCCGAGATAAAGGTGAAATTTAGTTTTTTTTTCCTACCTATGCTGGTAGCCTAGAGAGGCCATTTCAGCTTGACGTGTAGGTGAGCTGACGGGGCTCAAACCGGAAGTGTTGCTAGCATCGGCCCTGGCAAGAGGAGTGCTTCGCAGAATCTACCACCGGATCGGAAATGCGACCCACTGAGGAGATCCAGCGAGAAACTTAGTGGGTTAAAATTTAGTATTGCTCCAAGGTGACTATTGCCTTAGAAACGCAGTGAAACTCCCATCCCAGTTGGTGATAAGTGGTTAACGCGTCATGTAGACAATCTGAACTATTTTCTTAAAACATCAGATTAGAATCTTAATTACTTTGTGAACCAATCGCTGCACTCTTCAATACGCTTCAACGAATTTAGAAATATCAAAATCGAAGGAGTGAAGAAATATAGGAAGGTCACAATGGAAGTAGTGATGACCTTCATGAGCTCACAATCAGCTCGCTTCGTATCTTCCGAAAATGATTTATAATCCTCACTTAAATGGACTAACTAAAACTAAACTAAAATATTTTTATCTTTTACCCTTACAAAATACCTCAAATGTTTACAGTTAGGTAGTTTGGAGTTCTGAAGTCGACAAACTTCTTAGTTTGAGACTGAAAGTCGAAGTTGCCCGAAGTAAGTAAGAGGGAGGGAGGGGGGTAAGTACATTCTCGTAGAGTTTTCAAGCTTTTAAAATGTCTACTTCAAAATTAAGATTAACACTGCTTTGGAAAAGTTGTCAGGGGATGTTTCTTTTACTCAAAGAGCCATCAGGTTCACGGTCCAGTATTTTTTATTTTTATTTTTTATTGCTTAGATGTGTGGACGAGATCACAGCCCACTTGGTGTTAAGTGGTTACTGGAGCCCATAGACATTCACAACGTAAATGCGCCACCCATCTTGACATATAAGTTCTAAGGTCTGAAGTATAGTTACAACGGCTGCCCACCCTTCAAACCGAAACGCATTACTGCTACAGGGCAGAAATAGGCAGGGTGGTGGTACACACCCGCGCGGACTCACAAGAGGTCCTACCACCAGTTGTTAAGGGATGTTTCTTTTATTCAAAGTGCAATCAGGTTGACGGTCCGTCTGGATGGTGATATTATCATAGTACTAGTAGTATTACAGGGCATCGTCTACCGACAGTTCCACGATCTTGAAATACATGAGGGGTGATTGCAGCTTGTATATCATCATCATCATCAGCCTGTAGCAGTCCACTGCTGGATAAAGTGGATTAGCAGGCTGAAGTGGCAATGGGCTGGCCATATTAACCGGAACACTGATCACAGTTGGAGTAAACGCGTTATTGAGTGGAGACCGTGAATTGGCAAACGTAGTGAGGAGTGAGGATCTGTGCAGGGTCGCTGGCTGGAGCTGGACGAGAGAAGCCGAGGATCTTGCTCAATGACGTGCAATTCAGAACCAATATCTCTTGTATGTTCTTTTTGAATTTGACTTTCGAACGCCAGCGGTTTAAAGTGGTTACGAGAGTCCCCCCCATATCATCATAAATATCTAAATACACATCGGTGTACCCGATACCCGATCTTGTGGTCCGAATGGTAAACAGTCGACGTCGCCCTAAACACGTCATTTCGGATCTTCCCGATCCACTAACGGTGCTTTAAGGCACCCAAGCACCCGTCGCTTGTGACGAAGAGCTCGGCGAGGAAATTAAACCCCAGACACAGCCCACTGAATTTCTCTCCAGATTCTCTCAGTTAGTCGCGTTTCCAATCCGAATTTATCAATTCTGCGAAGCCCTGCTCTTGCTAGGGTTAGTGTTAGCAATGTTGTCAGGTTTGAGTTTCGCGAGCTCACCTACTCGCCGGAGAACCTAGCATAACCCCTCGAGGTTACTAATATAGAATAGGTAGGAAAAAGAAAAAGAGATCGGTTTAGCGGGTCCGATCCATCACACTTCATGTACACACAACACACACACGTCTTGTACAAAGATACTCTGAAAGGGAATCTAGGTTGAAATCTGTTGCAAAATAGTCTTCAATAAATCACAGTCGTTATCGACCAGAGTAGTAGCAGATACAATAATCTTTTCGCATTAAAAGTGTGCAATAGTCTACAATTTCCAATAATATTTGAAATTGAGTTAATATGCGGAATCATTTGGTATCACTAGTATTTTTCTCATAAATATTGTCAAAAATGCGTAGTTTGGCTTCAGTTTTTTTTTTGGTTTACCTATATTTTGACTACTATTAACAAAATTAATACATAACTTTTATCTTACTTTAAAAGGCAGATAATGTAACTGGTAAAAAATCTATACTAATATTATAAAGAGGAAAGATTTGTTTGTTTGTTTGTTTCGAATAGGCTCCGAAACTACTGGACCGATTTGAAAAATTCTTTTTCCATTAGAAGCCGACATTGTCCCTGATGAACATAGGCTAATTTTTAAAAAAAAAATTTATTTTATTTTTTTTGTTTCATATGTGTTTTAATGTTTCCGAAGCGAAGCGAGGGCGGGTCGCTAGTAAATAATAAATGTTGCAAAGATGATTAATATTAAAAATATCACATGTTAAACCTTTAAAAACACACTCCTGTAAAGTTAGTAAGTTTTGAGATTATACAGTTTTAATGTGAGAAGACGAATTGTTACTCGCGCGCCATCCATCCCACTCTGATGGTACTACACCAGAACTATTTCCTGAACCGTCGTAGAGCACAACTAATAAATTCTTCATTTTTATTTATAAATAGTATTTTTCCGGTAAAGTATTGCCATCCCACGTCACCTGTGAAGAGACGACCCGTTTTGTGTTTGATTTGTTTCGCCTCCGACCTCGGGTCGAAGGTTTTTTTTTTTTTTTTTTTTTATGATTGAAGGATTACTGGTGGCCCGGAGGCCTTTCCAGTTTCACCAGGACAGGTGGGCGAGCAAAGGCTCAGCCAGGAGGGGTGGGATTTGCTAACAGCTACCCGAGCGCCTCCGAAGGAGACCTAACAGCTCAAGAGCAGCTGCTTCGCGAATGAATCTACTACCGGATCGGAATCGCGACCCGCTGAGAAGATCCGGCGAGAAACTCAGCGAGCTGATTCATGGGTTAGGTTGCACGGCGAACTCTTTGTCGAGTTCGACGAGTACGGTTACCGAGGTCCCTAAGCCTGCTCCTAGAGCTGAAGGCGTCTAGTGCGAAGGTTATTGGATCTGATGGATCCGTAAGGACGTGTCTAGGGCGTCGACGGTGACTGGCTCCTGCATGATCAGGATTCGGGGAGTAGTCAGCGGCGGCTACGATAAGGCGATTATCATGACGCATAGCCTTATCGAAGTACCGTTCCGACGCTGACTTCATGTATTTCTGTATAGATTCGAGGCCCAGGTCGTCGTGTAGGTCAACGTTCCTCACGAACCACGGAGCTCCGACGGCTAACCTGCAAAAGCGGGATTGTAGAGATTGAAGGGTGTCTATGTGCGTGCGGGCCGCGTGAGCGAACACCACACTCGCGTAAGTCATGACGGGCCTTATGCAAGTTTTGTAAAGTGTCACCTTGTTCCGAAGGGACATTTTACTCCGCTTACAAATCATGGGGTAGAGTCTACCGAGAATAAACGCGGCACGGTCACGGACTGATTTTATATGCGGGCGGAATGTCATCGATGCATCCAGGGTAACGCCCAGGTACTTGACCTTCCTGGCCCAGGGTATGGATTGACTAAAGAGAGTAATCGGGGGTGTGAGATTCCTCCTCCTAATACGGGAGGAAATCCGTGTGGAGCTTCCCCTCTGAAAGAGCACCGCAGTACTTTTCGCTGGGTTGATGTCTATGCGCCATTTTCGGAACCACTGTCCTAGGGCTAGGGCTGCGCTCTGAAGCTTCTTCGCGATTAGGGACTTGTTTCTACTGGAATAGTAAACAGTCGTGTCGTCGGCGAATAAAGCTAAATGGGTCGGCGGCGACCGGGGAATATCGTTAACGAATAAGCTAAATAGGAGGGGTGAAAGGACACAGCCTTGCGGGACTCCAGCTGTGAGAGGTCGTGGGGAGGAGCGGGTTCCCTCGACTCGATATCGAAAAGAGCGGTTCGACAAGAAGTCCCGTATGATGAGCACGAGACTATCCGGCACACCCATGTTGAATAGTTTGAAAATCAAACCGTTGTGCCAGACTTTGTCGAACGCTTTTGCGACGTCGAAGAAGAGAGCTCCCGTGTATAACGGTTTTGGTCGATTAAGCCCCACAAGAATGTGCTCCGTGAGGCGGTGCACCTGTTGAACGCATGAGTGATTTGTACGGAATCCGAATTGTTCATCGATGAGAATGCCCTTGGATGAGACGAAGTCTCTGAGGCGTTTGTAGAGCAGACGCTCATACAGTTTGCCTAGAGACATGAGGAGGCTAATCGGGCGGTAGCTCGTCGGATGATTTTTTGGTTTACCGGGTTTATGTATGCCGATAACGTCCGCTTCTTTCCACACCGCGGGAAAGATACAGTTCGCCATAGCGGCATTGAAAATAGATGCCAACATCACGATGAGTTGGACGGGTAGAAGTTTAATAACGCGGTTGGATATACCGTCGGAACCGGGAGCCTTGCGAGGACGTAGGTCTTTGATCAAGTCTTTAACTTCCATCGGGGTGACGGGTGGTAACACATCAGAGGGTGGCAAGGAGGCTCTGCGTTCTACCTCACTGTCTACTAATTCTACATGCACAGGGTCCACGGATTGAGTGCTGGGCGTGCACTGGGTTTGCAATGTATCGGCCAGCAGCTCTGCTTTTTCGTCATCATCGAACGCCGTGAGTCGGCCTGAGGGGCCTACGAGGGGGGGCATAGTTACTACCGTATCCGATTTGAGAGTACGAGCTAAGCGGTAGTAAGACCTTTGGGAGGGCGCGAGTCCTTCTAAGAAATCAGACCATCTGGCATCTCGGACTTCGGCGATGCGAGACTTTACGTCGCGTTGTAGGGCACGCATTCGAATACGATTTTCCGCGGTAGGATACCTGTCGTAGGCGCGTATCGAGGCGTTCTTAGCTCTAAGGAGTTCCCTAATATCGTCGGACAATTTGAAGCGGTGAAGGAAGTCCTCCGCTACAACTTGTTTCGATGACCTATCTAATGTCGAGGTGATGTGTGACGTTAAGATGTCTATGGCTTCAGCGGTATCCTGGGGAGACGGGGTAGAGTCCGGGCTAAACGGTAGCGATGGTGGATCAGATTCAGCCAGGCTGATGCCCAGCGTGTGCCAATCCACCACAGTCCTCGTGACGGGAACGGAATCGGGAGCGCGACCGAGCTTCATAACGACGGGACGGTGGTCTGAATCTAACTCTGAAACTACTTCGATCGAGTGTAAGCGCAGAGTTACGTTTTTTAATAACGCTATGTCGAGTATATCCGGGCGATGCGCGATATTTAGCGGGTAGTGAGTCGGGATTAGCGGAGCGACGATATCGAAGGCGAGATTATCGACTAACGCGTCAAGCCGCCTGCCATTCGGGGTTGTGGTGTGTGAGTTCCACCTAATGTGTTTACAATTTAGGTCGCCCGCCAGAATGACAGAGCTCCCCATGCCGAGCAGCGCCTCGATATCACTGCTTAGAACGATCTTATCCGGTGGAAGATAAACGGACGCGATAACGATCGGCGCGTGTCCCGTCAGTGAGATTCGGCACACTGATGCTTCGATATTAGCGAGCGCGGGAGGATCGAGTGGGACGCAATGCAGGGCTCTTCTATAGTAAATGACGGTACCACCACCACGAGCAGAGAGCCTGTCGTTCCTGACCATGTTATAGTTCGCGATTTTAGGGTCACGGCGCGCGGGCTTAAGTAGGGTCTCCTGCACTAAAAAGATATCAATTTGATGGTCACGCAAAAAGTCAGAAACCTGATCACGCTGATTTGCGAGACCGTAAGCGTTAAAAAATCCTATCGTTACGGATAGGGGCTTTATTCTACTTATATACGCCATTGATTACCGGCGGAGTGAGGGGAGGACGTACGTATTTAATGACGCGTATACGTCGGCGTATTCTTGCACAACGGCGATAAAGTGTTGTGCAGTGGAGGCAGAGCGAATGGCGTCGCCCAAAGCGTTAACGCGCTCAAAGTTGATCGACTGAAAGAAGTCGATCGCTAAAGCGAGATTGTCGGACGCGGTCGGAGGGCAAGTCGCGGGAGAGGGACGAGTCGCGGGGGCGGGACGAATCGCGGAGGAGGGAGTTGTAGCCGTGTTCATGTACGGCAGCGGTTTCGCCCAGGCCGAGACACTGGGCACCGGCGCCGGAACGAACGCTGGCTTAGCCTGCGACACAGAGGGTGCCGAGGCTTTGATGTGTGGGCCGGAAGCTCGGAGGCGGTTTTGGCGGGCGACGCGGCGATTTATTTTCGGGGCTCGAGGGCATCCGCGGTAATTTGCGGGGTGACCCTGTGTTCGACACAGGACGCAGCTAGGCGGTTCTGTCGCGGTTTTTTGATCGCGAGTGCATAGGGCCGTGGCGTGATCGCCTAAGCACTTGACGCATCGGGGGCGCGCGTGACAGTTACGGGAAGAATGCCCGTATAATTGGCAGTTATGGCACTGGCTAGGTGTGCCTTTCTTGTGTGGGGTTTCGACTGCGATTCCGGAAAGGCTACAGACCGTTCGGATGTTGAATATTTGCTTACCCTCGGGGGTAGGCTGGAGGGCGACGAGAACCATATTATATGGCTCCCTTCCGCGGCCTGTGTGCATGCGGTGTACGGAGTTAACCGGTAGGCCTTGTTCGAGAAGGTCTGCCTTGACGAGCTCGGCATCCAACTCTTTAGGGATGCCACGTATAACGGCACGGAGTTCGCGCTCCTCCTGGAGCGTATATGTGTGGAAACTTATACGCTCCTTACGGAGGTAAGAAGAGAGGGCCCTATGGTCGTCGGATGTTCGAACCTTAATTTGAATGCCGTTCGCGAGGTTACGGGCATTCGTAAAATTGATATTTTTGGCCTTAAGGGCCAGGGAAACTCGTTCCCAAGCTGCCTTCTCTTGAAGGATTACCGGGGGAGGGGTCTGGGCTTTATTTTGTGCCACCGGACGCGGCGACGGAGTGGCACGGGCTGGAGGCGCAACGGGAGTCTGAGGGCGGGGGCGCGACGCGTTCGCGGCTTTGCTAATTTTAGCGGCCGCGGGAGCTCGAGACTCCGCGGCACGCTTCTTACCCTTTTGCACCAGGGTGAATCCATCCGTCGATGAGGCGGGAGCGAGGTCGACCTCCATCTCCGAGTCAGAGTCGGAGGACGAGGAGGCGGGCGCAGGTGACCTACGAGTAGGTGTTTTGGAGGGCGCAACGGAGGCCGCGGATGATCGCGCTACTGGAACGGTGACCACGGCGGACGACGCAGCAGTTTTACTCGCCAGTATAGGCGACGCGGGAACGGCAGGCACGACGGAGGCTGCGGTGCTCGATGCAGAAGCTTTGCACGCAGGTACAGGCGACGCAGGAGCAGCGAGCTCGGTGGAGTCCACGAGAGGGCTCGCAGTGTGATCGGCCTTGAAGGCCTGAAACTCGGAAGTGAGCTTTGGGTAGCGAAGCCGGAGAAATTCCGCAAATACAGCGTCCATGATGTCTACGTGCCCAGGTGGGGCTACCCTGGGTCTTAGAAAACACTCGCCTTGCGGCGAGGCCCCAACTTCTCGGACCTGAGCGGTTCTATTGAACACAGGTGGCGATGCGGCACGATTACTGCAGGACAAAGAAAAATCACAACAAAACGGAAATAACAAAAAGAAACAAAATAATTAAACACTTCCAGGAAGACAGTTTGTCGGCAGATGTACCACGAACACAGAAATAACAAAAGGAAACAAAACAAATAAAAACTTCCAGGAAGAGCACTTAGTCGGCAGATGTACCACGAACACAGGCCGCGCGAACAATGGCCGGGCTAACAAAAGCCGGGCGAACAAAGGCCGGGCGATCGAGTGGT
The DNA here is from genome assembly GCF_030269925.1 of Bombyx mori. Taxonomy (NCBI): domain Eukaryota; kingdom Metazoa; phylum Arthropoda; class Insecta; order Lepidoptera; family Bombycidae; genus Bombyx; species Bombyx mori. The sequence continues at coordinate 11,337,759 of NC_085126.1, read as the reverse complement.
CGATGAGCACGTCCGCGCGTGACGGGTGCCTCTATCGGAATGTCCGGGTCGAAGGTGATGGGGTTGTCAATAATATATTGTTTTATTGTTCAATTGTGCTCATAGTCCTCCTTATGTGGAGCGGTTACCGGAGCCCATGGACATCGACGGGAACGTAGTTGCACACCTTGAGACACGAGTTTGAGCTCTGAGTTTGTAGGGGGAGATCATTGTCAGGATATAAAGACCTCGACTTTTTAGTCGGTCGATTCCTAAGGGCTCATGTTTCGCATTTATGTACTAGCAGGTGTTTACAGTAGACACGGGCTTGGCTGTACCAACCGACGATGACCATCGTTAAGTAGACCGTGAACTCTTCAGATTACAAAGGCAAATAAAAACATGTTAAAATAAACTGAAATTAAAAATAATATTTAATTAAAATGATCGCGTGACAGCCCTATTTTGGGAGGTATAGGTTCGTCGCTCCCTGTTATAGTCAATCATCCCCCTAGCTGAGCTTATTTTCTTTTTTGTTTGTGTCCGTATTGTGTAAGCTCGGGAAGTAAGCCTTCACAAAAGTTGGCTTAGATAGGCGGATGAGATCTTATATAAGGCCACAGTAGCCAGTCACCTCTGTTCAAGGGCAACAGCAATATCAGGGCGTAGCCATGCCGCTTCCAAACATTCAAAACCCCTCAAATCTCGTTTGAAGAAGGACATACCATAGCGCTTAGGTAAGTTTATTCCACACGAAGATGATACTTTTTTTGGAAGATAAATGCAAAAATAAGCAATTCTATACTCAATTCAACATGTTTAAAAATCCCGTGAGCAACTACCTTCATGATACATAATTGCATGCCTACTTTGATATTCTGTTATTTTTTTTTAGTTAAATTTTTTATAGTATTAATGTATACTAATATATAAATCTACAGTAGTTTTTACGGATGTTCCGTTATAACTACTGAACCATGCATCCGATTGACTTGAAACTTGGTATCCATGTAGAAAATACATGTATTTAATGGATAGGCTAATATTTATATGAGTGTTGGACTCCCTACACCAGTTGCGGGGGTGTTCACGAATCTTTGTGGGGTTGAGAAATAATAATGTTAATTTTAAATGCTCAGCGAAGCGGACGGTTACAGCTAGTAATATACAATGTTTTTCATTAACAATGTTGCTTGGAAGATTGATGGAAGAAGACTAAAACTAACTAACTAACTAACTAAAAGACCAATTAGATGGTTCCACCATGGTTCTCTCAACTACCGATCTCAAGCAAGCTACATGATACTCATGACGCCACGGACAGTCATAGACGGAGGAGCATCATCAAAGAGTAATTAATCTCTTGTTGGGGAATCCCGAGCCTTTGTAATGAGGAAATAGATGGGAGGAGAGATGGGAGAAGAGATATGGTAATATCTGCTCTTATTTAATTTAAATATTATTTAAATGATGCGTTCTCGCAAGGTTAGGTACCATAATACAGGCACACCTGTCGCTGTAGAAGTTTTTTTTTTTTATTGCTAGATGAGTGGACGAGCTCACAGCCCACCTGGTGTTAAGTGGTTACTGGAGCCCATAGACATCTACAATGTAAATGCGCCACCCACCTTGAGATATAAGTTCTAAGGACTCAGTATAGTTACAACGGCTACCCCACCCTTCAAACCGAAACGCATTACTGCTTCACGGCAGGAATAGGCGGGGTGGTGGTACCTACCCGCGCGAACTCACAAGAGGTCCTACCACCAGTGATTACGCAAATTATAATTTTGCGGGTTTGATTTTTATTACACGATGTTATTCCTTCACCGTGGAAAAAACATAGAACCTGAAGATAGAGCAACAATTGATTCAGTTGAGACTGCAACTTCATACCTCAAAGCCAGTGGCGGTATTCGTCTCATGAGAGGCACGCGTGGTTCAACCGCGAGAAACCAACTCAGTAATTTTTCAATAATATTCTTTTTAGAAAGTGAGCTTGTAAATCGTTTGTTTTCATAGAGCAAACAAAACTTTTGCAAGAGGAGCTTCCAGTTAAAATTAAAAGCTCGGGGCTTCGTTATTTACGATAGCTTTCCGGAAAGCGCGCTATTGTACGGTACTAAATTTATAGAGCTTGTTTTTGTTGGTCTTTTTTTTTGTTTCCGTTTATAAATCACTTTAGGTTGTAAAAATTCATAGAAAACCATTTAACAAAAACGGAACTTAAAATTAATTAGTGGCTTTATTTACGATGGTAGCTTAAACCACCCTTCTTGGATCGGTTTAATATCTAAGCAAATTAAGTATTTCAGGAATATAATAATATCCTGCGACGCGATCCACTCTCTCCCATACATACCCTAGTAAGCTCACCTGTCACACGTGGCTAGGGTTGGCGCGACTCATTTCTATTGCCCCTATAAAAGACGATAATACGGCCCGTTTGATCATAAGTGGTTATCGCAGTAGCAATGCCAGGGACACGCCTACCATTAAGTACTCTTTTAAATACCACATCACAGAGTATAAGTTTCGGATTTAGATTTCAAGTTCAAGTTTACGGCCAACCTGACGTTAAGTGGTTACAATAATAGACATTATTTTTTTTTGGTCAGGAGGAAATCGCCGGACTTCCGCCCTTTTCTGGGGATACTGGGCGGGGTATGTCAGAGTCGAACTGACTAAAACCTCCTGTCGCTGAACAACCAACGTCCAAACCTCGCATGAGACAGAACTCATGAAAAGGCAAAGGGGGGAAAGTGAAGCGTTTAAGTGCGGAGCACATCTCTCCCATCACCCTCCCCCTCGGGACGCCGGACTGGCGGTCGTCGGCGCCACGACCACCAGCCCTCTCGGTCGGCAGACTGTCCGAAGCCCGCCTAAATGGCGCCGGTTAGAGTGGGTTACCCTACGGAATACCCCACTGGGCCAGAACCAGCGTGGGTCGAGGATAGCCGGCCTTCCATCACCCGGATGCTCTTGCGTAAAACGCGTGCAGAGCAGCTTGCACGTTGTCTTCTTAGGCCCCCCTCGACATGTGAGAGGGACCCGAAACACTTAGAGGGCCAGGGCTTGGGCGAGATCCGCCTCCCTGGCCCCCGCCCGACGGCGGCGGGATTGTGCGTCTCTCACGCGCCCCGCCGCCTCCTTCTGCGAGATGGTGCACTCGCAGAAGTCGAGCATCGCCTTCCACGACTCGTAGTCGCCGAGCATCGATGCCACAACACTCGGCAACGACAAGTCGGTTCCCATTTTTGCGACGAGGACACGGCGCCACCCCTCCCATGTGGGGCAGGCGACGGCCGTATGCTCTGCCGTGTCCAAGTCGCAACCACAATGGTGGCACTCTGCCGTCGGCTCGGCTGTGATCCGGTGCAGGAACTCACCGAAGCAACCATGCCCAGTGAGCACCTGCGTGAGCCGGAAAGTGAGGCGTCCTCTGTCACGATTCACCCAATCCACAAGGACCAGGCGAATCGCCTCGACGGTCCTACGACCAGCCGAAGGATCAGCCAGCCGTCTGGACTATGACTCCAGCACACAATAATAGACATGATAATGTGAATCCCTTACCTACGTTGAGATACAAGCGAGATTTCGAATGCCTTTGATGACGTGATCACTAAGCAACAAGTTTGCTATCTTATGTAAATTCTAGTGGATTTTCGCGATAAATTTTATACACATTCACCATCAAATGGACCGTATGCCAATCTGCCTACACAGACAATAAAAGAAAACATTTTAATTTTTATTTGGGCGAAAACCGGGAAGACTCGTTTAAGAAAAATGTTTGAAAAAAAAACAATTCTCCAGTGAAATTATTATTATACTAGCGACCCACCCTCGCTTCGCTTCGGAAACATCAAAACACACATGAAACCAAAAAAATAAAATATAGCAATGCTACATTTTACCTACAACGCTGCACTGTGACGCGCTCACTCACACAACGATAACCATGAGTAATCTACGCATCGCCACCCCACTACGGCGTCAACGATCGCTATTTAAGAGGCCGCAGCGCGCCAGTTATGACACCAAAACCCGGGACACCAGTGCGCCAGGATACCAAAACTGCTTGTGCTGTGCGGTCTTGTCGAATCCTTTCGCGAGTGTGTTTTATCCAGAGGTGTTGTGTCGGTGTGGTGACGCCCCGAACAAACGAAATTCGGGACCCGGGAACAGGTAAGTTGATTGACACTTTCATTCTTTAACATTTGTTAATTGCGGGTAGATGTTGATCAGCCTGGATAGCTGCGTACTCAATTTATTCTAAGAATAAAACAGAGTTACGTTAGCGCCATCGAGACTGGCCATCTGTGTCTGTTCCCAGTCCTCCCCTACCCTTTGGGGTTAGGAGGGGTTGCAAACCAAACCCGAGTTGACGAATTAGTTAACTGAGTCGTCAGAGCGACAGGCTCGCTAGCGAGTCGCGGTGTATTTCCTTATTAGTTTTTGCTTATTTTATTATTTCCTTATATATTAGATTAATTAGTCATTACAGTTAGTGTAGTCTTGTAGATATTGTAGTCCAGTAGCCTAGTTCATTAATTATATTAACAATTTAATTTTAATTTTACATTTATTATTTTTCCATCTACCCTCAATTATAACATATCAAATCTTTTCAATTCCTTTCCTGAAACATTTTTAAATTTAGTATATTAATTTAGAATTAAATTAGATCGACCCATAGACCCCGAGGGGTGTCGTCCCGCTTACCATAGAAATAAATTGATTTTCTATCATTTTGAGTATTGACCTAGTTGGTTGTATTAGTTTACCGTATTCGATTTATATTTTATTTTTTATTTTCACGTCTTCGTTTAAAACTTTACAAACCAAATAGAATACACATTTAGTTACAACTACCATCCTCCAAAATTTTTCTAAACCTTATACCATTTGCAATAGAATAAATTATAGTTCCAGGTAGTACTCTAATATTTATTTTTCTAAAATTAATTTCTATAACATTTTTAATTTTCATTACGTGCCTACTACCGCACCAGAACTTAGCAATATTGTATTGCTATCAAGTCGCCAGTTTTGAACTGCGACCATCTGGCGGCGGACTCAGGTGGACGCTCGGTCCATCATAAGTGGGCACTTAGTACTAACTTTTTAACTCTTATTTTTAATTTTTAATTTTAACTTTACTTTATTTTGTTATTAATACTAACCTTACATTTCTATCATAGCAATTTTATTTGGTTCCTTATTTTCTTTATTATTTCATCCTTATAACGTAAACTATATATTTAGGCTTATGGAGGTGTTAAATTGTGACTATTGGTCATAATTTAATAACCACATTTAATAATAGTTAATTTGCATTAATTACATTCACTTAATTATTATTTCAATTTCACTTTTATTTTAATTTCTAGTTAGTTTATCGGTATGGTGAGCGGGATTGTCCTTGCTCTCTCCGGTTAATAGGGTTCATCGACCCCCACTACCAGCAGCGTTCGCTGGTGCCTGTCACCTGCTTCAGTAGACTGTCGTCTAAATCATGTCAGGGGGGAGCCCCCCCATAATCAGCACCCCAGGCCCCTCCCATAAGGGACGCACAATAGGAACTAGCCTATTTGCCCAAACCCAAACTCGCCCAGGCCCGGACAATAAGCCCGGGCCTTCTGGAGCGTCCCAGGGACCGCCGAGAATCGGTTCGGGGGAAAGTTGCTTTCCCTTACCGACCGATAACTCGGGGACCCCTCGGCCGCGAAAGAAGGCCAGGTCCGAGTCCGACCGGGGCTCTTCTGAGGAGAAAGACAAGAGACCGAGGATAGGCCCCTCTTCTAGATCTGAGGGTGACGATAGCGAAGCTACCTCCATCACTCCTTCCTCTTCTGCATCCACATCTGCTTCGTCCTCCCCCTCCTCCTCTCGCTCAACGTCCCCCTCAAAGGAATCCCTTCCCTCACCCAAGAAACCCATCCCCAAACCTAGGGCACTCCCTAGGACGGTAGATGCTCCTAGGTTGAGAACCCCTCCGCGTTCTCCCTCTCCAGCACTCTCTCCTACCATGGCGGATAGTACTCGAGGTGCCCCCGCCTCAAGTTGCACGGCGGGCAACCTAGATTCAACTAGGTATGTGGACCTCGAGGCTACCCGACCCCCCCCTCCCTCAGTCCGAAAACTTCCTGACCCAATTCCGTCCACATCTTATGCGGCTATCGCCGCCTCCAAGCCAACTACTCCCAAGCCCCCAACACAGGTCCATCGAAATGTTCCTCCCCCGAGACCGAAGGGTCGCGCCCAGGAGGAACTGCGCCGACACCCGCCAGTAATGGTGGAGGCCCTTTCTAATTGGCCCCGCCACATGGCTGCCATTAGGGAGCGCCTAGGCCGCGCCCCCTCGGCGCGACCCTTCGGCACTGGTTTTAGGTTCCTGCCGTCGTCGGCTGAGGAATACAGGGCGGTCCAGGCCTACCTGTCGGAGGCCTCTGCCAGGGATAGTACCATTAAATGGTACTGCTATGCCCTGGCGGAGGAGATGCCCTCTAAGGTAGCTGTCCGGGGCCTCCCTGCCGACACCGACACGGCAGACGTTACCAACGCGTTGAAGGAGCTGGGGTTCCCGGCTCGATACGCTAGGTGCATTCGGTCCAAGAGAGGGCGACCGGGCAACGTGTTCCACGTTGCCCTGGATCACCTCTCAAAGGATGAACTCGCCCGCTTGTACTCAGTCAACGAACTGATGTACTTGCCGGGGGTGACGGTTGAGGGATGGCGACCAACCCGAGGGCCTGCGCAGTGTCACCGCTGCCAGGCCTACGGGCACGCCTCCCACAATTGTCACCGTGCGGTCCGCTGCGTGAGATGTGCTGCGGAGCACACTGTAGCGGACTGCCCGAGGCCGAGGGACGGCCCATTCTCCTGCGCCAATTGCGGGAAGGACCACGCCGCCGTTGATAGGCGGTGCCCGGTCTACCGCAAGAAGGCCAGGATGATGGGAGTAACCGTCCCTCCTCCGGTGCCACCGGTGCCACCGGTGCGTCGATCCGGGAATGCAGCTCCTTCCGCTGTAGCACCCACCTCGAAGGGGAAGGGGAAGGGGAAAGGGAAATCTTCCCAGCCCCAACCTCCTCCCACGTCCTCATTCATCCCCCCTGCCGTCACAGTGGAGGCCGAACCATCGGCGGCAACGCTGATGGCTGAAGCCAACACTCCGCGGCGGGGTAAACCTACTCCGACCCCACGTAGCTTCGCTATAACAAGACCGACCCCAAAACAAGACCGCGCTCCGGCCCGTGCCGGTGCCCCAACCCCACAAGCTCCAAATAAAAAAACCCTTAAAAACAGGAAAAAAAAGAGCAAAAGGAAATTGATGAAGAAAGCGCGAAGGGAGGCCTTAGAGAACGCTGCTCCCTCATCGGTTCCCGCAATACCTGCCTTAGACATGGAGGTTGACATCAACCCCACTACCGACCACATAATCGATGATCAACAACCTGGACCATCTTCACTGCCCCAGGCCCAACCGGCCACTTCAGGCATACAGCCCCCATTACCACCCCGCCCGCAGAGAGAGCGGCGCAGCGGCCGACAGGACACGCAGCCTGCCGGCTTCGCTGCCTGGCTCCTCTCCCTGTGGGAGAAACTGTCCGAGGTGATCTCCGGAGTGATCCGAGAGATCGCCTCGGGAGCCAGTCCCTTCGGGGCCTTGCTCGCGGGGTTCTACCGGATGATTGCGCAGCTCAATGGCTAGCCAGGAGCTGCGCATCATCTACTGGAACCCCGACGGGATAGGATCCCGGAGGTCGGAATTAATCCGACTCGCCCAGGAGTATGACCCGCAGGTTATCCTCCTGGGCGAGACCAAGCTCAAACCTCGACAAGATTTTAGGATGCCCAACTACTTCGTGTACCGACGGGACGAACTGACCTCCGCAGTGCCCCTGAACGGGCGCCCGTTCAGGGGCACTGCGGCGCTCGTCAGGAGGGACGTGGTGCACGAGGAGCTTGAGCTACTGACCTTCGCCTCTACCAGAACGGTCGGGGTGAGGGTCCACGTACCGGGGGCCGAATTGCGGATTTATGCCGCGTATCGACCCCCGGGTCCTGATTTTGTCGAGGACGATATTAGACGGGCCTTGAACCATGATCGCCATCCGGCCTTGGTGGTCGGGGACCTCAATGCGAAACATGTCGCTTGGGGCTCCCGAATCATCACGCCGCCCGGAAGGCGATTGTACGAGGATGCCGAAAGGGGGGACTACTGCGTGGTCGGCCCCAACGAACCCACACACGTTCCAACGTTGGCCCGGTACCAACCGGACGTATTGGACGTGTGTGTTCACAAGGGGCTACAGTGCCCTCTAGCGATAGAGGCACTGTACGACCTGAGTACCCCTCACCTACCGATCTTGGTCACGGTGGGTTTGGGGCTCACTCGGGTCGCGACATCCCCTCTCAGGCCTAGGGTCGACTGGCAGTCCTTTACGGGACTGCTGGCCGACCAATCCTTGTTTCAAGACCCGTCTACCCCTGATGAGGTCGACACGGCGGCTTCCCGTCTCGTCGACACCATCAGGGGAGCCCTGGACCAAGTGACGACTCTGGTACCCAGCGGGGGGCCCAGAGCGGAACTCCCGGTGCACCTCAAGACGTTAATTCGTCGGAAGAGGGCACTGAGGAGGCTCTGGGCGACATCTAGGTGTCCCAGGATTAAGCGCGAGCTCAACCGACTTGAGGGGGAGCTGGCGACTAAGATGCGGACTTACCGGGGTGATTCCTGGGAGGGGGGACTGTTGGACGCGTCCGACGACCGTACGATGGCCCCCCTTCACCGCATCTGTCGCCGGCTCACCAACAAGCCTTCCCCCACTTGCCCCTTGGAGGACGAGGGGGGAAGACGGTGTTTTACACCGTTGGCTCGTGCCGAAGTTCTGGCCAACTCGCTGGAGCGGCAGTTCACTCCGAATGTCTCTGCACCCTCGATGGCTGCATTCCATCGCGAGGTGTCAGAGGGTGTAATCCACTTCCTCAAACCGGAATCGCCGGGAGTCGAGCTGGGAGATGACGACTTAGTCACTCCCGGCGAGGTGCGCCTCCTCATCAAGTTGATGAAGAGGCGCAAAGCCCCCGGCGAGGACGGTATTCCTCCCCTCGCCCTGCAAAACCTCCCTCCCTCAATCGTGTCAGCAATGACACGATTGTTTAATTCCATTCTCCGGGTAGGACACTTCCCTGGAACTTGGAAACTGGGCAAGATCATCGTCTTGCCCAAACCCGGCAAGGACAGGAGAAAGCCCTCCAGTTACCGACCGATTACCTTGCTCTCGCACGTGGGCAAGTTGTTCGAGCGGCTGCTCCTGAGGAGAATATCGCCGTATATTCTCCTCAGGCCGGAGCAATTCGGCTTTAGAAGCGGCCACTCGACGACTCTGCAACTGACCCGTGTCCTGCATCACTTGGCGGACCGGCGAAACTCGGGCCAATACACGGTCGCGGTCCTCCTCGATATCGAGAAGGCCTTCGACCGTGTGTGGCACGAGGGGCTGGTCCACAAGCTGCGGGACGCGGGCCTACCGCACGCTCACGTGCGACTGCTCGGGTCGTATCTGGAGGGCAGAACCTTCTTTGTCGCGGTCGAGGGCGCACGGTCTTCCGTGCGTCCCATTACGGCCGGGGTTCCCCAGGGTAGTGTCCTATCACCTATCCTATACGCCCTCTACACCAATGACATCCCCACCCTGGAGGGTCACCTTCGGGCGTGGGAGGAGGACGTGAAGTTGGCCTTGTTCGCTGACGACTCGGCCTACTTCTCGTCCTCTCCGTTCCCCTCTGCAGCCATTATGAGGATGCAGAGGCTTTTGGATTTACTGCCCCAGTGGCTGGACCGTTGGAGAGTCGCGGTCAATGTGGGAAAGACCGCGGCCTTACTCTACGGTCCGGTCCGTATCAGAGTCGTCCCAAAGAAACTCAGCCTCCGAGGTGTGAATGTCGAGTTCAGGACCACGGTCCGGTATCTCGGATGCGACATCGACCGCTCCTTGAGCATGGTCGCGCACGTCAACCGAGTCATCGGTCAGACTCGCGCGGCCAGGTTCTTGTTGCGGCCGGTGTTTGCGTCCGGGCTTCCGACCAGGACCAAACTCGCATTTACAAGACATACGTCCGTTCCCGCCTCACATACGCTGCTGCGGCCTGGTATCACCTGTTGTCGCCGTCCCAGCGATCTAGGTTGCAGGCCCAGCAGAGTCTTTCCCTCCGCATTATCGTCGGGGCCGGGCAGTACGTCAGAAATGACGTTATTGCCCGGGACCTAGGTGTGGAGTCGCTCGTGGAGTTTGTGACTAGGCTCGCCCGTAATATGTACGAGCGAGCCGAAAACGGGCCCCATGAGCATCTCCACAACATAGCCCCGCTGCACGCCAGACCACCGGATGGTACGGCGTTGCCGCGGGAGCTATTGGTACCCCCGACGATCGTTCGGAGATAAAGCTCCTCGCCGGCTGTGAGGCCGGGGAGGACCTATGAGCGCCCCTCTCGGAGCTGAGTTTCATCAGCCTCTAGCCCCACGCCTCTTGCCCGTTTGGCGGGTCCCCCGTATGGGGACCGCGGCTGCACCCCGTAGGTGCAGCCTCATTTCCATGAGGGGCTTTGACCCCACCCCCCACCCCCTTTTGGGATGGGGTGTTCTTACCCGCTACAATCCTCCCCCCCATCAATATTGTATAACGATGGGGAGAGGGGGAGAGGACTGTAGCGTGGAGTGCGGATTCGCTCTCTCCCCCATATTAGGTTAGCTAGGTTATGTTAGGTTAAGTTAGATTAGGATTAGTTTAGGTGTGACGGCGCGCGCTGTCCCGGCACTCCACGGAGTGCAGGAACGGCGCGCTGCCGTCACTTAGATGTAAGTTAGATTAAGTTAGGTTTACTCTCGGTTAAGTTAGGTTAAGATGAAATTGTAAAACCAAAAAAAAAAAAAAAAAAACAAAAGTAAAAAAAAAAAAAAAAAAAAAAAAATAAAAAAAAAAAAAAAAAAAAAAAAAAAAAAAAAAAAAAAAAAAAAAAAAAAAAAAATAAAAAATTATATGGAGGAGAGCAGCAGCCGCCCCCGGAAGAAGGGAAGAATGAAGAGGAAGAAAGAAGAGAAGAGAAGAGTGAAGAAGGAGACGAAGAAAGAAGTCGACCCCACACACATCTTCAAGCCTGCCTGATACTCCATCCATCAGCGCATCACCCCTGCCTTATTAGGCAGGGAGCTACATGTCCGGGCAGAGGGGTTTCCCCGAGGCCCGCTCCGCGCCCCCGCAAGGGGACGCGACGACCCCACGACAGTTATGACATTTCGACAAAGTCTGGCACAACGGTTTGATATACAAACTGTATAACATGGGAGTGCCAGACAGACTCGTGCTCATCATACGAGACTACTTGTCGAACCGTTCGTTCCGATATCGAGTCGAGGGAACGCGTTCCCGGCCCCGTCACGTCACAGCCGGAGTCCCGCAAGGCTCCGCCCTCTCCCCGTTACTATTCAGTTTGTATATCAACGATATACCCCGGTCTCCGGAGACCCATCTGGCGCTCTTCGCCGATGACACCGCCATCTACTACTCGTGTAGGAAGAAGGCGTTGCTTCATCGACGACTTCAGACCGCAGCTACCACCATGGGACAGTGGTTCCGGAAGTGGCGCATCGACATTAACCCCACAAAAAGCACAGCGGTGCTCTTCAAAAGGGGTCGCCCTCCGAACACCACGCTGAGCATCCCTCTCCCGATTAGGCGCGTCAACACCCCCGCCCCCGCCGTTCGCCCAATCACGATGTTCGACCAGCCCATACCGTGGGCCCCGAAGGTCAAATATTTAGGCGTCACCCTCGACAGTAGGATGACATTCCGCCCCCACATTAAGACGGTACGCGATCGTGCCGCCTTCATCCTAGGACGTCTCTACCCGATGATATGTAGGCGAAGTAAAATGTCCCTTAGAAATAAGGTGACACTCTACAAAACTTGCATACGCCCCGTCATGACCTATGCAAGTGTAGTGTTCGCTCACGCGGCCCGCATTCACTTAAAATCCTTTCAAATCATTCAATCCCGTTTTTGCAGGATAGCCGTCGGAGCCCCGTGGTTCGTTAGGAACGTCGACCTCCATGACGACCTGGACTTAGAGTCCATCAGTAAGTATCTTCAGTCGGCGTCCATGCGCCACTTCGATAAAGCGGCACGACACGAGAACCCTCTCATCGTGGCCGCCGGTAACTACATTCCCGATCCTGCGGACCGAATGGAAAGCAGTCGACGTCGCCCAAAACACGTCATCTCGGATCCTCCTGATCCACTAACGGTGCTTTTAGGTATTTCAAGCACCGGTCACCGTTCTCGTCGAACCCGTCGCTTGCGACGAAGGGCTCGACGAGTAAATTAACTCTCAGACACAGCCCACTGAGTTTCTCGCCGGATCTTCTCAGTGGGTCGCGTTTCCGATCCGGTGGTAGATTCTGCGAAGCACGGCTCTTGCTAGGGTTTGTGTTAGCAACATCGTCAGGTTTGAGCCCCGTGAGCTCACCTACTAAAGTTAGGGTTACGCTGACATAGCCGCTAGGGCTATCACCATAGGTAGGAAAAAAAAAAAAAAAAAAAGTTATGACATTCGATAGCTAGACGGCAACGAATGCAATAGCCCCGCAGTCCACTCGTCTGCCCAAGTTTGATCTGAGCGGTAGCCCCGCAGCCCTCAGAAAAAGCATCAGCTAGGAGGTTAAGGAATGCGGTAGCCCCGCAGCCCGTTCCAAGAACCACCCTTAGGAATTGTACGTTTACCTTCATATCTACGTATCCGTGTGTTTTGTATAATTTGTTACATGAACGAATAAAGTTCCTGTTTACTCAGACATCAGTTATTTTAATTCATCTGGCAACATCATAAAAATATTTTTTTTTTTTTTAAAAAGTAGCCTATGTTCATCAGGGACAATGTCGGCTTCTAATGGAAAAAGAATTTTTCAAATCGGTCCAGTAGTTTCGGAGCCTATTCGAAACAAACAAACAAACAAATCTTTCCTCTTTATAATATTAGTATAGAAGTATAGATTAGTAAGTATAGATTTGACGGGGCCAGAGATGGCCGAGCGGAATATCCGTCATCACTTGTATTCGGTTGAACTTAGTTTATTGCAATAAAATTCAATAAAACCTTTTTTTTGTGCTTAGATGGGTGGACGAGCTCACAGCCCACCTGGTGTTAAGTGGTTACTGGAGCCCATAGACATCTACAACGTAGACGTGCCACCCACCTTGAGATATAAGTTCTAAGGTTTCGAGTATAGTTACGACGGCTGCCCCGCCCTTCAAACCGAAACGCATTTCTGCTTTACGGCAGAAATTGGTAGGGCGGTGGTACCTATCCGCGCGGACCCACAAGTGGTCTTACCACCAGTAAAACCTCTTGAATAATAATTATTGAAACTCTCAACAAATCATTTTCACAATGACAGGGTAAACCGACAGTTTCATTTTAACTGACCGACTGACAGACTGAGTCACTGAGACGGACTGACTGAGACGACTCTGTCCACGTACCGCCATTTTATACTCTGGCGTTACGGCGTCCACCCTACATTTTTGTGATATCTATCAAAACAACATTCTATCATTTAAAATAATAATTAAAACAATGTCTTAATATTACTAAAGTCATTATTCACGACAAATTTATTAATTACATTTCTATTAAAATCTACAGCTTGACAACCCTAGACGCTGCGCAGTTTTAATTAAAGCCCCCTTCATATTTATGATTCGTTTATCTGAATCGCGCGTGTAATTGCATTTTATATAGAGCTTTCGGGATGTTTTATCAACAGACGCGGAGAACAGTTCGAGAGAAGGAAGAAAATTTAATCGCGACTTTCAAAACAAGTTGTTTGTTTATACTTATTTATTTATTTATTTTTATTGCTTAGATGGGTGGACAAACTCACAGCCCACCTGGTGTTAAGCGGTTACTGGAGCCCATAGACATCTACAACGTAAATGCGCCACTCACCTTTATTTATAAGTTCTAAGGTCTCAGTATAGTTACAACAGTAACAGTATAGTTATTGCTTCACGACAAAAATAGGTAGGATGGTGCTACCTAGCCATGCGGACTCACAAAACGTCCTACCACCAGTAAAGGACTATGAAACTCGTATAGGCATCATTTCTTGACTTGGCGCTTGGCAAGAGTCGTGCTGGGAAATATTCAAACTCTGTGAGTGCTGTTCCTAATTGCAGAAGCAGAAAGTGGAGAGTCACACAGAGGTATTCCCTTTTTCTGAATATGTCATCGACAAGTCGTGGTAGGGTAACTAACATGGCTGTAATATTTTACTTTATTTATTACACATCATGTAAAATTTACATTGGCGGACTTAATGCCTAAGACATTCCCTACCAGTAAACCAAAGGCAGTGCAGAGTAAACAGTGGTAGATGCAATAAAATTTATATTAAACCAGCCGTACTCGTCCGCTTCGCTGGGCATTTAAAATTAACATTATTATTTATTGTCGTTATTATTAGGGAGTCCAACACTCATATAAATATGAACATATCCATAAAGTGCATGTATTTTCTACATGGATACCAAGTTTCAAGTCAATCTGATGTCATGGTTCAGTAGTTATAACGGAACATCCGTAAAAACCACTGTAGATTTATATATTAGTATAGATATAGATTATTATTTATTATCATTATTATTAGGGAGTCCAACACTCATATTAATATTAGCCTATTCATTAAGTACGTGTATTTTCTACATGGATACCAAGTTTCAATTCAATCTGATGCATGGTTCAGTACTTATAAGGGAACATCCGTAAAAATCACTGTAGATTTATATATTAGTATCTATACTAATGTAATATAACTAAACTATATAATGGATAGGCTAATATTTATATGAGTGTTGGACTTCCTACACCAGTTGCGGGCGTTAATGATGAGAATCGTTGTGGGGGTGAGAAATAATAATGTTAATTTTAAATGTCCAGCGAAGCGGACGGGTACAGCTAGTAGATTATAAATATATACACAAAATTTATAAATATTTTCAGTCTTCTAGCCTCTAGACACAGAAAGACGATATGTAAATAGCGTCTTACCAAAGAGAAATATTGTCCACTCGACGCGCTCATTCATGTCAGCTATAACCCAGTGAGGTTATAACCCAACCCACTTATAACCCAACCAACCATTTTATCCAAACGCCCAGAATGGGTGATAATGTGCGGTTGCTCGCGGACTCTACGCGACTTAGATGTTATTAAAATACTGTAAATTTACAAACCCGAAAAGTGATGAGCAAAAATGAAAAATATTAAAATGTTTTCCGACATTAATAATTCATCAGCCTGTTTATCTGCGAAGAACAGCGGGACGCAGCTTCTCAAAGTTGATTATAGTATTTCTCTGGTATTTACCGAGGTTTTAGCATTTCTTAGATATGATTACAAAAAAGTATTTTTGCGGAATAATTCTGGATTTAGGATTTCCTTTCTTCGTTATAATATTTTATATACAAGGTAATTTAATTTTTTTTAATTAAGAATTTAATATGTAAATAAACATTTTCACATTTTTATAACCCATTTTGTGTTGCTTATTTTTACATAGTTTACAGATATTGCTAAAGGATTTTTGAAAAAAAAAGGACTTTATAAAAAACTTTAAAAAATACAAAAATTAATTCTAAATTCACAACAAAGTGTTTTAAACGGTTTATAAAGAAGTTTAGCATCAATATAACAATAGCATTAGCAGATCTTGTAAGAAAACCTCAAAAAATGATTCTTTGGACAAAAAGTGAATAGTGAAAACCCCATTAAATTAATTGTTCTTTCTACAAAGTTATATAGCTTTAAAATATTCAATGCATAGTATATTTGGCCAGACAAAGATATTGCCCAGGTCTCTTTCGGACAAAATACAACGGCCTTCCTAAACATCGTGTAATAAAAATGAAACCCGCAAAATTATAATTTGCGTAATTACTGGTGGTAGGACCTCTTGTGAGTCCGCACGGGTAGGTACCACCACCCTGCCTATTTCTGCCGTGAAGCAGTAATGCGTTTCGGTTTGAAGGGTGGGGCAGCCGTTGTAACTATACTGAGACCTTAGAACTTATATCTCAAGGTGGGTGGCGCATTTACGTTGTAGATGTCTATGGGCTCCAGTAACCACTTAACACCAGGTGGGCTGTGAGCTCGTCCACTCATCTAAGCAATAAAAAAAAATACAAAAAAAAAAAACACACAAAACTAACACGATTGAACGCAACCACCAATTTCAAATTACACTCATAAAAATCCAATCACTTAGCGTTCGTCTCAACTAGACAACTTGCGCGACAAGTCGACAAAACCTTTCTTATTGATGAGGCCATAGCCATCTGTATCTAAATCGGAATAATGTTTCTAAATTCGTTCGGAAACTCAAATAATAATACTATTTACTGCCAAATTTTTGTTGGCGATAAGATATATTATTGAGATACACACATGCAATGTGGGTACATTTATCTTTCGTAAAGAATAAAATAAAGAGTAACGCCATCTGTCATCAAATAGCAGACACGAATAACAAATAAACTAGTAATATCGAGAACGTTCGAGAAGTATAACGCCATCTATTATCAAATATCAAAAACACATATTGAAACGACGTGTGTTTTCGATAATTATAGACTTGTCGTGTCGATTTAATAATCGGTTCTACTCGAAGCGAAACAGCGAGCGGATCATCTGAAGCGAAGCGGAAGAAGTGAATTGTGAAGTGCGCCTTAAGTGTTTCTAAGTGTTGAATAGAGTTTTAATTTGTACTTTGGTGAAAGTTTTGTTTATCCCCAGTCCCAGCGCGTAACACCATTTTTGTATTGTATATAATGTTTGTAATGTATTCAGAAAGACGCGTGCAACTTTGAGAAATGGTGCCCTTGCGTAAAATGAGCGAACCAAAAGCGAAATCGGAATCCTAATTATTTGTAATTAAACATTCATTATTCATAGCTGTGATTCTGTTTTATGTACACTTTGTGGTTAACCTATGTAGGTAGGCAGCGGCTTGGCTCTGCCCCTGGCATTGCTGAAGTCCATGGGCGACGGTAACCACTCACCATCAGGTGGGCCGTATGCCCGTCTGCCTACAAAGGCAATAAAAAAAAAAATGTTGTCTGTGCCTTCGATTCAGGGCTACTCAATAAAGGTAACCATCATTATCCTGAATTGATATGAACTCTTTAAGGTATCCATATCTCACACGTCTTTCAACTATTTTCTTCGAGTGTTCGCTATCCCCGATATAGGAAAGGACTTTGACCGACAGATGTCACTGCTGATTAGACCTTAGACTCGATTTTGTCGGCAATAAAACACCGCAATCTTACATCGGATCAGGGTTTTGAGAGGATTATTTACGGGTAGATCTCACGCCATAAGCAGTAGCCAGTTTCATTTTATGACGCTTAGCAATCATCAGCTGGCGAGTCGGACAGTAACAGTTAAGACCTTGAGCTTGTCTTTGCCCAAAAAAGGAGATGAGACTGCTTTTTTACTGGTGATAGGACGTCTTGTGAGTCCACATGGGTAGGTACCACCACCCTGCCTATTTCTGCCGTTAAGTAGTAATGCGTTTCGGTTTGAAGGGTGGGACAGCCGTTGTAACTATACTGAGATCTTAGAACTTATATCTCAAGGTAGTTGGCGGCCTTTACGTTGTAGATGCCTATGAGCTCCGGTAACCACTTAATATCAGATAGGCCGTTTGCTTCTAGTCCACCAATCTAAGCGATAAAAAAATTGTCTTATAAAAAATTCAGTTCTAATATACTGACAGTGAAAGCTTTCAAAGTTGTGAAGCTGTTATGTTGAAAAGACGCGTGTTAGGTCACCGCTTCTCACGAGTTAACCTACATTCGTGCGCAAACATGCATCCCAAACGATACACTTTAGTGATGAGAAAATACAGTGTAGTAGTGTGTTTAATGTGAAATATACAGTTACGAGCTCATAAAGGAATAGATAGACACTTAGCTCACTATAGCTCAGAATAGTTCACCGAAATACTAACTAAAAATTTAATTATTACAACAACCAAAATCAACTTCACCGGTGGTAGGACCACTTGTGAGACCGCAAGGGTAGGCACCACCGCCCTGCCTATTTCTGCCGTGAAGCAGTAATGCGTTTCGGTTTGAAGGGTGGGGCAGCCGTTGTAACTATACTGAGACCTTAGAACTTATATCTCAACGTGGGTGGCGCATTTACGTTGTAGATGTCTATGGGCTCCAGTAACCACTTAATACCAGGTGGGCTGTGAGCTCGTCCACCAATCTAAGCAATAAAAAAAAAACTAACTAAAACTCAATTCAATTATTACAACAACCAAAATCAACTTCACTATTAAAATTCCTTTCTTCTTTCGTTATCCGTTATTCCTATTCGACGAGAGATGGCGTTACTCGTACCTGCATAATTATCATACTTATCGGTGCAACACTATTAATTAAAATTAGTTAAAGCTAACTGTTTTGTTAATGTTAACTATTAGAACAAACTATGTAAGTAATTCTGAATAGCGCTATTCAATTTTTTTTAAGGGATTTTATGACCTGGTAACTGAGACCTTGAAGTCATGTCTTATTTTAATTTATATTCATATTTTTATGAAAAATGATATTTTGGAGTGAAATGATATGAGGACGGCTAATTTGAGACATTAATCAACTGGGATGAAATGAAATGAAATGAAATGGGATGAAATATAATCTCAGTAAAATGGTGGTCATTTACTAAGATTTTTTCAGTGGACTTTTTGGAGGATCTCGAGAAGTTACGTCCAGCGGCTTTGTTTCATTTTCCCACATTTGTGCACTTGGTGTTAAGTGGTTACTGGAGCCCATGGACATCTACAACGTAAATGCGCCACCCACCTTGAGATATAAGTTTTAAGATCTCAGTATAGTTACAACGGCTGCCCCACCCTTCAAACCGAAACGCATTACTGCTTCACGGCAGAAATAGGTAGGGCGGTGGTACCTACCCGCGCGGACTCACAAGAGGTCCTACCACCATTTGTAGCTGAAGATTTTCCATCAAGCTGTGATTGCTCGGTATACTGACATTCGACACGAATATTCGAAACACGTATACGTCCAAGGTTATCCAGGAAAACTTATCAGCGCATCCAGAATTCTGTTAAATAATCATCTATACTAATATTATAAAGAGGAAAGATTTGTTTGTTTGTTTGTTTCGAATAGGCTCCGAAACTACTGGACCGATTTTAAAAATTCTTTTTCCATTAGAAGCCGACATTGTCCCTGATGAACATAGGCTACTTTTTTTTTATTTTTTTTTATTTTTATTTTTTTGGTTCCATGTGTATTTTAATGTTTCCGAAGCGAAGCGAGGGCGGGTCGCTAGTAAATAATAAATATATAATTAGGAGCAAATCACGCACGGTCATCCGGCCTCAATTTTGGGATGGGTACCCGAGACTGACAAACATACTCATATACGTCTAAATATGACTACATACAAGATAAGAAACGCCCAAACAAATAGCAAACAAGCCTGTTCATCACACAATGTTAGCCCGATGTAGGAATCGAATCCACAACCAACGTCGTAACAGTCAGAGGCGCTAACTATTACACCACCGAGTCCGTAATCTTCTATGACATCTATGACAGCCACGATTAACGACATATTATGACATCATGGACTGCGATTATAATTTACCATGACGAAACAAAATATAGTTCATGTAAAGCTTTCCTTCTTTGAGAACGGTTAGCGGGTAGATAACTCAATTGTTGAGTTAAGCTCGCCATTTTTTATATCTTATCGCAATTAATGTATTATATTAACAGTGTGTACAAATAAAGAATAAATAATAATAGTTCTAAAATTAATTAGAATTTTAAAAGTATTCGATTTACCAACCAACCGTCCCAACTTTTTTTTTTCGCTTAGGCTTAGGTGGGCGGACGGGCTCACAGCTCACCTGGTGTTAAGTGGTTACTGGAGCCCATAGACATCTACGACATAAATGCGTCACCCACCTTGAGATATAAGTTCTAAAGTCTCAAGTATAGTTACAACGACTGCTCCACCCTTCAAACCGAAACGCATTACTGCTTCACGGCAGAAATAGGCAGGGTGGTGGTACCTACCCACGCGGACTCACAAGAGGTCCTACCACCAGTAAACCTTCAAACCATATGACATCGGAGTGCGTGACAATGAATCTATCTTCTATCTTTCGGCGCAAACACGTCCACTGCTAGACCTAGGTCTCCTCTTAGCCTTGCCACAATGACCGGTCTTGCGTTGCCTGCAACCAGCGAATTTTCGCGCCCTTCAAAAGGTCGTTGGTCCGCCTTTTGGGAGGTACGTCACGTCCTCCGGTACGCGGTCGCTACTCAAGAACTTATCGGGCCTAGCAGCCATTCGTTCTACAAGTGATGTACCCTTACCCACTGCTAAGGTCAGTGACTCAAGGCCACTTAAAGAACAATGGAGAGGGCTATACTCGGAATTCCCATGCGAAATCAAATTTGGGAATGTGGAGATTTGCGGGAAAACCGTGGTAGCCGACATAACCAAAAGGATTGCGAAGTTGAGCGTGGGAAATGATTAGGCCGGATAATTGCCAATTGACAATTGCAACACGCTGGTATTATACTTAAAAGATACTTTTGTTCACTCTTCGGTGAAGTCTTTGGTCGTCCTTATCAACGTCTACCCGAAAATGTGGGAGAGGACACCGCATCTCTCAAATCGATCGATATATTGCAGTAAGACATAATCGAGTAATGGTTTTAATTTGATTAATGTCATAATTAATAACTTATAACTAAACTAGCTTTTGCCCGCGACTCCGTCCGCGTGGAATAGTTACTTTGGCATAACGCTAAATTTTACCCCCCACTTCATTTACGTAGAAAGTGAAAATATTTTTGAATTATAGAATGTTAAGGAGCTATTTAAACCCCTATTTTGAAACATTCTTTATTGGTTCTACACTTGTAACGGTCTTATCGTGATGTTATATAGCCTATAGCCTTCCTCAATAAACGGGTTATCTAACACTGAAAGAATTTTTCAAATCGGACCAGTAGTTCCTGAGATTAGCGCGTTCAAACAAACAAACAAACAAACTCTTCAGCTTTATAATATTAGTATAGATTAAAACGCTTACTTATTATTACGTATTACTTTTTAAATACTTTTGTTTGCTTTGAATGGCGGTTTATTGTTTGAAATTTAAATATTCCGAGACTAGCCCTCGTTCGCGGTATGGAGGGTCGGTAAGTGCTTTTTTCTGAAAAGGTTGAGTGAGCGCTCTCCGCCGAGTCGACCGAGTGCTCCGTACTCATCCGCCCCCTGACCCCGACATAGATTACGATGCTCTACGACGCTGTTAAATTTAAGTCATTCATTTGTCGAGTGAAACACTTTTATCTTTATGTATATACTAGCTGTACCCGTCCGCTTCGCTGGGCATTTAATTTCTCATTATTATTTCTCACCCCCACAAAGATTCTCATCATTAACGCCCCCGCAACTGGTGTAGGGAGTCCAACACTCATATAAATACTAGCCTATCCATTAAGTACATGTATTTTCTACATGGATACCAAGTTTCAAGTCAATCGGATGCACGGTTCAGTAGTTATAACGGACCATCCGTAAAAACCACTATAGATTTATATATTAGTATAGAAGTCTAGATATAGATTTATTCTGTGCGTGTGTTTGTCACTTATTATACTAAACGGCTGGACCGATTTTAATGAAATTTTCTGTGTACCTTCAGGTGGATTCGAGAATGGTTTAGATTTACAAATCAGCAAGGCAGATGGCGCTTCAGTCGGTATCTAGGTTGTTTATCTTTCCTAGGAATAATTTACATGACAACGTTTGCCGGGCCAGCTAGTTTTAATATGAATTCAATGGGGGACCGGAGCCCTGAGTGTTTTTGAAAGCTGTAACGTGAGCCGTGCTGTCTCACTACCCTCACCATAAGGCCTCCCCTCGACTAGTTTATGGCCTACCCGTTGTTAAGTAGTTACAAGAGTGCGTAAGCCTCACAAGGCAATACATCAAAAATCAAACCCGCAAAATTAGAATTTGCGTAGTACTGATGGTAGGACCTCTTGTGAGTCCGCGCAGGTAGATACCACAACCCTGCCTATTTCTGCCGTGAAGCAGTAATGCGTTTCGGTTTGAAAGGCAGGGAAGTTGTTGAAACTATACTGAGACCTTAGAACTCATATCTCAAGGTAGGTGGCGACATTTACGTTGTAGATGTCTACGGGCTCCGGTAACCACTTGGTGTTATGTTGGGCTGTGATCTCGTCCACCAACCTAGCAAAAAAAATTAAAAAAAACAAAGCTAATTTGACTGACCAATTTGAGTGATGAAATTGATTGAGTGTGGTATGGTTATCAGTATGCTTGCAAATTTTTTAACTTTCTCGATAGCGTAAAAGTTAACTTTGTCTATGTTTGCCGCTAGGGGCGCTGTTCCAACTGCGTAGAAATTTTAGTTAACTTTTACGCTATCGAGAACGTTAAAAAACTCGCACTAAGCACACTAAAGAGTATTGTGTGGTAAATACCAGAGCAATAATACAGTTCATGTCGTTAGGTCTTTAATGGACGATCTTCGCAATAATGGAGTGTGACCCAGTAACTAAATTCAACACAATACGACTTTCTTAAATTGTTTCTTTGTAAATCAAATAGTGTAAAAATCCCAATCGTTTTGGGATTATTTTTTGGAACGAAGTTCCTTATCGCGCGTTGTGAAAGGGGGCTAGACGGAAAAAATTCTTACGAAAAGTTGTCACGACACTTTTTAGATCCGTCATTATGACCAATCAACGTGTAGGCGCTTATCGCGTGACATTGCTCGTATCCGATTGGTCCGCGTAATGAGTACAGTTTCTCGAGATAGCGTTTCAACAATAGTAATTTAGTTCATAGTATTGTTTTTTTCTTCTTCATAATGCCGTAATTTATTATTAAGACTTAAAAAAAAAATTACAATTACTACTTAATCGAAAGGAACTTCGTTCCATCCGGGTGTCCCTTGACACCTCTGAAGTTTTTTATTTTTTTATTAGGTTCACACAACTGGATGGAATCTGCACACATAAACATTGAAGTTATTTACATAAAATAATACATTATAGAATTCACCCTTTTGGGTGTGAACACATCTTGCTTAAGAGCGTTTGTGCTTAAGATAAAAATATCGTTAACTAATATTAAATTAAGACAAAGATAACAAAAAACTGCATATACAAACTTATAAAAAAACAAAAAAATTGAAATAGGGAAATTAATGTTCTATAGAGATCAAAATAAATGTGGTTGGTCTACAGCAATTATTACAATTTTTATCATTATCTTTTTATCATAACTGTAAGTAGTCGAGAGAAAGATCTGCCTATCTTTCTATCTTCGGTGGTGTAAGTAGATCTCAATAGATACGTGCCCTTGACATATATCAATGTAACGACGCTACAAAGATCAAGGAAGATCGGATGTACGTGTTCTCAGAGACGGAAAGTGAACTTTATCGTGTTGTCATAGGGCAGGGTTTTCTCCGGCGCAATACTAATATATAGTACCTTAGGTTTTGATTGAAAGAATTAAAGACGTTCCCAGCGTCCGTGGCCAACCGATATGGCTATTCGACTTGTTTGTTTTACTTGACGCGCCCCGTGGTTTCACTCGCGTTTAATTAGTAATTCAGAAAGAATGAAACCTATTCTAATTTTCCCGGGATAACAAGTTGCTTGTCTCATTCTCTGTTCTATATACTACCAGTCGATTTGTTGATCGGTTGATACGTAAAACACGAATGAGCGAACACAATGTCGCATTTACCATGAATACATATACGCGACGTTGTCCGGGTCATGTCTTTTAGGACTAAACAAAATGGTCCCGTGTTTTAATCCGGGTATAAAATATCTTTGTGCGGAATGTCATTCGAATCCATTATGCCATTTTTGCGTCATTGAAGAACAATCATCCAAACACAAAAAATATTCATATTTATAATATTAGATGTATGAAGGATTACTGGTGGCCTGAACGCCTTTCCAGTTTCACCAGGACAGGTGGGCGAGCAAGGGACCGGCCAAGAGGGGTGGGATTCACTAACAGCTTCCAGCTTCCCGAGTGCCTCCGAAGGAGACCTAACAACCCAAGAGCAGCTGCTTCGCGAATGAATCAACTAGCGGATCGGAATCGCGACCCGCTGAGAAGATCCGGCGCGAAACTCAACGAGCTATCTTAGACCTTGGCAGGAAGGACGGGCGAACTCAATGACTCTGCCAGCAGGGAATGGCTTGCTGACATTTGGGCGAGGGTACCAGGAAGAGCCTAACAGCACACGGGCAGCTGTTTCGTGAATACATCTACTACTGGATCGGAACAGCGACAAGAAAGTCAGCGGAATGTGGCTATGTGCTAAGGTTCAAGATGAACTCTTCACTAATATGTTTTTATTAGCTTCAGACGTATGTATGTATGTTTGTAACGGAATTTTTGAACATGATTTTGACCCCCTTCAAAACGTCGGATTAACTCGAATTTTGGTATGCTTATTAAGGATTGATGACAATTCAATATTTAAAAAAATATATATTGAAAAAATTTTAATTCAAGTAAAAAATGAAAAATAAATAATAGTTTAAAAAAACTAACAAATTTGCTTTTATAGGAAATTAACTAAAAAGTGGAAAATAAATTTTATCTTAATTTTATTAAAATAGTTAAATAGTGGGGTGCATGGTATCAGTAGTTATAAATATTTTATGAACAGATGTGAGTAGAAGGGTTATTTTGATAATATTCTGAAAAGCTCCTCACGCTTTTTTACAATAAAATCATTTTTTCATACACTATTTTGAATTAAAATTTATTAAAATTTATTTTCTAGTTTTTAGTTGGATTTTCTATAAAAGCGTATTTCGTTAGTTTTTTTAAAAATATTCTTTATTTTCCATTACTACTAGAGTATTTTTTATTACGCGTTGTTATTTCAAGTTCATGTTAGTCATACGTAGTGTTAGTGATTTGTTTACCATCAATAGGTACTGTTACGCGCTGGGGTTTGGGATAAATAAAACTTAAACCGAATTACAAATTAAAACTCTATTTAACATTTAGAATGCAATTCGCACTTCACTTCTTCCGCTTCGCTTCAGGTGATCCGTTCGCTGTTTCGCTTTGAGTAGAACCGATTATTAACTACCTTCATGTCATCTCTGCAACGCTTATATAATTGACACGATACGTCTACAATTATCGAGAACATTCCCGATAGGACGAGCCATTTCGATCCGCTAGTTGATAATAGATGGCGTTACACTTCCCGAGCGTTCTCGATGTTACTAGTTCTTTTGATATCCGTTTCTGCTATTTGATGACAGACAGCGTTAGTTTTATTGGCGTAACAATACCTAGGATTTTAAACCTGGCACTTCGCTTGATGCTGGAGAGGCAGTGCCCTACCCCAGAAAGTGAGATGAGGGTAAGTAGAGTAGAAAAGTAGAAAAAGAGTAAGCCTCTGGTCACACTGATTAAGTCAAAAGTAGGTGGTGGTAGGACCTCTTGTGAGTCCGGGCGGGTAGGTACCACCGCCCTGCCTATTTCTGCCGTGAAGCAGTAACGCGTTTCGGTTTGAAGGGTGGAGCAGCCGTTGTAACTATACTGAGATCTTAGAACTTATATCTCAAGGTGGGTGGCGCATTTACGTTGTAGATGTCCATGGGCTCCAGTAACCACTTAACACGAGGTGGGCTGTGAGCTCGTCCACCCATCTAAGCAATAAAAAAAAAGGTATGCTAATAATGGGCACTCCCTAATTCTAAATCCATTCCCCAAATACAATCAAAGCTAATTATCGACCGAAGCTTAGCGCTTAATCAATCGAACTTCGTTAATCTTCCAATTAATACCGACAAAGAAGAATATCATTGTTCCAAAAACTATCAGAATTTCGGAGAGAAATACAACAATGGATTGAGTATTTTCTTTTAAGGATCGATTCCATTAGCTTTTTTTTTTTATTGCTTATATGTGAGGACGAGCTCACAGCCCACCTGGTGTTAAGTGGTTACTGGAGCCCATAGACATCTAGAACGTAAATGCGCCACACACCTTGAGATATAGTTCTGAGGTCTCAGTATAGTCACAACGGCTGCCCCAACCTTCAAACCGAAACGCATTACTGCTTCACGGCAGAAATAGGCGGGGCGGTGGTACCTACCCGTGCAGACTCACAAGAGGTCCTACCACCAGTAAAATGCAGTATGCTTATTTACAACTGTCATAAAGATCATTTCTTTTACATAATAGTACGATAATTAATTTAGGAGAAAGTGATATTTTTCAAAATATTTTTATATATTTCAAAAAAGGAGGAGGTTCTCAGTTCGACTGTATGTTTTTTTTTAAATGTTGTTACCTCATAACTTTTGACTGGGTGAATCGATTTTGATGATTCTTTTTTTTATTAGAAAGCTGACGCTTCCCGTGTGGTCCCATTTCAAGAACCGAGAGAAAACCATGTAAGTCTTAAATTTGCATTAAGTACGTGCGCGACAAATAGATGAATAACTCAATAACTCAATATCACGCCAACCGATTTCAATGATTGTTGTTTTTAGTGTATATTAATTTGTTTTGGAATATCTTTTTTTTTTCTATTTGAAGTCGGTTTTTGTTGAAACATGTCTATTTACAATTATTTAGCCGCTCTTACAACCTTCGATCAATAATAGTATAGATTAAGGATCAGAAACAAAAATAAGACGCTCCAGTGGCCACGTTTGCAGACACGAAAACATCTTCATTTCTTAGAAAAAAGTTTAATAATGTTAACGACTTCAGTTTATTATAAACCTTAATGCTTAAACATAAAGTTTAATTACCATTGCAAAATATATTTATTTAGGTCCTTTCGTCAGAGAAAGAATATTATGGAATAAATTTAAAATGTCACTGGAACATAAAAAGTCATCAGTACAAAAATCATAAAATAAAAAGTCATCAGTACAAAAGTAGTATTATTGATCGAAGCTTACAACACTTAATTTTAACTTAAATATTATTTTTGGATATTGTCAATAAAGAAACACAACAGTAATTACACGAAATGAACCTTGAAGGGTCAGTAATTAAGGTCGAATTTCGGTTATCGGACGCACAGTAGTTTGATTATTATCACTCACCCGGCTTAATGCATGACATCCCGCAGGCTCCGTCGCAGAGACATTTCTTCTTTTTACTCTTGCAGTCTTCGTCCGACGAACATTTCCGGAGACATTTCTGACCCTGAATGAAGCAGAGTGTGTAAGCAATCGGCAGTGGCAAAGGATATTGGGAGCGTTCACGGTAAAGACCTTTCGGCGGTGAAGCAGCAAAAACGAGATTTCTGAATTATACGTCCGATAATTTTGAAATAAGGCACACACTCCTTTTGCTATGTGGGCGTTCGCCGAGAGAGGATCTTATGCAAACATCACCCAGAATTATTTTCATCTACCGTCGTGTACCTACATAGTAGCATCGCACACGCATAGCAACGGTTGCCATGGTAACCGTTGCTATAGAACTGGCACTTTATGGACCAGATAGCGACACAAATAACTCATTGTGTCGGAAAAAAATGCTATATGTACAAGATACGTCGAAATTAGAATTAATTTTTTTGTTATTTGATCAATGATTAATATCAGACCAAACTTTTGTTTGATTGTGTTAATTCAATTAATCTTCCTTACGTAAACTGTAATATTTAATCTGTGTGCTAAGTGCGAGTTTTTTAACGTTCTCGATAGCGTTAAAGTTAACTCAAGTTTGTATGCAATTGGAACAGCGCCTCTAGCGGCAAACGCAGGCAAACGTTCCAATTTCAAACAAAATTGAGTTAACGTTTACGCTATCGAGAACGTTAAGAAGTTCTCGATAAGCACAGTGACCGTAAACATTTACCAGTAGGGTGGCTTGTTCCTCGTCTCTGGGGCACTGGGCTGACGGCGAATTCCTCGGGTTCTTGTATATTCGACCATCATCATCGACCTCGGAGCGGCTCTGCTGGGTCGTGTCGTCATCGTCGTCATCGTCGTCCGCAGCCGTTGGACTGGGCAGAGCCGACACTGAGAAAAAACCACTCATTATTGACAGCTTGGGAGTATCCAATTTTTTTGGTCTGCATTGCTTCAGTGAATGCATCATAACTTTACGCATATATAGAAAATAGAGAGATACGATGGTCGTTAATTACCACGAATGTAATTTACATTCAGTGATAACAAGCCAACTTCTTCTTCTGCGTCGCTTTCTTCATTGCTGAAGGTCGTGTCCCTGAAACTGGACCGTGGCCTGTCTCGTGAGCTGTTTCCATCTCGTTCGGTCCTCAGCTTCTCGAATGGCGGTTGCGACTGGCAACCCAGTTAGAGCGGTTATTTGATCACACCAACGGCTAAGTGATCGGCCGCGGGGTCTCTTACCGTCTACTTTGCCCGTCACAATCACTGTCCAAGTTATCTGACTGTCGGCGGGCAATATGACCGAAGTAGCTGAGGAGCTTCTGGTAACAGATTGTTGAGAGCCTGACTCGGACGCGAAGCTGGTCCAAGATAGATTTATTTGTCCTCGTGGCCGTCCACGGAATTCGGACAAGCCATATCGAGGGGTAAAAGGCTATTTTTTTTATTGCTTATATGAACCCTAAGAAAAACGCCTGAAAATTTGTGATGGAATTGGAAAGCGTCCCGATTCTCCCCCAACCTACTGCGCTTACTTTGCTGATTTCGTGGTGGACAATGTTTATTAATAAACGATAAGAAGAAAGGTATTTCATTTTAAATTGCTTCTTTAATTAAAGTGATGTCGTAGACGCAGCATGTTTTTTTTTATTGCTTAGATAAGTGGACGAGCTCACAGCCCACCTGGTGCTAAGTGGTTATTGGAGCCCATAGACATCTACGACGTAAATGCGCCACCCACCTTGAGATATAAGTTCTAAGGTCTCAGTATAGTTACAACGGCTGCCCCGCCCTTCAAACCGAAATGCATTGCTGCTTGACGGCAGAAATAGACAGGGTAGTGGTACCTACCCGCGCGTACTCACAAGAGGTCCTACCACCAGTCCATCACCAATCTAATACTATTATTTCGATAATACATGTTCGTATAAAGTTTTGTTTGGTTTTTATTTACTTATTTTTAATGAATTACATGTTTGTTTCGTGTTCCTAATTTTCCAAATAAATAAATCTCTATATATAAAAGAAAGTCGTGTTAGTTACACTATTTCTAACTCAAGAACGGCTGAATTGATTTGGCTGAAAATTGGTGGGTAGGTAGCTTAAAACCAGGAGAAGGACATAGGATTTTATCACGTTCCCGTGGGACGTGACATAAAACGTGGTATAACAAAACGCAACTGACAGCTACACGTAAAGTAGTCTATGGTTAATTATAGTAGAATTTTGAAGTTGACCGGTTGATGTATTTGTTTCGAATATCTATTAGCTTATTGTGCCGAGATAATCGTTAAAGCCATGCCGCGTCCAACACGGTCAAATATTTCCCGACGAAGCCGTAATGCAACTAGGATTCGAAACATTGCGAGAGAAAGGACTGAAGAAGAACAAGAAATAAAAATATAATAATAATAATAATAATAACAACTAAAATACATGGCCAATAAAGAATCATTAAAATACTTGCTTTTTTAATTTACATTATTTATCGAAATAAAAAATTGATCTTGATAAAATCAAAAGTCTTCTCATTTATTGCCGCTAAGGCGGAACAAAGTTCGCCGGGTCAACTAGTAAATGAATAAAAAAAACATTCATCATTCGTATGAGTTAACTAAATCTCTGAGCGGATCCTGTCCTCATCGATTCCGAGTTATTCCACACCGCGCGTCAAACGATCTCCGTGGTCCCAAAAGATCGGGCACCGCTTCTCCTGCTTCAATTATTCACATGAGTTATCCAAAGTTAGATAAACCGCCTCCCGCGAGATGAATTTTGGATGGCTCACAGATAGTTCGTCAATCAATGAACGAAAACAATGAAACTTTAACGTGTTTTATTTATTGTTTTTCGGAGTGACCATAATGTGCACGGTTTCCGCTTTGAGTTTAAAGCCGATCATAGACCAAGAGCTAAGCTAGACTATACAAGTTATAGTTCAACTTCGTACTAAAACGGGTATGCGAGACGAGATGGAAGAGGCTTAGCTTAGCTTAGCTTAGCTTAAGTGATAACGGATCGGCATTTACAACTAACTAAGCTTTACATTACAACGCAAATGCGCCACCCATTTTGAGATATAAGTTCTAAGATCTCAGTATAGTTACAACGGCTGCCCCACCCTTCAAACCGAAACGCATTACTGCTTCACGGCAGAAATAGGCAGGGTGGTGGTACCTACCCGTGCGGACTCACAAGAGGTCCTACCACCACTAGATACCACTAGTAGACGTGCACTGTATGAGTTAAGCTAAACTAAAATAACCTATAGTTGGGGAATCCATTTACGGTTACCCGGTCGAGGGGGTGACGGACCGGATTATGTCAAACTCCAGCGCCTCCAGAGAGGAAGGGGGAGATGAGGAGGGCCAAGGTGCTCCACCTCCCCCAATTTCTTGCAGGAGACTACGCCTTAGAAAAAGGTCTGAAGACCCCTACAAAATCGAATTCCAAATTGTGTAGGACTGCTTTGCGATATTGAGTCAGTGTGGGTTCCGTTCGTCTCACTCAGTGCAGTTTGCAAATTGGTAGATACTTTGAAGCCAAAGCTGAAAACGAGTTAGAATAAGAGGGAGGGGCTGATGGAGCAAAAATAGCGAAGGTGTACTTTATTGGATTCTCGTCGTATTGCCAGTGACGGATAACCTAGGTACAGTAGCTTCTTCTTGTTTCCGTAATGTAAAGCAAAAGCGGCTGGTCGAAGTCCCTCTTCTTCTTAATTTTAAATAGAGTTGCATTGCAAATTAAAGCAATATCAAAATGGTGCGCGTACAACTTGGTGCACGTGAAAGAAGTGAAACTTCTTTTGCGGTTTGTAGTATTGTGGTTTTCTTCATTTTTATCCTTAAATCAAATCTCTCTTGTAATAGGGAATGCTGTGTATAAAAGAAACGACACAGATCGCTTTGTCCTTTCCCTCTATCCACGGTCGAGTGGTTCGCGAGACGCTCTGTCTATTTTCTCATTCTCGCTCTTCCTAAATTGTATCTTTTCTCTCTAGCCGTAACGAATCTGTCGCGAGTTAATTTTTACTCTTAACGCGCCTAAAGAAGTTTCACTTCGAAAATCTTTTGAATTTGGGTTGTAAGATATTAGCGCTAGCATAGTCGCTCGATACGAACACACCCTACACGGGACAACTTATCCGAGATTTCTCACTGCCTGAGCTCTTAGACACTGACGAAGACACAAGATTCTCAGTATTCGGTCGAGTTAAACTTTAGCAGACTCCCGGGACGACGCCCGAATTAATACGTAAGCCAGTAGTTCGTCAGTCAAATTGGGATATGTAGAAGAACATAGAGTACCAACAAAATTCATAGACACTTATTTATGGGGAGCGGAAAGATAAAGTTGTGGCGAAGAGAATGGTGTCGTAAGTTAATGCTTGAGGCGTGTTTAAGTGCCACCGACTTCATAACTCCTCAGGAATTTCGGTCCCATACATCAATCAATACATGCGTATAAGATTTAGCAACAAGATACATAGAATGAAGGCAAAATACATAGGTTTAAGAAAACTATTAAAGAACATCTGTGCAATAAAGCTTATTATAAAGTCAATGATTATCTAGAAGATTGCATAAAGTGGGAATGAGTTGCTCGCTCCGGGCATTTCAATATTGCAATAATTGTTACGTTATAATACTCATTGTTAAAACGATTATTTAAAAAATAATCTAATATCTAATTTTTTTATCTAACATTTAAAAAAAAAGACATGAGTTTCTTGCCAGTTCTTCTCAGGACGGAGGCTAGTTTTTGTGAATTGGCGGTAGTTCTTTTTGACGTTCAACAAGTATGTACTTTCAATTATCAAATGAATCCCGCAGAAACATGCAGCGTTTAGGCATTATATCATCCATTTGAATAAAAGATCTTGTGTGTTTGTAAGCATCAGCCGAAAGATATCCAGAGTGGCTGCCCCGAAGGTTCGGTCTCCAACGTCTAATTGATTCCATTTAATGTTATACCATCATCGCCACCGCAACTAATACTAATAACCACAGAGTAAATTGCAAGGGATAAATCGATAAACCGATCGGGGATAAGACCTTTGCAAGTTAGCCAAGAAATCATTACAGAGAATGACGTGGCGCTATGTAAGAACAAAGTTAAATCCATTTTCCACGAGTACCAAGAAATTGTCACATGTCAGGCAAAGCAAAAAGCAATGGAATCGCGTAACAATATTCACTTTCCAGTCGAATGCAGATGTCGTGTTTTTAAAACTAGCGAGTTGATGACGAGCGGAGCGATTAGCGGATTATGAGATTTTGGATTATGAAACAAAAAGTTTGAAAATCACTTAACGTTATTGTTAATACGCTTTTATTAGCTACATGCGCATGTATGTTAGTATGTAACGGAATCTTTGAACATGATTTCGACCCCCGTCAAAACGTCGCGTCGGATTAACTCGAAATTTGGCATACTTATTAAGGACCCATGACAATTCAATATTTACGCTTTGATTAGTTATCCTTACTAGGATAATCAGGATTAGCGATTTTTTGTTTTCCTGAGACCCGGAGTGTCTGCGTCAAGACCAAGAAGGGAAACTACCAGGCGCGGTGATCACCTATTTCTCAAGTTAGCGACTGATTCAGATAAAATGTTTGAAAAATTTAAAAAAATATTGAAAAAATTGAAATTCAACTAAAAAATGAAAAATAAATAATAGTTTAAAAAAAAAAGCAAAAAAAAAACGCTTTTATAGAAAAAATTTAATTCAAATTTTTTAAAAATTATTTTCTATTTTTTAGTTTGATTTTTAATAAAAGGTTTTTTTTTGTTTTTTTTTAAACTATTCTTTTTTTATCAACCCACATTTATCTTCAGGTAAACGTGACTTCCGTCAATGGCTATTACACAGATCAATCTACCAAATCAAACTTAGGAATGGCGTGAGGCGTGTGCATGAAACTAACAAAATTTGCTGATTACAATTTTAACTAGACCCTATATTCAAACCTCGTTTAAGGAAAGTTTGCAATCTTCACACTAGGTCGCGTTTTCGATCCGTGGTAGATTCTGCGAAGTACGGCTCTTGCAAGGGTTCGTGTTAGCAACGTCGTCAGGTTTGAGTCCCGTGAGCTCACCTACTAGTTAAGGTTACGCGGGAATAGTCTCTCAAGGCTACCAGCTTAGGTAGGAAAAAAGAAAAAAAAAAAGGATAATGTCGTGCGATAATGTACCTTGTTGACAGCAGGAACCCCACTACTCTGACTGGGTTTTGAACCCGGGCTCTAATCGGACCTCGGGTGAGAGAGTACAAGTGGATCAGCTACCCGCTAACTCTCAACCACCAAGCTCTAACCCCGATTATTACGTACACAGACATTGCGTTCACACTTTTACCGGAAGCGTCACGCGATGCGACGCGACGCGGACGTCTTCGTATGCGGTAGTTTGGCGTTTCTAGTCAAACATGGTGATGTTCTTGGTTATTGTTTGATTATTCAGATTTTTAAAAAGGAGATTTTTAGTATACCTTGTTATACGCATTAGGACAGAAATTTATATGGACCGAAATAAAAATTTAAATATACTTATTTGTTCTAGTTATTACTTAGATGGACGGCGAACTTACGGCCCACCTAATGTTAAGTGGTTACCAGAGCCCATAGACATCAACAACGTAAATGCCGCTGCCTTGAGAAAAAATATTCGTTTTATACTATTTGCCCACCCTTCAAACCGAAACGCATTACTGCTTCACGGCAGAAATAAGCACCTAGGTGGTACCTACCCGTGCGGACTCACAAGACGTACTATCACTAGTAAAATTATTCTGGATATTAATTTGAAGTAACTAAAATTATTGTATTGTAATTGGTACTTGAAATGGTATTTAACTCGAAAGAACCCGTTACATATTTAGGTCAAGCTAATAAAATCCTGTCAAATTTGAACAGAAAAGCTCTTCACTTAATAATCCCCGGCTGAGTTATCTTCTTATATATACCGTGTGTAGGCAGACGAGGGTACGGTCTACCTGATGCAGACTGTTCACTGTCGCCCACGGACATCAGCAACGCCAACGGTACAGCCAGGCCGCTGTCCACCGCGGAAATGAAACTGAGAGAGAACTCAACCGACATAGGCGATGCCAAGTTATTATCATATATGTTTTTGGAGAGTTTTCTTTTCGATTTGCAAACGTAATTAACGCTTCGTTGGTCTTAATAATGTTACGCCGGTAAGAGTAACGGCACCTATGGCCGAATAGTCGAACGAATATCGAAGGATCTAGTAGCACCTAGAACGCTCGAGAAGTACTACGCCATCTATTGTCAGATAGCGAAAACACAATACTGGAGATGTGTGGAATATTCTCGTTAATTCTAGGAATGTGGTATCGGCTATAAAAGCGTTGCAGAGATGGCACGCAGGCAGTTAGTAATCTGAACTACTCGAAGCGAAATAGCGAACGGATCACCTGAAGCGAAGCGGAAGAAACTAATTGAGAATTTTAAGTGTTTACGAAGAGTTTTAAGTGTTCTAAGTGTTGAATATAGTTTTTAGTTTGTACCTTGGTGGAACATTTATTTATCCCGAACCCCAGCTCGTAACAATAATACAATAATATTCTAAATCTTCATTAAATGTACTAACAGAATTTTCAATGGCAGAACATCATTAATTTCATCAGATGGAAATTATTCGTAAAGTCTTTCGACTCATCAATCATGGGTTATTATTAGCTAAAGAAATTGATGATAGCGTCGCTCACACGGAGCACGTGACTCCGCTGAATCGTGGGCTAGGAGAAGATACGTAGGGTGTACCGGAAAAACACCTTAAAAGTGGAGGAACTAAGCGATTTTTCCAAACGACCATCGGCTACCAAAGCAGGGTACTTTTTTTCAGAAAAAGTGTCAATCCGCCTATGAGGTGTCCACGACTATGGGGGCACGGGGTGGAACTCGATAGCCATGACTGGAGATTGTAAAAGCCAGGCTGAAGGTGGTAAATATACCTACCCTCTAAGCGGCTCTTTCGCACTCTCTCCTGAGGACCGTTCTCCTCATGGAAGCAAAATCCGGGCAGAGCGATCAAAATTACTTTGAACATTATTACCTTTTTTTTTTACAGGAGAAAATCGCCGGATCCTCATCCGAGCAGCGGGTGGGGTATGTGGGAGTTGAACCTCATTAAAAATTCCTGCCGCTTACAGCCGGCGCCCTACCCCGGATCGGGCCGAAGCCCAGTCGGAGCTATTGAGACGACGGGACAGGGTTTTCGCAGAGCGTATTACATCCATCCCGCCGTCCTCTTGAACATTACTACCTGGAGCTCCTTCTTCAAACTTAGGCTGAACATACTCATACGGCCATTTGGTGTAGTGGTAAGTGACATGGTCACTATACAGGGGGGTCGCGAGTTCGAATCCCGCACAGGGAAGATATTTGTATGATAAATACAAAATGTCTTTTCCAGGGTGTGGTGGATGTATATTAATTATACGTATGTGTATTATGAAAATCTTACATTTATTTGCGTTATCTGGAACCTGTAACACAAGTTCTTTACGAACTTAGCACGGCACCAGGTAACGTGGCGTGATTGTTAGTAAAAAAAATATAACAAATAAATAACAACTCATGATTGATACGAGGCCGCTTGGCTGTTTTTCGACGATGTCGAAGCTCATGAGCGAACAGCAACTACCAGATCGGTAACTGTCAGGTGAGCGGTGCTCATCTGCCTTCGAGATCAGTCTTTGCCGTGATAATAGTTATCACCATCCGATGTATATCTGCCTTGAGACGTTTATGCGTCCATTCTGAAAGGGGCAACGAACGGCCTCACAAAAACACCTCACAAAATTACTGGTGGTAGGACCTCTTGGGAGTGCGCGCGGGTAAGTACCACCACCCCCCCCTATTTCTGCCGTGAAGCAGTAATGCGTTTCGGTCTGAAGGGTAGGGCAGCCGTTGTAACTATACTGAGATTTTAGAACTTAAATCTCAAGGTGGGTGGCGCATTTACGTTGTAGATGTCTATGGGCTGCAATAACCACTTAACACCAGGTGGGTTGTGAGCTCGTCCACCCAACTAAGCAATGAAAAAAAAAAACCAACTTCAAATTTATGTTCGTTGTCATTTCGGGGCCTTCGTTCAAACAGCCGGCCGGATCGGCGGCCATTGTGGCGACTCGACAGATTAATTACGCTGAAATTCAATTCAGCAACTCGGCTACTTTATAGCCGACGTCAAATCTCAAGATAAGCGCTTGGAGAGCGCACCTTTTATGCTCGAGTCATCGTGTTTAGCTTAGACAAGCGGCCAGCTCCGGCTCCGCTCGGGTCTTTAAGAAAAAATTCAATGATATTTGACGTTGTTTCATTTTTTTTAAATAAAAGAACACTTATTGCGGCATAACTATAATAGTTAGACATATGTTGTCGCGACAGTTTTTGTAAATAATAATGTATTCTACAAAATCGTAGTACATTATTTTATTCTATCATCAATAGTTTTCGCAGGGCACGCGATGTAAATAATATTTTAGGTAATTTTTTTACAACTTGGGTTGCATTATTGAAGTTTTAGTAGGGATCCCTAATTTTTTTCAAAAAAGATTTGTAGCCTATGTCACTCGGGAATAGTGTATCTTCCAAACAGTGAAATAATTTTTCAAACAGGTTTAGTAGTTTCGGAGTCTATTCAATACAAACAAACAAACAAATCTTTCCTCTTTATAATGTTAGTATAGATCAGAAAAAAAAACAAAGTCTTCGCATTTCTCCACAGGTCCCTGGAATCTAATTACGGCTTTGTTTAAGAGCGTTAAAAACTTTGAGACGTAAAAGTTACTAATGAATACTGTCAATTTGCAGGCTGAGGCACAATGACGTCACTTCGGATCCTCCCGATCCAGTATCGATGGTTTTAGGCGTTCCAAACAACTACCACCGCTCTCGTGGAAAGCGTCGAATGCAACGAAGGGCTCGTCGTGAAAATTACGTGGAGAAATTATGAAAATTATAGTCGCCGGATCTTCTCAATTTGCGACTCCAATCCAGTGGTAGATTCAGCGAGGCACTGCCCTTGCTAGGGGTACTGTTAGCAAATTCGCCAGGCTGAGCCCGTGAGCTCACCTATCCATAGGGAGGGAATGAGTGGTTCTTAAGCTACCAACGAATGATATGATGAGTACCAGTAATGTAGTTATTGACCTATAGGTTTATATGCTATTAAAATATGAACCAAGGAAGGCAGTTAGTGTGAGTACCTTCATAAACACACACGGTATTTCTTATGCACATTATAAATTATAAGGTAAGGAGCTAAAAGACGGACAACTCATCAATCATATTGCAAAAAAAATTATGGTTCTGAGTTAGGTTTGTATAGGCTCTTGCAAAAATGGTTTGTCACCGTACTCAGTATTCCTAGCCAAAAAAGCAAAGTTTTTGGAGGCTCTTGCACAAGATAAAACGGATTGCTTACCGTACTCAATATTCCTAGCTAAAAAAGCAAAGCAAGTGCAGCTCGTTAAGGCTTATTGGGACCCACGACCAACGTCCGTTAGAAGTTGATTGATTGCTGGGGTTGATTGCTTCCCGCTTCCGTAGGTTTAACCCGCGATTCCCTACAAGTAACCCCTGGGTGGTGCAAAACGGGAGCCGAATACATAATCGGTGGTAGGACTTGTCCGACTGGCTGGCGACCACCCTCCAACTAGAGTCCGCCGCCAAATAGCCTAGCTGTGTTCCGGCGTGTGGGTTGGAGAGCCAGTGTTATTCCTACCCTTTCCTCTTCCTTGTTGGGGGTGAATCTTGGCGATACCTGGAACATGCGGAGCAGACGTGCGTGTGAGCTCGCGGGACGTGATTGTTTGACGGGGGTATAGGGAGACCCAGTGAAACGGTGTTCGTCGCCGCCCGCCGGTCAGTTGGGGACCTGAACCCGGGTGTCACTACTAAACTCCGCCCCGGGAAGCTGTCCCGCCAACCGGTGTAAAATCCTGTCGTGCGGTCGTCGTGCCGGAGTCGGAGACCGGAGTGGATCCCGGCGATCGCACGCAGGGTGGACTGGGGGCCCTTCCATGTCCTGCGTCAGTCGCTCACGCAACCCGTGGTCGAGCACGTACTGTGCTCCGCGCTTTATTCAGGTATTGTCACGATTTCGCCTCGAACATCCTACCCCGCCCAATCCCACTCTCCAAATAAAAAAAAAATAAAAAAAAAATGAAAGTTCGAAAAAGGAAAAGGGTTTTGTCGGCGACTCCCCATTCCACATTTAATGTGGATTTCAGCAATGTAAGGGGTCTACATAGCAACCTCGACGCCGTACACCACCATCTTGAGACGGCGCAGCCTGCCCTTCTTTTTCTGACGGAGACGCAGATATCTGCTCCGGATGATACTTCGTACCTTGAATACCCCGGCTACGTATTGGAGCACAACTTCCTGCGTAAAGCCGGGGTGTGTGTATTCGTCCGGGCTGATATCTGTTGTCGCCGTCTACGAAGCCTCGAACAACGGGACCTGTCCCTCTTGTGGCTGCGCGTAGATCACGGGGGCTGTACCCGAGTCTACGCGTGCCTGTACAGGTCCCACAGCAGTGATGCAGGTTCAGCTCTGATAGAGCATGTGCAAGAGGGGACTAACCGCGTGCTTGAGCAGTACCCATCTGCGGAGGTGGTGGTTCTTGGAGACTTTAACGCTCATCACCAAGAGTGGTTGGGGTCCAGAACCACTGACCTCCCGGGTCGGACTGCCTACGATTTCGCCTTGGCCTACGGCCTCTCCCAGCTGGTGACACAGCCCACCCGTGTCCCAGATATTGAGGGGCACGAGCCTTCTCTGTTGGACCTTCTGCTGACCACCGATCCAGCCGGATACAGTGTGGTGGTCGACGCTCCACTTGGATCGTCTGATCACTGCCTTATCCGTGCTGCCACACCACTCTCTCGTCCTAGTCGTCGAACGACGACCAGGTATCGAAGAGTTTGGCAGTATTTGTCAGCAGATTGGGATGGATTGCGTGAGTTTTACGCATCCTACCCATGGGGGCGGTTCTGCTTTTCCTCTGCTGATCCTGACGTCTGTGCGGACCGTCTTAAAGACGTGGTGCTCCAGGGGATGGAATTGTTTATTCCCTCCTCTGAGGTGCCCGTTGGGGGTCGCAGCAGACCCTGGTATAACAATGCCAGCAGGGATGCTGCACACCTCAAGCGGTCCGCATACGTTGCATGGGATGATGCTAGGAGACGTCGGGATCCTAACATCTCAGAGGAAAGGCGGAAATATAACGCCGCTTCCAGGTCCTACAAGAAGGTTATTGCCAGGGCGAAATCGGAGCACGTTGCTAGAATTGGCGAGCGACTGAAGAGCTATCCCTCTGGGAGCCGTGCTTTTTGGTCGCTCGCCAAAGCTGCAGAAGGTAACTTTTGCAGGTCTAGTCTCCCACCACTACGCAAGTCCGATGACAGTCTGGCCCATAGTGCGAAAGAGAAGGCTGACCTTCTGGTCAAACTCTTCGCCTCGAACTCGACTGTGGACGACGGGGGTGCCACACCACCGAACATCCTCCGGTGTGATAGTTCCCTGCCGGAGATCTGCTTTACACAGTGTGCAGTCAGGCGGGAACTCCGACTCCTGGACGTCCATAAGTCGAGCGGGCCAGACGGCATCCCTGCAGTGGTTCTGAAAACGTGCGCCCCTGAGCTGACGCCTGCGCTAACGCGTTTGTATCGCCTCTCTTATTGCGCTAACAGGGTTCCGTCTTCATGGAAGACTGCCCACGTCCACCCTATCCCCAAGAAGGGTGACCGGTCGGACCCATCGAGCTACAGGCCTATCGCGATAACTTCCTTGCTTTTCAAGGTGATGGAGCGAATAATTAATATACAACTCCTGAAGTATCTGGAGGATCGCCAGCTGATCAGTGACCGACAGTACGGTTTCCGTCACGGTCGCTCAGCTGGCGATCTTCTTGTATACCTTACTCACAGGTGGGCTGAAGCCTTGGAGAGCAAGGGCGAGGCTCTTGCTGTGAGCCTTGATATTGCGAAGGCCTTCGACAGGGTCTGGCATAGGGCACTTCTGTCGAAGCTACCATCTTACGGAATCCCCGAGGGTCTCTGCAAGTGGATCGCTAGCTTTTTGGATGGGCGGAGCATCACGGTCGTTGTAGACGGTGACTGTTCTGATACCATGACCATTAACGCTGGCGTTCCACAAGGTTCGGTGCTCTCCCCCACGCTTTTCATCCTGTATATCAATGACATGCTGTCTATTGATGGCATGCATTGCTATGCGGATGACAGCACGGGGGATGCGCGATATATCGGCCATCAGAGTCTCTCTCGGAGCGTGGTGCAAGAGAGACGATCAAAACTTGTGTCTGAAGTGGAGAACTCTCTGGGGCGAGTCTCCAAATGGGGTGAATTGAACTTGGTTCAATTCAACCCGTTAAAGACACAAGTTTGCGCGTTCACTGCGAAGAAGGACCCCTTTGTCATGGCGCCGCAATTCCAAGGAGTATCCCTGCAACCTTCCGAGAGTATTGGGATACTTGGGGTCGACATTTCGAGCGATGTCCAGTTTCGGAGTCATTTGGAAGGCAAAGCCAAGTTGGCGTCCAAAATGCTGGGAGTCCTCAACAGAGCGAAGCGGTAC
Source organism: Bombyx mori (assembly GCF_030269925.1). NCBI lineage: Eukaryota > Metazoa > Arthropoda > Insecta > Lepidoptera > Bombycidae > Bombyx > Bombyx mori. The sequence goes on along the minus strand of NC_085126.1, from coordinate 11,296,838 downwards.
TTCACGCCTGGACAAAGGCTTTTGCTTTATAAAGCACAAGTCCGGCCTCGCGTGGAGTACTGCTCCCATCTCTGGGCCGGGGCTCCCAAATACCAGCTTCTTCCATTTGACTCCATACAGAGGAGGGCCGTTCGGATTGTCGATAATCCCGGTCTCACGGATCGTTTGGAACCTCTGGGTCTGCGGAGGGACTTCGGTTCCCTCTGTATTTTGTACCGTATGTTCCATGGGGAGTGCTCTGAGGAATTGTTCGAGATGATACCGGCATCTCGTTTTTACCATCGCACCGCCCGCCACCGGAGTAGAGTTCATCCATACTACCTGGAGCCACTGCGGTCATCCACAGTGCGTTTCCAGAGGTCTTTTTTGCCACGTACCATCCGGCTATGGAATGAGCTCCCCTCCACGGTGTTTCCCGAGCGCTATGACATGTCCTTATTCAAACGAGGCTTGTGGAGAGTATTAAGCGGTAGGCAGCGGCTTGGCTCTGCCCCTGGCATTGCTGAAGTCCATGGGCGACGGTAACCACTCACCATCAGGTGGGCCGTATGCTCGTCTGCCTACAAGGGCAATAAAAAAAAAAAAAAAAAAAAAAGTATAGCCAGTACTTAGAAAAGTTAGTGTGCTCTGAGTTGTTTAGCCTGAATTTGTTATCAAATTGTTAATGAACTTTTAGTGAGCCCCGGTGAGCGACTGGCCGGACCTTCTGAGCGGGTCTAGTGGCAAACAGTTCGATCACTGGTTCTGATCAAACCTTTAGCTTCCGGAGTAGCAGCATTCCGACCAGCCCATTACAAAATCTTACTTAAAGTAATGCCTTGAACAGTTATAGAGAAGTCTTGCAAAAACCGCAACCGGCTTGTCAGACGACCCATATCCATGGCCACTATGCCGCGACTGCACAAAAACATGTACAAGACGCCTACAGGCATTCGAGATGTGGTGCTACCGTCGCATGCTACGCATTAGTTGGATGCAGAGGGTCAGGAACGAAACCGTGCTTCAGCGCGTTCATATGTCCCGGAAAATGTTTCCTTCTATCAAAAAGCGCAAGATAGAATATCTCGGCCACGTGCTCAGGAACGATATATACATGCTGCTGCAGTTGATAATGATGGGCAAGGTGGACGGAAAGAGACGTGCTGGGCGAAGAAAGAAGTCATGGCTCCGGAATATCCGGGAGTGGACCGGTATTGCCTGCGTCGAACAGCTGTTCTGGCTAGCTGCTGATAGAAATGAATACAGGAAGCTAACGGCCTTCAAGATTGAAGAGGCACTGGAAGAAGAAGAAGTACAAAAACATAACCTCTTAAAATTAATTCAATACAGACCCGTACATCGACGGATACTTTTACGAATTCAATTGAATGTATTTTACGCGAAATTAAAATGAAATTCCAAAAGTTAATTTCGTTCCGACAAGAAACCACGGCGAACCAGAAATCCATTCAGAACCGGATTAAGACATAATTCTCCGTTGGGATATCGGGTGTAAGGCTGTAAGCGGTTTGGAGGAATTTGCCCTTTTTCTTGTCAAATTCAATTAGATGTCCCGCCCTTAGATTCTGTTAGAGTTCTATTGGTACATTACTTCAAACTAACATTTTACTCTCCTTTTTTTTATTGCTTAGATGGGTGGACGTGGACCCACCTGGTGTTAAGTAGTTACTGGAGACGTAATGCGACGCCCACCTTGAGATATAAGTTCTAAGGTCTCAAGTATAGTTACAACGGCTGCTCCACCCTTCAAACCGAAACGCATTACTGCTTCACGGCAGAAATAGGCAGGGTGGTGGTACCTATCCATGCGGACTCACAAGAGGTCCTACCTAAGACTCTTGGCAATAAGCACTTGATAAAGCTAACCATACTATGTTGTGTTATTGAGATAGTTAAATGAACTCACGGGGTCTCAATTATAAGTTATAGTGTTTGTATAATCCATAATATGAGACGGTTGAGTGCAGCAGCAAAGATAGGTAAGATGATCAAAGTTTAAAATCTTAAAATCCTTCATTTAAAATTGATAGCTTTTAAATTAGAATACAAATTATTGCGGTCGTAAGGGATTTGGGAATTGTCATTTCGCAAAATTAACTTTATGCCTGGAAAATAATATTTCCGGTTTGTGCATAAGCTGGAAAAGTAGGTCTGTGTCATTATTAAAAGTATTTTGGGTAGTTACCACCACCCCGTCTATTTCTTCCCTGAAGCAGTAATGCGTTTCGGTTTGAAGGGTAGCGTAGCCGTTGTAACTATACTTGAGACCTTTAGAACTTATATCTCAAGGTGGGTGGCGCATTTACGTTGTAGATGTCTATGGGCTCCAGTAATCACTTAACACCAGGTGGGCTGTGAGCTCGTCCACCCATCTAAGCAATAAAAAAAAGGTTAATCTCGTTTTTTTTTACATTATTTCCGTCCGTGAATATTCCCCTCACTCATGGTCATAGCCAGGAAAACTACAAAGTATTGGCAACGTCTGTATTAATATATTGACAATTAAAAACGCGAAAGAGGGAGGAGCTCATCCCGACTATGTACCTAGAACCACTGCGTTCATCCACAGTGCGTTTCCAGAGATCTTTTCTGCCACGTACCATCCGGCTATGGAATGAGCTCCCCTCCACGGTGTTTCCCGAGCGCTATGACATGTCCTTCTTCAAACGAGGCTAGTGGAGAGTACTCAACGGTAGGCAGAGGCTTGGCTCTACTTCCGGCATTGCTGACGTCGATGGGCAACGGTAACCACTCATCATCAGGTGGGCCGTATGCTCATATGTCTACAAGGGCCATTAAATAAAAGTAAGTTTGTTGAATTACGAGAATGGATTGTATCATATTTTAAAGGTTCTAACACCCACTCAGAGTTTCTCACCGGATCGTCTCAGCGGGTCGCGTTTCCGATCCGGCGGTAGATTCTGCGAAGCACTGCTCTTGCTAGGGCTAGTGTTAACAAATTCTCCCAGGTTGGGCTCGTGAGCTCTAGCCTCTTAAGCACCAGCCATTAGAAACAACTAGTCATAATATACTATTTTTGCTATACCACATACTATTTATACTATATATTAGGTAGGTAGGTCCATTTACTAAATTTATATATGCTATACCATTTATAGTATATACTAGAACTTGGCCTTCATTTCCGTCGCAATCCGCAGGCCGTCACGGTAATATTACATGACTACGGAACGACAGTTAAAATACATAGCCCTTGTGCTATCTCATCTTATTATCTAGTCTAGGAAAAAACATATCGAATCTAATGTTACGCGCTCAAACAATCAGTTCTCACAAAACAGTTTTTCACCCGCTAATTCTATGACTCTTTGTTTAAGATATATACATACGAGTATACAGTAGTTTCGTAACTTCCTGTATACTGCTACTTGCTTAATTGTATTTAGGATTGTTTTAATGAAAAATAAATCGCCTATTTCCGACCCAATATAAGGGTGTGAATCCGCATATTGTTAATAATTAATAATTCTGAAATAAAAATTTATTATTATTATTATTATTATGTGTATTGAACACTGCCTCGTCTGAGAAGACGGCATGGGCAGGACACACTCCGGCGAGGTGCGCAACAATCGGCCGGAGCGTTAGGGACTATTGGGTGAGAAACCGGCGAACTATACGGGCATTTTCCAGCAAGACTGCTTTTTGCATTTGGGCCACCACCGACTTTTTCTTGAGACTTTTTTCTTTTATTATTATTGTTATTATTGTACGATGATTATGTTCGAAAAGTAGCCGACGGCCAACGTGTGGCAATCCTAAGATTAAGCACTGCCGTAAATTGAATATATCGTAAACCCATCTCTAAAGTTTAAGGAGTGATAGAGAGATGTGATTAATTTTATTTTATTTAAATAAATAAAAATGCATTTTTTTAATGGATTTTATGACCTGGTAACTAAGACCTTTAAGTCATGTCTTATTTTAACTTATATTCGTATTTTTATGAAAAATAATAAAATTGAGTGAAATTAAATGAAATGAGATGATATGGGATGAAATATAATCGCAATAAAATGGTGGTCATTTACTGAGTTTTTTTCAGTGACTTTTTAGAGGAACCCGAGAAGTTACGTCCAGCGGCTTTGTTTCATTTTCCCACATTTGTGCACTTTCACAGATATTAAATAGTTAATAAACCACCGCTATTACACATTTAAACCTGAAGAAACACGAAATAGACAAAATAAAACAAATCACACAACTTCACTCCTCGCATTCCCGCCAAAAAGGCAATAAAATGCAAGGCAGTTTAATAACCTAAAAGTACATAATTATTTTTATCCACAACACGTTTCGTCAGATTATAGAGACAGAGTTATCAACAACATGCTTCGTCAAAAAGTACAATACTTACTTTCAGCTGCAAGCGTCGTCATAAGTAGGCTACCCTGTGATTAATTATCTCTCCGTCAATCGTAACAGCCTTGAAGCAAAAACTTCGAACTCTGTGTATCGTAATAATTCAATGTAGTCTTCACAAACACGGATATGTTATCAACATTATGTCTATTTATGCCAGCCGTCATACTATATATATGCCTCTACAGGCAGACGAGCGTACGGCCAACCTGATGGTAAGCGGTTAACGTC